>NC_135819.1:81418478-82038416 GCF_964213995.1 Mustelus asterias | reverse complement strand
ATCATTAGTCGTAGCTTTTTATTCCAGATTTATTTATTTTGAATTTAATTTCCTCACTGCCATGGTGGGATTTGTATTCATCTCCAGCTCACCAATTCAAACCTCTGGATTGTGAGTCCAGTAAAAGATCCATTATCCTCCCACTCCGATTTTACATAGATTCATAGAGGTTTACAGCATGGAAACAGGCCCTTCGGCTCAACTTGTCCATGCGCCTTTTTTTTAAAACCCCGAAACTAGTTCCAATTGCCCGCATTTGGCCCATATCTCTCTCTGTGCCCATCCTACCCATGTAACTGTCTAACAATATTGCTATTATTAATCTTATGGTTAGGTTTGACTGAAGCCTACCTGGACCTTGATGTCTTGAATGTCATATCCACTGAAGGCACAAAATTGTGGGAAGCAACTGTGACTGAGCAGCAACTTAGAAAAGCAGTGTCAGAACGGTGTGAAAATGTGGCACATTGCAATGAATGAGTCAGTACAAAGTGACCCCAGTTTTTGACATGTTAGCCCAGATTTTCCTGGGGACCTGCACCAATTCACATCACCAGGATCCTTTATGACACAAAGGAAAGAGGAAATTGTGAATAAATTCATCATAAATTCTCCAAAAAGAGGAAATAAGCCGGTTCAAATTGTGAATGGGTCATCGAAAGTGACCTCACTCTTGCGAAAGTTCAAATATCATCTATTGGAGCTAATATAAAGATATTGGGCTATTTTGGGTGTGATCATATATTTATCTCAGGGACCACTGCAGATTATTTATCTTGGAGGAGAACTGAGTTCCTGTATTGCTTCATTGAGAGACACTTCTTGCAGACAATGTAATGCCATAATAGAAAAATGTACTTCTTCCACACAAACACAAAAACTGCTGACATTAAATATTAGGGGTCATTTTTCTTTCTCTCATTTCCCTTTGTTGCGAGTGAAGTTCCATTGCACTGTTAGAGCTTCAGACACTTGTTTGATTCTGTTTCTTCAGTGCAGTATATCAAGGCTGGCAGATGTAAAGAGAGTTGAGAAACCCTGATATGTCTGAGAACTTGGTGGTTAGATAGTCTCTGTAGGATTCGTGTAACTTAAAGAAAATAAATATGAGAAGCAGGCTGTTTCAAAAGTTCCAATAACAAACTCCTATATGATCTGTAAGATTACTGTCAAAATTGTATTAATATTTGTTAATCATGTCAGAATTTGTTGCATTGACCTTCAATGAGTTTACACAAGGCAGCTCTCCCAAACACATGGCAAGATATGCATCACCCAGTTCAGAGGATGGACGAGGATGGTACAGGTTCGTATCTGAGGCTGGTGGTGAGGTCAGTGACCTCTAATGAGACGCACGTGGATATTGAAGCTGCAACCAATTGTTTTCCACTCATTGGTCTGAATTTGTTTACAGCAGCAAACAATCCATGAATTAATGCAAGTCTTTGTAACGCCGCTCTGAATTCCCACCCCTATGTGTTCTTATGCTAAGGAGGATTTCCGAGGTTACTGTTCCTAGCACCAGTTATGGAGGGTGGCCACTCTGGAATAGCAGAGGCCCATGGGAGCTGAGCATGTCACTTTCAGAATCACAACAATATTGAAACAATTAAGAAGTTAAGAGAATTCTAGGATAGTTAACTGGAACAATAAGCATTGGTGTTACATTGCCAAACAATACAGTTCCCTTACAGATCCTTAGTACTCAGATTACAAGCTGCTGTGTGTGTATGTTTTTTAAACACAGATGTTATCACAGAAAATGAATTTTCATGTGAAACAATTGGTGCTGTCTACAATTTTCTGATCAACCAATCACTGAACACAAACCCAGTGGCACAAGATCACGGAAAATTATCACTCACAAAGGTTTATGTAAGAGAGGTATTTCCTGTTTGAAACAGGTTTATAGAGAGCACCGGTCATGCCAAGGCTAGAATAATGGCTGAGCGTTTTCTCAAACAGAGCTACTACTGTCACCTCTGAAAGAAATTGGGCTGACTTGCATCCTGTAGAGAGTCTACAGACATCCAAGCTGAGGTGAGAAAACCCTGGCAGTTTTTATGGCTCCAGAAGACTTGCTCCAAAACGTCAGAGGTTTGTGCCAATAAGATTAGGGGTACCTAAACTTGACTTGTGATCTGTGTGTTTGCAGCATCTAAAAATATTCACAAGCCTTCCTCACCTATGCCTGCCCACAGTCTGACACATTTCCTTCGCCCCATTATTGCCAACTCTACCATGCTCCAGATTGGCATGTCTTTCTGCCCACATTGAGAGCCTGTTGCTGTATTTAGCTGCTCCTGAACTCGAGCAAGAGCTCAGACCTGGAGGGAATATTAAAGGCCCAGTGATATAGCTGGCCTCAACCTCAACATCCGATTGGCTTCCAGCCCATTGAATCCTCTCTGTGCTTCAGGCCTGCCTTCCTTCCCTCTCCAGCCCAGGCAACACCTCTTCCTTCAGTGCACCTGGCATCTGTCAATGCTCTCAGAACTCCATCACCTCCCCTGTTCCCATTGCTCCCTCTCATGGTTCTCCAATGCAGTCACATTCGAGAAAACCTTATTTACTTAAGAACTGGTCATGCTTTGAAATAATCGAATAAGCAAGCCACTGAGGCAGATACACTGGAGAAGGCAGAGTTATTCAAATTGTACATAGGAATGAACGAAATCCATGGATGAAATGGGAAAATTCTCATTCCTACTTTTATTTCCAGAGTGTTTAAAACATGTTTGTAACATAAACAGAGTCATTAACCAGTTTCTGAGCACGACATTTATATAATATTTAGACTTTTCCATCAGTTTAAGTTAGGTAGAACATGGAATGCATGAAAAATTGAAATGAATATTCCAGGCGGAACTTGTAAAAGGAATTATGGAATATTTAACTGTGATAACGTTGTGTCCCCAAAACTTCATGTCCTAATACTTCATCTATTCATTGGAAATTCGTCACTCCCATATTATAAAATAAACAATATCAAGCTTCCGCTTAAATATTGTGAAGAGGAATTTCAGGCAAAACTATCTGGTTGCATAACTTCATAGCTTTTGTTCTGAAAAGAACATCTGTCATCGCCGACTGGCTGCAGTTTTAACTTTAAAGAGCTGTGTCATTGCCTTTATTTTCTCTCGAGTTCAGACAATTTGACGCTGACAATTTCTGCCTCCAGGTTTCATTTATTTTTATTTTTCCGCTCGGTCAATCATTTCTCTGCTTCATCTCCTTCCTGGGCTGTTACATTAAATTCCTACCTGATTATCACACCCCCATTCCACCAACTCACTTCCACCTTGCACTCTGAACACCCACATATTAAAATGTTCAGGCTCTATTCTCCCTATACATTAGCCTTCTGAAAACCCAGCCTGTTAACCAAGTCGGGCACTGCGATTGCCCCAGTGAAGGAACCAAAGCCTCTTGGAATAATTGCCTGCAAACCTAGCTGGCCATTCCTGCTTTCTGAAGATAATTTCACACTGCGGATATTGTATTTTATACTCGGGTGTGTGCATATGTCTTTCCTGATGTTTCCTGAGATTGTTTTTCCGTTATAATTTAGAAACAAAGTCTTTATGTAACCTAGCAGACAGAGTTGACATGAACAGGTCATTTGGGACCACACCACCTCCCCAATTCAGAAAAGGGTCTAGTCTCGGGTGCAAACCCATCTTTCCTTATTACAGATGCTGAAAAACTTGCTGTGTACCTATAATCATTTCTGAATTCACCTCCCTTCGGCATATAGACCTATTTGTGAAACATTGGAGTTGATTTTATTCCCAGCTGCTTGGCTGAAGCCAGGTAGATGGACAGTTCAAACGAGAAGGTTGCTGACTCACTTTGAATTCAATCTTCAAATCTCATAGAAATATAGAATCCCTACAGTGCAGAAGGAGGCTGTTCAGTCCAGTGAGTCTGCACTGAGCACAATCCCACCCAGCCCCTATATCCATAACCCCACGCATTTACCCTAGCTAGCCTCCTTGACACGACAATTTAGCACGGCCAATTCACCTAACCCGCACATCTTTGGAGTGTGGGAGGAAACTGGAGCACCCGGAGGAAACCCACGCAGACACAGGGAGACCATGCAAACTCCACACAGACAAGGTTGGAATTGAACCCGGGGCCCTGGCACTGTGAGGCAACAGTGCTAACCACTGTGCCACCCGCTTTCTTTCTGTGTTTCTACCACAGGTAATAGAGAACCCCAGAAAAATCCCTGTCACAGACCCCAGCTTTGCAATTCTGACCAGTCCATCGTGACTGAACAGGAAAGGCTGCACATCTCTTTTTTAGATTTATTTATTTAAAAAGGGTCTGTAGTGAGTAAGAGTATCTCCTTTCCTAAGAAATGGGATCCGAGGCAGGTATTTGTTGTAACTGGACACCAACCTATTAACATTGTGAGCCATTTCTGTACAGGGTAATCTACAATTAGCTGATAACAAACACATGCAAACGGGATGTTACCAATATGCAGCCAATTATTCATTGAAGTTGTACGTATAATAGAAAGCCATTTGGTATGCAACGAGAGTTCGGGAATGTACGCTTGGCTGGGTTTCCTGCCAAAAAGAGCACTGAATACAACTTTAAAGGGATCCAGCCCTGGGTGGCATCTTGGGAGGTCATGCTGCACATTGGCCAAATAGGAAAAAGATCCAAATTGGACCTGAGCCACTGCGATACAGGTTTAAAATGTTGGGCGCGCCAGGTGAAGATCTATACCTGTCTGACTGCCGCAACAACAGCAACTAGAAATTATATAGCATCATTAACAAAACACAATGTCCAAAGGCATTTGACAGAAGTATTATAAAGCAAGATTTGAGAGCAAGCCACAAAAAAGGGCAAATTAACAAATACTTGGTCAAAGGGGTAGACTTCAAGGAGTGTCTTAAAGGAGGAAGAGAGAGGTAGAGAAGCAAAGAGATTTAGGAAGGGAATTCCAGGGCTTCGAGCTCAGGCAGAGAAAAGCATGGCCACCAAATGGTGAAATGATTAAAACCTCAAGAGGACAGAATTAGAGTCGTGCAAATTTCTCAGAAGGTCCCGGGACTGGAGGAGATTACAGAGAGAGAAGGAGGAACAAGGCTATGGAGGATTTGTGATTTTTAAAATCGAGGGTGGCACAGTGGTAAGCAGCCTTGGGTGACTGTGTGGAGTTTGCACGGTCTTCCCGTGTTTGCGTGGGTTTCCTCCGGGTGCTCCGGTTTCCTCCCATATTCCAGAGATGTACTGGTTGGATGGATTGGCCATACTAAATTGCCCCTATTGTGCCAAGATGTGCACATTAGGTGTATTAGCCATGGTAAATACACGGAGTTACAGGGATAGGGCCTGTGTAAGATTGTCTGTCAGAGAGTTGGTGCAAACTAAATGGGCTGAATGGCCTCTTCTGCACCGTAGGGATTATGTGATGCTTTACTTAACTGGGGGTTTTCATAGGTCAGTGAGCACAGGGGTGATGTGAGTGACACTTAGAACATAGAACAGTACAGCACAGTATCCCATTCCCTATCATTCTGGTGTGCTCCATGTGCCTATCCAATAACCGTTTGAAAGTTCCTAAAGTGTCCGACTCAACTATCACAGCAGACAGTCCATTCCACACCCCAACCACTCTCTGAATAAAGAACCTACCTCGGACATCCCTCCTATATCTCCCACCATGAACCTTATAGTTATGCCCCCTAGTAACAGCTACATCCACCCGAGGAAATAGTCTCTGAACGTCCACCCTATCTATCCCCCTCATCATCTTATAAACCTCTATTAAGTTGCCTCTCATCCTCCTCCGCTCTAAAGGTGGTGTGAGCTGAGAGTTTTGGATGACATCAAAGTTCTGGAGGCGAAAGATGGAGCATCTTAAAGTGGACAATTTACCAATCATTTAAAAATAGGAGAGTTTGATGAAGTTAAAGAGAAGTGGGGATGAAATACTTGCTAATATTGCAGCTCCTACACAAGCAATTTGTTTTGTTTTAATTCAAGGAGTATGAATACATAGAAAAAATCTGAATAGACAGCTTCTCTGACAATGCTACATTTCCTCAGTACTGCCTTGAACTATCAGTTTAGATTTTGTGCTGAAGTTTTTTGTGTCAAACTAATTGTGCTCTTAAATCAAAGCTGAATTCCCAGCTTTCTGGGTTAGGAGACAAAAATTCTTATCAGCAAAGCCAAGCTGACATTTAAACTGTATTTATTCCCCAAACCACAGAGAGAGACTAACCAGTGAATAGCGATTTTTAAATATAAGTTAGTGTATGAATTTCAACAAAATACTTTCCCTTTCTTCCCGATTTTTATTTTCTCCAGCATGCAAACGGCTCATAGAATCCCGACAGTACAGAAGGAGGACATTCGGCCCATCAATTCTGTACCAACCACAATCCCACCCAGGCCCTATTCCCGCAACCCTCACACATTTATCCTGCTAATCCCCCTGACACTAGGGACAATTTAGCATGGCCAATCAACGTAACCCACACATCTTTGGACTGTGGGAGGAAACGGGAGCACCCGGAGGAAACCCACACAGACACCGGGAGAATGTGCGAACTCCACACAGACAGTGACCTGAGGCCGGAATTGAACCTGGGACCCTGGCGCTGTGAGGTAGCAGTGCTAAGCACTGTGACACAATGCCGCTAGAATATTTGCAAAACAGCTATAGGTCTAAAAGGCAAAAATACCCAAAATAAATTCCTCTCTCCTTTTGGGAAAGTAGCGAATAGAGTGTTGGACACAAGAAGAGATTAATCACAAGCTCCTGCCCTTCTCATTTCCTCCTCCTGTTTCTTACTCACACTAACCCTGCACACAGCACCTGCTACTGTGTGATCCACAAGATTCGGATTATCTCATTTTCCAATGTGAGTTTCCAAAGATCGGCCGGGCTTACACATTGTTCACTTCTCTTTGCACAGAACTGAAGGGCAGAAAGGCAGCAAACTCTACACTCCATTCCCCCCCCCCCCCCCCCCCCACCCACCCCGACCCCCCGATCTGAACTCTCGATTATCCAGAGCAATTAATTGTCTCCTGAGCAGGCCAGGTAACTGGTGATAAATATTTCATGAAGATTTATACATTAACATGGGCATTTTTGTTTAATCGTGTTGCTTTTTACCACGATTCCCTAAACCTCCACCTTCCCACGGGGAATCAGGAGCAAGTCTGGAGTTGCTACATTCAGTGTGTTGAAGTTCAGCTCCTTTCATCATTAACACAACAGAGACTTGCGGGAACACACATTAACATTGCCTCCACGTTTTATGGGAATGTGCATGCCGATACTGCGAGTACTACATGGGACTGAGTGTTTATGCAGCTCACCCACACAGGGAGATTTCCCTCAATGCTGCACCATGCTCTTGGTGCTGCATTGGTGTTAATGTTTACCCCAAATTGGCGTCAAAATAGAATCTGACTTAAACCTAATATAACAGCACATTTAAAGTGAGGAACTTTAGCAATCAGAATTAGAAACCCAACTATCTTCCAGCTGAATCCAAAACAAATCAGAAAAGTATTAAACTCCCTGTTTTGCACCTTTTATGTTTCTAGGGGCGCACAGTGGTTATCACTGCTGCCTCACAGCACCAGGGACCCGGGTTCGATTCCCAGCTTGGGTCCCTGTTTGTGTGGAGTTTGCATGTTCTCCCCGTGTCTGTGTGGGTTTCCTCCAGGTGCTCCGGTTTCCTCCCACAGTCTGAAAGACGTGCTGGTTAGGCAAATAGGCCATGCTAAATTCTCCCTCAGTGTTCCCGAACAGGGGTCGGAGTGTGGCGACTAGGGGATTTTCACAGTAACTTCATTGCAGTGATAATGTAAGCCTACTTGTGACACTAATAAATAAATAATAATATAGCTCACTAGGGCGAAAGGGATCAAGGGATACGGGGGGGGAAGGGGGGGTCAGAATATTGAATTTGATGATCAGCCATGATCAAAATGAATGGCAGAGCAGGCTCGAAGGGCAGAATGGCCTCCTCTTGCTTCTAGTTTCTATGTTTATAATCATAATTTGGATTTCTAATGGTCTTAATTCAAACATGAAATAAATAGTTGGTCTGGGTGTCCAATTATGTTTCAATCAAAATTCTCCTTCGAAACAATTCATTTTTTGCAAAAATATACTTTATTCATAAAATATCTGAAAGAACGTTACGAACACTGTGATTGGCCATCACAGTGCAATGATATTCAGGTTTCCGACACAGATCATGTTGCACAATACAATCGTGATACATGTGCTATTCGCAGTGTACATTCAATGTGAGTCTGACAGCCTGAGGGGGTTCTATACAATTCCCAGCCCCTACTTCACTGTGGTTGAAAGATCTTAGTCAGCAGGCTTTCCCCATTCCGTCTCTACGGCAGCTGCCCTATGCTTGAGTGCGTCCCTCAGCACGTAGTCCCGGGCTTTGGAATGTGCCAGTCTGCCACACTCGGTCAAGGAAAATTCTTTGCACTGGGAGACCAACAAGTTTTGGGCAGATCAAAGAGTGTCCTTCACCAAATTCATGACTCTCCAACAGCAGTTGATGTTTGTCTCGGTGTGCATCCCCGGGAACAGCCCGTAGAGCACAGGGTCCCCGTCCCTGGGAACAGCCCGTAGAGCACAGAGTCCCCATCTCCGGGAACAGCCCGCAGAGCACAGAGTCCCCATCCCTGGGAACAGCCCGTAGAGCACAGAGTCCCCGTCCCTGGGAACAGCCCATAGACACAGAGTCCCCGTCCCCGGGAACAGCCCATAAAGCACAGAGTCCTGCATCACAGAGCTGCTCGAGATGAGCCTCAACAAATACCACTGCACCTCTCTCCAGACTTTCTTTGCAAAGGCACGTTCCACAAGGAGGTGGACAACTTTCCCGCCACGACCACCTCGAGGACAACTGGTGAATGGGGTGAGACTCCAGGCATGTAAGAAAAATCTGACGGGAAGGGCCCGTCTCACCACCGGCGAAGTTAGATCTTGGTACTTGCTGAAGGTTCTGGTGACAAGGCTTTCTGCCAGTGCTTCTGACAGTCTGCTCAAGGAACCATCCGACAGGACCCCAATCTCCTTTTCCTTCAGGGCCTCGAGGATGTTATGTGCAGACCTAACGTATCCATTCACACCGAGATCAGCATTTATTGCCCAGTGCCGCTATAACTTTGTTGGGCAATTTCAGAGGGCACTTTAGAGTCAACCATATTACTGTGGGTCTGGAGTAACATGTAGGCCAGACAGGGAAGGCTGGCAGATTTTCACCCTAAAGGACATGAGTGAACCACATGAGTTTTTACAACAAGCTGGTAATTGCTTGGCCACTATTAATGAAAGTAGCTTTTTATTCCACACTCACCAGCTGCTGTGGTGAGATTTGAGCTCATCCAGGCCCACTTGATTAATTGTAGCATAACTAACTGCGATGCTACTGTATCTATTTTAAGAAATGTCTGTGACAAACAGCTCCAATTTGAAGTCCTTGCATTTCCAAGTAAAGCTTTCTTCTTTCCAATGTAATATTTTTTGCATTCTCCCATCTCACAATTCTCCATCACCATGAATGGATGACATTTACGCTGTGTGTTTGCTCTCTCACCACAGGCCAGCGTGTACCTGGGGGAAGGCGATGGCCGAGTGGTATTGTCTCTAGACTATTAATCCAGAAACTCAGCTAATGTTCTGGGGACCCGGGTTCGAATCACGTCACTGGCAGATGGTAGAATTTGAATTCAATGAAAAATATCTGGAATTAAGAATCTAGTGATGACCATGAAACCATTGTCGATTGTCGGAAAAACCCATCAGGTTCACCAATGTCCTTTAGGGAAGGAAATCTGCTGTCCTTACCCGGTCTGGCCTACATGTGATTCCAGAGCCACAGCAATGTGGTTGACTCTCAACTGCCCTCAGGCAACTAGGGATGGGCAATAAATGCTGGCCAACCAGCGATGCCCATGTGTCACGAATGAATAAAAAAACCCAAAAGAATTGTTCAAGCAGGATAATCTACTACTGCTTATCTCTAACCTGTCTCCCTCACACAGAGAAGCCCTGCAAGCACTGGCCCTTCATCCTAACCCAGGGGTTTTTCACAGTAACTTCATTGCAGTGTTAATGTAAGCCTACTTGCGACACTAAGAAATAAAATTCTGTACATAGAAACATAGAAGATAGGAACAGGAGGAGGCCATTTGGCCCTTCGAACCTGCTCCACCATTCATTATGATCATGGCTGATCATCCAACTTTTAGCCTAATCCTACTTTTTCCCCATAACCTTTGATCCCACTCGCCCCAAGTGCTAGATCCAGCCGCCTCTTGAGTACATTCAATGTTTTGGCATCAACTACTTCCTGTGGTAATGAATTCCACAAGCTCACCACTCGTTGGGTGAAGAAATGTCTCCTCATCTCCGTCCTAAATGGTCTACCCTACTTCTATAAACTAAACTAACTCACTGGTTGAAGAAGCGCATCAGGAATTCCCATCTTCATGCTCCTTGATGCAGGTCATCAGCACGATGCACCACAAACACATTGCTGATAGCAACCACATATTTAACAGCAAACAAACCGAATCTACTGTGAATTTGGAACAAGCCTTATTCTGAGTGCACCAAATTGTTGGATCATGGGGAAACATAGAAACCTAGAAACCCTACAGTGCAGAAAGAGGCCATTTGGCCCATCGAGTCTGCACCCACCACAATCCCACCCAGGCCCTACCCCATATCCCTCCATATTTACCCGCTAATCCCTCTAACCTACGCATCTCAGGACACTAAGGGGCAATTTTTTTTTAGCATGGCCAATCAACCTAACCCGCACATCTTTGGACTGTGGGAGGAAACCTGAGCACCCGGAGGAAACCCATGCAGACACGAGGAGAATGTGCAAACTCCACACAGACAGTGACCCAAGCCGGGAATCGAACCCAGTTCCCTGGAGCTGTGAAGCAGCAGTGCTAACCACTGTGCTACCGTGCCGCCCATTTTATGAAAATGTACATCATAATTTCAACACCAAATTCACATATTATAATCCGCTCAATTCATGTTACATTTGACATCGTTAGCACCACGCCACAGTTCAATCTGCTGAATGGCTGTTTGCAAGTCAAATCAAGCCATCACAGCCTTGGAGCTTTCAACTGCATCCTTAAATTTCGATAGCTTACTTATTGCGACTGTAGTCTTTGTCTACATTTGAAATGTTCTTTATCTGGTGTACTAATGTAGAGGATATGTTCCTGCAACCATCCTGCTATAATTAAGCTGCTTGTTTTTGTTCTCAATGCACTATTTTAAATTAAAGCTTCCGGATGACATGTAAGCCAGGATTCTCCCAAAGATTCGCATAAAAACCGGAGTAAGTCCCGTTGTTTTTTTTTAAAAATGGATCTTCCACACTCTGTGCATCACAGAGAGCCTTGGCGTGAATCTCACTAAAGATGAGTGGGTGAGGCCCATTCCCACCTGGGAGGCTGGCAGCATAACACTGAGTGGGCCACTGTCAGCACCAAGATAGGTGAATGTGCAGTAGCCCACACTGCCAGCCTCGCGATCGCTGGCCAGCCCCGTGACCCCGCATCGCCGACCTTCCGGCCCCCCACCCCAACAATCCCCGATCGCTGACCTTCCATATGTGTCTGGGCCAGGCCTGGCCCGCCTCGACCTCCCCCCTTCCTCTCCCCAGAAGTCCCCATCTCCCAATTTCCCCCCCCCCCCCCCCCCCGCAACCCCACCACCACCACAGCCCCCCTCCCTCTGTCACTGATCCCAGTGCAGAGTGGCAGCGAGACCCTCCCACACCCAATGAACTCCCCTCCCAGAGTCTCCACCCTCATAGGCCCCACCCCAATTCTGGCCCTGCCTTGGCACTGCCCAATGCCTGCTGGGCAGCACCAAGGTGCCCCCTGGGCATTGCCATTTTACCCCTTGTGAAGTGCCAGGGGGCCAGGCTGGCAATGCCCAGGGATGCACCCCTCTCACTCCTGACCTCCTGGGGGGCCTCCATTCCAGCGGGGTTGGGCCGCCAGCTCCCTGTTAATGGAGAGTTGTTGCAAACCCCACTAGAGTGAACCACTCATGGCGAGGGGGGGGAAGAGCTAACGGGTCCGGAGACTTCAGTCTCGGGCCTGCTAATGATATGCTAATGGCCATTTGAATAATTTATTCACCTCCGCACCGATTTCTGCCGCGGAGCTGATGATGCCGGAAATCCGGCAGCTGGAGACAGGCAGAGGCCAGGGCGCCCGGCGGAAAGCCCACTGAGTCTCTGCTGGTATCTCCCAGCAGCACAGCGGGCTGGCAGAATTGCTCCCGATATTTTCATTCTCAATGTTATCCAATTCAATGCAATAGTTACATTTGCCTCAAACTGCCTCATTCTTTTGCATTATTTTATTTTCAGCCTTCAGCTGGGGGGGGAGGGGGATTAACAATAGATTATCCAAGGTACAGCCTGCGGGGTGATATCTGGCCTGTGAACCCTGGCAATTTAGCTGAAAAAAACTAAAACAGCTCCATTCCACGCCGGTCTGTATTGTTCACCCACTGATGCTTTTAGCAAGAAGATCCATTAACTTGAGACACACACAAATTAAGTGAGTGGGTTGCTTGAAATGTTCCGTGTGGTCCGTGTGAGGCTCCATTCGATGCACAACAAAGGCTAGAGACTTGCACACGCCTGCTGTAAAATGTTTTATCCAAGTTTGAAAAGGCTAAACCTTACACTTAGGTGCTCCCATCACAGAATTAAGCAGTCCTATCTTGAAATTTCCTGTCCCTTCACATTTGAATGATGGAAAATCATTGACGGGCAGTGTGCAAGTTAGTGATCAGCATTTCCAATGGAGCAGTCGGCACAGACTTCAATCTAAGCCACATGGTGCCTTTCCATTGAAACCATTAGAGGAACTTACTGACCAATCACTGCTCCTATAATGATGCATGGGCGAAGCCATGCGTGGAAAGGGAAAGAGGCAGAAAATAAGCAATAAATCCATGACATTTGTTTTTCGATTTGTGAACAAACCGTTATATAATTTAAAGCTAAGAATGATTGAACAATTCCGTGTAAGTGCTTACTGTTCCCATTGCTCATCTCACATGAGCATGTTCTTTACTGAATTGCTAAAACAATGATGCATCATATTTTACCGCTGTCATCCCATTTCTGGCAGCTTTCCCATCTATACGAGTCTCAGGTGGATGAAGTTGAAAGGTATTAGATACCATGAGCGACTTGATCATTTTCCACCGCTCTGGCGAATTTCCCTTTGTGCAATGCAATTGAAAATAGGAGGTTAATAGCAAGTGTCACCGTTTCAATTAAAATTGTAATTCTGAGCATTCTGTGCAAACATTCACCTTAATGTATATTTACCGATAAATCTGTTAGCAGATGGAAAAACAGTCATTCTAACTGCCACACAAACAAATTCTTAAGACATTTGTACTAATTAGGGGTATTGCAGGATTAGCTATTGTCTCCTGCAGTAACCAGCATTTTGTATTCATGCCTTAGCATGGCATTATTCGGATAATTTGTTTATAAATTTTGGCCTTGGCAGGAAGGAGTGCTGCAGGAATTTGTTTTGGAGTAATTGTTCTATTATGAGGCATTTTCCTCATACTGCAGCTTATTCACATGAAAGTAAGTGGCTGAGTTACACTCAGTCCACACACACCATGGGGCCAGACAAGTTTTCTTTTTTTATAGAAAGAGGGATTTGCTTTCTAAAAATGAAAGCTCTTGTCCTTTGCTCTTTCATGACAAGTAAGTGAAAAGCACTGCCAACTCTTCTCCCACTTTTAATTACCAGACACCTCTCTGGGAAAAGTTGATAGTGATATGCATTTCCCATGCTGCGTCATAACCACTACCCACATACTTTGTGACAGGTGGTCAGGTGGTCAGATTATTTCTAATTATTACTGAGTTATTTGTCAGTAATGTTAGCCATCAGAAAGAAAAGAATTGACATATTCCTATTCAAAGAAATCCACAGTTTCTTCAACTTGTCAGATATTTGCAATGACATTGTGGTTACAGCATTAGGCCAGTACTCCCAAGATTATGTGCGAATCCCACCACGAGTAACTGTGAAACCAATCTGAATGGGTTGGCAGATTGGGCAGGAAAGTGGCAGATGGAGTTTGATTCGTGATAAGTGTGAGGTAATGAATTTCGGGAGGTCAAACAGTGAAAGGGAATATACTGAGAGGGGGAGATGAAGTGAGAGATCTTGGCATGCAAGTGCACAGGTCCCTAAAGTTAGCAGTACAAGTAGATAAGGTGTCAAGAGGGAATATAGAATGCTCTCCTTCATTGGCAGAGGTATAGAATATAAAAGTGGGGATATAATGGCAACACGTTGGCACAGTGGTTAGCACTGCTGCCTTACAATGCCAGGGACCCTGCTTGGATCACTATCTGTGCAGAGTCTGCATGTTCTCCCCGTGTCTGCGTGGGTTTCCTCTGAGTGCTCCAGTTTCCTCCCACAGTCCAAAAGACGTGCTGGTTAGGTGCATTGGCCATGCTAAATTTTCCCTCAGTGTACCTGAACAGACGCCGGAGTGTGGCAACTAGGGGATTTTCAGAGTAACTTCATTGCAGTGTTAATGTAAGCCTACTTGCTTTTGATACTAATAAATAAACTTAAATTTAAAACTTAAATATAATGATGAAACTGTATAAGACATTGACAAGATCACAACTGTAGTGTTATGTGCAGTTCTGGTCATCACATTACAGGAAGAACATAATTACTCTGGAGAGAGTGCAGAGGAGATTTACTAGAATATTGCCAGGGCTGGAGAACTGTAGCTATGAGGAGAGATTGGAGAGGTTGGGGTTGTTTTCTTTGGAACAGAGAAGGCTGAGGGGTGACATGATTGAGGTATATAAAATTGTGAGGGACAGGGAGAGAGAAGACAGGAGGGACCTGCTTCCCTTGGCCGAGAGTTCAACAACTAGGGGTTAAAGATTCAAGTTAAGTGGCGAAGGATGAGAGGGGACATGAGGAAAAACCTTTTTAAGAAGCGGATGGTAGGTGTCTGGAATTCGCTGCCTGAGTTGATGGTGGAGGCGGAGGCAGTAAACTCTTTTAAAAAGTATCGGGATCTGCACCTTAAGTGCTGTAAACTGCAGGGTTATGGGCCGGTTGCAGGGAGATGGGATCAGAAAGGGCACCTCAGTGTCTTTGGGTCGGCAGGGACAAGTTGGTCCGAATGGCCCCTTCTGTGCTGTCTCATTTCTATGTTTCTAAATTGATCTAGCGGCATGTGGGCCAATAGTGGAAATAAAGCCCTAAATGGTGTCAATGTTGTGGCTCACTTTTCAATCCTGTGAACTGAATAAGAATTGGAAATGGTCCCATCATTCCCATTGTATGTCATCTAAGGATGGTGAATAAACCATGGTCATTGCTAATGTGGGCCACATGCTTCCAGCAAGTTAAACGTTTGTTTCACCAATTGGGAAAATTACAATTCCTTTCCTGTGAGGTTGATCTTTTTCTTCCCTCCTCTGCTGAAAGTGGCTTTTCCTGAGTTTTGAGGCTAACAGAAACCCTCGGCATTGACTGCGGACATCGAGGATGTTTTTGGTCCTGATCCAAGCTCAATCAGCACAAGCAGACACAGGAGGTGATCAACATTGTAACTGGTCTTTATTACATCGCACTCGAGCTCATGAGAAAACATGGATCCTGCAATCCCATAATGCATTGGCTTGCCAAGTATGGCAAGACAGACAAAATACACAACGAAGGGCAATGAACAATTTGAAGAAGGTCCATAATGTCTGAAAAACATTGGTGGATTGGAATCTTCCCCTTCAGCCCTGATAAAGGTCGCACCAATGACATTCGATATTGAATATGATAGAAACACCAGTTGATTCTTTTCCGCTCAGCAAGGGGCGCAGAGAACACTTACAGTACTCCACTCTTCCTAAGATTTGCTAACTCAACCCAGACCAAAAACAAATGCTGGGACTTTCCTGGTCTCGCTCATTTTACACTTGATTGCAAATTTACAAACTGAGCCTTCAGAGAGGCTTTGATGTTAATAGTTCAAAAGTTGCTGGTAAACTTGTAAAACATATCAAGTCTGAAAAACGTTCTTTCTTTTCTTGCAAGGGCACCCTCCTGGGTGGTACATTGGCTGAATATTGCATATGAACCATAGCTAATCGGTCTAATCCACAAAACTCTCTAGCAGATAATGTTCCTCTCACAGGTGTAGTTAAACATCTGTAGACGTTGACCTTCTGGAAGAGACATTGATGACTAATCTGCTGTTGATTTTTACCGCCAGCCCCAGGTGAGGTCCCAAAAGTTGCTGATCCGGGTGAGACCCCTCAATTTGTCACTGTCCAGCCGGGATGTCCCCAAATTGTTACAAACACAGATGGGGAGGGATGACTGGCTCCGAGTCTTTATTCAAACCCACCCTCTGCTGGGAGCAACGTCGGTTTAATCTAATAAGGTTCCCTTTCCTTCGAATATCTTTTCTAGACCATATAGTTACATTTAAAAGGAATTCAATTTAACCAGGCTTTTTTGAGTTAACTTTCTTGAGTTAACTACCAAAAAGGCAAGGAGAAATGATAAACACATGCATCTACATTCATACAGAGTAGAAGTAAGAATTGAGTTCAATAGTAAGTAAATATAAAATAAAAAGTTACACGGAAGAGTCCTTGAGTTGCGAGGAGTAGATAATGATGCGTTACGACCAATTCAGGTTAATTCCAGTAGTTGATTCTTCAGTTCAGATTTGGTAGAGAGACTTCAGTTCTTTTTCCAGCTGCAATAATCCTTCTGCTGACTGGTCTGAGAGATTGTTTTCAGATAATCCTGCAAAAGCTGGCTATTTTTGCAGGGGCCCGGCCTCAGTTACTGTATCACCTTCAGTGTGGCAAACTTCCAGCTGCTTTTCTCACAGCAGACACACAGACTGGCAGACAGACACTAGGCAGTTGTCTTGGCTAGCTTTTAACCCCCTGTCTTTGTGCATTTGTACTGGAATCCATCAGTCAGTTTAGTCAATTATATCCAACATCTTTGGACGAGATAGCCATTATGTTCCTTTGCCTTTACAAAAGATGACAACCAATCTTTGGATTCTTGTAGAATTACCTTGTCTGGAACAATAAGGAGGGGCTCCATTGTCCTTAGAAAAATACCCTACATCCATTCCTGTCAGAGGCTAACTGTGCATCCTTCAGTGTCTGTGACTTTTTTTTAAAGAATAATATTCAGGTGCTTTTAAAGTCCAGTATTTCTGTGCATAATTTCAAGGATTTTTTCTCCTATCATCGTAACAAGATGAATTTTATTCCATTAGATTAGGGGCCCGATTTTACCATTTTCATTCTAAGTGCTGAATCTGGGCGCAATTCAGATCCGACTCAGAAACCTGCTCTCAGGCGCCCTGATACACACTTAGCCTGAAAAGAAAATCGCGGGTCTGAATCGCATTGTGGGCTGGGCTTATCGCACCCGAAACGCTGCAGCTCCGATTGGAGCTTTGAACTGCGCATGCGCAATGAGGAAAAAAATTAGAAAAACGCTCCCCTGTCACATGGCTCCCGGGCCGGAAAAAGCAGATAAAGCGGCCCGGGAGCAAAAAGCGGGAGTGATGGCCCCCACAGACATCACCCCCACCCCCACAACATAACTGTCCCCCTTATCCACCCACCCCCCCACCCCCTTTCCCCCCCACCAATCACCTGCAGACCCCCCTGGCAGCAGACCCCCTTGCCCTTGCCCCCCCCCGCCCACCCCCCACCCACCCCTCCCAGATCCATTTGGCCTCCCTCCCAGTATATTTCACAAACTCACAGCCGGGTACCTTGACAGTTTCACTAATTAATGCACGTGCACTATTCTACCTGTGGAATCCCTTCTCTCTGCTGCCTGTACTTGCAAAATCCACCCAGGTACATATCCAGGCCTTTATTGAAGTTGTGTAGTGAAACATATCGGTGTGTGTACAAATAACCGCTACTTGATTCAACAACCTTTGCAATTGTGTCCAGCAACAGCCAACTTGCAGTAAATTCTAAGAGCTGCATTTCCAAGTTTAGAAGATAATTTGGGAAATGGTAATAAGATCATTTCTACTTCTTCTGAACTTGCTGGTGTAGGGGGAAAAAAACAACATTCATGGCAAGTGAAATATAATCTAAGTAGCATTTATAACAGGATTGATCAGAATTAGAAATGTGATGGGATAGAATTAACTCCCCCCTGCCCCCACCAGGGAATGATCGGGCCTCCCCCCCACCCCCACCACCGATCTGAGTCAGAGAGCCGTTGGAAGCTCTGAACTTACCTCTTCAGAAGCTGGAGCGCCCAAAACAGACCTTTGCCGAGCAGGTCTGTTTCGCGCCGAATCTGGACGGGTGAACGCAATGGTAAAGGGGGAAATGCTGGTAAAGTTGGGCAGGCAGCCCATTAATTCAATTTAAATGCATTTTCAGGCCTTGGTAAAGTGAGCATCTGCACGGACCCGGGCGCGGATCGCGTTCATGGCCTCACGCCCGACTTTACCAGTTTCCACGCCTGAAAATGGGTGCGACGCAATGGTAAAATCGGGCCCTAGATGGCTCACCTTAACCCAAAAATAATAGTAGAAATTATCAATGTTTGGTTACTCATTTTCTTGATTTAAATCAAAAACATCTTTAAAAACTTTACCAAGATCGATTTCGTTGTGTTTAAAGCAATAAAGTAGCGCTTTCGAATTTCCACTGCAGCCATCAAAAATCGTGGCATGTCACTCTGCACGTCCCAAACACTGAATAGAAGTTGGAGAAACATGTTGTATCGTAGACCAATTGTTCATTTATATATTATGAGAATATATAACTCTGTGATTTCTTTCAAACTTGCGCAGGCTGACAAGGTACGGTGCAGTTATAAGTCAAGGTCAAGTTGAGAAATGATGAATTTCATTGACAGAAGGTGGAGAGGCTGTTTGCTCCAGGATAAGTAACAGATTGGTTCCTGCAGCATGGTGGCACCAACTGATTCCATGAGCTATATGTCTCAAAAATATTAATGGGAAACACAAAATTCAGCTGTCGTCCATTCAGATGCATGCAGTGACTGGGAAGTTGGGCACATTCCCTCTCGGGAATATTGTTCAATCACATAAACAATTATTATGTGTAAGAAAATATGAAATGAGCCAAATTTTCATCTTCACCTTATGAGTGACAGAGTGGTCACCTATCAGTTGACAAACCCTTCATTCTATTAACACATTATCCTACAACATCAGAGACTTTGTTCTTTCTGAACTGCAGTTTTTATTTTTATTTGCCCTGCTGTTTTCATTAGTTCATATCTAATAATTCGCTAATATAATAATTATTTTCAATTGTTGTTAAGCATGTTTAATTAGTATTGATGCAAGTCAACAAATGTCAAAGTATAAAATACAAAATTTGACAAGGAATGGTTTGATCTCTGTATATGCCTGTGGGGAAACAAGTTGGAAATTTTAGATTACACAATCTCTTTTGTTCTCTGGGGGTTATTTTTCTCCCCTGGTGATCTCTTGTAATAATTTTACAATTAAACAGAAATATCATTTATTTAAAGTTGAAGTATCATTCATCATTTCTTAATGAGCTATGAGCTGACCTTATTCAAATAATGTTACTCAGAAAATAGATCTGAGTAGCAAGCTTTTTTGATATTTGCTCAGTAAGTGTCAGCACGGTGGTTAGCACTGCTGCCTCACAGCACCAGGGAGCCGGGTTCGATTCAGTAAAGCGTTTGATCAGGTTCCCCACGGTAAGCTGTTGCAGAAGATACGGAGGCATGGGATTGAGGGTGATTTAGCGGTTTGGATCAGGAATTGGCTAGCTGTAAGAAGACAGAGGGTGGTGGTTGATGGGAAATGTTCATCCTGGAGTTCAGTTACTAGTGGTGGACTGCAAGGATCTGTTTTGGGGCCACTGCTGTTTGTCGTTTTTATAAATGACCTGGATGAGGGCGTAGAAGGATGGGTTAGTAAATTTGCGGATGACACTAAAGTCGGTGGAGTTGTGGACAGTGCGGAAGGTTGTTGCAGGTTACAGAGGGACATAGATAAGCTGCAGTGCTGGGCTGAGAGGTGGCAAATGGACTTCAATGCGGAAAAGTGTGAGGTGATTCACTTTGGAAGGAGTAACAGGATTACAGAGTACTGGGCTAATGGTAAGAGACTTGGTAGTGTGGATGAACAGAGAAATCTCTGTGTCCATGTGCATAGATCCCTGAAAGTTGGCACCCGGGTTGATAGGGTTGTTAAGAAGGCGTACGGAGTGTTAGTCTTTATTGGTAGAGGGATTGAGTTTCGGAGCCATGAGGTCATGTTGCAGCTGTACAAAACTCTGGTGCGGCCGCACTTTGAGTATTGTGTACAGTTCTGGTCACCGCATTATAGGAAGGATGTGGATGCATTGGAAAGGGTGCGGAGGAGATTTACCAGGATGTTGCCTGGTATGGTGGGAAGGTCTTATGAGGAAAGGCTGAGGGACTTGAGGTTGTTTTCGTTAGAGAGAAGAAGGTTAAGAAGTGACTTAATAGAGGCATACAAGATGATCAGAGGATTAGATAGGGTGGATAGTGAGAGCCTTTTTCCTTGAACGGTGATAGCTAGCACGAGGGGACATAGCTTTAAATTGAGGGGTGATAGATATAGGACAGATGTCAGAGGTAGGTTCTTCACTCAGAGATTGGTAAGGGTGTGGAATGCCCTGCCTGCAGCAGTAGTGGACTCGCCAACATTAAGGGCATTTAAATGGTCATTGGATAAACATATGGATGATATTGGAATAGTGTAGGTTAGATGGGCTTTAGATTGGTTTCACTGGTCGCGCAACATCGAGGGCCGAAGGGCCTGTACTGCGCTGTAATGTTCTATGTTCTATGTTCCCGGCTTGGATCACTGTCTCTGAGGAGTCTGCACATTCTCCCCGTACCTGCGTGAGTTTCCTCCGGGTGCTCCAGTTTCCTCCCACAGTCCGATAATGTGCTGGTTAGGTGCATTGGCCATGCTAAATTTTCCCTCAGTGTACCCAAACAGGCACCGGAGTGTGGCGACTAGGGAATTTTCACAGTAACTTCATTGCAATGTTAGTGTAAGTCTACTAGTGACAATAATAAAATAAACTTTAAATAAAATAAAGCTTATAGCATAAACATGGAGGAATACGAAACCTCTGTGGCATCGCCAGCACCTACATCACTTCTAGAGATTCAAGCCAACCAAGATCCAAGCAGAAACCAATCTTGTCTACTCTTGTTCTTCATCTTTTAACCACTTTCTCATCATTTTTCATCATTGAACCTAGATTCCTGTGATTGTTAAAGGTCGAGTTATGTTGAGTTTTAATTGGTGCACTGAGCCAAGCTGGAGAGAAGCTTGATCGGAGAATCAGGGCTGGAGATTAGTGAGCCTGACTTTGAGAATGGCGGATTCTGCCCTGTGCAGAATCCCAGAGTATTGAACATAGAACATAGAACATAGAAAAACTACAGCACAAACAGGCCCTTCAGCCCACAAGTTGTGCTGAACACATCCCTACCTTCCCGACCTACCTATAACCCTCCATCCTATTACGCTCCATGTGCTCATCCAGGAGTCTCTTAAAAGACCCTATTGAGTTCGCCTCCACCACCACTGATGGCAGCCAATTCCACTCGCCCACCACCCTCTGTGTGAAAAACTTACCCCGAACATCTCCCGTGTACCTACCCCCCAGCACCCTAAACCTGCGTCCTCTCGTAGCAGACATTTCCACCCTGGGAAAAAGCCTCTGAGAGTCCACCCGATCTATGCCTCTCAACATCTTATACACCTCTATTAGGTCTCCTCTCATCCTTCGTCTCTCCAAGGAGAAAAGACCGAGCTCCCTCAACCTATCCTCATAAGGCATGCCACTCAATCCAGGCAACATACTTGTAAATCTCCTCTGCACCCTTTCAATCTTTTCCACATCCTTCCTATAGTGAGGCGACCAGAACTGAGCACAGTACTCCAAGTGGGGTCTGACGAGGGTCTTATATAGCTGCATCATTATCCCTGGACTCCTAAACTCAATCCCGCGATTGATAAAGGCCAGCGCACCATACGCCTTCTTAACCACCTCCTCCACCTGCGGGGCCGATTTCAGAGTCCTATGGACCCGGACCCCAGGGTCCTTCTGACCCTCTACAGTACTAAGAGTCTTTCCCTTTATATTGTACTCCTTCCTCCCATTTGACCTACCAAAATGGACCACAACGCATTTATCTGGGTTGAAGTCCATCTGCCACTTGTTCACCCAGTCTTGCATCCTATCTATGTCCCTCTGTAACTTCTGACATCCCTCCAGACTATCCACAACCCCACCAACCTTTGTGTCGTCGGCAAACTTACCAACCCATTGAAGCAAGATTACATCCTCACAGCATCATCTCACTAACCTTATCCTTTATTTCATTCGAAGTTTTTTGTCTGAAACTTTATTGGTGTTCAAAATCACAAGGGTTGTGGCCAGAGTAGATAGGGAGAAACTGTTCCCATTGGTGGAAGGGTCGAGATCCAAGGGAAAGCAGATTGAAGGTGATTGGCAAAAGAACCAAAAGACAGCACGAGGAAAGGTTTTTTCACTTAGCGAGTGTTTAGGTTTTGATCTTCCTGAGAGTGTGGTGGAGGCAGATTCAATTGTGGCTTTCAAAAGGGAATTGGATAATGAGCTTAACAGAAAATATGCAAGGCTTCAAGAGAAATGAGTAGGGGACTACCTGAATCGTTCTTACAGAGAGCCAATGTGAACATGACGGGCCAAACCTTCTCTTTCTGTACTGTAACCATTCTATCATTCTATATCCTCAGAGCTGTTAAAGAGCCAACCAGAGGACACAGATTTAGGATAAATTGGCAAAATAACCAGAGGGGAGATGAAATTTTTTATTTCTTTATTTTGCAGTGAGTGACGATCTGTCTGAATGAGTGATAGAAGCTGATTTAACAATAACTTTCAAAGGGAACAGGATAAATGCTTATAAAGGAAACATTTACAAAGCTACGGAAAAAGAGAAGAGGAGTGGGACTAATTGGGAAGCTTGGATAGTAGAGCCAGCATTGACCCAAATGGTCTCCTTCTGAGAATCTGCCAAGGATATTCTTTTTCTAAATCCATGTTGGCTTTTTGGTAACAAGCTGTTTCTATATAGGAATTCTTCAGACTGATTGACAGAAAAGGTCACTGAGGTGAGCTTTATTAAACAAAACTTAATTTTCCTGTCCACAGACTACACGGGGACCAACATCAATGTCATTTTATGATTGAGAGATGGTGGGTAGCAGCCAAAGTAATTTTATTGTCCCACCCACTAGATAAAGGATCCTGTCATTGTGAACAGTCCCTCTGGCTGCCTCATCAAAAATAACCCAATGCCAGAAGCAACAGAGGTCAGCTTTCTATTTGGGAGACAGGTGTTTTATACCATGCACTGCAGTAAGTGTGTGTCTATGTCAAAAGGTGCAGATTGAGGCCGTTTATGGAGTTTCTATAACTCTCTAGTTTAACATCATCCAATGTCATAAAAGATACTTTGCGGAATTCATAAATAATGAATTTATACAAGAAAGATAGAGCTCATCGCATATCGCATTTTACAGCCAATGAATTACTTTTCAATGGTTATCACTGTTATTATGTAGGTGAGCAGAACAGCCAAGATCCCACTGCAAGATCCCACAAATAGCAAAGAGCTAGATAACCGATTAATATTTTTCAGAGGTTGTGGGTTGAGAGACAAAAGTTGGCCAGGAAACCAGGACAACCTCTCTGCTCGTCTTCAAAGAAATCTATAGCAAATATGTATTTAGGGGGAAGCTCGACACACATTTGAAGGAGAACGGAATAGACGGTTTGCATGATAGCTATAGATAAGAAAGGATGGAATGAGGTCAAGTGGTGCATCGACACCAAGGCCAGAATTCTCCAGCTGTTCACACCCTGCCACTGCTGCCAGCGAGGATGGAGAATTTGGTGCTCAGCCAAATCTCTGTTCACTACAGCGGGACTGGACAATCCCACCAGCATAGACAACTGGAGAATTCCACCCCAGCATGGAGTGCTTGGACTGAATGGCCTGTTTCCGTGATGTACATCCTATATCATTGGTGTGGAGTCCTTTCCCCAACCAGAAAGAGTATATTACTATGTCAATGAGATAGCATCTCCAACCAACACTCCCTCACTCGAGCATCAACTTCTTTCACATGTTCAAGTCCTGAACTGGGGTTTGAACTGATACATTTCTGATTCAGAGGCAAAACTGCTGACAGTAACAGAAACTGACATGAAAGGAAAGGTAGGCTGAGAATTTAAACTTATATTGCTGTTGTCCCTTTAAGATTATCCGCTAGAAGGATTTACACATGAATTTCCTGGGAATGCTCATTCCCACTGGTGCAACATCAGCGCAAACTATTGCATGTATGTGCAGTGCTCTGCTTGCCTGACCAGAGAACCTTAATTAGCAGCAACTATTACAGACGCCTGTCAGCTTGGCATCGCTCGAATAAACATGTCCAGCTGCACTTGTCCCAAGACCAGAAAATCTCTCCCAAGGTCAACAGACTTTTGCATGGCCCACCCCCACCCGCTATGATTCCTGTAGCACGCGAGATGGGAAAGTTCTGCCCATGAGCTCTGTATCATCCTGATAGACATGTGTTATTTACTAACCAACATCTTTCAGTAAGGAGGTGAAAGATTCATTACTTGTGTTGTTGTAAGTAACATGGTATGTATACAATGGGGAGGGATTTTCTCCCACTCTGCAGTTGTTTTGTGGCAGCGGGATCTTACCGTCCCATCGTTGTCAAGAGGGATTCCCGTTGAATGCACCCTTTGCTGCCAGGGAACCCACAGCGGGGTGTGCCATCGGCAGGAGCATAAGATCCCACCGGCATGAACGGGAGCAAGCTTCCGGCGAGAGTGTGTTGATCTAAAATTGAAACTGAAAGCAGATTTGAGTCCAAGTGCCTGTGGATTCAGGGCCCAGTTTTAACACGTCAGAAATCAGGATTTTGTCAATATGCCACAGAACTAAGTGAATGGGGACGGGATTATACAGCCTCGCTCGTCCCGAAACCATAAAATCCCGCCCAAGGTCACCGAGCATTTCCACGCTCCGCCCCTCGCCTGCTCCGGTTCCCATGGCGGGCGGGCTGGTAAAATTCTGGCCAATTTGTCAGCAAGTTCGGTTGCTCTAAAGAGAATCAGAGAAACGTCAACTGGAGGTTTGAACCTTTGGTGGCATCAAGAAAAATAGTTCAAAAATGGGCACAAGTCAATCCTTAACATTGTCTCACACTTGGAGAACAAAATAGCCAAGAAGGAAAGATTAAAAACAAGGCAGATAAGAAAAAGCTTAAGATTCCGAAAAGGAAACTTGCAGACTACAGTAATGCCAGGAAAAAAATAAGCTTTAAAAGATATTCTTAGCAGAAGCTGTCAACGAGAAGGGGAGATTTTTGATCTCCATGTGATGGATCAATATAAATTTTAAAATCAAAGCAATGTTTGGAAATAGCGCGTGGGATACAACGGTACATTCGAGCTAGGTTTCTCTACATAGATCTTGCCAATCAAGGCCCATCGAGTGAACAAAAACATTTCAGAAGTATTAATAAAACTTAAAATGAACTATTCCAGGGTGCAACTAATGTGCTGCACAGGGATGTGATGATGGCTCTGTCAGAGTGATTTGGGGATCTGGGTACAGCGGGTAACATGGTGCACTGTGTCACTGCCACTAGACCAAACTGAAACTGAGTAGAGTTCCACCAACTCGGAATGTTACAGCTTTGAGATGGAAACAATGGAGAAAAATTGTTGCTGAGCACTTCAAAATGTTCTGAAGTGCATTCTCAATAAGAGACTGAATAGACGAATCCCATGAAGAGTAAATTACATAAAGCGCTCATTGAATGGGCCTCGTGATAAGTGCAGGGTTTGTTTTACTATTGAGTGTTAGCAGCAGAAACTATAGTGGAGCTTCATAACAATATTGAGATTAAGAGAAAGTGTTATCACCATAATGATGATGACATTTTGCAGCAATAGTGCTGGAAATACTCAACCGGTTTGGCAGCATCAGTGGAGAGAGGGATAGACTTAACAGGTGGAATTTTCCAATCCTAACGGTGGTGGGTTTCGTGGCGGGCGGGAGTGGAAAATTCAGAGAGAGGCCAAAAGTGAGAATCCAGCCGGAAGGAAAACAAGTTGGAATTTTTCCCTCGCTGCATTCAGGGGCGGCACGATGGCACAGTGGTTAGCGCTGCTGTCTTACAGTGTCAGGACCCGGGTTCAATTCCTGGCTCGGGTCACTGTCTGTGCAGAGTCTGCATGTTCTCCCCATGTCTGCATGGGTTTCCTCTGGGTGCTCTGGTTTCCTCCCACAGTCCAAAAAATGTGCTGGTTAGGGTGCATTGGCCATGCTAAATTCTCCCTCAATGCACCCGAACAGGTGTCAGAGTGTGGCGACTAGGGGAATTTCACAGTGACTTCATTGCAGTGTTAATGTAAGCCTACTTGTGACTAATAAACCAACTTCACTTTGGTGGATTGAGTGCAGGTCAGATTTCCCGCAGACCCATAATGGTAAACACACCTGCTTGTCTTTATTTCATAAAAACGCAGCTGACCAGAATCACATTCCCCCTCCTAGTCACATGTCGCACTGGTGGGAAATTTGGGTGGAATTCTTACAACCGGTCTGTGGCAGGTTAGGTGGGAGGTACGAAGAATCTGGCGAGAGCCAAAAAATCAGAAACCCGCCAGAATAAAATCACGTTGCAATTCTCCCAATGGTGGGTTAATGGCGAGTCACTCTTCTCATTGGCTGGTGGTGTGAACACCATTTACATTCATTTGCATCCATGAATGTTCATTAAAACAGCTGCCCACCAGCCATCCAGTCAGGTGGGAAATCACAACGGCATCAATCCTGAATGTTAAAGAGTGGCGTGCACATGGCAGTCCTCAGTTCACCAGAGAATTGGAGGTGAGTGCAACAACCTTTTTGCCGCAGCGCTGTGCTGCTCCTGACGTTCTCTGACGTTCACCACTCTGCCGGGGCAGGCCGGTTCGTGCCTCCCCCTCCATGCCAGGCTGGTGTTCATGGACAGCAATGTGCTGCTGGACCCATAGACCCTCCTGTGTCACCGTCTCAGATCAATACAGTGCTTGGGGTTGGGGGGTACAGGGGTCTCCTTCCCCCGCTGGTGCCACACAGCAGTGTCGACCTGGACAGCACTGTGCCGTGGGACTCATGCAGCCAGCGCAACAAAGGTCCGAGGTTTTGACTCTCCAACAGAACGTCTTAACCATTCCCGTGACCCCACATATTCATCCCGCTAATCATAGAATCTCTACAGTGCAGAAGGAGGCCATTCGGCCCATCAAGACTTGATGGATTGAGTTATAAGGAGAGGCTGAATAGACTGGGACTGTTTTCTCTGGAGCGTAGGAGGCTGAGGGGTGACCTTATAGAGGTCTATAAAATAATGAGGGGCATAGACAAGGTAGATAGTCAATATCTTTTCCCAAAGGTAGGGGAGTCTAAAACTAGAGGGCATAGGTTTAAGGTGAGAGGGGAGAGATACAAAAGGGTCCAGAGGGGCAATTGTTTCACACAGAGGGTGGTGAGTGTCTGGAACAAGCTGCCAGAGGTAGTAGTAGAGGCGGGTAGAATTTTATCTTCTAAAAAGCATTTAGATAGTTACATGGGTACGATGGGTATAGAGGGATATGGGCCAAATGAGGGTAATTGGGATTAGTTTAGGGGTTTTAAAAAAAAAGGGCGGCATGGACAAGTTGGGCCGAAGGGCCTGTTTCCATGCTGTAAACCTCTATGAGTCTATGACTCTATGAGACTGCACCAACCACAATCCCACCCAGCCCTTATCCCCATTGCCCCACATATTTACCCTTCTAGTCTCCCTGACACTAAGGGACAATTTATCATGGCCAATCAACCTAACCTGCACGTCTTTGGACTGTGGGTGGAAACCGGAGCACCCGGAGGAAACTTACGCAGACACGTGGAGAACGTGCAGACTCCACACAGACAGTGACCCAAGGTTGGAATTGAACCCGAGTCCCTGGTTAATGCTAGGGCCGCTCACAATGGGTGCCGGGCTCCTCCTGGACACCCCAGGTAGAGTTACACTCTAAAAGCAACACGGGGACCAGCTGGGGGATGGTCATCCACAAGTCAACACCTCTGACAATGCAGCACTCCCTCAGCATGACAACAAAGTTTCATTCTCGATAATACGCTCAGCTCTCTGGCATGGGCTGTGAAGCCACAGCCTACTGACAGGGAAGAGACAGTGCAAACACCAAGCTTGACAGCTTATACATCAGGCTGCTTTCAGGCATGATGTGGAGATGCCGACGTTAGACTGAGGTAAGCACAGTAAGATGTCTCACAACACCAGGTTAAAGTCCAACAGGTTTATTTGGTAGCACGAACTTTCAGAGCACTGCCCCTTCATCAGGTGAGTGAGGACTTGTGTTCACAAACAGGCATATACAGACACAAACTCAATTTACAAGATAATGGTTGGTATACATTCCAAATTGAGTTTGTGTCTGTATATGCTCTGTTTGTGAACACAAGTCCTCACTCACCTAATGAACCAGCAGCGCTCTGTAAGCTCGTGCTACCAAATAAACCTGTTGGACTTTAACCTGGTGTTGTGAGACTACTTACTGTGCTTTCAGGCGCCCAGAGATACAAGCCTTTGGATTTCAGTTCAAAAGCATTTAAAGGGACAGGCAACATTTTGCAATATGTTTTTACTCGGTTATTTTTAATTCCAACACAAAAAGCGTTTTTCTATCAGGTTTGTGAAATGGAGTTTGTCAGGAGAATTTTAGCAATCCTACATTTGTAAAATGGGTGTCTCTCTGTATTTAATTAACTTGCACAAAAAGCAAGGAGGGAATATAAAATGCTGTGAATAAAGTTACACCAGATTTCACCCGGCTTTGACCACTCAGCTGGATGGACAGAGGTTCCTGCACCTGTCTGCAGCAGCACTGCTTATTTCAGTAAGGGTCATTGCCCCCCCCCCCCCCCCCCCCCCCGCCCCCCCAAGTTTGTTTTTGCCCCGGGGGAATCAGAAACTCGATTTGGAATCAACATGAGGAGAAACCAAGTGACGGACAGCTAAATGGGGAGTTAAAAATACAAGAAAATAGGCAATTCCGGATAAGGCTGCCTCCAAGCCACCCACATCCTATTCCTGTAAAATCTGTCAGAAACAAGAGACGCAGGTTTCCAAAACTAATTTTGCTGAAGATTGCAACAGAGTCAGCAGGTCCTTAAGGAGCTGCACTCGGCTGATTGAGTTCACTGGCAGCATATCAGGAGGTTTCTTGACTGATTTTGCGGTACTAAGCAAGAATGGTTCGCATAGTCCCTGACCTGAATCCCATGGGAATGTGCCAAGAATGGGCTGTATCCCATGGTTTGCAGGGATCACTGCACCAGTCATACACTGGAACTTAACCAAAGCTTGGGGTGCAGAAGGTGCAGCATAAGTTAAATCTCATGGGATCCAGGGTGAGGTAGCTGAATGGATAAAAAACTGGCTTGATGACAGAAGCCAGAGGGTGGTTGTAGAGGGTTGTTTGTCAAACTGGAGACCTGTGACCAGCGGTGTGCCTCAGGGATCGGTGCTGGGTCCACTGTTATTTGTCATTTATATTAATGATTTGGATGAGAATATAGGAGGCATGGTTAGTAAGTTTGCAGGTGACACCAAGATTGGTGGCATAGTGGACAGTGAAGAAGGTTATCTTCAATTGCAACGGGATCTTGATCAATTGGGCCAGTGAGCTGATGAATGGCAGATGGGGTTTAATTTAGATAAATGCGAAGTGATGCATTTTGGTAGATTGAACCAGGGCAGGACTTACTCAGTGAATGGTAAGGTGTTGGGGAGAGTTACAGAACAAAGTGTTCTGGGGGTACAGATTCATAGCTCCTTGAAAGTGGAGTCATAGGTGGACAGAGTAGTGAAGAAGGCATTCAGCATGTTTAGTTCCATTGGTCAGAACATTGAATACAGGAGTTGGGATGTTGTATTGAAGTTGTACAAGACATTGGTAAGGCCACATTTGGAATACTGTGTACAGTTCTGGTCACCCTATTATAGAAAGGATATTATTAAACTAGAAAGAGTGCAGAAGAGATTTACTAGGATGCTACAGGGACTTGATGGTTTGAATTATAAGGAGAGGCTGGATAGACTGGGACTTTTGTCTCTGGAGCGTAAAAGGCTGAGGGGTGACCTTATAGAGGTTTATAAAAAAATGAGGGGCATAGATCAGCTAGAAAGTCAATATCTTTCCAAGAGGTAGGGGAGTCTAAAACTAGAGGGCATAGGTTTAAGGTGAGAGGGGAGAGATACAAACGTATTCCGAGGGGCAATTTTTTCACACAGAGAGTGGTGAGTGTCTGGAACAAGCTGCCAGAGGTAGTAGTAGAGGCGGGTACAATTTTGTCTCTTAAAAAGCATTTAGACAATTACATGGGTACGATGGATATAGAGGGATATGGGCCAAATGCGGGCAATTGGGACTAGCTTAGGGGTTAAAAAAAAGGGCGGCATGGACAAGTTGGGCCAAAGGACTTGTTTCCATGCTGTAAACCTCTATGATGGGCGGCACGGTAGCACAGTGGTTAGCACTGCTGCTTCACAACTCCAGGGACCTGGGTTCAATTGCAAGCTTGGGTCACTGTCTGTGTGGAGTTTGCACATTTTCCTCGTGTCTGTGTGGGTTTCCTCCGGGTGCTCCGGTTTCCACCCACAGTCCAAAGATGTGTGGGTTAGGTTGATTGGTCATGCTAAAATTGCCCCTTAGTGTCCTGAGATGCGTAGGTTAGAGGGATTAGCGGGTAAATGTGTAGGGATATGGGGGTAGGGCCTAGGTGGGATTGTGGTCGGTGCAGACTCGATGGGCCAGATGGCCTCTTTCTGCAATGTAGGTTTCTATGATTCTATGACTCTATAACTCATTCCGAGTCCTCAGCACAGACCACAATCAGTAAGGGTCTGCAACAAACACCTCTGCCACGATCCTCCTCAACACCGGTACCCCACAGGGCTGTGTTCTCAGCCCCCTACTATACTCCTGATACACCTATGACTATGTGGCCAAATTCCCCTTCAACTCCATTTTCAAGTTTGTTGATGACACCACCATCGTGGGTTGGATCTCAAACAATGATGAGACAGAGTACAGGAATGAGTTAGAGAATCTGGTAAACTGGTGTGGCAACAATAATCTCTCCCTCAATGTCAACAAAATGAAGAAGATTGTCATCGACTTCAGGAAGCATAGTGGAGAAGATGCCACTGTCTAAATCAATGGGGATGAAGTAGAAATGGTTGAAAGCTTTAAGTCTGGTGTCCAGATTACCAACAACCTGTCCTGGTCCTCCCGTGCCGACACTATAGTTAAGAAAGCCCACCTACATCTCTAATTTCTCAGAAGACTAAAGAAATTTGGCATGTCAGCTCCGACTCTCACCAACTTTTACAGATGCACCATAGAAAGCATTCTTCTAGTTGTATCACAGCTTGGTATGGCTCCTGCTCTGCCCAAGGCCACAAGAAACTACAAAAGGTCATGGAAGTAGCCCAATCCATCACGCAAACCAGCCTCCCATCCATTGACTCTGTCTGCACTTCCCACTGCCTTGGCAAAGCAGCCAGCATAATTAAGGACCCCACGTACCCCGGACATTCTCTCTTCCACCTTCTTCCGTTGGGAAAAAGATACAAAAGTCTGGGGTCACGTACTAACCGACTCAAGAACAGCTTCTCCCCTCCTGCCATCAGACTTTTGAATGGACCTACCTTGCATTAACTTGATCTTTCTCTACACCCTAGCTATAACTGTAACACTACATTCTGCACTCTCTCATTTCCTTCTCTATGAATAGTATGCTTTGTCTGGATAGCGCGCAAGAAACAATACTTTTCACTGTATGTTAATACATGTGACAATAATAAATCAAATCAAATCAAACATTTTCTGGGTTATTGACCAGGCATGGGGTGGACAGAGAGTGCAACAGATTACTCTGATGTTTTGTACCAGCATACCGAGGACCCAGATATTTCATCATATTGCTGATATTCGGGCAGGAGTAAGCAAGAGCAGCATTTAATTTTCAGAATCTTTATATGTTGATGCAGAGTTCAAAGAGTTAAATCCTATCGACCTATGGTGTTTGGAATGGCAGATAAATGTACTAGCAGGCAGCAGCAACGCTGTTATTTGGTTTTCATGGTGCATGCACTCTTGTCTGTTCAGGAGAAACAAACCCATCTGTCATTTCTGTACATCTAGTCTGGGCTAAGGTCTGTAATAATACCTGCACTATTTGTCAGTTCCCTCATGCCCATTACTTTGAATCTGTTTTTTCCATCCCGAATCATAAAACAGGTACAATTTTGATTGAAATTCTATTATCATAAGCACATTCTCAACAACTTATCAATATGTACCATCAGCAAACAATTCTAGCTGGTGCAAATGGTCAGCTTTTACCAGCATATGGACAGTACTGGCATGGTCTGAATAACAAAGGTGTTCTGAGAATCAGCATTTTGTTATTCATCCGTGGGACATGGACTCGCTGGCTGAACCAGCATTTATTGCCCATCCCTAGTTGCCCGAGGCAGTTGAGTGTCCACCCCATTGCTGTGGGTCTGGAGTCACATGTAGACCAGACCAGGTAAGGATGGCAGATTTCCTTCCCTCAAGGGCATTAGTGAACCAGATGAGTTTTTCTGACAATTGACAAGGATTTCATGGTCATCAGCAGATTCTTAATTCCAGGTATTTTTTTATTGAATTCAAATTCCACCAACTGCCGTGGCGGGTCCCCAGAACAATCTGCTGTGGTAGGATTCGAACCCGGGTCCCCAGAACATTAAATGAGTTTCCGGATTAATAGTCTAGCGATAATACCACTAGGCCATTACCTCCCCTCAGCGAGAGACATGTGAAGCTATTGCAATGCAGAGAAGCAAGATCAGTTACTGATGTGACTTATCATAGTATCAAGCATAGGTTATTCAGCCCTTGAGTTTCTGATCATGACTGGTCAGTACCTCAATGCTATTTACCTGCCTTTGATTCATATCTCTTAATTCCCCCACCTGATAAATATCTGTCAATCTGAATTTTGAAAATTTTGATTAACAGTCTATTGGAAGATTGTATATTAGGGTCTATTTGATCCTCATATACAACTCTTTATTTATTCATTATTGATATATATAGTTAAAAAAATGAGGCCCCCAGAATAGGTTCCTGGGGATCCCCACTTGTAACACTCGCCAATCAGAATACAAATAGTTATTTGGTAGTATGGAACTTGTGTATTGCTGAGAAAAAAAACATGTTGTCAAAGCTTTTCATCTTGCACTCATCAGGACTTTCCACAAGTAGATCAATGTCAGGGGAAGTCAACAATTTATACTGAACGAGAAGAAATTGCTGATTGGTTGGCAAGTAGACTTTGATTGGTAAAAGCATTGTTATGGAGAATGAACCAAGTGACTGACAGTTAACTGCCAAGTATTGTTTGAAATTTAAACCAAGCATTTTGACCCCAATTGATCTTGCGAATGAATCAGCAAATGGCTGTCACTTATTTGGTTTAGCTGAAACAGGTGCAATGTGTGTACCTGATCTCTCTGTCTGCAAAGAACAGGGTCCTGTGTGCTAATATATGTAGGAGCTGCTGAGACGTCCGTTATGATCAGGGCGCCCTTTAAGATGGTGCCCCAATCTAAGTCCAACCGAGTTATGCCAGCATGTTGAGGCCCTGTCCCCCTGCATGACACAGTAAGAAGTCTCACAACACCAGGTTAAAGTCCAACAGGTTTATTTGGTTGCAAAAGCCGCCAGCTTTCGGAGCGCTGCCCCTTCATCAGGTGAGTGGGAATTCTGTTCACAAACAGGGCATATAAAGACACAAGCTCAATTTACAAAATAATGGTTGGAATACGAGTCTTTACAGGTAATCAAGTCTTAAAGGTACAGACAATGTGAGTGGAGAGAGGGTTAAGCACAGGCTAAAGAGATGTGTATTGTCTCCAGCCAGGACAGTTAGTGAGATTTTGCAAGCCCAGGCAAGTCGTGGGGGTTACAGATAGTGTGACATGAACCCAAGATTCTGGTTGAGGCCGTCCTCATGTGTGCGGAACTTGGCTATCAGTCTCTGCTCAGCGACTCTGCACTGTCGTGTGTCGTGAAGGCCACCTTGGAGAACGCTTACCCAAAGATCAGAGGCCGAATGCCCGTGACCGCTGAAGTGTTCCCCAACAGAAAGAGAACATTCTTGCCTGGTGATTGTTGAGCAGTGTTCATTCACCTGTTGTTGTAGAGTCTGCATGGTCCCCCCAATGTACCATGCCTCGGAACATCCTTTTCTGCAGCATATCACTTGATTACCTGTAAAGACTCGCATTCCATCCATTATTTTGTAAATTGAGTTTGTGTCTTTATATGCCCGGTTTGTGAACTGAAATCCCACTCACCTGATGAAGGAGCAGCGCTCCGAAAGCTAGTGGCTTTTGCTACCAAATAAACCTGTTGTTGGGCGACTTCTTACTGTGTTTACTCCAGTCCAACGCCGGCATCTCCACACCCCTGCATGATGGCATGAAACACGCCCCCTTGGTTTTTTTAGGCAGTTTGGTAAGATCTGGAGAGAAAACTGACCAGTTTCTCTTGGAGAAAAACACTTTGGTTTTCTTGCTGGAAACAACACTCTGCCATCCTTTCCTCCCACTATCTTTCGAAAATAAGAGAAGGGCTCAGCAAACCAACACTGTGAACTCGAACAAATTGGATACAAAGTAGAAATCAGTTGGGATAAAAAATATGTCTTCAGTAATGGCAAGAACAGTCCAGAAAATGACCAAGAATGGTCAAAGTACCGTCCCTCCACCTCAAGACTTGAAACTAGTCCAGATGTTGTCTTCATTCTATTCTGCATTAAAATGATATAACGTGACAAGGAGCATTGGTTTCTCCCATGTCTAAGACCATAAGACATAGGAGCAGAATTAGGCCACTCGGCCCATTCAATCATGACTGATTTTTTCTTATCCCCATTCTCCTGCATTTTCCCCATAACCCCTGATCCTCTTATTAATTAAGAACCTATCTATCTCTGTCTTAAAGACACTCAATGACCTGGCCTCCACAGCCTTCTGCAGCAAAGAGTTCCACAGATTCACCATTCTCTGGCTGAAGAAATTCCTCCTCATCTCTGTTTTAAAGGATCGTCCCTTTAGCCTGAGGTTGTGCCCCCTGGTTCTAGTTTTTCCTACTAGTGGAAACATCCTCTCTATCCAGGCCTCGCAGAATCCTATAAGTTTCAATGAGATCCCCCCCTCGTCCTTCTAAACTCCAACGAGTACAGACTGAGAGTCCTCAACTGTTCCTCATACGACAAGCTCTTCATTCCAGGGATCATTCTTGTGAACCTCCTCTGGACCCTTTCCAAGGCCAGCACATCCTTCCTTAGATATGGGGCCCAAAACTGTTCACAATACTCCAAATGGGGTCTGACCAGAGCCTTATACAGCCTCAGAAGAACATCCCTGCTCTTGTATTCTAGCCCTCTCAACATGAATGCTAACATTTCATTTGTCTTCCTAACTGCCGACTGAACCTGCACGTTAACCTTAAGAGAATCTTGAACAATGACTCCCAAGTCCTTTCGTGTTTTTGATTTCCGAAGCATTTCCCCATTTAGAAAATAGTCTCTGCCTCCATTCCTCCTTCCAAAGTGCATAACTTCACACTTTTCCACATTGTAATCCAGCTGCCACTTCTTTGCCCACTCTCTTAATCTGTCCGAGTCCTTCTGCAGCCCCCTCCTGCTTCCTCAATATTACCTGTCCCTCTACATATTTTTGTGTCATCTGCAAACGTAGCAACAGTGCCTTCAGTTCTTTCCTCCAAATTGTTAATGTACATTGTGAAAAGTTGTGGTCCCAGCACTGACCCCTGAGGCACACCATTGGTCACCGGCTGCCATCCTGAAAAATTCCCCTTTATCCCCACTCTCTGCCTTCTGCCAGTCAACCAATCCTCTATCCAAGTACCCAAATACTACACTGGCATCTGAGTTCTCAGATCTCATGGGTGCAACTATCAAAAACCAGGATGACACTTCGTAAGAAATACAGGGGTGCCCAAAAAATACAAATGACAAGTTAACAAAAACCTTGAAGAAATTGCTTCGGTAACTCTACTGATTGTAGTTTATTGCAACTTCAAATCTTGAATGCTTACAACATTTAGATTTAACAAAAACATTTGTCATGTCTGAGATTTACACCCGAGTTCTTTTTATACTGTAAATATATGTCTATTTTCAGTTCAATTCTTGACTTAACCTTAATCAGGCAAAATTGAGATAGTAAAAACAATCCAGAACTCAGTAGCATAATGCAATTATGGCAACTCAACTGTGAAAAAATGTAATTACTGGACTTGCTTTAAAAGATATTGGAATCACAAACAAATGTCATACCAAAAATAAACATGCAATGGAAGAATATAAATATACTTACATTGTTGCAAGAGGTGGTAACTACAAGGAAATATTTTCAATGAATGAGTTACCCTCTCCAATTAGACAATATAAAAATGGTAAACAAAAAAAATTGCCTTTCAACTTCCCTCTGGGAAAACCATGAGAAATGTTTAGACATGGTTAGTAGCCACTTTGTGGCTGTGTGGGAGTTGGAATAAACTTGCATTGGTATCATACCAAAACATGCCCTGAGGATGTCCCAAAATACTGCACTTTTCAATTGCATTTAAATAAACAGCCAGCTTCCACACAGCTAATTCTCACAAGCAGCCAATGAATGAATGAGCAGTTTTTGGTAATTAACCATAGTTCACGGAGAGCTGAAGACATTGCTGTCCATTAGAGAGAGATTTTTGGTTATATAGCTTCAGGGACACTACTCTGTATCAAGCACGGGGAAAGTTTGAGAGACAGGCTTCCATGAAGTACTGTTGCCTGTGCACTAAGTGAACCCATATGATCATTCTCCACCACACACTAGCCATCGAGCCAACCGAGCTAACCAACCCCCACTGGAGCTATTGGTGGAAGATATAGCTTATTAATCAGCAGCTCCACTGAAATGCACAAAGAGTGATCTCGGCCAGTCTCTGATCAGAAAGAAGATCAGACTAGAACTGTTCACATCCAGCTCAGTAAGGGATGAACCATGTTCCTTCAGGTGCACATAAGAGATTCTATAGTGCTGGAGTCATAGATTCATACAGCGAAGAGAAGACCCTTCAGCCCATCGAGTCTGCATCAACAATAACTACCACGAAAGTTACACTAACCCCATTTTCCAGGACTTGTCCCAAATCCTTGAATGTTGTGATGTTTCAAGTGCTCCTCCAAATACATTTTTAAAGGTTGTAAGGTTTCCAGCCTCCACTACCTTCCCAGGCAGTGGATTCCAGCTTCCCACCACCCTTTGAGTGAAAAAATGTTTTCTCAAATCCCCTCTGAATCTCCTGCCCCGCACCCTAAAACTGTGTCCCCCTGTGATTGACCCCTCAACCAAGGGGAACAGCTGCTTCCTATTCACCCTGTCCATTCCTCTTATAATCTTACACACCTCAATCATGCCCCCCACCCCACCCCGCCACAGCCTTCTCTGCTCTAGTTGGAGAAGAGTAGAGGAGTTCTCCTGGCATCCTGGCCAATGCTTATCTTTCAAGTCAACATCAACAGGTCATTATCTTGTTCCTGTTTTTGGGTCTTTATTGTGTGCAAACTGCTGCATTGCAACAGTGGTTGTATCTCAAATATATTTAATCAACTGTAAACCATTCTGGAATGTACTGAGGTCAGGAAAGGAACTAAATAAAGGTAGGTTCTTTCTTTTACTCTTTATTTGTTATTGATTTGCATTTTCTGCTGAATGCAAATCCCAATCGTCATTCAGGTCCAGACTCAGGGGTAAACCAGCAGGATTTCCAGTAGACCTGTCTGTTAGTTGGTTTTGTGCTAATATCAGCAATTGGGTCCAAACTGTGTGTGGAGACCTGAAGTGTTGTGTGTTCATGAGAAACAGAAATAAAATAAAATATTTCTCAAAGGGCAGGTGTTTGTGATATCATTTTCTGCAACACCCTGCCAGGAGAAATATGTGCTGAGATTAATTCACTAACTTTTTAACTACACAGGGAGAAAAGATTTGAGAATATTTCCAGGGTTGAGGAGTTTCCATTCATGTGGATAGATTGGAGAAACTAGGGCTGGAAAAGAGGAGTTTGAGGAGTTCAAAATCATGAGAGGTCTGGACAGAGTAGATGGAAAGAAATTATTTGAACTGGTGGAAAGGCTAAGAACCAGAGGGCGCCGATTTTAAGGTGAATGGGAGAAGTACCACAGACAACATGATTTTTTTTTAGCGCAGTGAGTGCTTAGGATTTGAAATGATCAGCCTGAGAGAATGGTGGAGGCAGATTCAGTTGCAGCTTTCAGAAAGGAATTGGATAATTATCTGAAGAAAATAAATTGTAAGGCTGTGGGGAAAAAGGCATGGGAGCGGGACTCACTGATTTGCTTTTACAGAGAACTGGCAGGGATATGATGGAGCAAATGGCCCCCTTCTGTGCTGTAACTATTCTCTGATTGTGTGATACAATACAACCATTGCACTCCATAAAAACTGGGTAAAGCATTTTGGGGTGGCTTGATGTGACAAAATGCTTTATCATACAAATATATTCGTGATAATTACTTGAGAATATAATTTTGGAAATATATTTCCTTTCAGCTTTTCATGGTTTGCATTTTTAAAGAATTACTTTATGAGTAACGGTAACAACACATAATTGTGACAACAGATTGTATCACAGAATTTACAGATACATTGCGTGCTAATCATGTAAGCAGTTTTCAACATTCTGCTTAAATGAGGGATGTTTCTTCAAATTCCTTTTTGGAACAGAACAGTTAGAGTTAGCTGCGTCAATATAACCAAATCTGTAACTAGTATTTTGCTGTAAATATAACATTTTTGACTTGAGCCACCATTGCTGATAACTTGAGTTGCGCAATATCTTTATTTCATATTGCACCAGATTCTTAACTGTCCAAAGAACATGAGCTGAATTCTCATGTCTGGCCACATGGTTTGACACTTGGATAGCAACCAGTAAACGGTCTCAGTCTGTGCCAAATTTGTTTAAAGCAAGCTTCTAACAGCGTTGGGCAAAGTTCCCAGGCAATCAGGTTCTCAGGAAAGAACACTGCATATATTTTTGGATGACTAGCTGCATGGTGTAATCAAGACTACTGTATTATCTATCTGAATGACTATTCAATCTCCCTGATTGATCTGGTAAATGGAAGACCTCACACTTCACAATAAACCAATGTAAAATTGCTCACTGGAGGTTGTAGATTGACTTGAGACAAAGCAACATTTTTATGCAAAGTGAATCAGATATTTAAACCATACGGTTTATCCAAGTTGACAGAGCAGAAAGTAGCAAATAGATTTAGCATAGAGAGTTTTGTTATCGCAGTAAAAGTAATAGAAAAAATTCCAATTTTCCAATATGCAAAGAGCAGAGAAGGCTGAGGCGGGGGGCAGTCATGATTGAGGTGTGTAAGATTATAAGGGATATGGACAGGGTAACCACATAACCAGTTCAAATCTTTAAAAACTGACTGAAAATTCCCCTGTGATTAGTTCGCTCCAGAGACTTAAGCACAAATATCTAGGCTGACACTCCAGTGCAGTAGTGAGGGAGTGCTACACTGTCGAAGGTGCCTTCTTTCAGATGTGTCGTTAAACCCAAGCCCCACCTGCCTGCTCAGGTGGACATAACAGATCCCATGACACTATTTCAAAGAAGGCCAGGAGGGTTATCTATATTGTCCTCACGGTTATTTATTCCACAATCAACAATTGAGAAACAGAATACTGTGTAAGTTGGCCATGTTTCCCGCATTACTAGAGTAATTACATTTCAAAAGTAATCCATTAGCTGTAAAGTATTTGGGGACATCCTAAGGTTGAGAGAGGCACTATATAATTTTTAAAAATTCATTTATGGGATGTGGGCATCACTGGCAAGGCCAGCATTTATTGCCCATCCCTAATTGCTCTTGAGAAGGTGGTGGTGAGCTGCCTTTTTGAAACGCTGCATTTCCTGTGGTGTAGGTACACCCACAGTGCTGTTAGGGAGGGAGCTCCTGGATTTTGACCCAGCAACTGTGAAGGAACGGCCGATATATTGCCAAACCAGGATGGTGAGTAACTTGGAGGGGAACTTTCAGATGGTGGTGTTCCCAGGTATCTGCTGCTTTTGCCCTTTTAGATGGTAGAGGTCGTGGGTTTGGAAGGTGCTGCTAAGGAACCTTGGTGAATTTCTGCAGTTCATCTTGTAGGTAGTACACACTGTTCATCAGTGATGGAGGGATTGAATGTTTATGGAAGAAGTAGCAATCAAATGGGCTCCTTTGTCCCGGATGGTGTCAAGCTTCTTGAGTGTTATTGGAGCTGCACCCATCCAGACAAGTGGAGAGTATTCCATCACACTCCTGACTTATGCCTTGTAAATGGTGGATGGGATTTGGGGAGTCAGGAGGTGAGTAATTCGCCACAGGATTCCTAGCCTTTGACCTGTTCAGTTTCAAGTCAGTGGTAACTCCCAGGATGTTGATAGTTGGCGATTCAGCGATGGTGATCCCATTGAATGTCTAGCTTTCTTTTACAACTACACTTTCCGAAACCATGCAAAGCATCAATAACCATGGTTTGCACCATATAGAATATAGAACAGTAAGAGTTTAATGACCAAACTCCCCCCATCCACCCACCCCCCCATTCCCCCCGCCCCACGTTCTCCTGAACTGTACAGGATGAGTTGACCTCAGTTAAAGTTGGCGACACAGGTGTTGCTCTTTCATTTCCTTTCGCTGAGGTCAGAATAAATGTGCATGGAGGGATTGAACAGCCTGGCTCCTTTTCCCAAACAGTGAGCTGTGGGGATGAACCACAAACTAACCTGACACTTGCAAAAGAGGAAAGGAGCAGAAGCGTTATGAGGAAGACATTTTTCACCCAGAGGGTGGCTGGAGTCCGCAACAAATTTCCTGAGAGGGTAGTGGAGGCAGATTTGATCGAGGTATTTGTGATGACTTCAGCCAGGCTAATGAGGTTGGCTTGCTAGAATATGAACTACCTGATGAGTCCTGGCATTGCAGGGGCTGGGGTGTATTATCGACCCTGATAATCACCTTTTGGTTTGATGTTTTAAGTTTCCTTTCGACTTTGTTTTTGGTTCGGGCTGTTCCCCCTTCCTTTTGGGGAGCTGCCCCTTTTACTTTGTCCCTAAGTTAGTTTGAGTTAGTTTATTACGTTGGTACCTTAAAAGAGATACCTGATGAGTCCTAATTGATGGTTAAATCAGGGGGTTTCATGCTCCCTACTGAAAGCAGGTGTGTCAGACTCCCAGCCTGCATTCAGCAGGGAGCAACTGGAGAGCTGGGCGGCACGGTAGCATAGTGGTTAGCACTGCTGCGTCACAGCTCCAGGGACCTGGGTTCGATTCCCGGCTCGGGTCACTGTCTGTGCGGAGTTTGCACATTCTCCCCGTGTCTGCGTGGGTTTCCTCCGGGTGCTCCGGTTTCCTCCCACAGTCCAAAGATGTGCGGGTTAGGTTGATTGGCCAAGCTAAATTGCCCCTTAGTGTTCCAGGATGCGTAGATTAGAGGGATTAGTGGGTAAAATATGAGGGTTAGAGGGATTAGCGGGTAAAACATGTAGGGATACGTGGATAGGGCCTGGGTGGGATTGTTGTCGGTGCAGACTCGATGAGCCGAATGGCCTCTTTCTGCACTGTTGGGTTTCTATGGTTAGCTGTGTACAGATGTATGGTGTAAATAAAGTAATTTGGTGACGGACTTTCACCTCCATGGAGTTCTTACAGTATTCAAAAGGGAATTGGATTGCTATCTGAAAAGAGAGAATGTGCAAGGTTATGTGGATAAGGCAGGGGAGTGGGATTGGGTAGAATGCTCTTTCAGATAGCCAGCACAGATCCAATGGGCCAATTGGCCTCCTTCTGCGCTGTAAAGATTCTGTGAAGAAAATGGAAAATGATTTTTAAAAATCGTTCGCAAGCAATTCAAAAAATAATTACATTTATTCCGAAAAAATTGACTGTTTTGTATCTTCACTCACATTTCTTTCTCTTTGAAAAATAGTGAGGAAGTGTTGGTCAGATTAACAGGTTGTATATCCAACTGTTAAACTGCATCACAAATGCTGTTTCCACGGCTAACAAGTCCTGGAGTGGAGCTCGAACCCAGAGCTTCTGGCTCAGAGGCAGGGACATGGCCTGCTGAGACACAAGTCCTCTTATTGGCTACCAAAATGCTCTGTAGAAAAGGTTAAAATGTAGATGACAATCCCTTTAATCTTAAAAATCAGCCTGTGAATATTTTAAAACAGTAAGATATAACTGTAAGCTAAAACAACATGACTATAACACAAAAGCAACGGTATAAAATAAGCCTTCCAGCATAATAATGGGAAATGTATGCTTTGAGCCATTGTTAAAGCACGTATCCTGCACCAGCAAGGTGGACAGGCTGCTTTGGAAAATAATGTTTCAGATCACTTGTCAGATAAGGCCTGCAGGATAATCAGAATTTATATAGGAATATAGGCAAGGAGGATGTGCAATTAGCATATTGCATGACTTTTTAATGTTACACTGCTCCCTGTAATGAGCACTATTAGCCTGGCCATTCAAATGCATGAAGACAGTTGCTTATGACGTTTATGGTGCATTCTATTGAAGCAAAGGCTGTGCTAAACCTCCCGACAATTCTCACATGACAGCTTTACTGCAGCTGTTAATTTCACACAGCATAAGTTATTTAGTACTATTGACATCTGTGTGGTTTTATGACCAAATGAAAACTCCCTATTACCTTCAATAAATATGAACCAGATTAATCTGCAAACAATCACATTACCTCTTCCTCCTCCAAGCTCTTATACCTCAAGAAGCAGCACAAGAAATTATGTCCACACCATATCAGCGCCTCAACGACAGACTTTAAAATAGCTCCAAGCATTGTTGTGTAGTAATTTTTACTTTTAACAGAAATTGTTCTTGGGATGTGGGCAACACTGCAGAGGGTGGAATCAGAATCTATCTCGAAGCTCTGTGCAGGTTACCGTTGGAATGAGGCACAGGCAGGTATACAGGGGGCAGAGGTGCCGTATGTCTTCCCTGAAGGACACTAAATGACCCATTTGGGTTTTTAATGACAATCTGGTAGCTTCCATGATTATTCTTTTTTGGTGCCAGCTCAAAAATTATTATTTATTTAACCCTTAATTAGTCGAGTATGTTTTTCTCATTTACATGACCCACTGCTGCTGTTCAGTGCATGCTAGGAATTGATTATTTGAATGTTAGTACAAAACACCTCCTTCTCATTTAAAAAGTAAGTTCCTCCAGTGGTTCAGCAGGCAGATATTGAGGTGTCAAGCTGAACTATACAAACCATTAACTCCTTGATTTGATTGCTGGGTCTTGCTGAACTATCTAATCCCGGCAGGAGCAGGAGGGGAAAGGTTGTGATTGCTTCAATGTCCTGCTACGAGGAAGGGATAATAATCATGAGGAATTCTCGAGTTAATACCCACAGAACACTGTTTCAAGTATTGAAATTATAAGATTTATATGGTTATTATGTTTTGGTTCTATGCCTTTAGTTTAGGGTAAGTGAAGGGATCACGTGACCTGTTCTGTCATCAAGGCTGGGTGGTTTGATTCTTAGAGGTTAAAAGGGGCCAAGATCATCTTACTGGGATGAAGGTTCGAGGTGCTTACATTTGGAGACAATGGCAGCAGCCTGTGTGTTAACAGTGGATAGACTGTGACTCTCCAAAGTCCCAAAAGCGGCACGGTGGCACAGTGGTCAGCGCTGCTGCCTCACAGCGCCAGGGACCCGGTTCGATTCCTAGCTTGGATCACTGTCTGTGTGGAGTCTGCATGTTCTCCCTATATCTACATGGGTTTCATCCAGGTGCTCCGGTTTCCTCCCACAGTCCGAAAGACATGCTGGTTAGGTGCATTGGCCATGCTAAATTCTCCCTCAATGTACCCGAACAGGTGCTGGAGGGTGGCGACTGAAAGATTTTCACAGTAACTTCATTGCAGTGTTAATCATAGAATCATAGAATCCCTACAGTGCAAAAGGAGGCCATTTGGCCCATCGAGTCTGCACTGATAACAATCCCACCCAGGCCCTATCCACATAACCCCATGTATTTACCCTGCTAGTCCCCCTGATCCTAATAGTCAATTTCGCATGGCCAATCTGCCTAACCCACACATCTTTGGAAATGTAATGTACGCCTACTTGTGACACTAATAAATAAACATTAAAAAACTTTAAAACAAAAGAGTGCTGACAATGTCAAGTTGTAAACAGTTGTGCATTAAAGTCTCCATTAGCTTCCAAGATAAAAGAGATTTGGGATCTCAAGGATGGCCATCAGCATCTCTACCTGGATACAGGTCCATGTGATTCACGTTGCCACGGTCGTGAGCTTCAAGATAGGAAGGCAATGTGAAATTGGGTTATAGACTTTCCCAAAATATCACAGACAGGTTAGTCTGCCAAAGTCCAGGAGAGAGGAAGCAGCTGGAATTCAAAAGTCGCTATGATGCACCCACCATACAGGAATGGGGGTAGAAAATCTTAACTTGGATCGAAATGACCAAATTCACGAGAAGTTGAAATGAAGTTGGAGGATTCACATAGCCTGTGCTAGAGAGAGGATTTCCAGTAATATTCTCACTGTAAAGGACAGCCCTGGGGTTAGAAGTTAACTGGCTGAGAAAGGAAAAGAACAGGAGTAAACCCTTTGGAGCTAAACCTAATTTTGGACTGAATCTAGGAGATTTGAATATCGACTTAAATGAGACTGCAACATAAACCTGTCGGTTGTGCTAAAAATAAGAAGGGGGGTATTGCATTCCATGGTTTAAGAATAAGTTGCCTCCAAAAATAGTGCTTAGCTAATAGTGCTTTGATTCTTTTGTTACAGTAAATGTCTTAAGACATGTACAGTTCTGTTGTGTCATTCTTTCAGCTTTTAACTGGAGGTTCAATTTTCTTTAAAGTTATCAATCTGTGTGGAAATTATGACAAAAGTTGAATATGTACAGGCATTATGTGAGAATAGGATTGAACTCAATGGGGAAACTGTTTCACAAATAGCCTGGTTATACATTTATACAGGTAAATCAACCACTTAGCAAGCTTAACACCACCTAATATTTTGTTTTTCTTTAAAGTAGTCATTTAAATGTCGAGACTTTTAAGAATGAAGACAATATGCGGCAGAATCTAGTGGAGGCGATGGGGGAGGGGGGTCTCAGCTGTCAGCTGGAGTCCTGCTTCATCACCTTTTGGGAAGGCCCTCACATCTTGACAGGTCGGTGGCAGGGGCCTTCTCCCAAGGTCAAAGACCCCAGAGGCAGATATCCTGCTTGCCGAGAGCTGCCAGTCAATCATGAGCCAACAGCTCCAATAAACACAGCACCACTGGGGAGGCACAGGCTGCTGCTGGTAGGATACCCACCTGGGGCCCAGGATTGTGTTGGATCACAGGCCAGAGCTGAGTGATATCGGGGGGATAGTTTGGGAGTTTGGGGGTGGGAAGCGTTCTAGGGAAGTCGGTGGAAGAGGGGATGGCAGCAAGGGTAGGGGCTTGGCTTTCGGTGGGACACACCTCCTTCCCAATGCCATGTTCATCAAGCAAGTTATGAGTGCCTTTGAACAAGGGACAACCCTTCCCTGACAGAGTTTGCTTGTCATACTCCCTGCACGATGAGTACTGTCTACCCCGCTCTTCACTGGGTTAATACCAGCGGTGGTGGGATGAAGTACTTAAAGATATTAGTCGGTAGCAGGATGAGAAGACTGTCCACAGGCCTTCCCACCATGGATCTAATGGGAGTGGAGATGGGAAGGTAGAGTGCTCCCCATCCACCACCATCCTGTCTAATTAAATGCCCCCCAAGCCACCAAACTCACCAGGGAGGAAGGGTACAAGCTTTCCATCCCAAGTTCCTGACAAAGATCTCACTTAAAGTCTGCTCCAAGCTTTTTAGAATATTATATTGTATATAGAGGGGATGTGACTTATTGATGATCTATATTGACATCGTAATACGCTGAGGAATTCTATATTTTATTCTCATTACACAGAGCAAGGTGTAGGCTTCTCTCTAAAGACCTCACTACTCTCAATGATAGAACCTCCCAGAAATGGTTCAGAACATGTTTTCTCCACCTGCCTCTCAATTCAAAGAGGGTCAGTTAACCTCATGAATATCCACGCTCCAACACTGGGCTATACCACAGATTCAAAAAACCAGTTCCATTAGGGGCTTGATGCTGCTCTCAATAGAATCTCCCAGTTCAGAACATCTTTACCTACTGGGCAATTTCAATGCAAGAATGGACACAGAGCATGAGGCATAGCTCCCCCAGCCTTGGACGGTATGGTCTGGGAAAGATAAAGGAGGATAGACAGAGAATGCTTGAGTTTGGCTACTATCATCATCTTTATGTAACTAACACCTTTTTTCAGGACAAACCAAGCCACAATGTGTCCTAGAGACATCCAAAATCAGACCATTGGCACCAACCGGATCTGATCACCACCAGACGTGACTCTGAACAGCATTCTCAACACACGCAGCTACCACCGCACTGACTGTGAAACAGATCACTCCCTGGTGTGCACTAGGATTAGGATGCAATGCTTGAAGCATTTTCATTCAAAGCAGAAATGTTGCCCTCGTATCAGCATCAGCCACTCTGCCGACCCAGATAAGAACAAACAGTTCCTTGACTCAAATGAATTGGCGCTCTCTGACATCCCTACATCGAGTGCAGCAAGGAAGTGAAACAACTCTCAACATATGGGAAACAAGAGCAGAAAAGTGCAGACTGGTTTGAGGCTAATATCGCTGTGCAGGAACCTGCCACTGAACTGAGCAATCCATTCGCAGTAATTACAAGAGAGATCCAAAGCAAGAAGACACTGAATGCAGTAAAAGCCATTTGAAGTAAAGTATAACAGACGGCTAAGCTGTACGCCAATGACTACTGGTTACAACTTTGCCAGAATATCCAGATGTCCTTTGACACAGTGAATGCGAGGGGAATGCATGACGGGATTAAAAAGGCAACAGGTTCATCAGCAAAGAAAACAACTCCATTGAAAACAAAGACAAGGGACGTCACCACGACTGCAATAAGCAGTTGGACAGATGGTGGAACATTACTTTGAATTGTATTCTAAGGAGAACACCATCTCTGAGGAAGCTCTAGACACCATGGAAAGCCTGCCTGCCATGCCAGAGCTGGACATCGAACCCACAGTGGAGGAACTTAGCATTAAAAGGTCTGGAGTTAAACCCATCTCGTTCACTGATCTCTGTCATCCTTACCTGGTCTGTCCTATGTGTGACTCCAGATCCACAGCAATGTGGTTGACTCTTAAATGCCCTCAAGGATGGGCAATCAATTCTGACCCAGCCAGCGACTCCCACATCCCTGCTGAACATGATGGGAAATTATTTGTTTGTCTTACGCTTGTCCGAGTGGATTTACCCTGAAACTCCATGTGGTTCAGAACCGGAAAATCTATAATTGTCATAATATTCTCTGCCTGGCAGCTACAAGAGAAATACTGTTTACAAAGGGACCACTGCATATTCCTAACCCTCACCCTAACCCTAACCCTTACTCTTACCCTCACCCTCACCCATGCAGGCAGGAGATAGAGAATCTGGTGCGGCGACTATAATCTCTCCCTCAATGCCAACAAAACGAAGGAGATTGTCATCGACTTCAGGAAGCGTAAAGGAGAACATGCCCCTGTCTACATCAACAGGGACAAAGTAGAAAGGGTCGAGAGCTTCAAGTTTTTCGGTGTCCAGATCACCAACAACCTGTCCTGGTCCCCCCATGCCGACACTATAGTTAAGAAAGCCCATCAACGCCTCTACTTTCTCAGAAGACTAAGGAAATTTGGCATGTCAGCTACGACTCTCACCAACTTTTACAGATGCACCATAGAAAGCATTCTTTCTGGTTGTATCACAGCTTGGTATGGCTCCTGCTCTGAGACTGCAAGGAACTACAAAAGGCCGTGAATGTTGCCCAATCCATCACGCAAACCAGCCTCCCATCCATTGACTCTGTCTACACTTCCCGCTGCCTCGGCAAAGCAGCCAGCATAATTAAGGACCCCACGCACCCCGGACATTCTCTCTTCCACCTTCTTCCATCAGGAAAAGGATACAAAAGTTTGAGGTCACGCACCGACCGACTCAAGAACAGCTTCTTCCTGGCTGCCATCAGACGTTTGAATGGACTTACCTTGCATTAAGTTGATCTTTCTTTACACCCTAGCTATGACTGTAATAGTATATTCTGCACTCTCTCGTTTCCTTCTCTATGAACAGTATGCTATGTATGTATAGCGCGCAAGAAACAATACTTTTCACTGTATGTTAATACATGTGACAATAATAAATCAAATCAAAGAGGCGGTCTGTTTAAGCTGCTGGAGAAAATTGGCTGCCTGCTGAAGCTACTCCCTGTGATCTCCTCTTTCCAGAACAACACAATGGGTAAGGACAGGGCAACATTGGAACACTTTCTGATCCGCAATGGGGTCAAACATGGTTGTGCTTTGCCACCAACACTCTTTGGCATATTCTTCTTATTGCTGCCGTCATACGCCTTCAGGTCATTTACAGAGAGAGGGTTGTCGACTTACAAACCAGAGCTGACAGAAAGCTGTTCAGCCTCACTCACCTGAGATCCAAATCAGAGGTGCCCCAAGTCCTCATCAGAGACTTGCCCTCTGCTGACAAAAATCAGGCGTTCAAATTCAGATCTCATAAGAACAGTATTCACTCCACTGTGGCATCCGAAAAGGAGCTTCAATCCCTGATTTAACTCCAACATAATCTGTTGGAGTTTAATCTGTTTGATTACGTGATCAATAACACATTGGAACCACATTCTATATTTTCATCCTCAATAGACCTTGTTGTACATTTGGGGAATATTGTGAATATTGCTTTTGGAAGCTTTAGGAACAACCTTTATAAATGAACCATTTGCACTACATGCACTATCTCTTTAACTGTCAAGACAGTCAAGAGTAAAATAGCCTCTTAATTATTACAAATGGTTTCCAGCCTAGTTCCACCAAATCCCTTTGGGGATAAATACCTTTGGTTCAGATGAACAACTATGCAAACCATATTGGTAGCAAAACTAACAGATGGCTAATAGGGAACCAAACAGAGGAATAAATGAGGTCATTACCAAGAATTCAAGCATAATAAAATTGTGCTTTGTGCAATGGGAGTTATACCACTTGATCCAAATTAAGGTGAATGAAAAGACTGCTTATTAATTTATAAATAACTCTTTTCAGAACTAAGGTGCAGAGTGTGGGCTTGTATTAAAATGCAAATGATGCAACCGTTCTTCAGAAAGAAAAGCAAAAATGATGATGCACTTGGATGCAGCTTCACTGATAAAATAAGCAAAGTCTTTCCCTTTTTAATCCCTTAAATTATTGTACAGATTATCTGATTATAAAATAAATCACAGTGGCTTCATGTCTGAGGAAACGCATTCCCATTTTCTCCAATAACTCAGTGAATAGGAGTATTGGATGGTGTGATATTGAACCAAACAGACTGGAAGCTTCCACGTTCAATTCACCGTGCTGCCTTGCTGATCATAGTCATTATTTGGGGAGTTCAAATGCCTCAGTGATCTAAGGCTAAAGAGGGCAAAATAACTGGCCAGTTACCATGTGTGTGTGTATGTGTGTATATGTATGTATGTATGGGTGTGTGTGTGTATATATATGTGTGTATGTGTGTGTGTATCTGTATCTGTGTGTGTATGTGTGCACTTGTGTGTGTGTTCATATCCCACTCCCGGACTCACGAACAATAGTCTAGGCTGACACTCAGGTGTAATGCTGAGGGAGTGCTAGTTGGACGACCTTTCAGATGAGGTGTTAAACAGATAATCGTGTGAAAGGTCCCATGGCCACTATTTTGAAGAAGAGCAGGAGAATTCTTCTTGATGCCCTTCATAGAATAGAATAGAATAGAATCCCTACAGTGCAGAAGGGGGCATTCGGCCCATCGAGTCTACACCAACTCTCTGGCAGAGTATCTTGCTCAGGTCCCCTCCACTGCCCCATCCCCATAACCCCACACATTTACCATGGCTAATTCATCTTACCTGCACATCTTGGGACATTCAAGAGTAATATAGCATGGCCAACTCACCTGATCTACACATCTTCGGCCATTATTATCCCTCAATTTAGATCACAAAAGCAGATTATCTGGTCATTATCACATTACTGTTAGTGGGATCTTGCTGTACAAGAATTGGCTGCCACATTTCCCACTTTACAACGGTAACTGCACTTCAGAAGTACTTTATTGGTGTGAAGCACTTCGGGTCATCCTGTGATCATGAAAGGTGCTATCGAAATGCAAGTCCGTTTTTAGCCCAGCAACTATGTTTTTTTACATAAACCTCTTTCAGTAACCTTGTGATGTTTCTCACTGCTAAAGGTTCTTTACAAATAAAAGTAGTAATTATCATCACCTTCTTCATTGTCCACAAGCTTCAAATACCTGCCACACTGACGGACTCTTCCCTCAGTCTTCATTGTTTTATAAACAGAATTCAGCTGACAGTCACGCGCTGGAACACATTCCTTTCCAGATCTTCCGAAGTGTTGCATTCCTAATCTCCCTCCAGCTCTTCAACCTCAAGCATGGAATTACCTGATCCCCAGATGGGGAAAGGGGAGGAAACAAGGAAAAATGGAAAAGAAAGATAAAGAAAAAAGTAAAGAGCAGCAGAAAGAAGCCGAAAAAGGGAAAAGAGAGAGGGCAAAAGAAAGGGGGGTGAACAGAAGCAGGACAAAGAGTGCTCTGCATCTAGCTGACATGAAGATTTTATAATTTTTTTAAGTTTAGTTCATTTATTAACGTCACAAGCAGGCTCACATTAACACTGCAGTTAAATCACTGTGAAAATCCCCTAATCACCACACTCTGGCACCTGTTCGGGTACACCGAGGGAGAATTTAGCACCCCTAACCAGCATGTCTTTCAGGCTGTGGGAGGAAACCGGAGCACCCGGAGGAAACCCACGCAGACACGGGGAGAACGTATAGACTCCGCACAGTGACCCAAGCCAGGAATTGAACCCGGGTCCCTGGCACTGTGAGGCAGCAGTGCTAACCACTGTGCTGCCGTGCCGCCGTGCCGTCATATGACAACCACAAACAGTAATTGGAGATGTATCAATAAATCTTCATCCCATTTTAAAGATTAATTTTTAACTAAAATGCATAAAACAGCACAGTTCCAGCAACTTGGGCGAGGTTTGGAGGGCCCTACCCTGCGAGGCGTAAATGGGCGAGGGAACTATCTGCCTGGGGGAGGGCTTCCAATGTCCTGCGGAAGCAACAGTCGGAATGTTAAAGAACCCCTGTAGGATTACCAAATTATGGTATAACCATGTGGCATTTAATGGCTGGATTTCAATGTACTCCATGCAAATTAAGGATTCTGGATAGTCTGGTGATTAACAAATTCGCCTGTTTTTATTAACCTTGTAGCCACGACCTTCCAGCCACGAAACCAAACACAGCTCATCTATGTTGCTTAATTAAAGTTCACTGAAGCCGATGTTCCAAATCTCAGCGTTGAGCTTTGTTAATATTAGGTTCTGGATGAAAACAGTAATCCTTCAGATGAGTAATATATGTTGTAACATCAACAACGGTATCATCACTTATTTCACCAGATTGTTCATTCGAAACCTCTCCTGTCAATCAAATGAAAATTTACATGAGAGGCTACGAGGCGATGTGTTTACTTGCAGGAACTGCTCTTCACTGCTGGTGACCTGTTTTCAACTTCACACATCAAAGTGATTAAAAATTGTATCCATGGGGAGTCACAACTCGAGCATGGTTCAAGCAGTCATTGCCTCAGGTGGGCAAAAGTCAAACTCAATGCTCAACTTTGAAGCCTAATTTTGAAAGAGCAGAAGCAAAAATGGCAACTTTGATGGTGAAAACGCTGATTAGATTTTAAACCTTTGCCTGGTTATAGAAGGATAAACTAAAAGTGGACAGCGCGGCTGATCATCAGCCCTCAGACATTGTACAGGCAGATTTCCCAAATCTAAACTCGATGCAGGAGTGCAAGGGAAGGCAACACAGCTCCAGAAAAAAAAACTATCGCCAAAAGGATGATAGATTGAGATTAATAATAGAAAGGGCTACACACTAGCAATTGATTAACTGATTAAAAAGTTAACTGTTTGGACAAGTTAGATGTTCATGATAGATGGTAGAAATTCAAGTTATAATGTAACCAATGGTAACATGGTGTGAGGGTCGACAATGTAACCAATGGCAAAATGATATGGTCATCAGCTGACCCGGTATAAATAAAAAGCAGATGGAAATTGCGGGGAGCTTGTGTTGCTCCAAGTTTTGGAGTAATGAAGTTTCTTTATTCAACCTTTTTCTTTGATTTACTTTCTGAAGTTAGTTCTTTTATCGCTTGCAACTGAAGTATCCTTACTGCCGGATGGACATAATGTGAAAATCAGAGATAATGTCAATATCCCAGAGTTAAACAGGCAACTGAAATGTAAGAAGTCACGCACGGTGGGCACAATCTTACAAAAAAATTCGAAGTGCCAAATGAGTGAGAAAACAGGAGAGAATTGAGCCGTTTTATTTTGGCGAGCCACGAGTCGCAATCTTGTATTTCAGAAAGATAATAAGCAATTGCTTGTGAATGTAACATTATAGAGCAGGTATCAGGACAGATGTTGTATTAGATTTTGTACATGAGCAATCTGCTTGAACTGACTGGTAACCTGAAATACTTGGGTTCTGGTGATAATTGAATTGATATTGTCAGGTTTGTGAGAAGAGTTCCAGGGAGTATTACACAAAAAAAGCACATCAAAAAAAAGTGTTAAGGTCGCTTTCAAGGTTGTGAACAAGAAGTATATCTCTACGGAACTCAATGAGAAATATAACAAAAGCAACACCACAGTACGGCTCAGAAATAAGAACGAGATAAGAGAAATATTGTAAAGATTTGAAAATTCAGGATTATTGACTGAACGTAAACAGGAGTCACTTAAGGATGAGTATGGTAATTACTACATGGTGCAAGAGGAAAACAGGAAGGCAGATTAAGCCTAGCTGGAAGAGGGATCCAAAGACATTCTACAGCTAGGTAAAAAGTAGATGGAGCATTAAAAAACAAATTTTACAAATTAGAGACCCATTCAACTTGGAAATCAACCAGTTATGTTGGGGCCAATAAAGCATGGGTCATAAAGAAAATCCAAAAATTAAGTATTTGTGGGCCACATGATCCAGTGGACATAAAGCTTGAATCTTAAAAGAAAGAAAGGATTCAATAAATAGGGATCCCTGTTGTATGGGATAACACAGTAAGAGTTTTAACAACACCAGGTTAAAGTCCAACAGGTTTATTTGGTAGCAAATACCATTGGCTTTCGGAGCGCTGCTCCTTCGTCAGATGGAGTGGAAATCTGCTCTCAAACAGGGCACAGAGACACAAAAATCAAGTTACAGAATACTGATTAGAATGCGAATCCCTGCAGCCAGCCAGATCTTAAAGATACAGACAATGTGGGTGGAGGGAGCCATTAAGCACAGGTTAAAGAGAAGTGTATTGTCTCCAGACAGGACAGCCTGCAAGTCCAGGAGGCAAGCTGTGGGGGTTACTGATAATGTGACATAAATCCAACATCCCGGTTTAGGCCGTCCTCATGTCTGCGGAACTTGGTTTCTGCTCAGCGACTCTGCGCTGTCATACGGGACTGACGTATGGGATAACATCAGTCTCTGAGAATAGTTAATATAATGAAAAGGCAGCTTGGTTTTAGAATAAACAAGTGCCTTGGAATTCTATTGGAACTTTAATGAGGTAATTGAAAGGAGGATCTAAGGCTGCTTACATAAATTTTCAAGATTCACACATGGTTTTAAAGAAGGTACGGATTTATAAAATTCATAGGCACATGGGTATGTTAAGTGACTAATATGAGAGTAAACATTTGAAAGAATCCTGAAGAGGTTAAGCGTTAACATTGAAGAACATAATTAGAATTCAATGTGGAAAACTGTAAACCAATTAATGTGTGGTAGTGGGAGATTCATACGCCGTATACTCACCCAATCAGATTGTCCTTTAGCCAAGGTGAAAAAAGAGAAAAGCTTGAGTATGGTTACCTCCCATTCGTTGAAAATATCCAGCCAATGAGGTTCAGGGGAAAACCATTCTGCCACTTGATCCAATTTCACCGTTCAATTAGATCCTGCTTAATCTGTACTTTAACTCAGTTAAAGTTAAAAGTTATTTGATTAGTCACAAGTAAGGCTTACATTACACTGCAATGAAGTTACTGTGAAATATCCCTTGTTGCCACATTCCAGCACCTGTTCGGGTAAATGTACCTAACCAGCACGTCTTTACAACTGTGGGAGGAAACCAGTGCACCTAGAGGAAACCCACACAGACACGGGGAGAACGTGCAGACTCCACACAGACAGTGACCCAAGCCGGGAATCGAACCCAGATCCCTGGCACTGTGAGGCAGCAGTGGTAACCACTGTACCACCGTGCCGCCCATTTATCAGCCCTAATTCCCTATCCCTTCATATCTTTGCCTAACAAATATCCATCATTCTCAGTTTTGAAATTTTCAATTGACCTAGTCTCAACAAGTCAAACCAATGCTTAGGATTCTTCTCAAAATAATTTTTGATTTTACAGATCAGTAGATTACAGGGAGTGCAACAAAGGTTCACCAGATTTATTCCAGGGATGGTGGGATTGTCTTATGAAGAGAGATTGGACAAACTGAGCCTGTATTCTCCAGAGTTTCAAAGAATGAGAGGCGATCTCATTGAAACCCACAAAATACTGACAGGAATAGACAGGGTAGATGGTTCCCCAGATGGTTCCCCAGGTTAGAGAGTCTAGAACCTGGGGCACACTTTCAAAAAAGGGGGAAGCCACTTAGGACCAAGAGGAGAAGACATTTCATTACACAATGAGTTGTGAATCTTTGGAATTCTCTGCCCCAGGGGGCTGTAGGAGCTCAGTCATTGAGTATGTTTAGAGCAGGGATGGATTTTTGATTAACAATAATGTAAAGAGGTATGTGGATAGTGGGTGTAAAAGGCATTGAAATGTCCGATCAGCCATGATCATATTAAATGACGAAGCAGGCTCGATGGGCTGAATGGCTACTCCTGTTCCTCTGACCTTATGATTAGAAACTTAAAATTAGAAGTAGGCCCTTTAGGAATAAACTCAGAAAGCATTTTTTCACACAAAGTGGAAACCTGGAACTCTCACTCACTCCCTCAAGGTTATGGATGCTGGAACAAATAAAATGTTCAAGATTGAGTTTGATAGCTGTTTATTAGGCACAGATATCTAGGGATCTGAAGCAAAGAATCCTGTTCCTGTGTACATCAAAACCAATTACTTTAATTCTAAACTGTTCATTACTAAAGCCACAGTACAGTGCTGTGTGCAACTCTGAGAAGTCTAATTCAAAAGGAAAATTATTAATTGGTGACACACAAGATAACAGCAATAGGAATGAGTCCAAGGTTTACAACAATTTCCAAAATTGGGGGCATTAGCTGAAAAAGAAATGTCACCTAGTAATCTCCATTATATACTTTACATATCAACTGAACCTCCACAGAATGGATTCTGTATCCCAGTGTCTCACCAAACAGTATGATGATCAACAGTGCTGTAGAACTGAACTCTTAGCACTATTCTGTGCTGTTGCTCAGCAACACAAGGGACCATTCTTTTCTGGAATAAAAATCTAATGAGCTTTTTCATCAATCAAAGCCCAAAGAAGACAGGTTTGATAAAAATTGCCGTGCCTCCTATTTCACTATAGTAGTTTTTTTTTTAAAAAGCAGTACAAGGATGAAAATCAGCTTATATCTCTCATTAATTTTAAAAGTGTCTGAATGCAAATTCTGATGTGATTTCTACCTAATGTGTCAAAATCTGAAAGAAGAATTGGCTGCTTCTTTTTGATGTACTGCGGAGTTTCAAACCTTTTAGCAGCTACACAACGTCAGGCCATAAGTCACTCAAGATAATGCACCTATATCCAATTAATACTAATCAACGTATAAACATCTTTATTTACTAAAATATCCATGAAACATGTCAAGCGTTGTTGTACAGTAACTGTTCTGCAAGAAGAAAGTAACGGTTGTAATTCATTTATAATAAATGATACATATTATTGAGCTGTTGGATTTAAAAGAATTTCCGTAACTCTAATGAAGGCTGCAGTGTGGCATTCAGGATGGGTACCACAATGTGCACTTGTGGTTAACCTATGATCAGGCTTGCTGTCTTCATTTAAAATAAACTCTTTTGCCATTAATTGTAATTTAATGCTTCATTAAATATCCAGGACTTACACCAACATTCCTGTACCACATTATTTAAACATTAAGTGGTTCTAATTAGATGGTCTTGGGATGCCAATAAAGATTACAGTAGCTGCATTTCTATTTATGGCATCTACAGACATTGTGTCTCATTTTAGTCTACTTAAATAGCTGGCATCTCTACTTACAATTCAGTTAACCAAACCACACGTTTTAACTTATTCCAGCTCTCACAGGAAATTATCAGCACTTTAATTAATTCAAATTTGTGCAAGCCCTTTTTCCAATACCTTGCTTATTATTCAAAGGTCAGTAAAAACTAATTGCACGCTGGAGCTAATTTCCACCTTTAATTAAGTTAAAGCCAATAAAGCTGAAGTGAGAATTTACAGAAATCAAAATGGATTGAATAAGTCAGACTCTTGGTGCATTACAATGCACACAGCAACTGACCCCTACTTCCCCTGATCGTCAAACATTGTCATTCAATTTCATTGACCAATTTTACTGACCAGGATTTTGCATAGGAAAATATATCTCATTTTTAGAAGAGTAGACAATGACCAACAGGGTAAAGGAGGCATTAGGAGAAGAGCTGAAATGGAAGATGGAGAGAGCCTGTCACAAACACATTGGAAGAATGTGGAAACGACAGAACCACGGTGTCAGTAACAGATGGGGTGAGGCAGAGACAGAGACAGGCAGTTGGCAAACCGTAACAAACTGGGAATCCGTTATCAATGGAAGCCAGCTCTTTAACTCAGCTACAACATTGGCACCCCACTTCCACATTTTCCAGCCAATCAGAGAGTGCAGGCAAGTTGATGTGCCAGATCTGTCAAAGGAAGGATTTCTAAATAAAGGGTCCTTGGCAGGGTTCAGAAAGCCCGACTACACATTAGAACATAGAACATAGAACAGTACAGCACAGAACAGGCCCTTCGGCCCACGATGTTGTGCCGAGCTTTATCTGAAATCAAGATCAAGCTATCCCACTCCCTATCATCCTGGTGTGCTCCATGTGTGATGCGCTACTCAAACACGAGGCCTGAAGCTCAGTAAATGAAAGGCTTTTATTTACTGTAATGAAGCTGCCAGAACTTATATACACTATCCCAGACTGAAGGGGTCCCGGCCAGAGCAGGGACTCTTATACCTCTCCCAGGAGACTGGGATGTGCCACAACACTACAGTACAAAGGTGTAACAACCCCACCCTAACCCTCACAGCAACAATAGCACAACCCAACAGTAACATATGTACATCCTTGCAGTACTGGCCAGCCCCTGGCTCAGTACTATCCAGTGGGAACCAACGATGGTTCACCACAATGTGCCTATCCAATAACCGCTTAAATGTTCCTAAAGTGTCTGACTCCACTATCACTGCAGGCAGTCCATTCCACACCCCAACCACTCTCTGCGTAAAGAACCTACCTCTGATATCCTTCCTGTATCTCCCACCACGAACCCTATAGTTATGCCCCCTTGTAATAGCTCCATCCACCCGAGGAAATAGTCTTTGAACGTTCACTCTATCTATCCCCGTCATCATTTTATAAACCTCTATTATGTCTCCCCTCAGCCTCCTCCGCTCCAGAGAGAACAGCCCTAGCTCCCTCAACCTTTCCTCAAATTCTTGTGGCTTCAGCAACCACAGGAATGGAAAGCAGTCCTGGGAAGACTACCCTCAACTCTCTAACCATTACCTGGAGATCCTGCTGTGGAATCTGAGGGACTGAAGTGAGGTGACGTTTCCCAAGGATGGGAGGATGAGGCCAGCCTCTCAAACCAAATGGCCGAGGAAGAGAGCAGCAGGAACATGTTTCCTCAAACCTGGAAATTGTGTACCAAGAGGATTCCAAAACTCAGGAGAGCAGGAGCAGGGACCTGCCATAGAGTCATAGAGGTTTACAGCATGGAAACAGGCCCTTCAGCCCAACTTGTCCATGACGCCCTTATTTTTTTTTTCAAACCCTTAAGCTAATCCCAATTGCCCGCATTTGGCCCATATCCCTCGATACCCATCGTACCCATGTAACTATCTAAATGATTTTTAAAAGATAAAATTGTACCCGCCTCTACTACTACCTCTGGCAGCTTGTTCCAGACACTCACCACCCTGTGTGAAAAAATTGCCCATCTGGACACTTTTGTATCTCTCCCCTCTCACCTTAAACCTATGCCCTCTAGTTTTAGACTCCCCTACCTTTGGGAAAAGATATTGACTATCTACCTTGTCTATGCCCCTCATTATTTTATAGACCTCTATAAGGTCACCTCTCAGCCTCCTACGCTCCAGAGAAAAAAGTCCCAGTCTATTCAGCCTCTCCTTATAACTCAATCCATCTAGTCCCGGTAGCATCCTAGTAAATCTTTTCTGCATTCTTTCTAGTTTAATAATATCCTTTCTATAATAGGGTGACCAGAATTGCACACTGTATTCCAAGTGTGGCCTTACCAATGTCTTGTACAACTTTAACAAGATGTCCCAACTCCTGTATTCAATGTTCTGACCGATGAAACAAAGCATGCCGAATGCCTTCTTCACCAGTCTGTCCACCTGTGACTCCACTTTCAAGGAGCTATGAACATGTACCCCTAGATCTCTTTGTTCTGTAACTCTCCCCAATGCCCTACCATTAACTGAGTAAGTCCTGCCCTGGTTCAATCTACCAAAATGCATTACCTCTCATTTGTCTAAATTAAACTCCATCTGCCATTCGTCAGCCCATTGACCCAATTGATCAAGATCCCGTTGCAATTGAAGATAACTTTCTTCACTGTCTACTATGCCACCAATCTTGGTGTCATCTGCAAACTTACTAACCATGCCCCCTATATTGATCATAGAAACCCGACAGTGCAGAAAGAGGCCATTTGGCCCATCGAGTCTGCACCGACCACAATCCCACCCAGGCCATACTCCCATATCCTTACATATTTACCCACTAATCCCTCTAACCTACGCATCTCAGGACACTAAGGGGCAATTTTAGCATAGCCAATCAACCTAACCCGCACATCTTTGGACTGTGGGAGGAAACCGGAGCACCTGGAGGAAACCCACACAGACTCGAGGAGAATGTGCAAACTCCACACAGACAGTGGCCCAAGATGGGAATCGAACCCAGATCCCTGGAGCTGTGAAGCAGCAGTGCTAACCACTGTGCTACCGTGCCGCCCATATTCTCATCCAAATCATTAATATAAGTGACAAATAACAGTGGGCCCAGCACTGATCCCTGAGGCACACCGCTGGTCACAGACCTCCAGTTTGAAAAACAACTCTCCAGAACCACCCTCTGGCTTCTGTCAAGAAGCCAATTTTGTATCCATTTAGAATCCTCACCCTGGATCCCATGAGATTTAACTTCATGCAACAACCTACCATGCGGTACCTTGTCAAAGGCCTTGCTATGTTAACAGTGGTTAACAAGATTACTACTGTTTCCAATTGTCATACTGGGTTTTGGAAAATCAGATATAGTACTGACCACTTATCCCACAGAAGTATGACTGATAAATTGGTCTGCATGACCTGCACTTTTCTTTTCTTTTCCACTGAACAGCATGACAGAAATGTCAATACTACATGTAATTTTTAGGCATTTTCCATTGCACAGCTGGGAAGCTGTAGGCAGGTGTAGAATGGTTAATCGGTAAATGCTGCAAAATGCCCCATCAAGTTTGCGCTAATTCTTCTCAGATAACCCAGTGTTCTGTATTACCTTACATCATGGGTCACCCCAGACAAAAGGAAGTCATTTCCATCTATGATTTTGTGAAATATGAGGTGTTCACTAATGCTGGATTGAGGTCTGTACCTTGACTGGACTTCCTTGACCACTTCTCAAAAATCTTTATCCTCCTGGCCGTTTCTAGTTTCTTGCTCTCCATAGCAAAGCAGTGGCAACCCCTAACATGGCTGCGGTTTGCCTTTGTCACTAACACCTGACAGGCAGCTCCTGCCTCTTGAAGTAGCTTGCAGCCTCTAGTTGGGTGACGAGCTTGCCTCCTGCCCAGCCAGTCCATTTACATTTAAAAATAGCATCAGTATAACACTGCAGTTCAGATACAGGGTCGAGACTCAGAAATCATTTGCATGTCAGTTTCCCAACCTCATATTAAAAGTCCAGCCTGATATGATTTGCTTCCACCTTTCATTGACCAGAACCTTTGGTTGTAAAGTGCCGTAGAATGTCTTGAGTACATGAATGGCACGATTATAAATACATTTCATTAACATTTGGATTTGCAAATATGTAGTTTATCCCTAATTAATATTACTGGGTTGAAATCCTGGAACACCCTCCCTAACAGCACCATGGGTGTACCTACACCACATGGACTGCAGTAGTTCAAGAAGGCAGCTCATCACCACCTTCTTAAGGGCAAATAGGGATGGACAATGACACTTCACTTCAGTTTTCTGTGTACACAGCATCGAGGTTCAGTCTCCACAAATATATTTTCAGCAAATGTAAAGCAAAAGAATATTTGTATTGGAATTCATATGTTATTATAATGTTATTTTTTCTCTATAACCGCAATCGAAACTCAAAATAGCTTCAAAACTCCATTCACGTGTATGAGACATACACTAGCATCCTGCACAAAAGCGATCGAGATGAGTATTTGAATTAATTTCGAGTTAGAATTTAGACCTTACATGGTTTGTATTTGTAATGCATCAAAAAGACAAATCATAAATAAACATCTTCCTAAGTGAGCAGAAAACACAATCTCCCTCCAATGTGACCACCAAGAAACAGCAACAAAGCTCCTATACCTCCAATTAATGCAGAGGAACAAAAATACATTCTCCTGTTACTGCAGGAAGACAGGAAGATTCCACAAAGAAAGACATGTTGATTTTTTGGGAATGACTAAACACCCTCCTACATCAGTCTGTCTGGTGCATTGACTCATGACCCATTTACTCTTCATCAGTCGCAAAGCCAGACATGGAATGACATATTTGCCACAGTTATCCTGTACTGAAGCACCAGAGCATGTTGTGCTGCACATGCTCCATACCATTTCCTTTAATGCAATTAGAATTCTGTTTCTGCACTAGGGAACATACAGTGCAAAACTGCACACTCCCAGCTGTACATTATAGGCAGTTTTCACTGGCTGAAAGTGCAGGCCATGGAAATAACATCTTTACTCCTCATCTGAATTGGTACAACATTTAGTCAAACTTGACACACATTGAACAGGCACTGGGTGCAGGCAAGTAGTGCAAAGTATAATAGATTGCTATTATTATTTTGTATTCGTTCAAGTGAATGTGAGCACTGCTGAGAAGGCCAGGACTTATTGCCCATCCCTAATTTCCCTTGCAAAGGTGTTGGTGGCCACTTTCTTGAATCGCTGCAGTCCATGTAATGTAGGTACACCTACTGTGCTGTTAGGGAGGGAACTCCAGTTTTTTGACGCAGTTAAGGTGAAGGGACGGCAATATATTTCCAAGGCAGGGTGGTGTGTGGCTTGGAGGGAAACATGGAGGTGTTTGTGTTCCCAAACATCCACTGCTCTTCCCTTCCAAGTGGAAGAGGTCGCAGTTTTGGAAGAGGTTGACAGTTTGCTGCAGTGCATCTTGTATTTGGTACACATTGCTGACATCTTCATCCGTGGTGTAGGACATGATTTTTTAAGATGGTGGAGGGGCTGTCAAACCAGTGGCCAGCTTTTACCTGGGTGATATTAAGTTTCTTGAGTGTAGTTGGAGTTGCAATCATCCAGGCAAGTGGAGAGTATTCCATTACACCACTGATTTGTGCCTTGTGGGTGGTGGACAGATTTTGGGGAGTCAGGAGATAAGTTGCTTGCCAGAAAATTGCCAGCCTCTGACTTGCTCCGGTAGCTCCAGTATTTATGTGGCTAGTCAAGTTCAGTTTCTGGTCAACGGTAACCCCCAGGTTGTTAGTGGGGGATTCAGAATTAGTCGTGCTATTGAACATCAAGGGGTGATGTTTACATTTTCCCTTATTGGAGATGGTCATTGCCTGGCACCCGTGTGGTACGAATGTTATTAGTTTACACCATAGAGTTATAGCTTCATACAGCACAGACAAGGCCCTTCAGCCCATCGAGTCTGCACCGACAGTAACTACCACTACCAGCGGGATAATCCCTTTTTACTGCACTTGCCCACTGCCCTTGAATGTTATGTTGTTTCAAGTGCTCATCCAAATATTTTTTAAAGATTGTAAAGTTTCGGGCCTCCACTAACTTCCCAGGCAGTGCATTCCAGATTCCCACCACTCTGAGTGAAAATATGTTTTCTCAAATCCCCTCTGAATCTTCTGCTCCTCACCCTAAAACTCTGTCCCCTCGTGATTGACCCCAATGCTATTCCCTGCTCACGCTGTCCATGCCCCTCATAGTTCTCAGTAACCTGAAAATACACCAACTATAATGAAAATCCAAGTGGGGTATCTGCTACATATCCTAGTTGAAGTGAGAGTTGAAAGTAAGAACCTTGATAACTTTACAATTAGTACATTTTGAAAAATATTCCACATGTATTTATAAATGTTAGTTATCCAGTTATCTATTTTTGACAAATTGGTTGTAATCACAGAGATATGTCATAGAAGAAATCTCAAGGGCAGTAACTTGCCTGGATGTGTGATAATAATGATTGTGTTCCTCCTTTAACAATTCAATGAGTAAACAAGGAACACTTTGGGACCACAAAACTTAACTATTATGCTTATTGTTACGTCACTGGCAAGCTGTGACTTTTTTGCCCCCACCAAATACAGAACAGTAAAAGTTAACAAGTCCGTGAGTACTAAGTCTTTTCTAGTCTTTCCTTTGCATATATTTGTAAGATTAATGACGCTGTAATGGGAGTGCCATGGATCTCCCTACGTTGCTGTCATCTTATGTTTTATTATTAACCAGGTCTGGGTGGATATAACAAAACTAGTTTGTCAAGGCACAAAATAAAAGGTTGTCAGTGGGTTACATACCATGCTGGAAGAGATTGTGACATATACATAATTAGGCCTGTTTGAACAGACTGTACTCAGTCGACAGCTGAGTAAGAGGACATGAATCAAATAAATACTCTACTTTCATGGACAGCAATATCATAAATTACAACCGCATGCTGAAAAACTCCATATCAAACCTCCCAGTGTGACTAATTTAGGTCTCTAATTGACTTCTTTTGAGAATAGACCACGTCATTAATATCATGTTTAACAATCGATACTCGTGCATTTTCTAATTTACTTCCAGTTATCTTTGTTACATTTCTAAAGAATTGGTTTTGGTTAGCATATAGTCATTGCGAAAACTCTTCAAGCATTAATGTTTTCAATGACAAACCTTCCAGCCCTACTCGTCTGTTTCTGCCTCAAACCTTTTCCCCAAACCATTTGATCTTCACCTCAGATGATTTCAACTTCTAGGAACCCACTGTCGACAAAGGTGGTGGAATTGGAGATGGTCAGTAATTTTGAAAAGAAATTGGATGGGCATTTGAGGGAAATAAACTTAGAGTGATAAGGAGAGAGTGGTGGTGATGTTGAGTCAAACTGGATTGGTCCAAAGAGAGCTTGCATAGATGGAAAGGACTCCTTCTGTGCCATAAAGAGTCTATGACTTAATGTTTTGACTCACACTAAGACTGTGAGATAGCTCAGCTCTACACCACTCAAAAGCATTGCAAATAAAGAGAACCAAAAGCATTAAGGACAGAGATTGAGTGGGAGGGTTTGAACCAGACATGAAATGGATGGGAATTTGGTGAAAACTTAGTTGAAACAGAGAAAGCATCATGAGTATGTCTGTGGAGGCATAACTTGGCAGAGAACTTGGCATCAAGCAGGCAGATCTTGATATAGTAATCTGGACCAATTTGAGTAAACTGCTCTTTTTTCAATGATTAATATACTGGAGTTCATTTTGCACAGGAATGCCCCCTATTGTCCACCATAACTTCCGCAGCAGATCAGCTGAATCACTGTAGGAATGGCCTGAACAATGTTTACACCATTTCTCGGGGATTCGGCAGATGTACTGCCAGCACAACAGCAGACAATCCGAAGAACAGCCACAGATATTCAATCCCATTATTTCTGATCCCATCATTGACACATTGATGAACAAGAATAACTTGAGATGATCTGTATCACATAGAAAAATGGAAATTCAAATTACTTGCTTAACATAGCTGGCAATTATGTGTCAGTGTGACTATTCCTTGCACTATGATGTTCTGTCTAAACATGAATGGAGGTTGACAATATGTCAGGGAATGCAGCTACACTGTGAGGCTAATACAAGTGGAAATAAAAGCCCAACTCCAACCCTATGGATGACACATTGAATAGAGGCAAATGTGAGTGGGAAAACTTTACCACATTGAGAACTAGTGCACCTGTCGTGTGCAGGACTTACTGAATCCTTACATTTCATGCAATTGGGACCTCCTCACAGTCTGACTTAAGCACCAGGTCAGATATCCAAGTGGCCATTTCTAACAGGTGCTTATTAAAGGTGAATAATTTTACTCCAGGGTGTCCCTATCCTGGTTATAAACGCACATTTTTGTTATTGGTCTTCTTGCAAGCTAAACTGCAACATTCAGTTCTTGTAAAGGATCTCTGTGCTCCATTATTTTTAAAAGGAGAAAATGATGGTGTTTGAAGGGAAGCCAAAAATCATTCAGAAGTTGCTACATTCAACATCTCAACTCTACTGGCTGCCAATGTATCATGTGTCAATCATTGGAAAGGCCACAAAAACCTGAGACTGAGTCGGTCCTGCGTCATCATCATCATCATGTGAGGGGCTGCAGAGATTGTATTGTCTGCCCCATGAATTTCTAATTGAACTTTGAACCTTTCAGTTACTTTACAGAGTAAACATCAAAGGTTAACAATATTATTCAACCCAGTTGTCATCTTCACCATTCCGTACTATACTTTATTAACATTTTGACACTTATATTTGTATAATGATTATTCTGTAAGTGATTGACAAAATGGAAGATCATATGAGGACCTCTATTGATCCACATATGGAATGTCCCCAGTAGCTGATGTGTCTTTTTAAAAATTCATTCTTTCATGAGATGTGGGCATCACTGCCAAGATTTTTTAATTTTTATTCCATCCTTAAAGTTACAAAGCTAATGCTCTGAATGGACCGGGCAAACTCGAATCCATTCCTTGCTTGCTCCAAATTCAAAATCCAATTGAATCCAATTCATTGTCCCACAAGAAAGACAAACCAGATCCAAGCTGACAAGGTGAAGCATTGCACCCCATCTTGGGCTAGATCTGACGCTTGATCTTAGCCAAAAGGCAGATGAGCATCTGTTGCCCATCCCTAGTTGCCCTTGAACTAACTGGCTTGCCACAGCATTTCAGAGGACAATTAAAAGACAGTCACATTACTGCAGCTATGGAGTCACATGTGGGCTAGACCAGGTAAGCACTGCTACCTCTCAGCGCCAGGGACCCAGGATCGATTCCCGGCTTGGGTCACTGTCATAAATAAACTTTAGTGAAATTGATGGGGTTTTTACGATAATCAATGATAGTTTGTCACAAGTAGGCTTACATTAATACTGCAATGAAGTTTCTGTTAAAATCCCCTAGTCACCTATGCACCTAACCAGCACGTCTTTCAGACTGTGGGAGGAAACCGGAGCATCCGGAGGAAACCCACGCAGACATGGGGAGAACGTGCAGACTCCTCACAGACAGTCACCCAAGCTGGGAATCGAACCAGTGTCCCTGGTGCTGTGAGGCAGCAGTGCTAACCACTGCGCCACCACTTCCTGATCAAACATCAGAAAGCTTGCAACTCTGCTCTATTTTCTAAGTAACATTACTTGAACCCAAGTCCTTGGCACTGTGAGGCAGCAGTGGGAACCACTGTGCCACCGCACCGTTCTTGCCACAATGCCACACCTCACTGAAACCAGTTTTTCAATTCCAGGTTATTAATTGAATTTAAATTCTACAGCTGCCGTGGTGACAACTCCTGTTCCAAGAACATTAGCCAAGGCCACAGGATTATAAACCCAACAACTTTACCACTAGGCCACCATCTGTCCCAAAGCTCTTCAAAATGGACTGTCCATACATCACCACTAGTTAACTTTGGTTGGGTTTTGTCAATATTGGGGTGCTATCTGGACAAACATGTAGACAGAACACCACACAGAAGTAAGGCATTCCATTTTCAATATTAGACAAGTCTGGCTTGAATCCCAGCTCCCAGGAATGGATCAGAATAGTATTGTCAACTGCTTCCGTGCTGCAGGAGGATCAGTTGATTACCCTGCAAGAGAAGACAATATGAGAAAAAATGAACATTTATTTAAAATGGATGGCAATTGATATTTATGATGCCTACATTGGTTAATCGTTTCCACAGAGAAATTGAAGCAAAACTTTAAAAACAGAACTTAAACTAGTCTTCATTTATTTTTTTCTTCCAGGCATCAGATCCGAAATGCCTTACAACGTTCACAAATGCCCACAAGGAGAATAACTGCTTTGACATTGCAATGGATAAAAAATGAAATATAGCTGTTCTCTAACCCTTCCTCCAGAGAAAGAAAATGCTGAAGATGTTTTCAAAACTCCAAACAGTTGCCCTAATTCTAATTTCCAAAGGATTTTTCTTTTTCTCATCTGGTGAAAGTAATTTTGGCAAGAAGGAGATCAAAATCGAAGGAGATTTGGTCTTGGGTGGATTGTTTCCTGTACATGAGAAAGGCTCGGGAACGGAAGAATGTGGCAGAGTCAATGAAGATCGAGGGATCCAACGTTTGGAAGCCATGCTGTTTGCAATAGATGAAATCAATCGAGACACTTACCTACTTCCAGGTGTAAAGCTTGGAGTTCACATATTGGACACATGCTCACGAGACACTTATGCTTTGGAACAATCTCTTGAATTTGTAAGAGCATCTTTGACAAAAGTAGATGAAACAGAATATATCTGCCCTGATGGATCATATGCAATTCAGGACAACAACCCCTTAGTGATTGCAGGTGTGGTAGGTGGCTCATACAGTAGTGTTTCAATACAGGTAAGATTCATATTATTTCAGAAAAACTTAAATTAAACAAAATTGTTGAATTGTATTGGTGTTCAAATGTTGTTCGATGCAATGACCTCAGGTCTAAATCCCAGTTGATAACTGGACATGATTTTTAATTGTACACATGCTAAGTTTGCCAAATATCTTGCAAACAGAAGCATAGCATTTTGGAGTTTAGGTTCCATGCATCAGCTGTTGTTCTCAATCATATTACTCTTAGAGAAAGTTTGGGATTCTCCATTGGGTAATTTGAGGTTGGGACAGAACCTGAAGGAGAATGTTTTGCTACTTTAATCAATGACACCTCTTGCTGGGTTAACACTGAAGTTACCTCAGCTGATGTCTATACAATCCCATTCTCACAGCATATGATCCAAAGATAAGTTGCAATTACAAAATAGTCAGTAGCGGATAGTTTGATGGAAATGATATTGCTAACTAAGACCTTGGCATTTATACTGGACAGGTAGAAAAATATGAAAGGATAAATCTATGTCAACAAAACATCTTCACCAAATTAGTTAAAGAGAGCAAATAAGTTAAAGAGAGCATATTAAGTAGTAAAGGCAGTGTCAGTAATCCTAGTACCAGACAGATCAGGCAAAAGCAAGACAGAGAGCAAGGGAAGGCCAGATTAAACTGCATTTATTTCAATGCAAGAGGCCTGATGGGCAAGGCAGATGAACTCAGGGCACGGATGAGTACGTGAGACTGGGATATTATAGCAATTACTGAAACATGGCTAAGGGAGGGACAGGACTGGCAGCTCAATGTTCCAGGGTACAGATGCTAGAGGAAAGATAGAACAGGAGGTAAGAGAGGAGGGGGAGTTGCACTTTTGATTAGGGAAAACATCACGGCAGTACTGAGAGGGGATATATCCGAGGGTTCACCCACTGAGTCTATATGGGTAAAACTCAGAAATAAGAAGGGGGAAATCACTTTGATAGGGTTCTACTATAGGCCCCCAAATAATCAGCAGGAAATTGAGGAGCAAATATGTAAGGAGATTACAGATAGCTCCAAGAAAAATAGGGTGTTAATAGCAAGGGATTTTAACTTTCCCAACATTGACTGGGACAGCCATAGTATTAGAGGGTTGAATGGAGAGAAATTTGTTGAGTGTATTCAGGAGGAATTTCTCATTCAGTATGTGGATGGCCCGACTAGAGAGGGGATGAAACTTGACCTCCTTTTGGGAAATAAGGAAGGGAAGGTGACAAAAGTGTCAGTGAGGGATCACTTTGGGACCAGTGACCATAATTCTATTAGTTTTAAGATAGCTATGGAGAATGATAGGTCTGGTCCAAAAGTTAAAATTCTAAATTGGGGCAAGACCAATTTTGATGGTATCAGGCAGGAACTTTCAAAAGTTAATTTTAGGAGTCTGTAGGAAGACAAAGGGATGTCTGGTAAATGGGAGGCTTTAAAAAAGTATGTTAACCAGGATTCGAGATAAGCACGTTCCTCTTAGAGTGAAGGGCAAGGCTGGTAGAAGTAGGGAACCCTGGATGACTCGGGATATTGAGGCCTTGGTCAAGAAGAAGAAGAAGGCACATGACATGCATAGGCAGCTGGGATCAAGTGAAACCCTTGAAGAGTATAGGGGGTGTAGGAGTAGAGTTAAGAGAAAATCAGGAGGACAAAAAGGGGACACGAGATTGTTTTGGCAGATAAGACAAAGGAGAAGCCAAAGAGCTTCTACATATACATAAAGGGCAAAATAGTAACAAGGGAGAGAGTGGGGCCTCTTAAGGATCAACAAAGTCATCTATGTGCAGATCCACAAGAGATGGGTAAGATCCTAAATTAATATTTCTCATCAGTGTTTACTGTTGAGAAAAGCATGGATGTTAGTGAACTTGGGGAAATAAATAGTGATGTCTTGAGAAGTGTACATATTACAGAGAAGGAGGTGCTGGAAGTCTTAAAAAGCATCTTGGTAGATAAATCGCCGGGACCCGATGAAGTCTATCCCAGGACATTGTTGGAGGCTAGGGAGGAAATTGCAGATCCCCTAGCAGAGATATTTGAATCATCGATAGTCACAGGTGAGGTGCCTGAAGATTGGAGGGTGGCAAATGTTGTGCCTTTGTTTAAAAAGGGCTGCAGGGAAAAGCCTGGGAAATACAGGCCAGTGAGCCTCACATCTGAGATGGGTAAGTTGTTCGAAGGTATTTTGAGAGACAGGATCCACAGGCATTTAGAGGCACAAAGACTCATTAGGGACAGTCAGCATGGCCTTGTGAGTGGAAAATCTTGTCTCACAAATTTGATTGAGTTTTTTGAAGGGGTAACCAAGGAGGTAGATGAGGGCAGTGCAGTTGATGTTGTCTACATGGACTTTAGCAAGGTCTTTGACAAGGTACTGCATGGTAGGTTGTTGCATAAGGTTAAATCTCACGGATGCAGGGTGAAGTAGCTAAATGGATACAAAATTGGCTTGATGACAGAAGCTAGAGGGTGGTTGTAGAGGATTGTTTTTCAAACTGGAGGTCTGTGACCAGCGGTGTGCCTCAGGGATCAGTGCTGGGTCCACTGTTATTTGTCATTTATATTAATGATTTGGATGAGAATATAGGAGGCATGGTTAGTAAGTTTGCAGATGACACCAAGATTGGTGGCACAGTGGACAGTGAAGAAGTTTATCTCAGATTGCAATGGGATCTTGATCAATTGGGCCAGTGGGCTGACAAATGCCAGATGGAGTTTAATTTAGATAAATGCAAGGTGATGCATTTTGGTAGATTGAACCAGGGAGGACTTACTCAGTTAATGGTAGGGCATTGGGCAGAGCAAAGAGATCTAGGGGTACAGGTTCATAGCTCCTTGAACGTAGAGTCACAGATGGACAGAGTGGTGAAGAAGGCATTCAGCATGTTTGGTTTCATTGGTCAGAATATTGAATACAGGAGTTGGGACATCTTGTTGAAATTGTACAAGACACTGGTAAGGCCACACTTGGAATACTGTGTACAGTTTTGGTCACCCTAATATAGAAAGGATATTATTAAACTAGAAAGAGTGCAGAAAAGATTTACTAAGATGCTACCGGGAGAGGCTGGATAGACTGGAACTTTTTTCTCTGAAACGTAGAAGGCTGAGGGGTGATCTTATAGAGGTCTATAAAATAATGAGGGGCACAGATGAGCTAGATAGACAATATCTTTTCCCAAAGGTAGGGGAGTCTAAAACTGGAGGGCATAGGTTTAAGGTGAGAGGGCAGAGATACAAAAGGGTCCAGGGGGGCAATTATTTCACACAGAGGGTGGTGAGTGTCTGGAACAAGCTGCCAGAGGTAGTAGTAGAGGCGGGTACAATTTTGTTTTTTAAAAAGCATTTGGACAGTTACATGGGTAAGATGGGTATAGGGGGATATGGGCCAAATGCAGGCCATTGGGACTAGCTTAAGGGTTTAAAAAGAAGGGCGGCATGGACACGTTGGGCCGAAGGGCCTGTTTCCATACTGTAAACCTCTATGACTCTATGACCCTAATCATACTCTATTTGCTTAAATGAAGAAAAACTTTACGAAAGAAAGGGGGGGTTATTAGGATGGGCAATAAATGCTGGCCTAACCAACGACACCCACATCCTATGAAAGAGTTGCATTTGTATAATGTCCTTATACAAGAGTTGTATCAGGTGGCAGCACAGGTGGAAAAGGTGGTGAAGAAGGTATATGGCATGCTTGCCTTTATTGGACGGAGCATCGAGTATAAAAGTTGGCATATGGTTTTGCAGTTATATAGAATGTTGGTTAGGCCACATTTGGAATACTGCGTCCATTTCTGGTCGCCACACTACCAGAAGGACGTGGAGGCTTTGGAGAGAGTGCAGAAGAGGTTTACCAGGATGTTGCCTGGTATGGAGGGTATTAGCAATGAGGTGAGATTGAGTAAACTAGGATTGTTCTCCCTGGAAAGACAGAGGTTGAGGGGCGACCTAATAGAGGTTTATAAGATTATGAAGGGCATAGATAAAGTGAACAGTTGGAAGCTTTTTCCCAGGTCAGAAATGACAAACACAAGGGGTCACAAGTTCAAGGTAAGGGGGGCAAGGTTCAATACAGATATGCTGGGGACGTATTTTACACAGAGGGTGGTGGGGACCTGGAATGTGCTGCCAAGCAAGGTGGTTGAGGCACACACGCTAGGATCATTTAAGACTTATCTAGATAGCCACCTGAACAGACTGGGAATAGAGGAATACAAACAGATGGTCTAGTTAGGAACACATGATCGGAGCTGGCTTGGAGGGCCAAAGGGCCTGTTCCTGTGCTGTATTGTTCTTTGTTCTTTGTCCCAGGATGTCTCAAAGTGCTTTACAGCCAATGAAATACTTTAAAAGTGTAGTCACAGTTGTAAATCAAATTTTGTGACAGCCAGTTTGGACACTGCACGCTCACACATGATGGCTTATCTTGTCAGCTTGGATCTTGTTTCTCTCTCTGTGGGGGCCAGGAATTGGATTCAATTTGAATTTGGTTTTTGGAGCAAGCAAGAAATGGATTTGGGTTTGCCTGGTCCACTCTGAGCCTTGGCTTTGTAACTTTAAGAATGGAGTAGAAACAGTTTTTATATCTGTTTTCCAGTGTAGTTGATTGAGGTATAAATATTGGTCAGGGCAGCAGGAATAAATCTGCTGCTTTGCTTCACAATAATACCATGGGGTCATTTACATCCACCTCGAGGGGACTGATGGGGCCTTGGGTTACCATCTCATCCGAAAGGTACCTCTGACAGTGCAGCACTCCCTCAGTTCCGCACCAAAGTGTCAGCTTGACTTTTATGCTCAAGTGTTGGAAATGGAACTTGAACCCAAAGCTTTCTGACTCAGTGATTAGAGTGCTTCTCACTAAGTTACATCAGATTAATTGTCATTTTGGACCCGGAGTAACTAATGTTCCTGTTTGACAATGAGCAATCTGGAACAGTTAGATCACAACAGTGATTCCAGGCCAACAAATGACAAAACTACCTGGATTCTGGAAACCAACCTCATTCATCAATTCAGGGATTTGACATGTTGTGAATAAATGAGGTGAGGCTGTGCAAGTAATGAATAGGAATGACGATTGGAACTTTCAGCCTTTCACTGTCTCTGCTGTTTAGGAAACAAAGTAATAATTGGCAATGTGATTCATTCACACTCCTGAGGTTCAAAATGGTTTCATAATCTCTACATTTTAAAAAATTCATTCATGGGATGTGGGCATCACTGGCTGGCCAGCTTTTATTACTCATTCTTAACTGCCCTTGAATAGGTGTGGTGAGCTGCCTTTTTGAATCACTGCAATCCCTGTGGTGTATGTACACCTACAGTGCTGTTAGGGAGAGAGTCCCAGGACTTTGACCCAGTAACAGTGAAAGAATGGCGATATATTTCCAAGTTAGGATGGTGAGTGGTGAGAGAGGAACTTCCAGGTGATGGCATTTCCAAGTACCAGCTGCCCTTGTCCTTCTAGATGGTAGTAATCATGGGTTTGGAAGGTGTTGTCTAAGAAGCCTTGGTGAATTGCTGCAGTGTATCTTGTAGGTAATACACATGGCTGCCACTGTGCATCGGTCGTGGAGGAAGTCAATGTTTGTAGAAGGGATGCCAATCAGGTGGGCTGTTTTGTCCTGGATGGTGCTGAGCTTCTTGAGTATTGCTGGAGCTGCAGTCATCCAGGGAAGGACAGAGTATGCCACCATACTCCTGACCTGTGCCTTGTAGATTGTGGGCAGGATTTGGGGAGTCAGGAGGTGCAGGGTTCCTAACCTCTGACCTGCTCTGGTAGCCACAGCATTTATTTGGCTAGTCCAGATCAGTTTCTGATCAATGGTAACCCCCAGGTTGTTGACAATGGGGGATTCAGCGATGATAATGCCATTGAATGTCATGGAGTCATTGCTTGGCACTTGTGTGGTGCAAATGTCACTTGTCAGCCCAAATCAGGATATTGTCCCGGTCTGATTCCATTTGGACATGGACTGCTTCAGTATCAGGATTCATGACTGGTGCAATCACCACAAGGTTTGGAGTTGGGAATTTGTTGCAGTCCACCAGCTGTACCCTTTAGAGACACTCACCTCCCTCCCTCCCACCCTCCCTCCCTTCATCATTGCCACTTCCAACATCAGATGGCAAATGGTACAGAACGAATGATAGCTCCCTCTCATTTGCATGGCGAGATATTGGTTTACTGGGCGTACGATCATTGGGAGCATTACTCTGGTGAGTTTGGCTCTCTGCAGATTCCCCAGTAATTAATAGGGTGTCCCTTCACTCAGCCCAAAAATGTGACATTATCCCCTCACACCCATTCTAAGACCCCTCCCATCTTGGATGTTCAAGAGGTTTTACAAACTGCACAACAACCTTAAGAACTTCGGAATGGTGTATGTGAGGTTCATCAAATTATCAAGCAGCTGATAACCTCCCTCGTTACCCACCAAGCTCCCCCATCATCTTCCACAATCACCACCTTGTCATTTCTCTCCATCCTGTAACCTCCCCTGTTATCCTGGACCCAATTATTAGTCACGTTGACATTCCTGCTCTTCCCTCAGTGCCTTCAATGTCAATGTGTCCAAACCCCTCTCGACACCGACTCATCCCGTTCTTGAGGGAGCTTTACCATGACTTTCCAAGAGGCCCTCCCATGGGCGGCAGGGTGGCACAGTGGTCAGCACTGCTGCCTCATAGCGCCAGGGACCCGGGTTCAATTCCAGCCTCGGGTCACTGTGCAGAGTCTGCACGTTCTCCCTGTGTCTGCATGGGTTTCCTCCGGGTGTTCCGGTTTCCTCTCTCAGTCTGAAAGACATGCTGGTTAGGATGCATTGGCCGTGCTAAATTCTCCCTCAGTGCACCCAAACAGGTGCTGGAGTGTGGCAATTAGGGGATTTTCAAAGTAACTTCATTGCAGTGTTAATGCAAGTCTACTTGTGACTAATAAATAAACTTTACTTTACTCTTGATGCTCACTGCCCAGAGAAGTCTTCCACTGTCCTACAAGGGGGCACAGACATGTGTGACATGCCTATCCTTCAAACATTCCCAGGAGAGTGTGTTCCCACCCTTCCCTGCTGCTCCTCCCTCCCCTGGTCAGCATCCATTCCACCCACCCCCATCACCCCAACACCCCGCCCCCCCAACCACCACCCCATCCCCCAACCACCCCCACCCCCTCAACCACCCTCCCAATCACCCCCATCCCCCAACCACCCCCACAACCATCCCCATCCTCCCATCCCCACAATCACCCCCCCCCCATCCCCCATCAAGAAAGGAATGAAAAAGAAGCAGCAGGAAGGCTGGACACAGGAGGCATAGTTGGGGGGAAGGGGACGGGTGGTTGGGGAGATGGGGTGGATCGTTGGGGGATTGGCGGGGTGGTTGGGAGATGGGGAGATGGGGGAAGGTGGTTGGGGGGGGTGGAGGGTGGTTGGGGGGTGGAGGCAGATGGGTTGGGGATGGGGGGGGTCGTTGGGGGGATTGAGTGGGGGGATGGGGGAAGGTGGTTGGGGGCAAGGGCTCATCCCTCAGAGAGCCAAAGTAGCAGCTACCCATTTCAAAGCCATGGAAGAAGTATCTTACCAGGTGCTTCGATATTACTTGGATATCATCGTAAATGTGAACGTTCTGATTTCTAACTGGCCGATGTTTACTTTGGAGGGGGAGTTAATTCCCATGAGGGGGCCTGTAAATGAGAAGGCAGAATATGCTAATACATGCAAAACAGCTTCCTGACCTTGTTCAAGTTCAATCCACCTTTAACCCGTCTATAAAATCCCCCGACCATCATTGCCAAAGTTCATCTCACCATCAGGGAACTGATTTTTGGACCATCCACAAAGCTCCCCACTGATAGCGGGCCTAAAATGTTCTACTCCTTGCTCCAGAAAGATGAAGAATTGCTATAGGTAAAAATCTAGGAATAATTATAGAATCCCTACAATGCAGAAGGAGGCCATTCAGCCCATCGAGTCTGCACTTACCACAATCCCACCCAGGCCCGATAACATAATGCATTTACCAGAGCTAGTCCCCCTGACACTAAGGGGCAATTTAGCATGGCCAATCCACTTAACCCACACATCTTTGGTCTGTAAGAGGAAACCGGAGCACCCGGAGGAAGCCCCCGCAGACACGGGGAGAATGTGCAAACTCCACACAGACAGTGACCCAAGTCAGGAATTGAACCAGGGGCTCTGTTGCTGTGAGGCAGCAGTGCTAACCACTGAGCCACTGTGCCCAGAGACCTACAGAAATTCTAATCTCAGATACACGTTAACCTATCCCAAGTCAGGTATTCACTGAGACTGAGCAGGCAATTTGTCTTATCAGATATTTGAGTCTGGATTTCCCGTTTGCTGCATGGTTTTCAGGTGGAATGCAGATATAGGGAAGAGAAAATGAGTGAAGATCCTTGAATCTTCATTGACTTTGATGCCTAACCAATATTTCATCATCATTTCCTGTAGTCATTGGAAGCTGCCATCTTACAATACTAGCGGTTCAGTGGGTAGCTTTCACACTTCTGCGTCTGTCAGCGGAGTTAAAATCCTGCTGCAGGCTCTTCAACATAAAAATCAAGGCTAACAGCCCTCTGCAGTACTAAAGTGCTGCGCTGCCTGAGGTGCTGTTTTTCAGATTAGATGGTAAAAAGAAGCTCAATTCCTGGGGTGGATCCCATGGAATTATTCAAAGACGGGTAGGGAGTTATTCCCAGTGTCTTGGCCTATATTTATTCTTCAATAAATATCACATGACTATACTGGGATCTTGCTGTGCATGAACAGGCTGCTATGTTTCCTACATTATAATAGTAACTACATATCAGAAGTATTTCATTGGCTGCAAGATGTGCTGCAGAAATAAGTGCAAGTACTTTTGTCTGACCATCCCAAATTGTGTCAATTTATTGAAACAAGGGGCACTGTGTGGTGATATTCTATGACCTGTCATTATGGTGACAGATAATCACTCCCATATCTAGAATGGGCATATATACACCTGTACACAATGGACATATATACACCTGTACACAATGGACATATATACACCTGTACACAATGGGCATACGCACCTGAACACAATGGATATCTGCAATAATTCCTCAGAAGCAGAAATCCCTTCATCAAAACCCCGTTATTTACCAGTCTGACAGCAGCATACCGAGTGCTTTCAGTTCGTAGTCTACACTCGGAGTCCCAGAGGAACTGACACTCCAGGTTAAATACAAAGCAAGAGGCTCCCTGATTGGCCCATCAATTTGGCCCTTAATCAGGGAGCTCTTTTTGGGCCAAACAATTGAACCAACTCAAATTAACGGGGGAACAAATTAAAAAGGGGCAGCTCCCCAAAAGGAAGGGGCAACAGCCCGAAACAAAGGACAAATTAGAAAGGAAACTTAAAACATCAAATTAAAATGTGATTAAAGGGGTGCCCTTATTCAGGGATCTCTTTTAAGGTACCAACATAATAAACTAACTCAAACTAACTTAGGGACAAATTAAAAGGGGCAGCTCCCCAAAAGGAAGGGGGGGAACAGCCCAAACCAAAAACAAAGTCGAAAGGAAACTTAAAACATCAAACCAAAAGGTGATTATCGGGGTCGATAATATACCCCAGCCCCTGCGGCGCCCAGCGGTCGCGGAAGGCGTCAACCACGCCCGTGGACACCGCATGCTCCCTCTCCAGAGACACCTGGCCGCGAATGTAGCCGCGGTAGAGGGGTAGACAGTCGGGATGGACGGCCCCGTCGATCGCCCGCTGCCTGGACCTATTGATGGCGCGTCTCGCCAGGCCCAGGAGCAGGTTCACGAGGAGGTCAGCATCCCGAGTGCCCTTAATCAGGGAGTTCATATTCTAACAGGTCAACCTCAACTGCCTGATTAAAGTCATTACAGCATCCACATCTGTACACAATGGGCATCTACACCTGTATACAATGGACATCCACATCTGTATACAATGGGTATACACATATACAGATATGATGGGGTGTCCTTGGTTGTACGGCCCTGGAGAAAATGTGAAAGTCAATTTAAAGAGCCAGACACAGACACGTGTTAAAGCCTTGCAATGTCCTTTTCTCCCCTCACTAATCTTCTTTGCTCCTCCCAATCACTTTGCCATTTTTTTTTCTTTCTACCATCAATTGTGGGTCTGCTTTGCATGTCTCACCGCCTCCTCACCTGCCCCGGGAGGGAATAAAGGCTGTAGGGAATTCCCACCCTATCTTTGCTTCATGGATGAAGAGGAGAAGAAATGAGTTTGTGCTGGTGAGGCTGCCCCAGTCACACACCGCACCAACTCTCTTGTGCTCCATATCTGAGGCTGCAGCAAGAGCTCCTCTTAACTGCAAGTGCCTGATGATGAGCTGCAGCCTGAGGCCAATGGTGTGATTGGTGGCTGGGCTTTGAGACAGGCAGACAGTTCTCCAGCATTAACCTCATTTCAATGTTTTAATCCTTCACCAATTGTTGAACTCCTGTGCAATATTTAGTGGCTGGAATGTATGTCAGGGTCAAGGCTTGTCACCAGCTGCTCCAAGAACATTCAAAAAACCTTTACTTTCACTTAGCCAGTCAGGAAGACCAGAGTATTCATCACCAATATTACCCACCACACCCCCACTGCCGCCTCCTGCCCTCCTCTCAATTTCTGACATTAATCAGCCCAGTGTAAGAACTGACCAATTTATTCACCTCCCCAACAACCAAAGTGCCTCACGGGTGCTAACTTGGTGATGACAACACTCAGCCAGACGCTAATGAGACCCAACCACCAAAATGGTTTGGTTCAAGCCTTTTGTTAATGCTAGTGGGATAAGTAGCTTGTTCACAGCAAAAGAAGGCCACCCCCTCCCCCCCCACCCTCACTTCTCATGTTGTCACCTCTTCACTGTTACTAACCGTGCCTGCAACTATCTGGACCTCATATCTGGAGTTCTTCCCTTAAACCCCTCCATGTCAGCAACCCCTTCTTCTTTAGGAACCTTCTTAAAACCAACCTCATTGATCGAGCAGTTTGTCACCACTCTTGATATTTCTTCCTTTGACTTGACATTCGTTCCTATGTCTTTGTGAAGCAGCTTGGAGGAATGGCGCTGTATAAATGCAGGTTGTTTTAGCATGTTGAACATCATTAAAATAATCATCTCTTCATTGATTTGCATTTAATATATATTTAACATTATTTACAGGTAGCAAATTTGCTTAGGCTCTTCCAGATTCCTCAGATCAGCTATGCTTCAACAAGTGCAAAACTCAGTGATAAAAGCCGCTACGATTACTTTGCAAGAACGGTACCTCCTGACTTTTATCAGGCTAAGGCCATGGCAGAAATTTTGCAGTTCTTCAACTGGACTTATGTGTCGACCATTGCTTCGGAAGGCGACTACGGAGAAACCGGAATCGAAGCCTTTGAGCATGAGGCACGGCTTCGAAATATTTGCATTGCTACGTCAGAGAAAGTCGGCCGTTCCACCACAAAGAAGTCCTACGATGGCGTAATACAGGAACTGCTCAACAAAGCCAACGCAAAGATCGTTGTGCTTTTCACACGAGGTGACGATGCCAGAGAGCTTCTGGCTGCAGCTAGCCGATTGAATGTTTCTGGTTTCACCTGGATTGCCAGTGATGGATGGGGAGCTCAGGAAATTGTAGTCAAGGGAAATGAACAGGTTGCCAATGGTGCGATAACCCTTGAGCTTGCTTCTTACCCCATTAAGCAATTTGATAAGTACTTTCAAGGCCTCCACCCTCACACCAACAAACGAAACCCATGGTTTAAGGCATTCTGGCAACAGAAATTTCAGTGCATGCTCCAAAGCAGTCGATCGCGTCAAAAGCTGTGCGACAGGCGGCTCTCAATCAACAACTCCAACTATGAGCAAGAGACAAAGATAATGTTTGTTGTCAATGCAGTGTACTCAATGGCACAAGCCTTACACAGAATGCAGCGGATATTGTGCCCGAACACCACCAGACTCTGTGATGCCATAATGCCACTGGATGGAAAGAAGTTATACAAAGAATACTTAATCAAAATTAACTTCAGTGGTAAGAACTTTATCTGTGTCACTGTGACTGGCATAAATGATTAGAGCAGGCATGTCATTATTGTACATTTTGGTTTGTTTTACATTTTTTTAATGCTCTAGATTCAGGCCACTGCCATTAGTGAGCAAGAGCTTTCAATGTCCAGACATTACCATTAAATGTCAAAGTGAACTGGTTAGATTATCTCTTGTAGGAGGTGGCCATTCTTTGCACTTGTGTGGCAAGAATGTTACTCACCACTTATCAGCAAAGACTGCTTCATTATTTGAGGAGCTGTGAATCAAACTGAGCAATGCAGTCATTGTGAACATCCCCACGTCTGGGTTTATGAAAGAGGGAAGGTGATTGGTGAAGCAGCTAGTCTTTTAAAATGTAAATATACAACTAAGATTCCCACACACAAAATAAAAATCACCAAGGATGGATTAGACAAGAAGCTAAAGGAACAAAAGGGATAGGATTGGTCTTCGGCAGTAACATGAGTTGAGCTAATTGAGAATCAGCATTCTACACTACGCCCATTTTTAATTCTTAAATGTTTCTTATTCTATGGTTAAAAATGATATGTTTTGTACTGTAAATTTTTGAGCTGTTCTAAAACTGGTGAGACAACATGGAACAGTAATCTTTCAGCGGACAGCAATATACATCATGTATAGAAAAATTACCCCATTGAAGGATACATTGAAAAAGGTACAGAAAATTATGAATTGAAATGTCATAATGGAGTTAAGACACACACCAAGTATAATGGTAATAAAATGCATAAAATTTACTTTCTGTTTGAGACACACTGTAGGAGCTTTTTCAGCGAACCATATATTATGGGGGCTTTAAGCGGGAGATATCTCTATTAATTATAGCTCAGCAAATACAAAGAACACACAGAGACAGTAAATTCTGGGTGAAGACGTCATTTTATTTTGCCCAGGTCTGGTCCACACACGAGGGAGAGCAGTTTGAGGCAACTCAAATCACTCTAAATTACATTATTAAGACGTACTGCAATTATACATTTTTCAGAAATCATTTGCCCGTCTTATTTTCGTCTTAACTGAATGCGCCAATCATGAATTATTAGATATTTATAATATGAATTATTTACCTTGGCCAATAACATCTTACTCTCTGGCAGTGTGAGAACTCATTGGTCCGTAGAATCTGCTGTCTCTTAGCAACCCCAATTACATAGGTCGTAGAGTTCAAAGGTGCCTTTCCCACTGTTTCTTTAGCAACTTCAATTACGTAGGTCATAGAGTTCAAGGGTTCTTTTCTCACTGTGTGCTGAGCAATCTCTTATCGGAAGAAATTGAATTATTTCATTCCAGTGTCTGGGAAATTTGTGCTTTCTATAGCCTATACTGATAAAAACTGTGCTCTGTGGCTGTATGGTTCTTAAAGAATGTGGTTCATCTTACTCAGCTTTTATCCCATTATGCCTTGGGGCAGTCTGTAGTTGGCCAAGGTGTACGTTTTAATACAGAATATATAAAAACACACGTTTAAATTTTCTAACAATGGTTATATGTGTTTCTCTGCAAAACAGTACCTTCATAACATTGAATAAAAGCGAATTACTGCAGATGCTGGAATCTGAAACCAAAAGAGAAAACGCGGGAAAATCTTAGCAGGTCTGGCAGCATCTGTAAGGAGAGAAAAGAGCTGACGTTTCAAGTCCAGATGATCCTTTGTCAAAGCTAAAATGCATAGAAAGTGAGAGATATTTATACTGCAGGGGGAGAGAATGAAAGATGAGTCATAGCCACAAAAACCAGGGCAAAAGACTGCTTGCTAATAGCTGTCCACAGAGAAAATAAAGGGTGTGAATGGCCAAACGGCAGAGCCATTCACACCCTTTATTCTCTCTCTGGACTGCCATTAGCAGTCTTTTCCCCTTGGTTTCTGTGGCTATGACTCATCTTCCTTCCAGTGTTTTGTGTTTCATAGAAATAGATCACTTTAATAATCATTGTTAACGTTTCAGGTCATTACCTTATGAAAGGTCATCGACCTGAAACATGAACTCTGTTTCTCTCTCCACAGATGCTGCCAGACCTGCAGAATATTTCTGCAATATTTTGCTTTTAACTATTCAGTTATTAGCTCTTAGGCAATAACTAGCTTGATTTTTCAGGTTTAAAGTATATTTTGATTCAGCAAACATCTTTACATTCACAATTTTTGAGACCAGTTGACACTGAATAAGTATAGTTTATCTCACTTGTCTAAAATTTTTTATTGCATGATATTGTGATGCAAATATACAAAGAGTTTAATGAGAAATTGATCCACTGGGTGACATGCAGAAGGAAGGAATGCAGAGGATGAAGGTTTGAAACTGGAACCTGATAGAGATATGCAGAAGCGTAAGAGATATCAGTCCCTGGCTTCGGAATATGTGAATGATGATCTCCTGGGTTCTGATATAAAACAGAGGAGGCTCACTGAGCAACAAACACAAATTAAATAAAAGCAAAATGCTGCGGATGCTAGAAATCTGAAATAAAAACAGAAAGTCCTGGGTAAACCCCAGAAGGTTTGGCCCAGCACTCATATTGGGCAGAATCACATTGGATTTGATTTGATTTGATTTGATTTATTGTTGTCACATGTATTCGTATATCATGAAAATTATTGTTTCTTACGCACTAATACAGACAAAGCATACCGTTCATAGAGAAGGAAAGGAGAGAGTGCAGAACATAGTGTTACAGTCATAGCTAGGGTGTAGAGAAAGATCAACTTAACGTGAGGTAGGTTCATTCAAATTTCTGACAGCATCAGGGAAGAAGCTGTTCTTGAGTCGGTTGGTACGTGACCTCAGACTTTTGTATCTTTTTCCCGATGGAAGAAGGTGGAAGAGAGAATGTCCGGGAAGGGTGAGGTCCTTAATTATGCTGGCTGCTTTGCCGAGGTAGCGGTAAATGTAGACAGAGTCAATGGATGGGAGGCTGGTTTGTGTGATGGATTGGGCTGCATTCACGATCTTTTGTAGATCCTTGCAGTCTTGGACAGAGCAGGAGCCCATACCAAGCTGTGATACAACCAGAAAGAATGCTTTCTGTGGTGCATCTGTAAAAGTTGGTGAGAATCGTAGCTGACATACCAAATTTCTTTAGTCTTCTGAGAAAGTAGAGGCGTTGGTGGGCTTTCTTGATGCAATGTGAAACGTTGGGGGGAAGTCTCCCGTCCTGCCCGCCACAGAAATTGTAGCGGGCGGGGGGCTGACCACTCAAATGTCCATTGACCTCAGGTGGAATTCTCCAGTTTTGGGATGAGCACAGCCGGAGAATCCCACCAATTAACTCTGGGAGGGATCCTTCAGCCGCGCACACCCCAAGACCGGAAATTCCCTCCCGAGCTCAACGGACCTTTAAATGAAATTTCTGTCTCGATCGCTATGATGGAAGAATTTCGGCCTATTTTTTTCTCTCTCCACAGTTGCTGCCAGACTTGCTGAGTTTTTCCAGCATTTTCTGTTTTTAAACTCAAATGAAGATTGGGTGCAGCCTCTCTGGAGACGTGGTGAACGGCTGGTATAACAGTGGAGTTCACTGCAATGTTTTGCACAAACATTTGAGGGAATTTCCCATCGATGCATAGCATCCATGGAGACATGTCTGCACCTGGAATATCTCCATCCCTGTGGTCACCAGGTAAGACAAATCCATTGGCGGTTTCCAGAGGGAATTTTGGATCGGATTTTGAAGTACAGTTTATTGTATACCTCAGAGCATCAAGACGACATTCCATTGACTCTCTCTCAGTGATTTGGGGATTCATCTCCTTCTGATATGACAGTTCTCCAGCTAATCACTAAAGATCAGAATTGTGCTCCCTTGCTGATGGAGTAGGTGATAGGCTTAAACACAATGAGGCTTAAACACAATTCTTTGGTGGCAGTTGGAAAGCAGAATCAAAGAATTATAGAATCATACCATGCAGAAGAGGCCCTTCGGCCCATCAAGTCTGCACTGGTACATTAGAAACACCTGAACTCCCACCTAATCCCATCTGCCAGCTCTTGGCCCATGGCCCTAAATGTTATGATGTGCCAAATGCTCATCCAGATACTTTTTAAAGGATGTGAGGCATCCCGCCTCTACCACCCTCCCAGGCAGCGCATTCCGGACCCTCACCATCCTCTGGGTAAAAATGTTTTTCCTCACATCCCCCCTAAATATCCTGCCCCTCACTTTGAACCTATGTCCCCTCGTGACTGACCCTTCAACTAAGGGGAACAGCTGCTCTTTATCCACTCTTTCCATGTCCCTCATAATCTTTTACACCTCGATCGGGTCATCCCTCAGTCTTCTCTGCTCCAATGAAAACAAACCAAGCTTACGCAAGCTCTCTTCATAACTTAAATGTTCCATCCCAGGCAGCATCCTGGTGAATCTCCTCTGCACCCCTTCCGATAATGTGGCGGCCAGAACTGCACACAGTACTCCAGCTGTGGCCTCACCAAATTTCTATACAACACCAACATGACTTCCCTGCTTTTGTCATCTATGCCTCAATTGATAAAGGCAAGTGTCCCATATGCCTTTTTCACCACCCTACTAACATGCCCTTCTGCTTTCAGAGATCTGTGGACAAACACAGAACTTCCTAGTGTCCTGCCGTTCATTAAATATTTTCTTGTCACATTACTCCTTCCAAAGTGTATCACAAAGAACAAAGAGAACAAGGAACAATACAGCACAGGAACAAGCCCTTTGGCCCTCCAAGCCCGCGCCGCTCCCTGGTCCAAACTAGACCATTCTTTTGTATCCCTCCATTCCCACTCCATTCATATGGCTGTCTAGATAAGTCTTAAACGTTCCCAGTGTGTCCGCCTCCACCACCTTGCCTGGCAGCGCATTCCAGGCCCCCACCACCCTCTGTGTAAAATACGTCCTTCTGATATCCGTGTTAAACCTCCCCCCTCTCACCTTGAACCTATGACCCCTCGTGAACGTCACCACCGACCTGGGGAAAAGCTTCCCACCGTTCACCCTATCTATGCCTTTCATAATTTTATACACCTCTATTAGGTCACCCCTCATCCTCCGTCTTTCCAGGGAGAACAACTTTTCCGGGTTAAATTCCATCTGCCACTTATGCGCCCATTTGCCCATTTCATCTATATCTTCTTATAGCCCATGACGCTCAACCTCACTGTTAACCAGCCGGCCAATCTTTGTGTCATCCGAAAACTTACTCATCCTACCCTTCACATAGTCATCAATGTCATTTATATAAATGACGAATAACAGTGGGCCCAACACAGATCCCTGTGGTACGCCACTGGACACTGGTTTCCAGTCACTAAAGCAGCCTTCTGTCATCACCCTCTGTCTCCTACAACTAAGCCAATTTTGAACCCACTTTATCAAATTACCCTGTATCCCAAATTACAAGTCTCCCATGTGAGAACTTGTCAAAGGCTTTGCTGAAATCCATCTAAACTCCATCTCTGCACTACCCTCATCGACACACCTGGTCACTTCCTCAAAACATTCAATCAAATTTGTTCGGCATGGCCTCCCTCTGACGAAGACATGCTGACTATCCCTAATCAAGGTTTGCATCTCCAAGTAGAGATAGATTCTCTCCTTCAGAAGTTTCTCTCATAGTTTTTCTACCACTGACATGAAACTCACTGGTCCGTAGTTACCTGGCTTATCTCTACAACCTTTCTTGAATAACTGAACCACATTAGCTGTTCTCCAGTCCTCTGGTACCTCTCCCATGGCAAGAAACAAATTGAAAATTTGGGTCAGAGCCCCTGCAATCTCCTCCCTCGCTTCCCACGGCAACCTAGGGCACAATTCATCTGGAGCTGGAGATTTATTCACTTTTAAGATTGCCAACTCCTCCAATACCTTGTCCTTCCCCACGTCAATTTTCTCAAGAACTTTACAATCTCTCTCCCTGAATTTCATACCATCATCCTCATTCTCTTGGGTGATGACGGATGTGAGGTATTCATTCAACACTCTACCAATATCCTCTGGCTCCACCCACAGATTGTCCCTTTGGTCCCTAATGGGCCTGACTTTTTCCTTGGTTAACCTCTTCCCATTGATATATTTATAGAATATCTTGGGATTTCCCCTACTTTTACCAGCCAGAGCTCTCTCATATCCCCTCTTTGCGTTCCTAATTGCTTTCATAAGTTCCACCCTGCACTTTTCTTCTTCAGGGCAGCGCGGTGGCATAGTGGTTAGCACTGCTGCCTCACAACGCCAAAGACTCGGGTTCAATTCCAGCCTCGGGTCACTGTCTGTGTAGAGTTGGCACATTGTCTGCGTGGATTTCCTCCGGTTGCTCCGGTTTCCTCCCACAGTCCAAAGATGTGCTGGTTAGGTTGATCAGCCATGCTAAATTGACTCTAGTGTCAGGGGATTAGCAGGGTAAATATTACGGGAATAGGGCCTGGGTGGGATTGTAGTTGGTGCAGACTCGATGGGCCGAATGGCCTCCTTCTGCACAGTAGGGATTCTATGAAACTTTCTATTACCTCACTGATGCCTCCACTGATTTGCTGCCTTTGTACTTTTTGATAGTACAAGTGGAGCAAATAGTGAGGAGATAGTGAGGAGCATTGTCAGAAGCTACAGAAGGATATAGATAGGCTGGAAATTTGGGCAAAGAAATGGCAGATGGAGTTCAATCCTGATAAATGCGAAGTGATGCATTTTGGTAGAAATAATGTAGGGAGGAGCTATATGATAAATGGCAGAACCATAAAGGGTGTAGATACGCAGAGGGACCTGGGTGTGCAAGTCCACAGATCCTTGAAAGTGACGTCACAGGTGGAGAAGGTGGTGAAGAAGGCATATGGCATGCTTGCCTTTATAGGACGGGGCATAGAGTATAAAAGTTGGGGTCTGATGTTGCAGATGTATAGAACGTTGGTTCGGCCGCATCCTGGAATACTGCGTCCAGTTCTGGTCGCCACACTACCAGAAGGACGTGGAAGCTTTGGAGAGAGTGCAGAGGAGGTTTACCAGGATGTTACTTGGTATGGAGGGGCTTAGTTATGAGGAGAGATTGGGTAAACTGGGGTTGTTCTCCCTGGAAAGACGGAGGATGAGGGGAGACTTAATAGAGGTGTATAAAATTATGAAAGGCATAGATAGGGTGAACGGTGGGAAGCTTTTCCCCAGGTCGGTGGTGACGTTCACGAGGGGGTCATAGGTTCAAGGTGAAGGGGGGGAGGTTTAACACAGATATCAGACGGACATATTTTACACAGAGGGTGGTGGGGGCCTGGAATGCGCTGCCAGGCAAGGTGGTGGAGGCGGACACACTGGGAACGTTTAAGACTTATCTAGACAGCCTTATGAACGGAGTGGGAATGGAGGGATACAAAAGAATGGTCTAGTTTGGACCAGGGAGCGGCGCGGGCTTGGAGGGCCAAAAGGCCTGTTCCTGTGCTGTATTGTTCTTTGTTCTTTGTTCAAATCAGAAAAAATAAAGGTATTTCAGGATTGCACTAAGAAGGGGACCAAACTAAGCTAAGGCCTCATTCACGCGCAGTTAGTGAGCTTCGAGCTCCATAAACACCGAAACAGTTGTTAATGATGGAAGGCAGCAAACTGAGCAACTGCTAAAGCCAGTGACCAATGATGTGGATTGTAGGATGGGGCTGATATTATAAACCAATCATCTGATAGATTAGTGTGAACTCCTATGATATAATTTGAAAGGACTGTAGATCTCGCGACTCTCTGGCAATCTTAATTACAAACTGTCATTGGGTGCGAGTTTTATGTCTGAGAGAAGATACAGTTCAATAGTATTAACGATGGCAGCAGACAGATTGAGTGAAGCATTGATTTTATATTAAAGACAGTTTGTGACCGTATCTGGATCTGAATCAAGAGCATCTTAAAGGTCGGCTTAAGCTGTGCCTGGTTTAAAAATCTAAAACTATGTTGTACATAAAAATGGTGATTCCATCAATCTGTTACTGCCATCTTTAATGGTACTCAAGTGGCCACTTCCTTTGCAGCTTACCTCATAATGATATTTTGTATGTCAGAATTTCTGGTTGCTATGGTGATATAATGCTGTTGCTACCTGGTTTTAACCTGGATTACAAGACCTCTCTGCGAAAAGACGATAAGAGATCAAAGCCAATGCCCATGCTAAGTGGTTAATGGCATCTTTCTTGACTGAAGCTGCAATATTGATGTGTCAGCTTCGATTTTGTGCAATAACTTCAGTTTTATTTTGCTGTTGAACAAATTACTCAAATTGCCTTGTCATAAATGTGATAAATTGGGGTGAGGACAGAAGTCCCAGTGTTGGAGCGGGAGCTGCACACCTTGTGCCAACAGTCCAGTGCAAATATAAACCACCAAAAGCGACCAGCTATTTATCAGGAAAGATCGGCAGTTGGACTGTTTTTTAAGCCATTTTTTTAAAGATATCATTACCGGATATTGTTTTTCTCTTTGTTTAGTTGTTTTCCATTCCTGTCTGTGTGTCCTCAAGACCCAAACTATTCCTGTTTAAGAGGGCGAGACCTGAATTTAAACTTGTGCCATTACTGCTTTGAGACAGCATACTTCAAAATAGCCTAAAATGGTTCATTTCCCAATATTTCCTGCCTCCCTGTCAACACATATTTTGTTTTTCAGCTTCTTTTCACTAACAGCCTGATTAATCGTGTGGACAATCAGGTGTCCTGTTTTCTTAACTTGTTTAAAGTGTCGAGCATGTTATGCTTTCTATTCATCTTGCAGCACTGCCAGTTATAGCCAGCATCCTGGTAATTAGTTCAGTTTGTGCTAGCAAAGACAATGCAGTATCATTTGAGATGTGATTAAGCACAAAAAAAACCTGGTGCAACTTTTGCATTTTATATTATGTATATCCAAAACCAAAGTTTTTCATGCAAATTATGTCAGTGTTTTGAAAATAATAATTATCAGTCAAAGAGTTAAAGTAATTATGAATCAGATATTGCAAGATCTAGTGGATGCTGAGAGAAGACCCATTTGGGTTGGCTTACTTTCAGAGAATCATAGAATCACTACAGTGTAGAAGGAGGCCATTCAGCCCATTGAGCCTGCACTGGCAACAATCCCACCCAAGCAAGCTTTAACATTTAAATGAGTGCGTTGCTAAAAGTTTTGTCAGCCACATAAGATGTTCACAATGGTGAGAGTAAGGATTGCAACCTTGTCAAATCCTCACACAGTTGAAGTGGAAATTTGTCACACTGTCTCGCTTATTCTTCCTGTGACCTCGGGATTGTGCGACTTCTTAACTCTCTCAATCTTCATCCTCTCGCAATCTACAACTTATTTAAAATTCAAGCTTGGTGTCAGTTAATCAGTAAGTCTTAATAGATTACAATTTTGCTCCTACCCATTGCAGTCTTGGTGGTCTTCCCGCACTATGGGTCATGGCCCTTGACTTAGAGGAACAAACGCGACCTTGAAATAAGCTGTTGGAAAGCAAGGTCCCCAGGACTCAGCCCACTCACCACAGTTAGCGGAGCACTTTCCACTGGGAAGCGAAAGAATCGTGAAATTCAAAACACCAAATGATTGGAGTTTTTCCAAATGACAAGTAGAAAACAAGAGAATTACTTATTACAAGATTTGCTGCCATTTTTTCAATGGGTCCAGAGTGTTACAAGAGAAATGTTTTCTTTTTAATTACTGGATTTAAATGCTTAATGTAGTCTGACAGAATCCAAGCTGAATACATTTTGAAAGCTGTTGTTAATATCTGTCAAGCCAGCTATACATACCTCGATCTTCCCACGACATTTCAAGTAGTCTTTTATCATCTTGCATTCATTTGGTGGCAGTGGCAGTGAGAATTAATGGGGCGAACACAGTCTCTATGGGAAATGCCGTTCTTTTGTGTGTGGCAGATCAAAAGTTTATTTCAGTCATAATTACTGATAAGTATGGAACTAAATTTTAAACAGATTATCGGTTTCTACCCGCTCAGAGAGAAATCTACATTTTACCTTCAATTGCTTTTAGCTTTATTCCATTTTATATTTGCTATATAAATCCTTGTTCGACTGCACCAAACAAAACTGTCAACTTTGTTTACAATTTATCTAGTGTGTAGATCCAGTGTAAGATATGCCTTCAAATATTGTTGGCACCACCATCAATACCATCGCTGTTGCCTATTAAATCTAAAATATGTCACTTATTTTCAGCAACTGCACCATTTAACAATCCATTTATATTGTTCGAAGCAACAGCACCTTCCCTCAGTTACATTTCACTTATTATTTTATTGATGTCACTAGAATTTTTTTTAATTTGATTTGATTTAATATTGTCACATGCATTGGTTTGCAGTGAAAAGTATTTTTGCATGCTATCCAGACAAAGCATACCGTTCGTAGAGAAGGAAATGAGAGGGTGCAGAATGTAGTGTTACTGTCATAGCTAGGGTGTAGAGAAAGATCAACTTAATATGAGGTAGGTCCATTCAAAAGTCTGACAGTAGCAGGGAAGAAGCTGTTCTTGAGTCGGTTGTACGTGACCTCAGACTTTTGTATCTTTTTCCCGACAGAAGAAGGTGGAAGAGAGAATGTCCGGGGTGTGTGGGGTCCTTAATTATGCTGGCTGCTTTGCCGAGGCAGCAGGAAGTGTAGACAGAGTCAATGGATGGGAGGCTGTTTTGAGTGATGGATTGGGTTACATTCACGACCTTTTATCTTGAACTTGAACTCACAAACTTGTTTCTCTCTTTTGCCGTGGACTTTCTCAAACTTCCCGAGCATTTCATCTCTGCCCCATTCCTGAATATTGACAGTTGTGAAATCAAGGCTGATCTCACCAGCTTCTCCTCTCATTCTTTTCATCTCTGCAGAGCTGTGAATCTCTGTATCTCCCAGCATTTACTGAACCTGCTGCAATCCACAGATTTTTAACACCCAGGAATGGTGTCACCTAACCATGGTTTCTTGTTGCAGTTTGTCATCTTTCCTTACTCTTTTCAGCTTTCAGTCATACCTCAGGAGAACTACAATTGACCTCAAAGGAAATAGCTGCCAGTTACTTAGGATAGAAATAAATTGAAGCTAGATTTAGTAGCTGACAATCACTTAGCTATATTTATGCAGGTTTGTTCAAAGAGAAATATATTGTACAGATTTTTTCCAATCACGAATTTACGGAAAATGTCATCGTTCAAATTAAGGGTGGCACGGTGGCACAGTGGTTAGCACTGCTGCTGCACATTGCCAGAGACCCGGGTTCAATTCTGGCCTCGGGTCACTGTCTGTACGGAGTTTTACACATTCTCCCCGTGTCTGCGTGGGTTTCCTCCGGGTGCTCTAGTTTCCTCCCACGGTCCAAAGATGTGCGGATTCGGTTGATTGGCCATGCTAAATTGACCCTAGTGTCACGGGATTAGCAGGTTTGATATGTGGGGTTATGGGAATAGGGCCTGAGTAGGATTGTGGTCGGTGCAGACTTGACAGGCCGATTGGCCTCCTTCCGCATTGTAGGGATTCTATGATTCAAATGATGGAAGGAGATTTGGAGATGGAGAGAACTTAACATCTCAAAATCCATTCAAAAATTCAATACAAGACTATACAGAATCTTCAAAGGGTATAACAAAATATGTTATACTACCAATGATGGCGATTAATCCCTTTGCTGCAGACTTCTAAATTATTTGTTGGTATTTTTAAATACTATAACCTACAACATGGGATCAATATTTATTTTCATTCAAAAGGTTATGTGGGAGTTGCATTTTCTTCTTGTTAAATCTTAAAAGAATGCAGCAAAAAATGATTCTGCCCCTCAGAAGTGTTAAGTTAGTGATGTTACTCAATATGGACTTGGTTATGTAGAAGAACTTTAGCCGCACAGTCATCCCTAGTGGTCAGACATTGTCAGTAACCTTGGGTGAGCTCCTGAATGTTAAATTTTTTTCTGCTTTTGTAGTGTAATCCTGTTAGGTGTATAAGCTAGTTCTGTGATAATTTTCTAAAAACCATTGTCAATATGTCCATAGTAGGAAATCATATAAAAGCCTGACACAGTCCATTCTTTTTTATCAGTGTATAGATTTTATTCATAAACTTTATAAATAATTATGACTAAAATTAAGAATTGACCACACATGAGAATGACAAAAGGTTCTGATTCAGTATCATTGGACCTAAAATTCAAAAAATACTTGGCAAGTCCCAGATGTTTTTTTCTTGATCGACTACATCTATCTTCCTAATGCTTTTAGTCTTGCTGATGTGTTAAAGTACAGACCTGGATCCTTGAAACTTGTTTGCGAACATTAATATGCATGCATAGCTTCTGTCTTAACCTTTCTCTGTACATCAATCTGCTTCTGTGATGAGGACAGAGAGAGTCACGAAAATAGTCACTGGAGCATCTTCTTAATATAATGTTCAAACAAGGCAACAATATTGCCTGGCAGCAAGATTCAGTACAGTTACAACATGGTGAACACTTTTAGATCATGCTGCATAGCATGAGATAATCCTCAAAGTACAGTGGAAACTACACAGAAAAGCTTTAAAGACACAGTGTAGAGATAGTGCTCAGATACAAAGCTGACAAGCAGACAGATCCCTCGTGATGAATAGGAATGTGCATCAAGAGGACCACGGGCAGCACGGTAGCACAGTGGTTAGCTCTGCTGCCTCACAGCTCCAGGGACCTGGATTCGATTCCCGACTTGGGTCACTGTCTGTGCGGAGTCTGCACGTTCTCCTCGTGTCTGCGCGGGTTTCCTCCGGGTGCTCCAGTTTCCTCCCACAGTCCGAAAGATATTTGGGTAAGGTGGATTGGCCATGCTAAATTGCCCCTTCATGTCCCAGGATGTTTAGGTTAGAGGGATTAGTGGAGTAAAATATATGGGTTTATGGGGATAGGGCCTGGGGTGAGATTGTTGTCAGTGCAGACTTGATGGGCTGAATGGCCTCCTTCTGCACTGTAGGGTTTCTAAGACCAGCGTTGATGGGTCGAACATGGTTGGAGAAGTTTCGACTGAACTGGGCCGAACTCAACATGATAACCAATGGAGAATCAGGCCTCACAAAAAGATTAAAGAAGCACTCAGATGTTTTTGATGGAGAATTAGGGAGCATGAAAATATGCAAGGTACAATTTAAGCTGGTTGTGAACCAAGAAATAGACAAGTTACAAAAATAGTTTTGGACTGAGGGAAAGTGGAGTTTAGTAAAATAAGGCAGGATCTAGCCAAGGTAGACTAGGAACAGCTACTCATGGGGAAATCTACAGAAGGCATTCAAAAAGGCAATGGGGAGGGTACAAGCCCAGCATGTTCCCTCTAGGGAAGCCCAGAGAACCATGGATGGCCAGAGGTATTCAGGATATGATGAGGAGGAAAAGAAAGGCTTTCAACAAGTACAAGGGCAGCAAATCAGTGGAGGTGTTAGTGAAGTGCAGGGGAGAGCTTAAGAAACCAATTAGGAACGCAGAGAGGAGATATGAGAAAGCTCTGGCTGGTAAAAGTAGGAAAAATCCTAAAATATTCTATAAGTATATCAATGGGAAGAGGATAACCAGGGAAAGAGTAGGGCCCATTCGGGATGAAGGGGGCAATCTGTGGGTGGAGCCAGAGGACATTGAAAGAATATTGAACAAATACTTCACATCCATCTTCACCCAAGAGAATGAGGACGATGGCATGAAATTGAGGGAGAGAGACTGTGAGCTTCTTGAGCAAATTGACATAGGGAAGGACAGCGTATTGGAGGCAATGGCAGCCTTAAAATTAGATAAATCTCCAGGTCCAGATGAATTGTGTCCCAGGTTGCTGTGAGAGGCAAGGGAGGAGATTGCAGGGGCTCTGACCCAAATTTTCAATTCCTCTCAGGCCATGGGGGAGGTGTCAGACGACTGGATAACAGCTAATGCGGTTCTGCTATTTAGGGAGGTTTGTAGAGATAAGCCAGAAATCTACAGACCAGTGAGTCTCACGTCAGTGGTAGGGAAACTATTATAGAAACTTCTGAAAGAGAGCATCTATCTCCACTTGGAGAGACAAAGCTTGATCAGGGATAGTCAGCATGGCTTCGTCAGAGGGAGGTCATGCCTAACAAATTTGATTGAATATTTTGAGGAGATGACCAGGTATATAAATGAGGGTAGTTTAAAGATTAAAGTTTATTTATTATTGTCACAAGTAGGCTTACATTAACACTGCAATAAAGTTAGTGTAAAAATCCCTTAATCGCCACACTCCAGCACCTGTTTGGGTACACTGAGGGAGAATTTAGCATGGTCAATGCATCTAACCAGCACATCTTTTGGACTGTGGGAGGAAACCAGAGCACCCGGAGGAAACCCACGCAGACACTGGGAGATTGTGCAGATTCCATACAGACAGTGACCCGAGCTTGGGAATTGAACCCGGGTCCCTGGCACTATGAAGCAGCAGTGCTAACCACTATGTCACCATGCCGCCTATGTAGTTGATTTAGTTCATATGGATTTCAGCAAAGCCTTTGACAAATTTCCATGTGAGAAACTTGTACAGAAGGTAAATTTGCATGGTATACAGGGTAATTTGACAAAATGGATTCAAAATTGGCTCCGCTGAAGGACACAGGAGGTGATGACAGAATGCTGCATTAGTGACTGGAAGCCAGTGTTCAGTGGCGTACCACAGGGATCTGTGTTGGGCCCCCTAATATTCATCATTTATATAAACAACATAGATGACTAGGTGAGGGGTAGGATTTACAAGTTTGTGGATGACACAAAGATTGGACGGGTGGTTAACAGTGAGACGGAGTGCCTTGGGCTACAGGAAGATATAGACGGAATGGTCAAATCGGCAGATAAGTGGCAGATGGAATTTAACCCTGAAAAGTGTGAGGTGATGCACTTTGGAAAGAGTCATTTGACAAGGAAGTACTCAGTGAATGGCAGGACATTCAGAGGGTCTATGAAACAAAGGCAATTGGCGTGTTTGTCCTTAGATCTCGGAAGACTCCAGGATAGGGTGGTGAAAAAGACATATGGGACACTTGCCTTTATTAATTGAGGCATAGATTACCAAAGCAAGGAAGCCATGTTGGAGTTGTATAGAACTTTGGCGAGGCCACACCTGGAGTACTGTGTGCAGTTCTGGTCACCGCATTATCAGAAGGATGTGATTGCACTGGAGGGGGTGCAGAGGAGATTCACCAGGATGCTGCCTGGGATGGAACATTTAGGTTATGCAGAGAGGCGGGATAGGCTTGGGTTGTTTTCGTTGGAGCAGAGAAGACTGAGGGGCAACCTGATCGAGGTGTACAAGATTATGAGGGGCGTGGACAGGGTGGATAGGGAGCAGCTGTTCCCCTTAGTCGAAAGGTCAGTCACGAGGGGATATAGGTTCAAGGTGAGGGGTAGGAGGTTGAGGGGGAATGTGAGGAAAAACTTTTTTATCCAACGGGTGGTGATGGTCTGGAATGCGCTGCCTGGGAGTGTGATAGAGGCGGGTTGCCTCACATTCATTAAAAAAAAGTAAAATTAAAGAAATGTATTAATTAGTCACAAGTAAGGCTTACAATGTAAGCCTTACTTGTGACTAATAAATAAATTTTAACTTTAACACTGCAATGGCGTTACTGTCACTAGTCCCCTAGTCACCACAGTCCCGCGCCTGTTCGGGTCAATGGACCTAACCAGCATGTCTTTCGGACTGTGGGAGGAAACCGGAGCACTCGGAGGAAACTCATGGGGAGAACATGCAAACTTCGCACAGACAGTGACCCAAGTCAGGAATCGAACCCAGGTCCGTGGTGCTGTGAAGCAGCAGTGCTAACAACTGTGCCACCATGCCGCCCCCTGGTACCTACATTAGCACTTGGAACATCAGAACATTCAGGACGATGGGCCAAGTGCTGGCAGATGAGATTAGATGGGAGTCAGCTTTTTCTCATGTATTGGTGCAGACTCAATGGGCCAAAGGGCCTCTTCTGTATGATTCTGTGATTCTTTGATTCTAAACTGAAAATAAAAGAAAGAAGCCAAGCAAAATGCTTAAAAGCAAGGTCTGTACCATAAGTTATTAGGCTGATTGTGGAGGCTGACTTGGAACAATTTGTGGAGACAGGAGTCTTGGAACCTGTCAGCATTATGAATGGGCCACACCAATAGTATCGGTCATCAAGAAGGATGGATCCATAGAGATTTGTGGAGACTTCAGGATCACCATTAATCCAGTATTATGTGCAGAATAGTACCCATTACCCCAAATCGATGAGCTGTTTGCAAGATTGGCAGGAGGCCAACATTTCATAAAAATTGACCTGATCCAGGCTTACAGAATGTTAACAACAAATCGCAGGACCTTCTGACAACTGTGACGGATAAAGGCTTGTTCTGGTACTGAAGATTGCCATTTGGTATCACATCTGCTCCTGCATTGTTTTTAAGAGCAATGGATCAGATCCTGAGTGACTGAACGGAGTCCGCTGCTATCTGGATGACACCCTAGTCACTGGTAGAGATGAAGAGGAGCATCTTAAGAATCTGGATGACACTCTTTGGAGATTGTAAGACCATGCTCTGAGAATCCGCAAGGACAAGTGTGAGTTCTTCCAATCCTCTGTTGAGGATCTGGGACATGTCATTGACACCACTGGCCTTCAAAGGTTGAGGCTTTTTCTGAATCTGAAGTTCTTAGGCATTTTGGTCTGACGCTACCCTTACAGATAGCTTGTGATGCCCCTTATGGTTTTGGAGCAGTGGTCTCTCTCATTATGCCATCGGGTAAATAAAGACCCATTGCTTTTGCGGCTCCTGGAACAAATCTGAAAGTAACTATCCACAGATTGAAAGGGAAACATTAGGGATCAACTTTGGAATGAGTAAATTCATGTGTCACCCTATTACAGAAGGGATATTGTTAAACTAGAAAGAGTGCAGAAAAGATTTACTAGGATGCTACCGGGACTTGATGGATTGAGTTATAAGGAGAGGCTGGATAGACTGGGACTTTTTTTTCTGGAGCATAGGAGGCTGAGGGGTGATCGTATAGAGGTCTATAAAATAATGAGGGGCACAGATCAGCGAGATAGTCAATATATTTTCCCAAAGGTAGGGGAGTCTAAACTAGAGGGCATAGGTTTAAGGTGAGAAGGGAGAGATACAAAAGTGTCCAGAGGGGCAATTTTTTCACACAGAGGGTGGTGAGTGTCTGGAACAAGCTGCCAGAGGTAGCAGTAGAGGTGGGTACAATTTTGTCTTTTAAAAAGCATTTAGGCAGTTACATGGGTACGATGGGTATGGAGGGATAAGGACCAAACGTGAGCAATTGGGACGAGCTTAGGGGTTTAAAAAGAAGGGCGGCGGCATGGACAAGCTGGACCGAAGGACCTGTTTCCATGCTGTAAACCTCTTATGACTCTATGACTATGACTCTATGTGTGTAGGTAAGAGACCCGCTACACTCAGCATCAGTGCATCCATGGGAATGGCCTGAAGAGGCAAGGCAACAAGGGCATGTGGATTTTGCAAGTTTTTCGAAGTACTTATGTTTTTAGTAACAGTTGATGCTCATTCAAAGTAGCCAGAAGTCGCTGTGATGAAATTTACATCATCAGCGATGATTATCAAGAAGTGAGGAGAAGCATTGAGTCATTTTGGACTTCCCTAAACAACTGATAGGTGTCAACGGACCTCAATTTGTCTCACTCAAATTCAAAAGTTTCTTACAAGAGAATGGTGTACAACATATTAGGTCCGCTTCATATCGTCCTGCTACTAATGGACAAGCAGGACATTTTGTCCAAACCATGAAATATACATTGAGAGCAACCAGAGAACAAGGTTCACTGATCGTACATCCTAACAAATTCCTATTACAGGAATACCGCACATTCCATGAGCTTTCCTTCATTACTAATGATGAAGGGACAACTACAATCGGCATTCGATCTGCTGAAATCTCTGAAAACTAAAGAGATGATACAACAGCAACAACAAGGACAGCGGGAAAGCAAAGCAAAGCATCAAGTTTTCCACTAAGGATGAGGAGTTTTGGCTAGGAATGACTTCACAGGAGAGAAATGGGTTCCTGCCACAAATCCTTGCACAGACTGTCTCTTATACAGTTCAGAGCAGAGCTGATGTAATCTGGTGGAGACATACAGACCACCTGTTGGCTGGAAGAACAGATCCGTTGGAATCAGAACTTGCTGAAAATCCAGATTCATCCGTTCAAAATCCTAATTTGAAGTTTCCATTAATCCCGATGTGGAGAAAGCTGTGATTGTTGGACTTTAACCTTGATGTGGAGATGCCGGCATTGGACTGGGGTAGGCACAGTAAGTAGTCTCACAACACCAGGTTAAAGTCCAACAGGTTTATTTGGTAGCAGGAGCTTTCAGAGCGCTGCTCCTTCATCAGGTGAGTGGATTTGTTTCACAAACAGGGCATATATAGACACAAATTCAATTACAAGATAATGGTTGGAATGCGAGTCTTTACAGGTAATCAAGTCTTTACAGGTGCAGACAAAGTGAGTGGAGAGAGGGTTAAGCACAGGTGTGTAGAGAGGTGTGTATTGTCTCCAGCCAGGTCAGTTAGTGCGATTTTGCAAGCCCAGGCAAGTCGTGGGGGTTACAGATCGTGCAACATGAACCCAAGATCCTGGTTGAGGCCGTCCTCATGTGTGCGGAACTTGGCTATCAGTTTCTGCTCGGCGATTCTGCATTGTCATGTGTCGTGAAGGCCGCCTTGGAGAACGCTTACCCGAAGATCAGAGGCTGAATGCCCTCAACCGCTGAAGTATTACTCGACAGGAAGGGAACACTCCTGCCTGGTGATTGTCGAGCGGTGTCCATTCATCCGTTGTAGCGTCTGCATGGTCTCGCCAATGTACCATGCCTCGGGACATCCTTTCCTGCAGCGTATCAGGTAGACAATGTTGGCCAAGTCACAAGAGTGGAGACAATTTACACCTCTTTAACCTGTGCTTAACCCTCTCTCCACTCGCATTGTCTATACCTGTAAAAACTTGATTACCTGTTAAGACTCGCATTCCAACCATTATCTTATAATTGAGTTTGTGTCTATATATGCCCTGTTTGTGAAACAAATCCACTCACCTGATGAAGGAGCGGCATTCCGAAAGCTCGTGCTACCAAATAAACCTGTTGGACTTTAACCTAGTGTTGTGAGACTTCTTACTGGGACTATAACCTGGTGTTGTGTGACCTCTCATCTCTTCCTGTAACCCCAACAGCAAGAGACACTGTTGAGGAAAGCAACACTTTATCTACTGACATTAGTGGAAAGACAAAAATGCCAGAGGCTACCACCAGTGTAAAGGAGAAGGTGTCAGAGGTTCTCCGCCAACCATTTCAAGAGCGATGTCCTCCAGACTATCTGATTGATTAATAGTGACTAACTTATTGACTATTGTTCGCGTTGAACTTGTATTGAAATTATTGGGGAGGAAATGTTATGTATTTGTGTTCATTCTTATTGGCTCACTGAAGCTCTGTTGTGTTAATATATACATGTATTCACCAGAGGTGATGTCGTAAGTCCCTTGAAGACACTGGTAGAGAAGAAGCAGCTGTGTAAGAGAACAGACATACTGTAAATGAAGCTCCATTATTTTAAACCCTCCGTGCACCCCAGCACCATTCTTCAATATATACAACACTCGCTTTCTAGACATTCTACAAGGCATGTGGCAGGAAGGACTATTGGCAGCTCCAGTGAACTAAAGCAAAAGCTAGTACAGCTACAAAGAGCTGTGCACTCATCCAAACGGACCATAGACAGTGGGTGCTTCAAGCAATAAAAATGACCAAGCAGTAACCCAGAAGAAACATTGACATGAGGTGATTGACAAACCAATGACATATCATGATGGGCACAACGAGACAAAGAGCAGGGAACACATGATTCATGCTATCAATGTCTTGGAAAATATAGATGCCATGACTCATTCCCATTCCCATGAGGGCATAGATCATTCAAGAAGACTCTATTGGCCGGGTATGAACAATGACATTGACATCATTATCAAGAAATGTGAGGCATATCAAGAACATTCGTCAAGTCAGCGCCAAGAAGCACTGATTCCACATGAAGTTCCTACCCATCCTTGGCCCAAAGCACATCCAACATCTTTCATGTCCATGTACCAAGTATCCCATTATTCAACAATTGCTGCATCTGTCAAACACAACTGTCGGATACATTCTAAGTGCTGTTTCAGTTTATTTAGTGTGTCTGGAGAGATGATTATGGATAATAGTCCAGAATTTACTGGTAAGTCATTTCAGTATATGTGTGAGAAGTCGAATGACAGTCACACAACTTCTTTCCCCTCATTATCCATGATCTAATGGCCTAGCTGAATGAAGGATTCACATGATGCAATCCATAATTCTTGAACGTAGGCAGATCGAGCAAGATTGCAATGTTACAACTGACAGCAATATCTTTAAGTGCAACTGGGTCAAAATCCTGGAATTCCCTCTGCAACAGCACTGTGGGTGTGCCTGCACCACATGGACCAAAACAGATCAAGAAGACACCACCACTTTCTCATGGATGGGCAATAAATTCTGGCCTAGCCAATGACGCCCACTTACCATGAATGAATACAAACTATTCCATTATCAGCAGTGCTCATGCCTGGCACACCAGTGTGTACCAATCTACCCATTCTTACCCTCATTCTACTCTCAACAACGAGAGAGCATGTTTTAAGACTGCGAGTGAAGATGACCAACATGCTTGATAAAAATACAGGTACAGAATTGCCAAATTTACAATTAGGACAAATTTACATCCAGGGTCCCACAGAAGGTTTGTGGAAACCAGCCAAGGTGACAAGGATTTGTTCAAACCAAGTCCTGTGAAGTCTTTACACACAAAAGCAGGAAGGTGAGATGTAACTGAGGACAAGTCAGATCCATTCCACCTCCTCAACCACAGTAAAGTCCTATTGCATCAAGGACTCGATCCCAAATCCAACCAGGAACAACATCCAAGAATGGCAATCCCACAGATCACTGTGAGTAATTAAAGAAACCCACAGACAAGGTTAGCATGACAAGATCTGCACATACCAGCAGGCTATGGGGCGGCACGGTGGCGCAGTGGTTAGCACTGCCGCCTCACAACTCCAGAGTCCCAGGTTCGATTCCCGACTTGGGTCACTGTCTGTGTGGAGTCTGTACATTCTCCCTGTGTCTGCGTGGGTTTCCTCCGGGTGCTCCGGTTTCCTCACACAGATGTGCTGGTTAGGTGCATTGGCCCTTCTAAATTGCCCCTTAGTGTCCCTGGATGCATAAGTTAGATGGATTAGCAGGGTAAATATGTGGGGTTACAGGGATAGGGCCTAGGTGGGATTGTTGTAGGTGCAGGCTCGATGGGCCAAATGGCCTCCTTCTGCACTGAAGGTATTCTATAATTCTATAATTCTATCTCAGTGCTTTAGATTCATCTGTTCTACACACGTATGTAATGGTAACTACGCATAAACATGTATTGTAAATAGTTCTACTTCTTTGGGTGTGGAGGGATGTGGGGAAGTATCCGAAAGAGAAAGAGGGATGTTGCACTGCACCTTTAAGGGATCCCAGCATTTAATCACTTTAAAGGAAGTATGTTATGTGTTCCAGCCTCAGTTTCATTTTGGCCTGGTGCAGAGCACACACACACAGCTCTGATATCTCAAGCTTTCGGTCTATGTGTGCCTGTTCACATATGCCTAGAATTAATGAATAAACACACATGTTTGCACAATCACTTATTAGTGATTGGTGCCTTTATATCATTGTAACACCCATTGTCAGGGAAGAGTGAGTGTGAGGGGGAAATCCGTATAGAAGGGGAAGGGTGTAGGAGAAGAGGAGGAGACAGCGCCTGAGGCTGGGAGGAAGGGCAATAGAATGAAAAGGCAAAGTGAGAGGCACGGTGTAGGGATAGGAGAACATGGCGGAGTGGGCTGGGAGTACAGGAGAAATGGTGATTAAGGCATAAATCCCAACCAAATCGATGGTCGATTGCTTCCATTCTCATCTACTTCAATCAGTCAATTCATCCAATCCCCTCTCTGCCTTTGTACTGACATCATCCCATCCCACGGTAATATCCCATAGTCACTGTTCAACCTCAGCTAGAGTATTGTGTCCTCTCTGGGGCACAGTACTTTAGGAAGGATGTGAAGGCATTGAAGAGGGTGCAGAAAAGACTCAGGAGAATGGTTCCAGAGATGAGGACCTTCAGTTATGAAGATAGATTGGAGAGATTAGCACTGTTTTCCGAGGAGAAAATAAAGTTGAGAGGAGATTTGATAGAGATATTCAAAATCACGAGAGGTCCAGACAGAGTAGATAGGGAGAAACTGTTCCCGTTCATGAAAGGAATGAGAACGAGAGGGCACAAGATTTAAAGTAATTAGTAAAAGGAGCAAAAGTGATATAAGAGAAACATTTTAATGCAGAGAGTGGTTAGGGTTTGGAATGTGCTGTCTGAGAGTCTGGTGGAGGCAGGTTCAATTGAAGCATTCAAATTGAATGAGACTGTTATCTGAAAAAGAAGAATGTGCAGGGTTATGGGGAGAAGGTGGGGTATGGTACTACATGAGCTACTGCAGACATGATGGGCCAAATGGCCTCCTTCTGTGCTGTAACAATTCTGTGATTCTGCGAGCAAGTTACCTGACATTTGAAAGCCATTGCAGTTACTCAGGTCCGAACAAAGAATACTTCAGCCTGGGCCTTAATATCCAAAAATTAGAAATAAGTTCTAAATCTTGTAAGTAATGCCACAGAAGACCCACTAGTACTTTCTGATAGTCTGTTGAGGGCACAGTCTCAGGCTAAAGGGACGATCCTTTAAAACAGAGATGAGGAGGAATTTCTTCAGCCAGAGAGTGGAGAATCTGTGGAACTCTTTGCCGCAGAATGCTGTGGAGGCCAGGTCATTGAGTGTCTTTAAGACAGAGATAGATAGGGTCTTGATTAATAAGGGGATCAGGGGTTATGGGGAAAAGGCAGGAGAATGGGGATGAGAAAAATATCAGCCATGATTGAATGGTGGAGCAGACTCGATGGGCCGAGTGGCCTAATTCTGCTCCTATGTCTTATGACTTTATGGTCTTATGGAGATGGGTTTTCTTACTCAAGAAATACCGTGTCAAAACCAGAGTAGTCAATATCAAACAGATATGAAATATTCGATTGTAGGTCATACACCTGAAGCCTCACCTCACATCAGAAATATAATAAAAATATCATCTCTCCTCCTCTTTCTAATACACCTTTTCTTCAAATTGGTCTTTTCCTTTACATTCCCAAATTACTGTGAAATTTTGAAGTTGTTAAATTATAACAGAATATTTGATATACCTTATGCTTCATTGTTTTAGAGAAAGTTATTTTTTCATGTTATGGGACCAATATGAATGCAGGAGTACGCCACCTCAATGGCATTTCCTTGCGTCAGCTCAAAGAACAAAAGAAATGTAGCTATTATCAAGACAATGAGGCCTCACAGCGCCAGGGACCTGGGTTCAATTCCCGGCTTGGGTCACTGTCTGTGCGGAGTCTGCACATTCTCCCTGTGTCTGCGTTGGTTTCCTCTGGGTGCTCCGGTTTCCTCCCACAATCCAAAGACGTGCTGGTTAGATGCATTGGCCATGCTGAATTCTCCCTCAGTGCGCCCGAACAGGCGTCAGAGTGTGGCGAGTAGGGGATTTTCACAGTAACTTCATTGCAGTGTAAGCCTACTTGTGACTAATAAATAAATAAACCTTAAACGTCTGCGGGGTGATCCTGAACTGATTGGATTCTCTAGCTGAACATTGCAGGGTTGGTTGGCCTAGAAAACGACAGCTGACAGCAAATTCCAAATCAAAGCAACATCAGAATTCATAACACTTCAATCATCATGACATCACCATGGTGCCATCAGTAATCCAAAATTGAGAACTGTTGCCGGAAGACCAGTAAAACTTGTAATAATGAAGCAAGTTTGCATTCTTCAACTACAGACAGAGTTTAATTACATTCTCCTGCATATTTTTGTATAAAGGTTCATCGAGCAGATAATGTAAATGTGCTTTCAGGAATATGGTGAAGGAACGGTTCAAATTCACGTGTCTGCTTTGAATTCATAAGCCTCCCTCTGAGAGTTAGAATTCATGAAATTCTAAACTCAAGCTGCTGGAGATTTCCCGAACAAAATGCAAATGAAATCTGCAAAGAGACTCTGCTAGTGTTTCCCAACAGACAGGAGCTGCTGAATTATTTGAAATTCATACATTAGTTATGCAATTATCAAGTATTACATTAATGTACTGTTAAAATCGCACTGTAACCCCCAAAACACAAGAAACCAATTTCAATCTTAAAGGGATAATTTCATCATCAACAGATGTTGTGATCGTTATGTTTACCTTCATTTTAAGATGCTATTCCTTCATGCGGTTCTGATATCCCTCACCTTACTAAGCATAAATATTCATCCAAAAATGAGTGGAAGCAAATAAATAAACAAGCAAAATAAGTCGAATACATCCATAACAGGTTTAGGAACAATTGTACTGCTCGCAAAAATGGTACTGGATATTGTGATGTGGGATTAACATGCACAATGCAGCAATATGTTTGTGCTGCTTAATAATTATAATGGTGGTAGCATGCAGACCAGCACTGAAAGAGAAATTGAGGGCCGGATTTTCCGGCCTAGCTCGTCCCGAAACCGTAAAATCCCGCCCAAGACCACCGGACCTTCCCATTCTCCGCCCCTCACCCGGTTCGATTCCCATGGTGGATGGGCCGGTAAAATTCCGGCCTGAATATCTGTTTGCCTCAGAAGAGAATTATGGTGAACCATAGTTGGTTACGACTATGAGTGCTGAGCCATGGATGGTCAGCACTATGGGTGTTTGTAGATATGTTACTGTTGTCACTGTTGGGGTTAGGGTTGGGCTGTTCTACCTGTTGATATTGTTCTGTGGTACACTCCAGTTGGCTCCGCCTACCTGGGGAAGTATAAAGGTCACTGCACTGCCTGGTGACCCTTTAGTCTGGGATTGTATTGTATATAGTGTGCTCCATTCTTGTTAGTAATAAAAGCCTTTATTTCCCGGGTACAATCTAGCCTCCCGAGTGATTTAATTGCGCATCAAGAACCCAAATTCATATGAGGTGAGCATTACTTAAAGGTGTCTGCACTACTTAAAGAAAGGTCACCAACCTGAAATATCAACTCTGTTTCTCTCTCCACAGTTGCTGCCTGACCTGATTATTTCCAACATTTTACAACTATTAGAGAAGTAGTAGATCAGAAATTCCAAGGTATAATATGAAGTTAGACTAGACCCTAACTTTGTTTGATTTTTGGCATTGGTGTGAGGATAAGGTGTTTCTCTCAGATGTGATTCTATTGATCCATTAGGAAACTATTATCAAAGCCAACTTTATTTAACAATACAGTTTAACTATAACAAAAAGAATTAGTGTAACTGTTACCAATTGAAATACTTAAATATGACAAGATACAATTCTTAACCACTAGTCTATCTCTATTAGTTCCAATTTAAGCAATATTCTTCATAGATGCAAACTCCTCTTCAAAATCAGCAAACAACAGGCTTAAGTGTTGGTATCCTTAAGCCTCCAGAATGCCACTGGAGAGAGATGGCTATTTTCTAGAAGATCCGAAACTGCAATCTCCAGAGAGAGAAAAAAAAAGAGCTCCTGCTCCTTGCAGACCCAAGCAGAAAACTGGTTGTTTGTCTCTAAGTGTAGCTCCTCCCATTAGCACATGACTCAGCCTCTGTCAATCAACTTAATCAAACCCTACTCTGAAACTCCAGGGGACAACCCAAAAAATAATCAAAACTGCATTAACTCAGATTAAAACGAATACCCCAATATCTAGGATCAATTATTCTTCAACATTCTCAGCATGTGGGCTGCCTGGAGCAGACAAAGCGGCATCATAAACCAGAGCTGTACTGTAAACATACCCCTCACAAGAAACATGACACAAATATATTTCTTAAAGACACAGTATTGTTGCACTGCTTAAAGTTAGCCTGCAACTCTTAAAAGTGAGGTGCACTCCGGCTGCAGCAGGGGCTGGAAATGGTGAAAGAAGGGTTAATAAGCAGGAATAACCTTAAAGGATTTTGAAATAGGTCAGAGAACATGGCCCAAGCTTCTTGAAATATAACTAAAAAGAGTTAACAGCACAATGAGTCTTAACACGATTACACCTCATATGTTCCCAACTTTTACCAAAAATCTCATTATATGTTCTTTGAATACTATTAAGTCTCTTAAAAGGCAGGAAGAGATTGTTATTAAGTGCTGAGAAACTGGTTTTCCTGACATTAACATGTATAGTGGACAGAAATCTGATTAGAGTGTGAGCTGCTGGCTGAGCACTTTCATTACTTTGATGTTTCCAGTTCAGCCTCGAACCCCCAGATCATTAATTACAACCATTAGCAAACATCAGTCTACACCAGGATCATCTACAAGAGATGACTGGCATTAAGACTTGTCCACGCTGTCGTTTGCGAGGCATCTATTAGGCTATTTTCACCACCTTTTGTTCATGAAATTTAAATGAAAATGAATTACCCGTTACAGCAGTTCATTTTATTATCACTCAAAAATAAGTTTTATTTTAACTTCATATCCTATTATAAGAATTTTAAATGGAATAAAACTGCTTTTGAATCGATTGCGGTTAAAGAAGAATGCTGAAGGTAGTAGACATGTTGATAATATACAGGTTGATAGTGTGGTGAATTACTATTGGGGATGGAGTGTTGAGGCCAGTAGCACTCAGAATGACTTGATTTCCCTGATGCAGCCAGTCTGTATAAGGGCCCTGGAGATTGTTTAAATGGGGATTTGCTCATGGTGCACTGGGAGTGTCTGACCAACATGCAACTAGACGCCACATAGGAGAAGGCAACATAAACTAAATAAAATCCCCCAGAGGAGCCTTTCCCCTTTTCACCCCCCACCCCTGCAAACCTAGTGCTGTCTGAGCTGTCCATTTAGCTGCCCCCTCCCTATACAAAGCTGCCAGTGCTCCCAACATTCCAGATCTCCCTCACAATTCAAGTATCACGAGGATGTTATCAATCCATGTTAATGACTTCACCTTCTGGGTTAATTCTGTGGTACCCAGGGACACTAGTGACCAGACTGCTCCTTGCTATACAGCTGGCATCATATAATCAGGTCACTGTAATACTCAATGCCATTAAACTGTAGATGGAAGAAAAACCAGTTTAATTTAATTGATTGCAGAATTATTGCAAAACAGTGAAAGTCCAGAGCAGTTGTACAATCCGGCCAAACTGCACAGCAACAAATTCTATTCTTCTCTCACGGATTTATTTAATGAATTTGTTTTAAATTGACTTTGTGCAGACACATAGTTAATGAAAAATTGACTATTACACAAAGTAAAATAAAATTTAAGTGATGAAATATTCTTGGCTTTCATTTGCTAAGTTTACAAATCTCCAGTCTCAAAACAACAGCGACTCACTCACCAACCGAACTTGGAACCATATCACTGTTCATTCATCGCCACTAGGAACTCCCTCCCTAACAGCGCTGTGGATGTACCTACATCTCAGTGACTGCAACAGTTCAAGAAGGCGACTCCACCACCACTTTCTCAAAGGCCATTAAGGATAGGCAATAAATGCCGCTCTAGACAGTGAAGCCCATATGCCATGAATTATTTTTTTTTAAATCCTGGCAAAAGTCAATAATGGAGTTTAAACCAAGAAATATCTACAGACCCGTGGTGGTGAATCTCCCATGATATTGATAATTAGGGACATGGGATCCAGAGATTTGGTCATTGCTTTAAATAGCAGATACATATAACTGTGATGAATTATCCACTGTGAAGGTCAGAGGTGTTACATGCAGGAGAGAGGAACAAAACTGAACTCCTTTGTTCTCTCACTGTCTATCCGTAAGCAGGGGTATTTTTAATTATTTAACAATCTGCTGGGGCATGTTTCCCCACACCATCTGTTTGTGGAACTCACTTAATGATTAAATCAGAATAAGACGTAGGAACAGAAGTAGCCATTTGGCCCTTTGGGTCTGCTCCACCATCCAACAAGATCATGACTGATCTGATAGGATAATCCTCAACTACATTTTCCTGCCTTATCCACATAATTCCCTTACTGATTAAAAATCTGTCTCTCTCAAACTCGAACATACCTAACAATCCACCCTCCACTCCACAGCCCTCTGCGTTAAAGAATTGCACAGATTCACTACCCCCTGAGAGAAGGAATTCCTTCTGATCTCTGCCTTAAATGGATGGCCCCTTACTCTGGTCCCAGACTCTCCCACAAAGGGAAATGACCTCTCAGCATCTGCTCCGTCATGTCCCGCTGAGATGATTTAATTTATTCACACATTCAAACCTGGGGTTTGATCACAACTGCACACACAAACGCACAGTAATGGGGTAGAAAAGAGGGGTTTTAAAACCACAAATAACATAAGAGTAAAGGAACCACATAAATAGATATCAGTTTGGGCTATTTCCAGTGGCAAAAAAGCCAAAGTCCTGAGGGAGTTCCTACTCAGAGAAGTTCCAGTTCCAGTGGGTTCCTGGCAGAACACAACAACACAGAATCCTTTTAAAGAATATGAAGGGATTTTTGATTTGATTTGGTTTATTATTGTCACATGTATTAACATACAGTGAAAAGTATTGTTTCTTGCGCGCTATACAGACAAAAAAACCGTTCATAGAGAAGGAAATGAGAGGCTGCAGAATGTAATGTTACAGTCATAGCTAGGGTGTAGAGAAAGATCAACTTAATGCAAGGTAAGTCCATTCAAAAGTCTGACAGCATCAGAGAAGAAGCTGTTCTTGAATCGATTGGTACGTCACCTCAGATTTTTGTATCTTTTTCCCAAAGGAAGAAGGTGGAAGAGAGAATGTCCGGGGTGCGTGGGGTCCGTAATTATGCTGGCTGTTTTGCTGAGGCAGCAGGAAGTGTAGACAGAGTCAATGGATGGGAGGCTGGTTTGCGTGATGGATTGGGCTACATTCACATTCTTGTAGTTGCTTGCGGTCTTGGGCAGAGCAGGAGCCATGCCAAGCTGTGATACAACCAGGAAGAATGCTTTCTATGGTGCATCTGTAAAAGTTGGTGAAAGTCGTAGCCGACATGCCAAATTTCCTGAATCTTCTGAGAAAGTAGAGGCGTTGATGGGCTTTCTTAACTATAGTGTCGGCATGGGGGGGACCAGGACAGGTTGTTGGTGATCTGGAAACCTAAAAACTTGAAGCTCTCGACCCTTTCTACTTGATCCTCGTTGATGTAGACAGGGGTATGTTCTCCTCTACGCTTCCTGAAGTCGATGATTTGTAACAGCATGTCATTTTTGGACTTGAGCTAACTGATTGTTTTGCTAATTTCTTTTTAAACAGAAAATTGTTCATGCAGATGTGGCATTGTCTAATGATGGAACTGCCCAGAATGGGATTGATTAGTTAGTCTGCTTTTCAGTCAGTGGGTCAGAACCCAGAATTAAACATTTGGTTTTCTCCCTCCTTGCCAATGACCTGTGTCAATGATGGCTGAGGATTTTACTGTTTCTTTCAAATGGTTGGCTTTCTTCATCATTTTTAATAAAGATTGTTTGAACGAATTTGAGCCTTTAAGCTGTAAGAAATCTGACTGGAACATTGTTGTCTACAATGAAATGTGACATAGGAATATTTTGCAGTAAATGTGAGATGGTTGATAGGAAATGTTGCAATATTTAATCATTATGAACATATCTAAGCCGAACCCAGCCAAAAATTAACAAAATAATACCAGGGCATAAATGGAAGAAAGTCGTTAGAGTGAGCTTTGCCCAGTGATTGCACTTTTACTCGTGAGTTCAAACTCCAGAGATTTGAGGCTGTGATATAGGCTGCTATTTCAGTACAGAGCTGTACTGTTGGAGCTGTTGTCTTTCACATAATGCATTCAGCCAAGATCCTGTCTGGCTGTTTGGATGATTTATATGAAATAAGGCAGTGATGTTCTCCTGGTGGGTCCGTCAACATTCATTGCTCCATTGGCACTCCCACAACAAATTAACTGGTCATTTATTCCATTGCTCTTCATTGCACATTGCTGAACTTAAACTGCCTGAAGAGTACATTCCATGAAGCCAAAACCAATAGGAAACCATGAAATGCTCTGTGATAGCCAGAGGATGTGAAAGGTGCTATATAAATGTAAACTCTTGCTTTCAGCGATCTCCCAAGGAATTACATAGTAGAAGTCAAGAATAAATATAGGGCTAGCTGAAATGGAGCAAAGGGACAGGGCATGTTTGGCGAGAGCATGGGACGGGCATGATGGCACAGTGGTTAACACTGCTGCGTCATAGCTCCAGGGACCTGGGTTCATTTCCTGGCTCGGGTCACTGTCTGTGTGGAGTTTGCACATTCTCCCTGTTTCTGCGTGGGTTTCCTCCGGGTGCTCCGGTTTCCTCCCACAATCCAAAGATGTGCGGGTTAGATGGATTGGCCATGCTAAATTGCTCTTTAGTGTCCTGGGATGCGTAGGTTAGAGGGATTAGCAGGGTAAATATGTGGGGTTACGGGGATAAGGCCGAGGTTGTATTGTTGTCGGTGCAGACTCGATAGGCCGAATGGCCTCCTTCTGCACTGTAGAGTTTCTATGATTTCTATGCGGAGGTTTTTCACTCCCCATTGTTAAGCTATACATTCTTTCCTTATCTTTACATAGTCCTTTGAATTTATATTATTAATTAAAACTAAATAGCCAAATATAGAGTAAGTTGGGCAGAAGTTGATTGGAGCACAAGGATCTTCTGCAGGCCGGGGGTGGAATTTTCCAGTTCCCCCCAGCAGGGAAAGGCTTGGTGGGCAGGGGAACTTAATTTGGCATGAGGCCAAGAATCAGTTTCCCAATAGCAGGGTAAATTTTGCAATTAGGTTTTGGGGATTTTAAAAGCGAGTTAATGGTGGGTCGAGCTTCCCAATCATCATTGTCGGGAAGACCTTTTGCGTACATTAGCATGTCATGAATGTTCACCAGAAGGGCAGCTTGCCAGAATTAAGTTCTCCCTCCAAATTAAGTTCCCCGTCAATCAGGGATTAGAACATTCACATTTCCAACTGCCTGCACCAAGTGAGATTGACTTCTTCCAATGAGCAGCTGCTGTATTGGCCTCCCTGGGGAGAAAGGTCAACCTCTCGATTGAGGGCGGATGGTGGAAGGTCAAGCTACACGGAGGCTGGACACAATGGGGGTGCAGGGGGCATCAGCGGGGAAGGGTGGGGGGATGTTCAGGGAAAGGAGACAGGGAGAAAGGCAGCACGGAAATGCGGGATTGCAAGGAAGTGGAATGGAGGAACTTATTTCTGACTGGGGAATGCTCGATGGAGGGATCATTGCTTTCTGAACCTGTCCTGCCACTTTCAATTATTTATACACCCAGCTCCCTCTGCTTCTGCGCTGCTCATTTAGAATTGTACCCTTTATTCTATGTCACCTCTCATCATTCTTCTGACTAAAATATATCACTTCACGCTCCTCTACATTAAGTCTAATCTCTCACGTGTCTGCCCATTCCACCAGCCTGTCTTTATCCTCCTGAAGTCTATCACTATCCTTCTCTTCGTCCACGATACTTCCAAGTATTGCAGTATCTCCCGGTTTTGAAATTATGCCCCACACACCCAGGTCTAAGCTATAAATATAAATCAGGAAAAGCTGTGACTCCTCCATATACCATCCCTCAGTCTGAAATAAGTAAAATCTTCTGTAATTCATGCTTTTAATTGGATTGAATTAAATAATTAAAGTATTGCATAATGAAATTCTAGCGATGTTAAAGACTAATGTTTCAAACTACCACATGGCTCAAAATAAAACGCCAACTGGCACTAAAATTATTCACTTAAAAAGGCATTGTTTACTGATGTTTGGGGAGTAAGATGATTCATACATTGGAAAACAATGTAATAGTCGCTTTAGGAATTATATGGCCAAGACTTTTTCTTAAATCTCCTGCACCTCAAAATTTCTCACTCCACTCCTGCCTGGGACAAAGCCCCTGGAGAACCTCACTGACCCTCCTCTGTCCTGTGGGTGCGAGCTAGCTTCTCCCTGACTCTTTGAGGAGAAGGGGAACTTGGAGGGAGTTCAAGGGAACTCACCCCCCTCTTGCCCTGCCACTGCTGCACTGGACCCACGGCTAGAGCGATGGAGTGCAGGTCTGAGCACATATCCAGCCGTCACCGTGCGTTCTACTGCACCTGAGTCTCCAAGGCGGCCACTACCCTTTCCATGGAGGCAGCCAAGCACTTGCCTGCTGGAGACACGAGGGCAGACAGAACATGAACAGAACATGAACAGACTCCTCCAGTCTTCAATCCAGTCTGCGCACAGCCTCTGGTATCTGAGCCTGATGTCCCCCTCCCTGCCTCTGCATCTCCAACAGGGCTGAGTCCAGAGGCTCAGCATCTACATGAGACTGAGCAGAGGCCTGCTCTCCAGCAGTCCTCTGAGTGTCAGCGACCTCGGTTATCACTGCCCCAGGCACCTGTGGACCCCTGTCTGTGATGTGCTCACCAGATTGTGACCCCAACAGTATTCTAGAACGTGCACCCACCGAGGAGAATATGAAAGTAAAAGTTAAAGTTTATTTATTAGTCACAAGAAAGACTTGCATTAACACTGCAATGAAATTACTGTGAAAATCCCCTCGTCGCCACAGTCCGGCGCCTGTTCGGGTCAATGCACCCTAACCAGCATGTCTTTCAGAATGTGGGAGGATACCGGAGCACCCGGAGGAAACCCATGCAGACACGGGGAGAATGTGCAAACTCACACAGACAGTGACCCAAGCTGGGAATTGAACCCAGGTCCGTGGCGTTGTGAAGCAGCAATGCTAACCACTGTGCTCCCTCTGACTGGGGAGAGTTCGGGAGCTGCCACAGGCACCCGCGTTCCGAAACTGCTCATCACCCAATCAATCCTTTTGTCTGTCTGAAGTACAGGAACTTGTACAACAGGAGGGACTGGGCTCAGAGCAGAGGCGGCCGGCCCGACCACCTGTGGAGGGTGCAGGGAAACACTGTGAGGGTGCATCCACTGAGGCTTCATCCTCAGAGGTGGGGTTGGGGTTGGTTCTGTGGTTGGTCTCCCTTGTGGGCCATCCCCTTTACTTGCTGCTACCTGGAATGAAGGAAAAATTATTGAGTGGATGCCGAGGTTGGCTCCTTAATTAAAGCAATATCTCAGTCTATGGGCACATTTGACAATTGCAGACTGGAGGCATCCTCGCTGGCTTCCTGGGGTGGTCCAATCTCACCGTCAGCACAGACACAGTCCTGCTTCACTTTGACCGATCCTGTGGCCTCCTCCTGGAATGGACTGAGGATTCGGATGTCGGGCCGGCCGCCTCTGCTCTGAGCCCAGTCCCTCCTGTTGTACAAGTTCCTGTCCTGCAGACAGACAAAAGGATTGATTGGGTGATGAGCAGTTTCGGAACGCGGGTGCCTGTGGCAGCTCCCGAACTCTCCCCAGTCAGAGATGAAGAGGCAGGACATCCTGTAACTGACAGAAGATTGAGAGAATGAAGTAACTGCCGCACGTGCAGTGCACAGTCCCATCTGCTGCTGAGTCCTGCAACCCAAATTCCAGTCTGACATCCCCGTGCACTCACACACTTACACTGCCTGACAGGAAGTTTGGGCCATCGGAACAGGAGTAGGCCATTCGCGTGCCCTTATGAGTGTCACTTTCCGCCACTTATCCTAGTAGAGTGCAGCAGACCATTCATCCTTTGTCTGCACTGCTGAGGAGTTCTCCGGTGGGCTCCATGGGCGCTTTCCTCTGCTGTGGCCTCGATTCAGGCTATGACAGTCTGGCAGGATGGCCTCTTGCTGCCATTTCTGGGAAACAGCCTTTCCTGGACAGCTTGGAGGAGAACCTGCTTTGCTGCACCTTGGGGCCTCACATTGACTTCTCTGTGAGACTCTTATTCTAGATGTATCTTAAATGCCAGTTAGATTGAAACTTCGGGCCTGGAATTGGCTGTTTGGGAGCCCTTGAAATATGGTGCATGGACCTTTGACCCCGTGAAATAATGGCGGAGGCAGCGAATTCCTGCCCACCTTTGCTGCAGGAATCAGTGAGCTCCTCACAGATGAAGATAAGATGAATGGCATAAAGTTGTGCATGGTCCCCCCCTCCAGTGGATATCACTCTCATCTCCATGCTGACCACCGAATTCAAACTGTGGGATGGAAGATTCCTGCCCAGATCTGGGAACTGGGAAACACAATACAAATACATAACAAAGCCCACCATTGCCACGGAGCCCCCGCAAAACTGTGTCCATGGCAATCATGGAGAAAATTCTTCACAGCATGGAGTCATACCTGGCACAAAGGAAGGTGGTTGTGGTCAATCATCTCAGTCCCCGAATATCACTGCAGGAGTTCCTGACGGTTAGTGGCCAAGGCCCAACCATCTTCAGCTGCTTCATCAATGACCTTCCTTCCATCATAAGGTCAGAAGTGGGGATGTTCCCTGATGATTGCACAATGTTCAGCACCATTCAAGACTCCTCAGACACTGAAACAGTCCGTGTCCAAATGTAACAAGACCTGGACAACATTCAGACTTGGGCTGACAGCTGGCAAGTAACACTCATGTCACACAAGTGCAAGCAATGGCTATCTCCAACAAGAAATAATCTAACCATCTCCCAGTGGTGGCCCAGTGGTTAGCACTGCTGCCTCACAGCTCCAGGGACCTGGGCTCAATTCCCGGCTTGGGTCACTGTCTGTGCAGAATCTGCACGTTCTCCCCTTGCCTGCGTGGGTTTCCTCTGGGTGCTCGGGTTTCCTCTCACAGTCCAAAGATGTGCGGATTAGGTGGATTGGCCATGCTAAATTGCCCCTTAGTGTGAGGGGGAATAGCTAGAGTAAATACATGGGATTATGGGGATAGTGCCCGGGTGGGATTGTGGTTGGTGCAGATTTGATGGGCCAAATGGCCTGCTTCTGCACTGTAGGATTCTATGATTCTCTCTCCCCTTGACATTCAATGGCATTACCATCACTGAATCTTCCACTATCAACATCCTGGGGATTACCAATGACCAGAAACTGAACTGGACTGACCAAATAAATACTGTGGCTACAAGAGGTTAGGAATACTGCGGCGAGTAACTCACCTCCTGACTCCCCCAAAGCCTGTCCACCATCTACAAGGCACAAGTCAGGAGTGTGATGGAATACTCCCCACTTGCCTGGATGGGTGCAGCTCCAACAACACTCAAGAAGCTTGACACCATCCAGGACAAAGCAGCCCGCTTGATTTTTTTTATTATTCGTTCATTGGGCGTGGACATCATTGGCTGAGCCTGCATTTGTTGCCAATTCCTTATTGCCCTTGAAGGGCAGTTAAGAGTCAGTCACATTGCTGTGGATCTGGAGTCACATGTAGGCCAGACCGAGTAAGGACGGCAGATTTTCTTCCCTCAAGGGCATGAGTGAACCAGATGGGTTTATACAACAATTGACAATGTTCATCATTTGACTTTTAATTCCAGATTTTTGTTGAATTCAAATTTCAGCATCTGTCATGACGGAATTGAACCCTAGGTCCCCAGAGCATTACCCTGGATCTCAGTGTTACTTGTTCAATGACAATACCACTACCCCATCAATCATCTATTATCTATCATCACACCATCATCTCCCCATCTAACTCCCCGTCCATCTCCGACATGCAGTCTCTCCACCACCAACACACAGTAGCAGCAATGTGTACTGTCTACAAAATGTGCTGCAGCAACTCACCAAGGCTCTTTCAAACCATCTTCCAAACACATGACCATCTCGAAGGACAAGGGCAGCAGATACCTGGGAACACCTCTACTAAATTCCCTCGAAACCACACATCATCCCCCTTAGAAATATATCACCGTTCTTCGCAGTCACTGGGTCAAAATCCTGAAACTCCCTCCCAACCAGCACTGTGGGTGTACCTACACCACACGGACTATGGCAGTTCAAGAAGGCAGCTCACCGCCACCGTGTCAAGGGCAATTAGGGATGGGCAATGAGAATGCTGGCCTAGCCAGCGATGTCCACATCCCGTGAAAGAGTATCAGAAAACTATTTGCAATGTAACACTATCAGTTAAACCACTTCTACATAAAGAGATCGACATGTTTCAAGGAAAAACAGTCACATAATTGTGACACAAATATGGCAACAGGAAGTAAGAGTGGAATCTCTATGCTGGTGACCCTGGAGGCTGCAAGGGTATTTAATTGGGCAAGATAGTGGATATCTGACCCCTGATACCTTCCCTGCTCCGTCAGATTTGTGTTCCGGGTGGGAAAGCCCATGGTCAACGTTCCTGCCCCGCTGCCAACTGAGGCCTTCATTACCACTGGTATGAACCCAGCTGCAGGTGGGCCTGTTACCATGGGGTGCGCATGGCAGCTAAAACCAAACGGCCAGGTCCTCACTTCCTGGATATGGGGAGGGGACACTCGGTGACGAAGGGTCACTCAGACTCGGAACGTTGGCTCTATTCTCTCCCCACAGATGCTGTCAGACTTGCTGAGATTTTCCTGCATTTTCTGTTTTTGTTTCAGATTCCAGCATCCGCAGTATTTTGCTTTTATATTCGAGATATTTGGTGCTTGTTTCACAAACTGGAAATCGGGTACAGGGGTGGGGTTGCCACTGAGAGCCACCCTTGCTGCTGAGCTCCCTGGAACCCTCTCCCTGCAACCCCCACCCCACAAAACCTCCCTCCTCCCACAGTGCTTAGCTGTCACCTGCATTGCTCTGCAATCCTGGGATTCCAGTGCCTGTCCTTCCGGCAGCAGCCACATTCTCCCCTGTGGCGCTGCTGAGCACAACAGCTGCCAGTCACTGATTGGCCAGTGACTCTCAGAGACTTCCGTCCCCGGGGCCTTGATTCCAGTCATGATGTGGAGATGCCGGCGTTGGACTGGGGTGAACACGGTAAGAAGTCTCACAACACCAGGTTAAAGTCCAACAGGTTTATTTGGTAGCAAATGCCACGAGCTTTCGGAGCACTGCTCCTTCGTCAGATGGAGTGGAAATGTGCTCTCAAACAGTGCAAACAGACAAAATCAAGTTGCAGAATACTGATTAGAATGCGAAACCTACAGCCAGCCAGGTCTTAAAGGTACAGACAATGTGGGTAGAGGGAACATTAAACACAGGTTAAAGAGATGTGTATTGTCTCCAGACAGAACAGCTAGTGAGATTCTACAAGCCCAGGAGGAACTAATCCGCACACATGAGGACGGCCTAAACCGGGATGTTGGATTTATGTCACATTATCAGTAACCCCCACAGCTTGCCTCCTGGGCTTGTAGAATCTCACTAGCTGTTCTGTCTGGAGACAATACACATCTCTTTAACCTGTGTTTAATGTTCCCTCCACCCACATTGTCTGTACCTTTAAGACCTGGCTGGCTGTAGGATTCGCATTCTAATCAGTATTCTGCAACTTGATTTTGTCTGTTTGCACTGTTTGAGAGCACATTTCCACTCCATCTGATGAAGGAGCAGTGCTCCGAAAGCTTATAGTATTTGCTACCAAATAAAGCTGTTGGACTTTAACCTGGTGTTGTGAGACTTCTTACCTTGATTCCAGGGCAGGAGCTTTGTTGCCTCAGGCCTCCACCGCTTCCAGGATTGTTTAGTCTGTGAGGCAAGTTTTTTACACAGAGGGTGGTGGGTGCCTGGAACTCGTTGCCAGGGGAGGTAGTGGAAGCAGATACGATAGTGACATTTAAGGGGCGTCTTGACAAATACATGAATAGGATGGGAATAGAGGGATATGGTCCCCGGAAGGGTAGGGGGTTTTAGTTCAGTCGGACAGCATGGTCGGTGCAGGCTTGGAGGGTGGAAGGGCCTGTTCCTGTGCTGTAATTTTCTTTGTTCTTTGCTTTGTAAGGGTTGGACCTTCACCGTTCCTTTACAAATGTAGAACGGGAGAGACAATTTCTCCACTTCTCCCCTAGTTCATTCAAAACTTCAAGACACACGCAGTACATCAGTGAGACCAAGGAGATAAAGTAAACCAATCTTCAGATGGACAGAACGCGGCCTCCACGGGGATCACTTCCACCTGATCAAACTCCCAAAGAATGGAGTTTTTAAACATTCTTGATTAGTGACCCAGATATCATGGGCTGAAGAAGTTGTTGATAGAATCTTGGAAGTGGTTGGGAAGGGGGCTATTGGGTAAGGACCTGGGCAAAATCCAACCTGAGTCCAGCTTGGTCCAAAAATGGGGGGAAAGTACAAAAATATCAAAGATTAGGTTAAGAAAATTTCAGGCGGGAAACAGTAACATATGTTCAAGAAAATAGCTCAAAAGCACCTCTTCAAGGCAATTAGGGATAAGCAATAAATCGAGGCCGGCGAATAAATGCCAGCCTAGACAGTAATAGCCACATCCCATGAATGAATTAAAAAGTGCGATACATCCACCTACTGGCTGAAACACGAAACTATGAGCCAGATCTTAGCAAATTGCCCAAAGCCTGACGTTGCAGCATAAGCAGGTGAATGTTGGCACTAATCTACACAGCAGATGTTACATTAGGCCTCTTACATTATCTATGGATTAACAAACAAGCGCTATTCACAAATGATGATGCAGAGTGTACAGAGCTGATGGGCACTGTGCAGCCAGTTTACTGGTTCCTCAATCAGCATTAATAAGATCCAACAGCATATCTATCATTCTCATGGGATAAATCAATATATTTTGAGGACTTTTACTCTCTTAATTAATGTCAATTTGGAAAATGTTATTTCCTGATTGTGTAAACCATGTGCGGAATTTTACATTGACAGAATTTTGCCCTCCTGTCGACGTCAATGGAGTTTTGAATAGCTTGCCACATTTACAGAACCCCACCCCCCTGCCATGACAGCACTGTCAAATTCCACCCCACACATACATCAAATCTCAATAATTAAGCAGAAAGGGATTATCGTACCTCCCCCGACAGTTTGACATGTAGATTTACCCATAGTGCAGTGCCAAACCGTACAAATCAACAAGACCCAGGATCCACCCTTGCCTTATGGTGCATTTGGCATGTCAGGTAATTTGGCATGTCAGCTATGACTCTCACCAACGTTTACAGATGCACCATAGAAAGCATTCTTTTTGGTTGTATCACAGCTTGGTATGGCTCCTGCTCTGCCCAAGACCGCAAGAAATTACAAAGGGTTGTGAATGAAGCTCAGTCCATCACTCACACCAGCCTCCTATCCATTAGCACTTACCGCTGCCTCGGCAAAGCAGCCAGCATAACTAAGGACCCCACGCACCCCGGACATTCTCTCTTCCACCTTCTTCTGTTGGGAAAAAGATACAAAAGTCTGAGGTCACGTACCAACCGACTCAAGAACAGCTTCTTCCCTGCTGCTGTCAGACTTTTGAGTGGACCTACCTTGCACTAAGTTGATCTTTCTCTACACCCTAGCTATGACTGTAACACTACATTCTGCACTCTCTCGTTTCCTTCTCTATGAACGGTATGTTTTGTCTGTATAGCGCGCAAGAAACAATACTTTTCACTGTATGTTAATACATGTGACAATAATAAATCAAATCAAATCAAATCATTTAGACAGAGTCATGTATGGCATAGAGGGAGACCATTCTATCCATTGAGTCCCTGCTGGTTCCTAGCAAGGCAATCCAGTCAGCCCCACCACCCCACCCCGCCCCCCCCCACCCCATCCCCCGACCCCACTCAGTCCCCATAGTCCTGTACATTTATTCCTTTATGTGGCAATCCAATTTCCTTTGGAAATCATTGATTATTTTCACAGCCACCGCCCTGCTGGACAGTGCCAATAAGGCCAGTGTTGTAACTAAAGACAGAACACTGAAACCATTCTAAATCCTCCAGCTGCTATCCCAGTGATGAAGAGGTTCCAAACTGGTGAACATCACAAAACTTTGATGCCTTTAAGAATAGAAAAAGTAATTTTCTATTTTTTTGGTCATGTTCCATCAGACATTATGCTTTAAGGAATGAATTAATTTACAAACTTTCCTCTCCAATACTGAAGGATAACGGTTGTGGCGGTTAATCGCAGTGTTGTCTGGATTTAGGGCCAATTCTCTAGCAGTTATTAGGACCAATCACATCGTTGGAAATTCACTTTTGGCCGGATCCACCAGCCCCATTGTTTTCTGATGTATTTAGTGAATATATAACGCTAAGTAGACCAACGTGACAGCATTGTAATTTACTCCATGCTGACTTGATCAGTTAGGTTCTCTTATAAGCTTAAAGTTTATTTATTAGTGTCACAAGTAGGCTTACATTAACACTGCAATGAAGTTACTGTGAAAATCCCCTGGTCGCCACACTCCGGCACCTGTTCGGATACACTGAGGGAGAATTTAGCATGGCCAATGCACCTAACCAGCACGTTTTTCGGACTGTGGGAGGAAACCGGAGCATCCGGAGGAAACCCACACAGACACGGGGAAAACGGGCAGACTCTGCACAGGTAGTGACCCGAGCCAGGAACTGAACCCTGGTCCCTCACACTGTGGGGCAGCAGTGCCAACCACTGTGCCACCATGCTGCAGAGCAGGCTCAAAGGGCTGAATTGCCTACTTCTGCTCTTAATTCCTATGTTCCAATGTTCCTACTGGAGTATGGTGAGGTAGAAATGCGACTTCTGCATCACATCAGTCTGCCATCAGACTTTTGAATGGACTTACCTTGCATTAAGTTGGTCTTTCTCTACACCCTAGCTATGATTTTAACACTACATTCTGCACCCTCGCCTTTCCTTCTCTATGAACGATGTGCTTTGTCTGTATAGCGCGCAAGAAACAATACTTTTCACTGTATACTAATACATGTGACAATGATACATCAAATCAAATCAAATCAAAATGGTGATAACAAACCCAGTTTCTATTGTTACTCCACGTATCATCCGCTCACACTTCACACATGGCCAAACACTGAGCTACGCAGAGCTCACAGACAGTCAGCAGAATCTTCCCAGACTACAGAGTATCAGCTTGCAAATAAAAAAAACCCATAAATCATCAAAGTGGAAGAGAACAAATTAATTTCAGCCACAGAAGGGAGATTGATTGTTGCAGTTGAATCTGTTTCAAACAGAATTTTAATGCAAAAATAGACAAAATAAAAAATAATAGTATAAAAAAAACTGCTGCTCTTTGAAGGATTCAGCAACTGATAAATATCTCAGTAGCATAAATTTACAAATATTCAAATAGTACTTTTTCTTTGTTCCAAAATACACCCATCTTCACTTTGACAAAAGGGTAACCAGACTTGAAACGTTGGCTCTATTCTCTCTCCACAGATGCTGTCAGATCTGCTGGGATTTTCCAGCATTTTCTGTTTTTGTTTCTGATTCCAGCATCTGCAGTATTTTTATGTTTACATCTTCACTCTGATGTGGCGCAATCCAAAACAATTACCAGTCAAACTGCAAAAAGATCCATTTTAAATTAGAAATATACAGATGTCATTACCAAAAAAACAGAATGAATCATTGAGCAGTTTCTAAGTTATGGCAGTATTGGAATAAACTATAATAATCTCTGAGAAAAAGTAATGGAGAGCATAAAGATGTCTTTAGCTTCTCATCACGCATTCCGTTTTTAGGTTATCACTTCTTGCTTCTTTATAATCAAAGGCCACAAAACCAGAACACTTCCAACAGATTCTGGATTTCTATCAGCCTCGATTTAATAAAATACTACTTTCAACTTTCAACACAATTCTTTTATATCTGGCTGCTTTATTGTTTTTCCAGAATATTCTAAAGCTGAATGCTGTTGGGAAACAACATGGTTCAGGAAGGACAGGCCAGTTTCTCCTGGAGGTCACAGTTCAGAAACGTTGGGCGGGATTTTTTCGGCCTCGCTCGTCCTGAAACCGTAAAATCCTGCCCGAGGCCAGCAGACATTCCCATGCTCCGCCCCTCACCCGCTCCGATTCCCATGCTCCGCCCCTCACCCGCTCCGATTCCCATGCTCCGCCCCTCACCCGCTCCGATTTCCATGCTCCGCCCCTCACCCGCTCTGATTCCCATGCTCCACTCCTCACCCGCTCCGATTCCCATGCTCCGCCCCTCACCCGCTCCGATTCCCATGCTCCGCCCCTCACCCGTTCCGATTCCCATGCTCCGCCCCTCACCCGCTCCGATTCCCATGCTCCGCCCCTCACCCGCTCCGATTCCCATGCTCCGCCCCTCACCCGCTCCGATTCCCATGCTCCACCCCTCACCCGCTCCGATTCCCATGCTCCGCCCCTCACCCACCCCGATTCCCATGGTGGGTGGGCCGGTACAATTCCGGCCGTTCACTCTGTTCCTCACTCTTTGGATATTGCCAGATCGATAAACTATTTCCAGCATTTTCCGTTTTTATTTTTACCAGGTTCTGAATATGCAGTAATCTTCGGCACTTTTGTAATTTAGGCCAATCTGGGCTTTTTGATGTCCACTCTTTTCTCCCCCTCCTCTACTTAAGGTGTTCAGTCAATACTATGTGTGGTTCTGTCAATGCTAACATTGTCATTGGTCATTGCGAGTTAGACAATGATCCACTTTCTTTTTCTGAACACTGCAGTTTCATGTAAATAGTCAATCAACTAACAGCGGTAGAATAAAACAGAAATCATTAGCAAAAAAACCTCAGCAGGTCAGGCAGAATGTGTGGAGAGAGAAGCAGAGTTACACTTCCAGCCAATGATCTTTCATCCGAGTAATTCTGAAGGTCATTGGCCTGAAACATTAAGGTCGGAATTCTCCGACCTCGCCGGCAACTGGGATTCTCCAACCTCGCTGGCAACTGGGATTCTCCGACTTCGCTGGCAGCTGGGATTCTCCGACTTCGCTGGCAGCTGGGATTCTCCGACCTCGCTGGCAGCTGGGATTCTCCGACCTCGCTGGCAGCTGGGATTCTCCGACTTCGCTGGCAGCTGGGATTCTCCGACCTCGCTGGCAGCTGGGATTCTCCGGTCCCGCTGCAGTGAATGGAGTTTTGACTGAGCGTCAAATTCTTCATTCTCACTGGTGGCAGCGTGAACGGGATCAGTGAATTCTGGCCTAAGTCTGTATTTAATAAATATTTCAGCTCTCCAATATCTGCAGTTTTCAATTTTTCCTTTGTTATTCCAGCAAAAAGGCAGTTTCATTTAACAATCCTTTATCAGAAAATCCACAGCCTGGATTTAGTGGAGCTGCCAGAATAAACATGGTAGCAGGAGGATCGGATGGAAGTACCCACATCTGATTCCCAACATCCAGAAAACTGTCCCCAATGAAGTTGGGAGTGGGAAGAACGTGAGACAGGAATTCCACTAGTTGGCAGCAAGGATGCAATTAGACTCATTAACGAGCCACTTAGAACCAATTATCCCCATGACTATCAGAATTTAGTGGTGACTCAGGGATTCTTCTTATACAACCTGTCCATGCTTCTTGGAGGCTGTCACTTTACCAGGATCCCTCATTCACAGGCACCTTGTTCCCAATCCAGGGTCCCAGCATTGAAAATGGAGGTGAAGGTTCAAATTCACCTACCTGTCCCTCCCTCTAACCCCGCTCCCCTCCTCCTGGCCAACCAGCCCCTTGCTCCCCACACCCACCCCCATCCCACTCTCACTCACCTGTGTCCTTGAATCCAGCATTTAGCCTGGGGCCGGCCAGAAGCCACCATTCCCACTGGCGCTGCCTACAATGGAGAACTGATGACTTTTGATTGTCCAACAACTGTCAGAAGTGGGATGCATCTGGGATCCTGAATCACTCATGGAGGGGGTGAGGGGGTCACATGATGCTGGATGGTTGAGTGCATTCCCCTCAAAACGTAGAGTTTGGGACCCACATCGTTGAAACAGAATCCAAACCCCGTTTCTGCCAACAAGGAAATCAGTTTCCTATCACTTGTTTCTACAATGCTTTTCAAAGAAAGATTGTTCAAATGAAGCATCTGTGTTTTTCTCACTTCAGAAGATTAGTTACCTTTGCTCTTGGAAAACAGGCTCAATTATTGACAACATTGAACAACATGCTTTGTACTTCACAGGATTGGATTTAGAAATTGACCTTAGCCAATCAGTTGAGAATCTGAAATTGGCTTATTAAAGTTAAAGTTTATTTATTAGTCACAAGCAGGCTTACATTAACACTGCAATGAAGGTACTGTGAAATTCCCCTAGTTGCCACACTCCGGCGCCTGTTCGGGTCAATGCACCTAACCAGCACGTATTTCAGATTGTGAGAGGAAACCGGAGCACCTGGAGGAAACCCACTCAGACATGGGGAGAATGTGCAGACTCCACACAGCCAGTGACTCAAGCCGGGAATCGAACCTGGGTCCTTGGCTGCCACCGTGCCGCCCCAGTGTTGCAATGTTGCTAATGTCAATGTTGCAGTGTTTGGCCCTTCATGCCAGATAATTCACACATGAACAATGACACAGGAAAAGATCCTCTGATCAATCTGCTTTCCCTTATCAAAGAAAGTGGAGAAAGTAATTTTCCAATCACACACTAATTTTTGTTCTTTGGGAGATGGTTTCTCCAGTGCTAGGCGCAGGTATAAATGTTGTTTCTGTCTCTCCTGTAAAAAAAATAGAAATCATCTTCTGAAAGAATCATTGATATCAGGTGTGGTTACACATTGCCTGGTGTACCAAGACAATTGGAATAATTGGCAAACCAGAGGAATTGCGTAGGCTGTGTTAGCAGCCAGCCACATTTATCGGCGTAGCAAGAAGCAATTACCACCAGTGAAAAATATCTTTGGAACCAGTGATTTAGGCCAAATGAAATCAATTTCCAATAGAAACAAGCCTTTGCAACATTTTGCACACATTGCAATGAGATTGCTGTTTTTCATCACAGAGGACGTAGAGATATCTCTGTGGCTTACCCCATGTGAAGCATATGGTTTGGCTGAGGGCCCAGACAAACATTACACTTGTGGTCCAGGGAAAACATTGCTTGATCATCAGCTCTGGCTCCCTGATTTCTGCTGCTAATTTCACAATATTGACTTACACAAGGTTACGTGGTTTTAGGGGTTTATGGTTTTTGTTATTGCTTTAAAGTGTCGGGATGATTGACACTTTTATTGAACTGTAGTGAAATGATTTCTAACACAAGGTAGAAAGTTATGAATGAATTATTGTGAAAGTTGTTTTTTTACATATTCGACTATCACTGCAGTGTTCTTTAGTTTGGTGGGTCACTCAGCATGGAAATGCCATAACTTGGCACTGGGGCTATGATGGGCCATAAGAGGAAGGGCAAATCTTGGCATAGGGAGTGGGTGGAATGGCAGAGCTTACATTGTGGCTATAAGAGGTCATGGGGTGGATGGAGAGGCAAAGGTTGGCATTGGGAGTAGGAAGGGCTAGAGGATGATGGGTGCAGGGACATAGCTTGGCATAAGGAGCAGGAAGAACCATTGAGGATTGGTGAGTTCATGATGGGCCATGGGGAAGTTGTGGGGGTGAGGGAGGGTGTGAGGGGTGAGGGCTGAAGGGCCTTTCCCCAACACTGAGACAGACCTTAAAAACAATTGATCCCCCAGCCGGTAGCTCCTATGGCTGCCTCTGAACTTTCTCCAGGGTTGGTTGGCCTGACTCCAGTCCAGACCTCCCCCCAACCGCCGCCCCCAGCAATGAAGATCCTATCTTAATGGACACTCTCTCCCGAGGTGGGTGAGCCGCATCGGGCATATCCTGTCTCCCACGACCTGTTAAAAGGATAAAATTTCAGGTCTCTGTCGCCTTCTCTTTGTGTTCAGCAAATGTTACAAAATTTGGAATGTCAACCGTCACCTGACAGAATGGGTTAACTTACTGATAATGAATAATACCAACAGAGTGGAAAACAGCTCACAATTGATCTGATTGTATGAAGTTATTGTAACAAAACTAACTAAAGTACGTTAACAGAGATATGTTCTTGATTAATAAGGGGATCAGGGGTTTGGGGAAAAGGCAGGAGAATGGGGATGAGAAAAATATCAGCCATGATTGAATGGCGAAGCAGACTCGATGGGCCGAGTGGCCTAATTCTGCTCCTATGTCTTATGGTCTTATTCAACAGTGTGACAATGTCTCCTCAAGACTTTCTCCATTTGGGAAATGCTTGCATTGTATTTCGCACACAGTGAGTTTCAGTGAAGTGGATGCACCTTAACCCACTGCAATAAACAACAGATTGCAGTCAACAAATAAATTGCTGTTAGTTTCAGAACCAATGCTTCTGTCCCAGGTTGATACAGATATATGTGAGTTTTGTACAATAATTATGGACTGTCTCTTTAATTCAAGATAAAATGGAGTAGTGAAGGGGGGTCATGTGATCTGCAATGAGTTCTTCCTAATTGCAAGCCCACATGGCTTGATTACCAGACCCAGGTTGAGACTTACTGAGAGAAAGGTTTAAACCGTTCACAAAGGCAAGAGCAGCTCGACTCATTGTGGACAGCGTTTGTGTCTCCGGGATACTGGACAGAGAAGACAGAGAGCAAAAGTCTCACAGAGATGAAAGGCTGCAACTAGCGTGGTTAGCATAGAACAGAAGGGTGCGTTCCTCTGCAAGCTACCAGGCAAAATGCAGCAGGGAGGACAGTCTCATAGTTGAAGAGATGCAACCCATGGCAATCTAAAGACTGGAAGATTCACCCTGATTTGAACAAGAGAAGAAATCACCAGGTTGGGCCTTACTGATACTAGGCGGTTTGGAAATTCTCTGAAAACTGATGGAAGCATCTTTGGACAGTCATTTGATGTTATGACTTGGTAAAGCAGGGAGTCGTGAATCCATTGGCAACTGGGAGTAATGATAAAGACTGTAATCCTGTGGAAAGTGTGCTAATGTATATATGTAGTGTGGGTTGCTAGTCTTGTTAAAGCATTAATAAGGGTTATTGTTTAATAAAACTTAGAGCATTATTTGCCTACCAAGTAATGTTCAATCGATGTTGATCTTACACTGTTCAACACCATAGGGGAGGCAATGGCCTAGTGATATTATCGCTGGATTATTAGTCCAGAAACTCAACTAATGTTCTGGGGACCCGGGTTTGAATCCCGGCACGACAGATGGTGGAATTTGAATTCAATAAAATACATCTGGAATTAAGAATTTACTGATGACCATGAAACCATTGTCAATTGTTGTAAAAACTCAAAGAGGGAAAATCTCAGCAGGGTCTGGCAGCATCTGTAAGGAGAGAAAAGAGCTGATGTTTTGAATCCAGATCACCCTTTGTCAAAGCTAAAAGACAGAGAAAGTGGGAGATATTTATACTGTGGGGGGGGAATGAAAGATGAATCATAGCCACAGAAACCAGGGGAAAAGACTGCTAATGACAGCCCACAGAGAGAATAAAGGGTGTGAATGGCCAAACGGCAGAGAAGCTGCAATCAGAGGGTAAACTGTGATGGGGGGGGTGGGGGGGGGGGTGGAGAATGGATGGGACAGAGGTAAAATTTAGAAAAGGGGAAGCAAAGGGGGAGAAAAGGTAAGGGAAGGGGGAGGAAGCAGGGGGAAAGAGTGGCGGGGGAAGAAAAATGAAGAAAGACAATAAAGAAAGAAAAGGTAGAGAACAGTAAAAAATAGAATAAACTAGAATAAAAACAAAGGGGCTGAGGTGGGGTCGAGCAAATCATCGGAAGTTGTTGAATTCGATGTTGAGACCGGAAGGCTGTAAAGTGCCCAGCCGGAAGATGAGATGCTGTTCCTCCAGTTTGCGTTGAGCTTCACTGGAACATTGCAGCAGGCCAAGGACAGACATGTGGGCATGGGAGCAGGATCGTGTGTTAAATTGGCAGGGGCAGTTAAAATGGTTAATTTGCCATTTACTTTTGGTTTCAGATTCCAGCATCCACAGTAATTTGCTTTTATCCAGTTGTAAAAACCCATCTGGTTCACTAATGTCCTTCAGGGAAGGAAATCTGCCGTCCTTACCCAGTCTGGCCTACATGTGACTCCCGAGCCACAGCAATGTGGTTGACTCTCAACTGTCCTCCAAGGGAAACTAGGTATGGGCAATAAATCCTGTCAGCCAGCGACGCCCATGTCCCACAAATGATTTTTAAAAAACACACTACAAGTTTTAAAACTTGAAATCTGGTGCGATTCTTCGAGATTGGTCACGGGGAATTCAAATCTCTCATTTAAAATTATTGATCTCTACGGGATTACAACACTGTAAATTTCAAATTGTATATGATGTGACAACATTGTAAATATTCCCTTCTGCCTTTGAATTTAGTTTTTGATAAGGGGGCAAATCAGAAGTTCTATTTTCCAACAGACCGATGTGGTTTCCAAAACCTTTGGAGCTACTCTGCAGTTGCACAATTATTGTATTACAGCTGTTTGGGTCAAATTTTGGAACATATTTTTCAAAGCGATTAAAACATGTTTTCAGTTCAATACAGTAAGACCACAGTGCCACCTAGTGTTACTGCAGGGATTTCCACTCCCCTCCAGTCTGAGATTCATTTTACTTTCCGTAGCTATAGAAAGTGCAATTTTCCTAACTTTGTTTCCATTTAGGTAAAATTCTAGGGAAAATGCACTGCTCTGAACATAAAGGGACAAATCAGCACTTAGTTCATTTTTGTTGACCCGTCTGTACTGGTGTAAATATCAATCACAGCAGGTGTCTCCGAAGTTTTGCAGCATTAGGAAAGATAAAGGATTGATTCATGGCTCCTCTGACATTAGGGCGAGATTTTCTCAAAGGACGATATCAAGTGGGAAGTGCAATGTTCAGCCCGCACTTAGAAGAAAAGAATTGCAGGCACGGGCTCCAGGCTGTATCGCTGGGGACAACTTCTGATTCACCTCCCCCAGCATCACCTGAGTATATTAATGATCGGGGCTCCACATTTAAAGGTTGCCCCTGCGCACAGCTAGCTCACTGGGAAATCGTGGCTGTAAAAGATAAAAAGGATACTGCCCCAAAATTCACCAAAGCTTCCCTGGAGCGATTGCTGGACACAGTGGAGGCACACCAGGATATACTGTACCTGCACTCTGGGCAGAGACCCTGCCAGTAGGATGACCAGTCCAGCATGGGAGGTGGGGGCAGCAATGGTCAGCGCTAACACCTTGCAGAAGAGGACAGTCATCCAGTGCACGGAGAGGATGAATGCTCTCCTTCGTTCTGCCAGGGTAAGTTACTCTTCTCATCACTCTCAACTCTCACACCTATCCACAGAGATCTCACTCACTGACAGCTCAAGGGATACCACCCCTCACTCACCCACACACATCTCCATCTTCCCTGTGTCCGCATCACCTCACTGCTGCCAATCATCAACCATACATGCCAGGCATCCTTACCATCAGCCCGGCATGCATCGTGCTTATACTTTCTCCAGCTGTCTTTATGTAGGTGAAGGCAGCTCACAACAAGAGGGAGAGATCCCAGATGATCCCAGAGGGTGCCAGAACCTCACAGACTTTGAGTACAGAGTCTTGGAGCTGGCCAGTGGGAATGTTGATTGCTCCTGTACTAATGGTGAGGTGGGAGGCAATGGACCAAGTGAGGATCCAGCACTGCTTCATCCGTCAGACAACGATGCTGGAAGCCATGTCTCCTGTTTCTCAGGCCTGCTTTACACTAATCACCTCTCCTTTCTTTCACAAGTACATCTGTGAAGCAGCGCAGGAGGTCCAGCAGCCAGGTCCTCGACTCCAGTCCCTGACAGCAGCACAGTGAAGGGATTCATGGACATGGAAATAGAAGACCTGTCACAGCGCTCACCCACACCCTCCGCCAGCGCAGACACGCACATCTCAGTTGGACTTAGTCTTAGAGCAGCCTCAGGGTCGCAATCTGGTGAGCACGTCGCTCTATCAGATCCACAGCAGGTGGAGACAGGGACATCCCAGGGTGCCGTCACACAGAGGATTATGGAGGTCAGGTATTTGCTGAGTCCTAGTTAGATCCGGAGCCTCTGGGTTCTGCCGTGTCACAGTTGCTGCAGCTCCAAAGTCAAATGCAGGAAAATCAGGAAGGGATGTCAGCTACACTCCTCAGATTGAAAGGCAGAATGGAGTCAGTCTGAGGGGATTGCAGCAACAGGCCAACGCAACAAGGTCAACGCTGGGAGGGTGGTGGCCACTGTACAGATCTTGGAACAAGAGTCCTGTTCTGCACAGCTGCAGGAGGTGCGCTCCATGGCAGTGGCATTTTCTGGCATCCATCAGTGCCAATGCCAGAGGATGCAGGGCTTCTCCAGCTCACTCCAGCTGTCCCTCTATCCCACGGAGGATATCAGGGGCCCGCAAGCACCCAGGGAGAGGGATCAGTTGGTGTATACCCCAGGGCCATCCACCCAGGTGACTCCAAGGGTTTCCCATCCATCCAAGTCCCCTCTTCCTGCAACTCCATCTGCGCAGGTCGAGGAGGGTGGCACCCCCACACTACAGGACCCCAGTAGCAGACCAGAGCCCTCCAGGTCTCGGGCCTCCAGAGGAACGCTTGCCAAGGTCATAACAAACAACAGGGCAGGGCAGCCTCCACCTACGCTGTGGATGTTGGGGGCGCACCGAGATGTAGTGGCAGGGTTAGAAATGTCAAGAGAGTGAAGTTGTTCAGTGTGAGCACAGTGTCAATTACCTGTACATAAAGCTCTGTAAATAAACCCCCTGTAACTGCATCTTTTCTCGGGTTCCTTGTTTTGATGGGCTATGTTCTTGTCAATCCATAGAAATCCATAGAAACCCTACAGTGCAGAAGGAGGCCATTCGGCCCATCGAGTCTGCACCGACCACAATCCCACCCAGGCCCTCCCCCCACATATTTACCCGCTAAGCCCTCTAACCTACGCATCTCAGGATTCTAAGGGGCAATTGTTTTTTTTAACCTGGCCAATCAACCTAACCCGCACATCTTTGGACTGTGGGAGGAAACGGGAGCACCTGGAGGAAACCCACGCAGACACGGGGAGAATGTGAAAACTCCACACAGACAGTGACCCGAGCCAGGAATCGAACCCGGGACCCTGGAGCTGTGAAGCAGCAGTGCTAACCACTGTGCTACTGTGCCACCAATCTGAAGTGAAAACCTGATCACAAGATAAAGTCAGGGGGCTCAGTCCAGGGCTTCCTCCAGTTGTTCAAGCTTCCCGGCACATTGATGGTGTCCCTTCACTGAACGCATCAGTCATGTTTCTTTCTCGTGGGGAATGAGGATGTCTCCCAATGGATAGGGTTAACTTTACACATTCCAGTCATTCTCCATCTGTGCTCCTGCACCTTTGAAGTCTGGCTGCTGCCCCCCATGCTTCAGCCTCCAGTGACATTGAACCTCGAGGGTACAGTTCACAAAGGAGAGGTGAAATCTTCCCCGCTGTATTGCCATGATATGACCCTGCTCATTGAGAGAAAGTGAGCTGCCTTCAGCCAGACAGGAGTCAGACCTTCACAGCAGCTCTGTGAGGATCTGTAGAGTGTTCCAATTGCAAATCAGCATCATCCTCCTGGAATGTAGGGACTATGGAAAACTGCTCCCTCCCCATGACAGAAGCTTCATCAGAGAGTGTGCGCTGCCCCTAATCAGATGGGAGAACAATGCTCACAGCAGCCATGTGAAGATACTGGTATGTCCTCACTGGATCTCCTCATCACCCTCCATCAATCTAGTGGCAATGAGCTCATCCTGAGCTCAGCTACCTCAATGGGACATTGTTTCATGGTCAACACCCTCTTCTTTGCAGACCTCTTCACCCTCATCCCCTTAAACATCCTTCTCATCAGAAGAAACTTGCCGCTTCTCCTCAGGCAGTTCCTCCAAGATGTGCAGGGCACAGCAGGTGACAACGATGTGTGACACCCTCTGCGGATTGTGATGCAGGGTTCCACCAGCCGAGTCCAGGCACTCGAACCTCACCTTCAGCATCCCCATGGCCTGGTCCACCAAGGAGGATCCTGGTGTATGGGCCTGATAATGATATGCAAATATATTACAATGGGATCCCTGATGTTGAACAGTGGGAAATACAGCCAGCAGTGACGGGGGAACGGGGCAATCACTTCCTGCTGTTACGTCAATGTCAAACATTGGCCATCTCAAGATATTTCCGTCGCCAAACCCGCCCGATGCCAATGTGAGTGGAAAATCCCAGCCCAGATATCATGGGTTAGAATCAACAGGCCATCCAACATTAACTAGCTTAGAAACTTACCACCCCTTTGTACCAGCACTCCCAGTCCTTAAAGAGACATTCCACTGGCTCAATGGGCTGACCAGCTACGATGGATCTTGCAAATTGGGGCTCCGTGGTGTACATAGTTCCCTGATTGCAGTTTTAGCAGACAGATATAGTGCACAGATAGGCAATCCAGCAAAAGAGAGACCAAAAAGAAAAGTTGGAAGCTATTTTTTGTGAGCCAGGAGTCACAGAAGGACCTGCACAGAAATGGAAATCAGTAATTGTATAGTGTTATCAATTACCCCAACAGATTAATGAGCTTTGTGGGGTCTTTTGTTCCACTTTCATTGTATTAATAATAACTAACCTGCATTTCCTGTTAAATAAAACAGTCACTAAAATCCCACCCGAGGCCAATTGAGAATTCCATTTTGCAACCCGCATAGCGGTAGAATTCCGCCCTGTATCTGGGCGAGTCACTAATGCACAGAGAGTGACTCAAGAGAAAATCAACCACGAGAGAGAATCCCATTGTTTTGGCACAAGGCTTTCAAAATCCTACCAGATAGTCAACTTTCAAAGTCTCCTTTTAGGGCCACATCACTACAGTTTGTTCACCCCCCCCCCCCCCCCCCCCCCCCCCCCCACTCACCATCCACCTTTTTCCTCCTTAATACTTTTAACAACTTTATCCCTATCCCATGTCTTACTTTCTGCCATCATTGAGTCTCGATGTGCCGTATACCACTCTTTGCCCGCTGGGTGATTTTTCCCAGGCAATTGTAAATATGTTGTTACATTGATACCAGGAGGTAAATAAGCATGAAGGTCACGTGACTCAGCCACATACGCCACCCCCTTTCTCCGCCCCCAGTCCTTCCACGCATCTTGGGCATTGCACTATCCACCCTTTAGTGCATTTCATTTGTCTTTTCTATTTCTTGAGGGATTTCTTTCCAGTGAGATACGAGAATGTTCATCTCGTCCCTCATTTTTACCAGGCACTTGTAGCTGGCTAAGATCCAGAGGTGACATTTCACCCCTCCAGACGCAGTTAGAAACAAATGTGGGAAGATTGACAAAAAAAATGTAGCTGATCATAGAATTATAAAATCCTTACAAAGAACAGTACAGCACAGGAAACAGGCCCTTCGGCCCTCCAAGCCTGTGCCGCTCATTGGTCCAACTAGACCATTCGTTTGTATCCCTCGATTCCCAGACTGCTCATGTGACTATCCAGGTAAGTCTTAAACGATGCCAGCGTGTCTGCCTCCACCACCCTACTTGGCAGTGCATTCCAGGCCCCCACCACTCTCTGTGTAAAAAACGTCCCTCTGATATCTGAGTTAAACCTCACCCCTCTCACCTTGAGCCCGTGACCCCTCATGATCGTCTCTTTCTACATTGCAGAAAGAGGCTACTCAGACCATCAAATCTACACCGACTCTCTGACAGAACATCTTACATAAGCCCACCCTCTACCCTATCCCTGTAACCCATGCATTTACCTCTCTAATCCCCCTCACCTACTGTCAAGATCAGTTCCTATCTTAAAGAAATCTGAATTCAAAGATCACCGGTCTCTTCTATTTCAATTTGCTCCTGGATGCTCAGTTTGGGTTCTGCCAGCGTCACTCAGCTTCTGACCTTAATACAGCCTTGGTTCAAACATGGACAAAAGAGCTGAACTCCAGAGGTGAGGTGAGAGTGACAGCCCTTGACATCAAGGCAACATTTTACTGTATGTGGCATCAAGGAGCCCTAGCGAAAGTGGAATCAATGGGACTCAGGGGGAAAATCTCCACTGTTTGGAGTCATACTGGCATGAAGGAAGGTGGTTGTGGTGGTGGGAGGTCAATGGTCTCAGCTCCAGGACATCTCTGCAGGAGCCCCTCAGGGGAGTGTCCTAGGCCCAACCACCTTCAGCTGCTTCATCAATGACCTTCCTTCCATCATAAGATCAGAAGTGGGGATGTTCGCTGATGATTGCAAAATGATCAGTATCATTCACAACTCCTCAGATAGTGAAGCAGTCCATGCCCAAATGCAACAAGACCTGGACAATATCCAGCCTTAGGCTAAGAAGTGACAAGTAGCATTCACACCGCACCAGCGCCAGGCAGTGAACATCTCCAACGAACCATCACCCCTTGACATTCAATGGCATTACTATCAATGAATCCCGACCATCAACACCCTGGGAGGTTACCATTGACTAGAAACTGAACTGGACGAGCCAAATAAATACTGTGGCTACCAGAGCAAGTCAAAGGCTAGGAATCCTGCAGAGAGTAACTCACCTCCTTACTCTCCAAAGCCTGTCCAGCAAATACAAGGCACAAGTGTGATGGAATACTTTCATTTGCCTGAATGAGTGTAGCTGCAACAACACTCAAGAAGTTCGACATCTAGGACAAAGCAGCGTTTAATTATTACCCCTTCCACAAACATTCAATTCCTCCATCATAGATGAACAGTGGCAGCAGTGTGTGCCATCTACAAGATACACTGCAGAAACTCACTGGGGTTCCTTAGGCAGCATCTTCCAAACACATGACCTCTACCATCCAGATGGTCAAGAGCAGCAAATACCTGGGAACACCACCACCTGGAGGTTCCCCTCCAAGTCACTCACCATCCTGATTTGACAATATATTGCCATTCCTTCACTGTTGCTGGGTCAAAACCCTGGAACTCCCTCCCTAACAGCACTGTGAGTGTACCTCCACCTCAGGGACTGCAGCTGTTTAAGGAGGCAGCTCACCACTACTTTTTCAAGAGCAACTAGGGATGGGCAATAAATGCTGGCCTAGCCAGCAACACCCACATCCCATGAATGAATTAAAAAAGACAAAGATTTCTCAGTTTCATCTACATCCACTGAATTCTGAAAAACTTCTGCTCCTCATTGGGTCCTGTGTAAGTTTATTTTATTCATTGACAGGATGTGGTCACTGCTGGCCAGACCAGCATTTATTGCCCACCCCTAACTGCCCTTGAGAAGGTGGTGGTGAGCTGCCTTCTTGAACCACTGCACTCCCTGTGGTGTAGGTACACCCAGTAAGAAGTCTAACAACACCAAGTTAAAGTCCAACAGGTTTATTTGGTAGCAAAAGCCATTAGCTTCGGAACAGGCTGTTCCTTCGTCAGGTGGGTGAGAGTTCTGATCACAAACAGGGCACAAAGACACAAACTCAATTTACATGAATAATGATTGGAATGTGAGTCTTTACAGCTAATCAAGTCTTAAAGGTACAGACAATGTCATTCCAACCATTGTTCATGTAAATTGAGTTTGTGTCTTTGTGCCCTGTTTGTGATCAGAACACCCACCCACCTGACGAAGGAACAGCCTGTTCCGAAAGCTAGTGGCTTTTGCTACCAAATAAACCTGTTGGACTTTAACCTGGTGTTGTGAGACTTCTTACTGTGTTCACCCCAGTCCAACGCTGGCATCTCCACATCATGTGTAGGTACACCCACAGTGCTGTTAAGGAGGGAACTCCAGAATTTTAACCCAGCAACAGTGAAGGAATGGCAATATTTTTCCAAGTCAGGATGGTCGGTGGCTTGGAGGGAATCCTCCAGGTGGTGTTCCCAGGTATCTGCTGCTCTTGTCTTTCTAGATGGTAGTGGTCGTGGGTTTGGAAGGCGCTGCCTAAGGAATCTTGGTGAGTTTCGGCAATGCACCTTGTAGATGGTACACACTGCTGTCACTGTTCATTGGTGATGGAGGGATCGAATGTTTGTGGAAAGGGTAACAATCAAATGGGATTCTTTGTCGTGGATGGTGTCAAGCTTCTTGAGTTGTTGGAGCAGCACTCATCCAGGCAAGTGGAGAGTATTCTATTACACTCAGGCTTTGAGGTATCAGGCCGTGAGTTACTCGCTGCAGTATCCCCAGCCTCTGATCTGCTCTTGTAGCCGTAATATTTATATGGCTAGTCCAGTTCAGTTTCTAGTCAATGGTAACCCCCAGGATGTTGATAGAAGGATATTCAGCGATGGTAATGCCATTGAATGTCAAGGGTGATGGTTAGATCCTCTCTTGTTGGAGATGGTCATTGCCTGGTACTTGTGAAGTGCAAATTTGCCACTTATCAGCCCAAGCCTGGCATCAGACATTTGAATGGACCTACCATATATTAAGCTGATCTTTCTCCACACTCTAGCTGTGACTGTAACACCATATTCTGCACACTCTCCTTTCCTTCTCCCCTATGTACTTAATGAACGGTATGTTTTGTCTGTATAGCTCGCAAAAAACAATACTTTTCACTGTATCCCAATACATGTGACGATAATAAATCAAACCAAATCAAAAATCATCAAAGATCTTGCTGAATTTGAACACAGACTGCTTCAGTATCTGAGGAGTCATGAATGGTGTTGAATGTTGGACAGTTACTCAGTGCAACCTCCAGCTCCACCATCTCACTTTGAATTGGGCAGAGTTGGTGGGGGAAGGAGGGTAACTGGATTTATGCAACAGCTCAAGGAAGCTCAGGAGAAGTCAGTTCAAAGTGGAATGAGGGCGATTCTGACCCAAGAGAGATTTCCTGTGATTTTCTAAAAAAATAAATGGAAGATTCACTCCTGCGTATCAGAGTTAGCAGCCAGCAAAACTTTAGACATGGAAAGTCAGAAAAAAAATAGACAGTGGTTATATTAATTGTTTAAGAATAACATAGAATGAAAACAACTGCTTATGTCCCAGGATGGAATGAGCTTTGTAGCTGGTGTGTGTGCTGGGGAGAAGTATCTGAGTAAATCATCCAAAACGTGGCAGATGGAATTTAGTCTTTACTGTGCATATGTACACATGGTTTCACCACGCTGTGGTACTTTGGAACAAGTGCTGCCTATAGGATTGTCACTTAGTAAGTAGTCTCATACCACCAGGTTAAAGTCCAACAGGTTTATTTGATGAGTGACTCACTTGATGAAGGGGCAGCGCTCCGAAAGCTTGTGCTACCAAATGAACCTGTTGGACTTTAACCTGGTGTTGTGAGACTACTTACTGTGCTTACCCCAGTCCAACGCCGGCAACTCCACATCATGAGTATCACTGAGGTTGAAGATGTGTTTTTAATGTCATCTTGCTCTTTTTTTTTTCAGCCCCATTCCGGCCCCCTGGTGATATGGAGAGTGAAGTTAAATTTGATGGAAATGGCGATGGCATTGGTCGGTATAATGTGTTCAACTTTCAGAAAGTTGCAGGAAAATACACCTACATCAAGGTTGGCCAATGGGCAAAGTCTTTGTCTCTGAACACAGCGCTGATTCACTGGCCCAAAGATCACATCCCCACATCACAATGCAGTGATCCGTGCGCCCAAAACGAGATCAAAAACATGCAGCCTGGAGACGTGTGCTGCTGGATTTGTGTACCGTGCGACCCCTATGCATATTTGGAGGATGAGTTCACGTGCAAGGACTGTGGACCGGGCAGATGGCCCAATGAGGACCTCACAGGATGCTATGACTTACCAGAGGAGTATATCAGATGGGGAGATGCCTGGGCTGTGGGACCAATTACCATCTCGTGTGCTGGGATTGTCACTACACTGATGGTTGCCACTATCTTTGTAAAGCACAACAACACACCTCTTATCAAAGCCTCAGGACGTGAACTCTGCTACATTTTGCTGTTTGGGGTCTTCTTTTCCTACTGTATGACATTTTTCTTTATCGCGAAACCCTCACCAGCTATATGCACCTTGCGCCGATTAGGACTTGGCACATCCTTTGCCGTGTGCTACTCAGCACTGCTTACCAAGACCAACCGCATTGCTAGGATATTTAATGGTGTGAAGGACGGGGCCCAGAGACCCAGGTTCATCAGTCCCAGTTCTCAAGTCTTCATCTGTCTGAGTCTCATCTCAGTTCAGATTATCATCGTGTCAGTCTGGCTGATTCTGGAGGCTCCTGGTACAAGAAGGTACACAGTCCCTGAGAAAAGAGAGACAGTCATTCTGAAATGTAACGTAAAGGACTCCAGCATGTTAATGTCGTTGACATATGATGTGGTGTTGGTGACCCTGTGTACCGTCTATGCCTTTAAGACACGGAAATGTCCTGAAAATTTCAATGAAGCAAAATTTATTGGATTTACCATGTACACAACATGTATCATCTGGCTTGCCTTTCTCCCTATATTTTACGTCACATCCAGTGATTATAGGGTAAGTGATTGATTCTTTCTATGCTATCATCAAGGTTTAAGTTCCAAAGTGTCAGTGAGGATGAGGCAAATATATTACATTCATATATTCCCGTTATGCTGTCAGTAAAGTACTGGCAATATCACGATAGATGTTTAATTGAAAAGTAAGTAATTTAAAAGCCTGGCAGGGTAGTTAGCATCTGAAGGAGAAAGCTGGTGAATGTTTCAGGTCCCACCAAGACGTGAAGTTACCTTTCCCTCCAGGTGCTAACTGACCTGCATTTTCCGTTTTAATGTCAGAATTTTGGCATTTGCTATTGGCTACGAATCTCCAATAATAGATCAAAGTTAATCTCAAATCCTAGTGCTGTTCCTTATGTAATTATTTAGTAAATCGTTTTGTTCAACTTATCATTGCATACAGGATTAATGTACACCTGATTGAATAGTGAAATTAAAGTCACTCAGCAAGGGATGACAGTAATTTAGCATCCCTACATAATTCAGCATTTTTTCCATTATGCCCATAAATATTAGTCTTTAATGTTCCATCAGTAGTCCATGGCACAGATTGTATAATTCTTCTACATTTCCCAGATATTGGTGAGGCACGATGGAACTGTGCACCAGGGAACTGGGTTCAAGCCTGGCCTTGGGTGGTTGTCTGTGTGGAGTTTTCACCTTCTCCCCATGTCTGCATGGGTTTCCTCAAGGTGCTCCAGTTTCCTCCCACAGTCCAAAGATGTGCAGGTGAGGTGGATTGACCATGCTAAATTGCCCCTTAGTGTTCAAAGATGTGCAGGTTAGGGGGATTAACAGGGTAAATATGTGGGGTTATGGGGTTAGAGCATGGATAAGATGCCCTGTTGGAGAGTCGGTGCAGAGTCCTTCTGCACAGTAGGGATTCCCTGATTCTATATCTTAATATTAGAGTTTCTTTGTGTATGCAAGATGTACTATTACCTTCTTATATTTCCAGCTATTTTTCCTCACCATCCCCAAAAGCCAAACCTTTCCAGCTGGCAAAATTTCTGTGGATGGTGATCCTACCACACCTCCAAATGAGGCCCTTAACTGGGCAATTAATACCCAATTACCCCAGTGCTGGGCAGACCTGTTGCCACATTGGCGGGGGGGGGGGGGGGGGCACGATGCACAAACCTGCCCAGGTTGCTTGTGATCACCTGGGGTGACGGGGACCTTCAATCCAAGGCACTTAGTGGTTGATCAAGGGACCTGGCATTGGGAAAATGGGAAGGTGGGGGGGTGGGGGGGTGGGGGGGTGGGGGGTGGCCCACTGGGATCCACTGATCCGAGGGTGGCACGGTAGCGCAGTGGTTAGCACTGCTGCTTCACAGCTCCAGGGTCCCGGGTTCGATTCCCGGCTCGGGTCACTGTCTGTGTGGAGTTTGCACATTCTCCTCGTGTCTGCGTGGGTTTCCTCCGGGTGCTCCAGTTTCCTCCCACAGTCCAAAGATGTGCGGGTTAGGTTGATTGGCCATGCTAAAATTGCCCCTTAGTGTCCTGAGATGCGTAGGTTAGAGGGATTAGTGGGTAAAATATGTAGGGATATGGCCTGGGTGGGATTGTGGTCGGTGTAGACTCGATGGGCCAAATGGCCTCCTTCTGCACTGTAGGGTTTCTATGATTTCTATGCTCTGCCCTCATAGCCAACCCCCTCATAGCCAACCCCCTCCCCCCCCCCCCCCCCCAACATCCTCCTTTCCTTTGATTCCCACTCTGCAAAACTCCGCCTGCCATCATTTACCTATGGCCTGATTCACTTCATGATCCTGGGCCTCTGGTGGGTGTCAGTCTGACAGCAATCACCGCCCACCTAGTGGCACTTTTGGGCAAAAGAGCCCCTGGCCTCTGATCACCTGGCATTCTCTGTGGGTGGAACTTCCTGGCCCCATAGGCCTGATGCCATGACAAGCCATTGATAGGCCCGTATATGGCAGGTTTGCCCAGGAGGAAGCCAAGACCCTCATCACCTCCATCGGATTCCTCCCCAACTCTTTCCTCTAAGATCAGAGATGGAATTTCAGCCCTTCCTCTCTGCAGAGATTTTCCAAAACCAGAAGCAAGTTTAGAGCAAAACAGAACTGGAGTCAGAACTATTATTGCCATATCTCTGGATTCTGACCATTTTTACACAGAAAAGATTCGGAAAAGAGTTAAATTTAAATATAATGGTTTTTAAAGCAACATTTATTCATGCAAGTTATAAAATACTAAGAAGAAAGCTTATTCAAATATTACTTTTCCCCAAGTATCATAAACAATTAAATATCTGTTAACTTGTGTGTAAGTTCAATTAAGTACCTTACACCATTGTGTAGAGGAATTTTTATCTACACAGAGCATACCCTCCCTCAAGTTGGGACAGATTCAGAGCAGATCTACCCACTCAGCACTGGGCATCTATGAAGTGCTGTGTAACATCAACAGCGGCTGAACTGTATACAGCCACAATCTGTAACTTCAAGGCCTGCCCACCCCACAATTACTACCAAACCAAGGAATCATCCTGGTTCAATGAAGAGTACAGGAGGGCATGCCAGGAGCAGCATTAGGCATCCCTAAAAATGTAGGTGCTAACCAGGTGAAGCTACAAGTACAGGGCTACCTGCGTGTCAAGCAGCAGAAGCAGCATGCGATAGACAGAGCTAAGTGATCCCACAACCAACCGATCAGATCAAAACTCTGCCACATCCAGGCGTGAATAGTGAAAGAAAATGAAACTATTAACAGGAAGAGGTGAATAAGCCACAAACTCTACATCCTTAATGCTGGGGGAGCCCAGCATATCAGTGCAAAATACAAGGCTGAGGCATTGGCAACCATCTTGAGCCAGAAGTGCCGAGTCGATAATCCATCTTGGCATCCTCTGAGATCCCCAGCAACACAGATGACAGTTTCCAGCCAATTTGACTAATTTCACATGATATCAGTAAATGGCTAAAAGCACTGGATATGGCAAAAGCTATGGGCCCCTGACAACATTCTAGCAATAGTGCATACGTAGGACATAGCAGGAGGAGGCCATTCAGCCCTTCAAGCCTGCTCCACCATGCAATAAGATCATTGCTGATCCATTTGTGTCTCAGCTCCATTTTGCACTCACACATCAATAACCTGCTCAATGAAGCCCAGTTTGGGTTCTGCCAGGGCCACTCAGCTCCTGAACTAATTACAACCTGGTTTCAAACATGGACAAATGAGTTGAACTCAGCGGGGGATTGAAAGCCGCTGTCCTTCACATCCAGGCAGCATTTTGACCAAGTGTGACATCAAAGAGTCCGAGCATACAAACATATGAATTAGGAGTATGAGTAGGCCACTCAGCCCCTCGAGCCTGCTCCGCTATTAATGGTTGATCTCATCTGACCCTGCCTATCGCTGATAACCCTTCACCCCTTTGTTAATCAAGAATCTATCTCGCTCTGACTGAAAAATATTCATTAATTCTGCTTCCATTGCCTTTTGAGGAAGAGAGTTCCAGAGGTTTGCGTCCCTCTGAGAGAAAACATTTCCTCAACTCCATCTTAAACTTTTAAACAGTGACCCCTAGTTCTAAATCCCACCCATGGTCTCCACATCCACCCTGTCAATACCCCTCAGGATCTTAAAGGTTATGATCAAGTCGCCTCTCTAAACTCCAGTGGATACAAACCAAACCTCTCCAATCTTTCCTCATAAGACAACCTGCTCATTCCTAGTTTTAGTCTGGTAAACCTTCCCTGAACTACTTCAAATTTATTTACATATTTCCTTAAATAAGGAGACCAATACTATACACCATACACCAGATGTGGTATCACCAATGCCCTGTACAACTGAAACATAATTTTTGTATTCAATTCCCCTCAGAATGAACAATAACATTCTATTAGCCTTCCTAATTACTTGCTGTACTGGCATTCTCACCTTTTTTGACACATGCACTAGGATACCCAGATCCCTCTGCACCTCAGAATAAAACTGGAGACAAAGGGAATTAGGGGGAAATCTCTCCACTGATTGGAGGATGGTTGCTGGAGGCCAATGCTCTCAGCCCCAGCAGGAGTTCCTCAGGGTATTATCCGAGCCGCAACCATCTTAATTGCTTCATCAATGAATTTCCTTCATCATAATGTCAGAAGTGGGGATGTTTGCTGATGACTATGCAATGCTCAGTATCTGAGCAACTCCTCAGATACTGAAGTGGTCCATGTCCATATGCAGCCAGACCTGGACAACATTTAGGCTCTATAACAACATTGTAGATGTATCTACACCAGGTGGACTATGGCACTGCCTTCTCAATAGGAATGGGCAACAAATGCTGGCCTTGCCATTGATACCCACATGCCAGGAAGTAATAAAAGAAAGACTCTGATAGTGTTGCTTGTTTATTATCTCTATTATTGCCAGAAGAAACTCCAAAAATGTGCAGGTTAGATGTATTGGCCTTATTGTGCCTTATTGTTCCAAGTTTTGTAGGTTAGGGGGATTAGTGGGATAGATACATAGGGTGACGGGTAAAGGGCCTGGATGGGATGTTCTGTAGAAGAGACAGGGCAGATTTGATGGGCCAAATGACCTCCTTCTGCACTATAGACATTCTATGATTCTATTCATTATAAAACTTGTACTGATTCAGTGAAATGTGTGATCATAATTGTTGCGTTGTATGTTCACTGAAAAAAAACAGTTTTATGCTTTGTTCCAGCCTCTTCTCACCTAAAATAAAACTTTCAGCCTAGTACATCCATAAAACACAATATCCAGTTTGGATGGCAAGAGAGACATATTGTTACATCTACTGGGTGATGCTATAGCAGAAATAGATATTAATCAGAGTCAATCCATTTCAGAAGGTAATAGCTGTGGATTCTTTTTCTCAGAGCAACTCAGGCCACTGAACCGAAGAGAATATCTACTAAACTCAAATTTTATGGGCGGCACAATGGCACAGTGGTTAGCAATGATGCCCCACAGCGCCAGGGACCCGGGTTTGATTTCCGGCTCGGGTCACTGTCCATGCGGAGTCTACACGTTCTCCCCATGTCTGTGTGGGTTTCCTCCGGGTGCTCCGGTTTCCTCCCACAGTCCAAAAGACGTGCTGGTTAAATGCATTGGCCATGCTAAATTCTTCCTCAGTGTACCCGAACACGCCAGAAGGTGGCGACTAGGTGATTTTCACAGTAACTTAATTGAAGTGTTAATATTAGCCTACTTGTGACACTAATAAATAAACATCTGATACCTGGGATGGGGTTATCTTACAAGGAAAGGTTGGAATGAATGGGCCTGCATACATCCAACTTCAGAACATTGAGAGATAATCTTATTGAAATATATAAGATTCTGAGGGAACTTGACAGGGTGGATGCTGAAAGAGTATTTCTCTTTGTGGGAGAGACAAAACTAGGGGACACAGTTTACAAATAAGGGGATTTCTGTTCAAGATGGAGATGAGAAGATTTTATTTCCTCTCAGAGGGTTGTGAATCTTTAGAACCCTTTTCCTCAGAGAGCAGTAGAGGCTGGGTCTAATAATTTTAAGGCAGAGGTAGATAGATTCTTAACTAATAAGAGAGTCAAAGGTTATTGGGGTAGATGGATTGTGGAGTTGAAGCCACAACCAGGTCAGCTTATTGAATGGTGGACCAAGTTTGAGGGACCAAATGGCCTACTCTTGCTCCTAATTTCATAGAAGAATCATAGAATTCCTACGGTGCAAAAGGAGGCCATTTGGCCCATTGAGCCTGCATCGACAGCAATCCCTATCCTAGTTACCACACACATTTATCCTGCTAATCCCCCTGATACTAAGGGTTAATTTTAGCATGGCCAATCTACCTAACCTGTACATCTTTGGACTGTGGAAGGAACTGGAGCACCCGGAGGAAACCCACGCAGACCCGAGGAGAATGTGCAGACTCCACACAGACAGTGACCTGAGGCCGGAATTGAACCCGGCTCCCTGGCACTGTGAGGCCTCAGTGCTAATCACTGTGCCACTGTGCCACCCCATTTGTATGCTCACATGTTCGTATGAGCAGAATGTGACCCCAGGCAGCTGTTTGAATTGCTCAAAATAGCCTGCCCCCTTTGTATAGTTTTAACAGAATTGGTGTTGATGGTAATGGGTTGAATTTTTTAATATAGCTAGCTGTGTGGGATAGTCAGAGCAGGTGGATGTGATAGTAACTACATCTAAAGTGGGAACAAATGATTTAAAATCCCAGGGTGGTAATAGTGACTAACGTACCAGTACATTTTTTATGAATATCTTTGTCTGAAATTTAAACAAAAGTGTTAGTCCATTTGTTAAAGTTGTGGTCAGGACTCTAACAAGGTTCACACATTACACAATAGTGGAAAAGCATGAATTCTAGGACACTAGAGGCCAATTATACAGCTCCATTGCTACTCCGAATGAGGTCATGTAACTCAGTAAAGTGCAATAATTGAATCTGGGAGCTCCCAATCTGTGTAGCTCAATATTGCACCATTAACTGTAATCTGGGTCATGGGTAGTGGGAATTACTTACTCACAGAATCTCAGTGCCTATCTAATTTGTATGTGCTGCCCGGATCGTGTCTGAATTGGTAGACAGCTCCTCTCGTACTATGGAGATCAGAATGGTCCAATTCATTTTGCTTTTCAACAGAGACTCCTCTCCATAAATTCACTATAATCTTTTGTTTCTGCGGTGGATTATTGGCATGGAAAAGATTGAATCATCCACAGACGTTACACATTGTGCCAGATTTGAACATACAGATAGAGTTCACAACTTTCCCTATTCTTTCAGGAGATGTGGTGTCGCTGTCCAGCCCAGCATATGTTGCCCATTCTTAATTGTCACAGACAAGGTGGTGGTGAGCCGCCCTCATGAGATGCTGCAATCCATAATTTTACTTTTGTTATAGTTTTTTATAGTGTTTCGATGTGACTGAGTGGTTAGCTGGACCATTTCAGAGGCTAGTTAAGAGTCAGTCACATTGCTGTGGGCTGTGAGTTACATATAGGCCAGACTGGGTAAGGATGGGAGCGGCACGGTGGCACAGTGGTTAGCGCTGCTGCCTCACAGTGCCAGGGACCCAAGTTTGATTCCAGCCTCCCCCGTGTCTGCGTGGGTTTCCTCCGGGTGCTCAGGTTTCCTCCCACTGTCCAAAGATGTGCAGGTTAGGTGGATTGGCTATGCTAAATTGCCCTTTAGTGTCCCAAGATGTGTAGGTGAGATGGATTAGCCATGGTAAATGTGTGGGGTTAGGGGATAGGGCTGGGGGAGATGGCCCGGGTAAGATACTCTGCCAGAGAGTCAGTGCAGACTCGATGGGCCGAATGGCCTCCTTCTGCACTGTAGGGATTCTAGGATTGATTTCCCTTCCAAAATGCCATCAGTGAACCAGGTGGGATTTTAAGACAATCTGGTAGCTACCATCACTGACAGTAACTTTTTAAATCCGGATTTATTTAATTTGAATTCCCCAGCTACCATTGTGGGCTTTGAACTTGTCAGAATCATTAGACAAGGTCTCTAGATTACTGATCCAGTAACATCATCACAATTTTGCTTTACTGTCCAAATGGCATGTCCAGAGAAAAACTGTAACACGATGAGAATTTATGAGTAACAACACATCGCTGTCAACTTAGTTTGACAAGTGATTCTGAAGCAGCACAACACACTTGGAGTTGGACTAGACCTGGATCAGGAATTCTACGTAACATTACCAAATTAAAACGTCACGTGGATCACTTCAAACCAATATTTGACATGAATTTGACCCCCCCCACCCCGGAACACAAGGTAAAAATTACTATTGACAAAATAATCAGAACACAGATTTCAACACAATTATCAGATTGCTGCCTCCATTATTTTCGAGGCAGTCATCGATTTCTTTAAAACAGGATAAAGTTTCTGTTAAAATAGTGTAGCAAGGCATTTGATGGAAACACATTAGGTGGTCCAAATGTACCAATGCTAGCAGTGATTTCTATCCTGTGGCTTTCCTAAGACTGAATTTGACTTCTGAGTAACTCCAGCTGTGGTGTTGTACCCAATTGCCCAATCAGGACACGTAACTCTGAATCTTGATTTGGAACAAACACACTTACAATGTTTGGCGCACATAGCTCAAGTGTTGGTCTCTCGGCTTTAAGAACCTGTTCAATAGTTTAACAATTGCTTTTGTTCCACAGGTTCAGACGACAACCATGTGTATCTCAGTCAGCCTGAGTGGTTTTGTGGTGCTAGGCTGCCTCTTTGCTCCCAAGGTGCACATCATCGTGTTTCAGCCGCAGAAGAACGTGACCAGCCACAGACTCACCATGAACAGGTTCAGTGTCAGCGGAACTGTCACTAGTCACTCGCACTGTAAGTAAAAAGGGGGGCTAATTCTGTGGGTTTTTCTATTCTTCACCCATAATCTATGCAGAAGAGCCTCTAAATCCCTGAAAAAACACACATAACAACCCCCTCCCCCGATCAACTTTTATGAATATACCCCAATATCAACAGTCAGTTGTTCAGAAGGAATTTTCTTTCTCTTTGTTCATTGGGGTTGTAATTCTCGACCATGTATTATTCCCACTAATGTGTGGAAAATGCAGGAATTAAATCCTTGACCAGAATTTTATGTCCCACTGACCCTTCCTGGGAGCAACAGGCTGGCAGGATGATGGGTGGGATGGCAGGAGGGCACCTTGCCTGGCATTTGACCTGCGCTGAGGTGGGTGGCCTGCCTGCCCTTGAGCTAATTGAAGCCCTTAAATAGTCAATTAATGGCCACTTCAGGGCTTCTTTCTTCCCCCACTGGTATTGTACCAGTGAGGGAATGGCAATGCCACATGGCAAGGCTGCCAGGTACACCCCAGCAGTCTGGCTGTGGGCTTGGCAAAGGGGGTTACCCCACCCCACCCTCATCACTCAATGGTGATTGCATGTTTTGGGGAGGTAGGGGTTGTGGGGTGGGGTGGGGGGCTGGTGGTGTTTGAGAAATACAGTGCTCTGTAAAATCCAGCCCCTCTGAATGTTTCTGCTCCCCACCCACCCAACTATCCTCAAAGTATCATAATAACCAAAGCATCGGCATCTGTGGAGAGAGAAGCAGAATTAATGTTTTGATTCCAAAGAAGAAACATGTTGGACTCAGAAACACTAACTGTTTCTCTCTCCACAGATGCTGCCAGACCTGATTAGTTTTAAGGCCTAACTATTGTGAAACTTTTAAAAAAGTCAACTAAAATCTATTTCGTTAGAATCATCGAAAGTTTACTGCCCATGGTGTCTGCACCGATTAAAAACCCGCCACCCACCCTAATCCCACTTTTCGGCATTTGGTCCGTATTCCTGCAGGTTACAGGACCCCAGGTTCCTTTTCAGATACTTTTCAAATGAGTTAAGAGTTTTTGCCTCTACTGCCCTTTCAGGCAGTGAGTTCCAGACCCCCACAACCCACTGAGTGAAAAAATGTTTTTCCCCATTTCCTCTCTAACCTTTCTACCAATCAATTTAAATCTGTGGCCCCTGGTCACTGACCTCTCTGTTAAGACGAATAGGCCCTTCCAGGACTATCCAGGACCCTCACAATTTTGTACATCTCAATCAAATCTCCCCTCCACCTCCTCTGTTCCAAGGAGAACACCCCAACCTCTCCAGTCTTTCTTCATAGCTGCAATTTTTCAGTCCTGGCAACATCCTTGTTAATCTCCTCTGCACCCTCTCTCATGCAATTACAGCCTTTCTGTAATGAGTTGACCAGAACTGCACATGCTACTCAAGTTGTATTCGAACTAATGTTCTATACAGTTCCAGAATAACCTCCCTGTTCTTGTATTCTGTGCCTTCACCTGCCTTCATAACCATCTCATCTACCTGTCCCCTGCTACCTGTGGGGATCTGTGGGCATTCGCTCCAAGGTCTCTCACTTTGTCTGCATCTCTCAGTATCCTTTCATTTACTATGTAATCCTTCCCCTTGTTTGACCTCCCCAAATACATCACCTCACACTTCTCTTGGTTGAATTTCGTTTCCCATTTTGCTGCCAGTCCATTGATATCTTCCTGCAGTCTGCAGCAATCCTGCTCACTACCAACCACACGGATATTTCTTTTAAGGTTTGTTTAGTTGTCACAATAAAGTAGTCATTTCCACAAAGGTACTTTGTCAATAAAAAGAGGTGTTTTTTAACCTCCCCATGTTGTATTAACGTTACCAAGATAAATTATTATATTCGAGAGAGCGGGAGGTATAGTATATTTTGGAGATATGTAATCTGGCCATTTGTTTGTTGAAAGTCTGGAGTTGGCCTCAGCACCATTAGATTAGAGTGTGGGGAAATTTGGCCAATGTCCAAGTCCTTAATCACTCCGCCAGGAAAATGCCCAACTGTGCACTTGGCAGTGAGGACAAGATTGGACACATCTGTGATGTTGAACAGTCTGTGATACTCCTGGTCTTGGCTCATATTGAAAGAAATCAAATGGCAGAAGGCTCTTGGTGCCTGGGGGAACCGTACAGCAACAGCTGGCGCGGCACGGTGACACAGTGGTTAGCGCTGCTGCCTCACAGCGCCAGGAACCTGGGTTCAATTCCGGCTTTGGGTCACTGTCTGTGTGTGGAGTTTGCACATTCGCCCTGTGTCTGCGTGGGTTTCCTCCGGGTGCTCTGGTTTCCTCCCACAGTCCAAAGATGTGCGGGTTAGGTGGATTGGCCATGCTAAATTGCGCCTTAGTGTCAGGGGGACTAGCTAGGGTAAATACATGGGGATTGGGCCTGGTTGGGATTGTGGTCAGTGCAGACTCGATGGGCCAAATGGCCTCCTTCTGCACTGTAGGGACTCTATGATTGTATGAGCCAGTTCCTTCAGGGGATTGGGGAGAAAACAGCAGAGGAAGTAAATTTGATTTGAATGATTTTCTTTCTACATTTCTAAAGGACATTTGGAATAACGTGCCATGATACTCTTGCTTTGCAGCGTCTGCCAGTGCTCACTATGTTCCTACTGTTTGCAATGGAAGAGAAATTCTAGATTCAACTACATCATCTTTGTGAAGTTGTTTCCTATTCAGCTGTCAAACTGTTGTACTGTTCAGAAGCGCACGCACCGTGCGCAATGGTGAATCAGTAACTTGTTTTGTAGAAACAGCGTATTAAATTATTTATAAGGTCTGTAAATAACTACTAGTACTCTTGTTTTTCTGGTTAATCGTATTTTATCCTGTAAATAACTATTATTTACATACATTGTTATAAACTGTTTACTTAGGGCAAGTACTGTAATAAATATGGCAAACTGACTATTATAAAGTTTTGAGGTTTTATTACCATCCTTAATGTATTTACACTAGAATGCATAGTAATTTTTATGTTGTATATACAAATAGTTACATTATGTAACTAATGGTTCTAACAGCACAAACAATATGAAAACTTTATTGTAAAATAAACTGAATAAAAATCTAACTACTGATGGAACTGATTTAGTACTCAGCATTCTTCTTTATGCACTGACTTTTCCACAATGGATTGGTCTCAGATTTTCATAAGACCCAATATAACTGATTCAGAAACTATTCCTTGCTTTTCTACCTAACCACCTGCCTGTAAATAAAACAATGTTAAATAACTTACGGAATGACTTTTATTCCTTTAAATGTCTTGCAAACGCCCCCCCCCCCCCCCCCCCCTCCACCCCCGCCTTTGGTCATACCCAATAAACAGCTATTTTGTTTGATTTGAAAATAACAATTCTGTTATTTTCTTATTTAATACCTTTTACATTTTAATACCTAGTTTTATTATCAAGATGACTGTGAGGCAAATATCCTTGCAAGGTAGAGAGGTAATAGATTGGTGGGGATTATTTGAATCAATAAGTGGCTGAGCCACAGGATATAATGGATGATTCTTGGTTGAATTAAGACGGGGAACAGATTCAATTTCCAAGTTATTTTCCATGTTGTAACCACAGCGTCGTCACTAACAATGCGAACACTTCCCAGTACCATCGAATCTGAAGATCCTAATGCCCCATCCATGGCTTTGCTTTTCGCCACATTTTCATGCAACATGTTGGGAATCACAGAAACATAGAAACTAGAAGCAGGATGAGGCCATTCGGCCCTTCAAGCCTGCTGCGCCATTCATCTTGATCATGGCTGATCATCGAACTCAATATCCTGATCCCCCTTCGCCCCCATCCTTTGATTCCTTTAGCCCCCAGGAACTATATCTAATTTCTTCTTGAAATCAGACAACATTTTGGCCTCAACAACTTTCTGTAGTAGTGAATTCCACACATTCACCACCCACTGGGTGAAGAAACTTCTCCTCACCTCAGTTCTAAAAGGTTTGCTCCTTATCCTCAAACTATGACCCTTAGTTCTGGACTTCCCCACCATTGGGAACATTCTTTTTGAATCTATCCTGTCAAACCCTGTTAGAATTTCAAAAGTTTCTATGAGATCCCTCTCACTTTTCTAAACTCAAGTGAATATAAACCTAACTGATTTAGTCTCTCCTCATATGACAGACCTGCTATCCCAGGAATCAGCCTGGTAAACCTTCGCTGTAATCCCTCCATAGCAAGGACATCCTTCCTCAGATAAGGACACCAAAACTGCACACAATACTCCAGGTGTGGCCTCACCAACGCCCTGTACAATTGCAGCAAAACACCTCTATCCCTATACTCAAATCCTCTCGCTATGAAGGCGAGAATCCCTTCAGAATAGAATCCCTGAAGTGCAGAAGGAGGCCATCCGCCCATCAAGTCTGCACCAACTCTCCGAAAGCCCACCTTAGCCAACCTTCAGCTCCCCTTCTGCCTACCCCCATCCACCCGCTCATTGAAGACTAGTGGCAGCAGAATTAGCCCCTAAAGTGGCCACTGTGGCACCTTAATTAGCCTCAGGATGGGAAGGGGTCACTTGAACCTTCTCTCCCTGGATTTAATTGGGGGGTTGGGGCAAAGAACTGGGTTGCCAACTGTGGTTAACTGCCTTCCTGTCGGTTTCATCACTTGATCAGCCCCTTTTGGTCCCCAGAAGGGTAGGGGGTCTTAGTTCAGTCGGGCAGCATGGTCGGTGCAGGCTTGGAGGGCCGAAGGGCCTGTTCCTGTGCTGTAATTTTCTTTGTTCTTTGTTCTTTTATCTAGCCATCACATCCATCCATCTTTGTTCTGCACTGCATGTCTACACCAATTGGAAAGCACAAAGATTCATTAACCAATTGGATGATGCATGACCATCAGTCAAATAGTCTTTTCCTGTGAACTTGCCTGGGGAGGTGGGAGGGTGACATAAATTCTGCCTCTCAACACTGACTCACCTTTTGGTGACTCCCCACGTCCCCCTCATCTTTCCTTCTTCAGTGCAGCAGCCGATCCTTTTTCTCATCCCTCTGCGAAGTCCCGAGGGACATTTTGCACACTCTATGAATGCAAGCTGTTGATGTGCAAATCCCAGTGATTGCAAAAGACAGGATGCACAACACAAACTTCCCCTGAAAACTCAGATAGTGCCCGGAATTCTCCGACCTTGCCCAAGGCTGGGATTCTCCGACCTCGCCCGCGGCTGGGATTCTCTGACCTCGCCCGCGGCTGGGATTCTCCGACCTCGCCCGCGGCTGGGATTCTCCGACCTCGCCCGCGGCTGGGATTCTCTGACCTCGCCCGCGGCTGGGATTCTCCGACCTCGCCCATGGCTGGGGTTCTCCAGACCCACTGCAGTGAATGGAGTTTTGGCTGAGCGGCAAATTCTCCATTCTCACTGGCAATGGTGGCGGAGAACTGAGATCGGAGAATTTCAGCCATTGACTTCACTCACAGATCCAAAGAACAAAGAAAATTACAGCACAGGAACAGGCCATTCGGCCCTCCAAACCTGCACCGACCGTGCTGCCCGACTTAATTAAAACCCCCTACGCTTCCGGGGACCATATCGCTCTATTCCCATCCTATTCATGTACTTGTCAAGACGCCCCTTAAAAGTCACTACTGTATCCGCTTCCACTACCTCCCCCAGCAGCGAGTTCCAGGCACCCACTACTCTCTGTGTAAAAGATCTGCCTCGTACATCTCCTTTAAACCTTGCCCCTTGCACCTTAAACCTGTGCCCCCTAGTAATTGACTCTTCCACCCTGGGAAAAAGCTTCTGACTATCCACTCTGTCCATGCCTCTCATAATCTTGTAGACTTCTATCAGGTCGCCCCTCAACCTCTGTTGTTCCAGTGAGAACAAACCAAGTTTCTCCAGCCTCTCCGTATAGCTAATGCCCTCCATACCAGGCAACATCCTGGTAAATCTTTTCTGTGCCCTCTCCAAAGCCTCCATCCTGCAAAGACAAATTCCACCAATAGCATTATCCTTAACTCTGAAAGCTGACAGAGTCATAGTGAGATATTTAGAGCCAGGTTTGACTGTTCACATGTAATTACAGATCACTGAGAATTTGAAAGTAAACCCATCATAGTTTCGAACAGCATAGTTGGGTTATTAAGCAGATAGTAAATTATTCTTGATTTTCTTCCTGTGTCTGGAGAGGCAGGAGGCAGGTGAGGCAGATGTAGGTTGACTGTTTCTGTGGCTGGATTTTCCTGGAAGGGGTCACTAGTCTGTCACCAGAGGCTGTGGCCTCCACTCCACGGCTGCTTAGGAAACTGCTCCCTTCCTGGTTGTCACCAGGTGATTGGAAAGATCTATTGGTCAGGTTATTAATGCACCTTTGGTGGCTTGGGATGGGACAGGGACCTGGAGTTTCTGGTTCAGAGGCAGGGACACTACCCACTGCAGCCCATGACCACAAGGTTACAAGTTACCACCCATTTATTTTTTATAAGCACCACAGACCCAACTGTGAATTATCTGGGAACTGAACGCAAACACTGTTTTGTAACCTGCTGCACATAGAGAATGTTGGGTGAATCAGTGAAAAGGCAGCTTCCCCATCGGCTGGAAATGTGGGCTCAGATTTTGCTCTCTCTGACTCACCTTGGAGAATGCGTTTGAATTCATCGCCATTGCACTTTAATAATTTCCCTTTCCCTCCATTCTCCCGGCTCTCGGGCATCAGCCCGGGCTCCGACCTCCGCTCCCATCCATCGCCAGCCCAGGGCAGGTAGGGTTGGGTCAGCAGCGAGAGGCCCTGGTGGAGGAGTCACCACACAGTCACTCAGACTCTCACATCTCGCATGTTTCCAGCTTGAAGAGCCGAGGGCCCGGGGCCATGGACCAGGAGCCCGATGCTGAAGCTGAGTTATCGTGAGGAAAGGCAGCACTGATCAGAGCTCCCATCACCTGGGCAGCAGTCACTGTCTCCTCAGGGAGACATGATGTGGAGATTCTGGCATTTGACTGGGGTGGGCACAGTAAGAAGTCTGGAGTGACTAGCGAAAGTGAACTGGAAATAGCGAGATGGAGATAAATCAGTGTCAGAGCAGCAGGAGGCATTCCGAGGGGAGATTCGAAGGGTTCACAGCAAACATAGACCTGAGTTTTCCTGCTGTTCTTGCTACTAGGTTCTTCCAATGAATGGGAGGATATTGAGAGATGTAGTGGAAGTGAGAGACCTGGAGTGAATGTCCACAGATCCCAGAAGGCAGCAGGACAGGTCGAGAAGATGATTAAAGTAAAAGTTTAAGTTCATTTATTAGTGTCACAAGTAGGCTTACATTCACACTGCAATGAAGTTACTGTGAAAATCCCCTAGTCGCCACACTCCGGTGCCTGTTCGGGTACACTGAGGGAGAATTTAGCACGGCCAATGCACCCTAACCAGCACGTCTTTTGGATTGTGGGAGCACCTGAAGGAAACCCACGCAGACACGGGGAGAATGTGCAAACTCCACACAGACAGTCACCCAAGCTGGGAATCAAACTGGGCCCCTGGCACTGTGAGGCAGCACTGATGACTACTGTGCCACCCTGAAGACAAATGGAATCCCTTGAGGCGCAGTGTGCAGTCCTGGTCACCTCATTACAGAAAGGATGTAATTGCGTTAGAGAGTGCAGAGGAGATTTACGTGAATGTTGCCAGGACTGGAAATTGCAGCAATGAGGAAAGATTGATAGGCTGGGGCTATTCTCCTCGGAACAGAGGCGGCTGGGGGAAGATTTGATTGAGATGTACAAAATTGTGAGGGGTCTGGTTAGTGTGTATAGGAAGAGCCTGTTTACTTTAGCAGAGAGGTCAGTGGCTCAGGAGCACAAATTTAAAGTGATTGGTGGAAAGATTGGGCAGGGCGGGATGGAATGAGGAAAAATATTTGTTTCATCCAGAGGGTTGTGGGGTTTGGAACTCACTGCCTGAAAGGGCAGTTTAGGCAGAAGCTCACAGCTGATTTAAAAGGTATCTGGATAAGCATCTGAAGTCCTGTAACCTGCAGGGTTACAGACCAAATGCTGGAAAGTGAGATTAAGCTGGAGACTCTGTTTTTAGGCAGCACAGTAAGATGTTTAACAACACCAGGTTAAAGTCCAACAGGTTTATTTGGTAGCAAAAGCCACACAAGCTTTCGGAGCTGCAAGCCCCTTCTTCAGGTGAGTGGGAATTCTGTTCACAAACAGAGCATATAAAGACACAGACTCAATTTACATGAATAATGGTTGGAATGCGAACACTTACAACTAATCAAGTCTTTAAGAAACAAAACAATGTGAGTGGAGAGAGCATCAAGACAGGCTAAAAAGATGTGTATTGTCTCCAGACAAGACAACCAGTGAAACTCTGTGGGGGTTACAGATAGTGTGACATGAACCCAATATCCTGGTTGAGGCCGTCCTCGTGTGTGCGGAACTTGGCTATCAGTTTCTGCTCAGCGACTCTGCGCCGTCGTGTGTCGCGAAGGCCGCCTTGGAGAACGCTTACCTGAATATCAGAGGCCGAATGCCCGTGACCGCTGAAGTGCTCCCCATGGGAAGTGCTTTTGCTACCAAATAAACCTGTTGGACTTTAACCTGGTGTTGTTAAACTTCTTACTGTGTTTACCCCAGTCCAACGCCGGCATCTCCACATTTAGGCAGCACAGACAGAATAGGCCAAATGGCCTCTTTCTGTGCTGTAAACTTTCTATGGTTCCATGTTCTCTTTAGTTCTTCGCCACATCACTGGGAATGCAGATTTATTGAGTGGTTTTGTTTATTTGATGACTATTTTATATCCTGGGTTGAGAACACATCTCCTGATATTACAGGGAAGTTTAGTGCTGGTAGAGGTCATTTCAAGTCACTGCTTCCGGCCATATATCTACACCTTCAAACCAATACTCCTGTATTGCAAGCAGTGAGGGGGATAGTGATGACATCAAAAGAACATTGAGACTGGTGGAATACCGAGCACTTAGAATCATAAATAATATCTGCCTTAAATTCCATGATACTTGAGAGGTGACAGGAAGAACAGGAAGAGACAATGTGAAATTATGATACAATTCCAAAGTGGGTGCAGGAGCAGAGGGAGCTGGGTGTATGTGCTCACAAACAGCTTGTAGGCAGCAGGGCTGGCTAAGAGGTTAATGAAGCATATGGGGTGATGGGTGTTTCCAATAATGGTGTAGTGTGCAAACACAAGTGAGTTCTGAAACATTGTACATGGAGCATTGTGTCCAATTCTGCACAGCACATTTTAGAAAGGATTAGTGAATGCAGGAAGGATTTAAGAGAATGTTTCCAGGGATACGGAACTTCAATCACATCGATAGACTGGAGAAGCTGTGACCGTTTTCCTTAAGATCGAGGTGTTCAACATTATGAGGGGTCAGGACAAAGTAGATGGGAAGAAACTGTTTCCATTGGCGGAAGGATCAAGAACCAGAGGGCACAGGTTTAAAGTAATTGGCAAAAACTCCAAGTGAGACACAAGGAAAATTTGTTTTTAAAAAGCACAGCTTCTGGTTAAGCTTGTTATGGCTTCTGCTCTGCCCAAGACCGCAAGATCCTACAAAGGGTCATGAATGAAGCCATCACACAAACCAGCCTCCCATCCATTGACTCCATCTACAGTTCCCGCTGCCTCAGCAAAGCAGGCAGCATAATCAAGGAGCTCATGCACCCCGGACATTCTCTCTTCCACCAGGAAAAAGATACAAAAGTCTGAGGTCATGTACCAACCGACTCAAGAACAGGTTCTTCCCTGCAGCCAACAGACCTCATATTAAGTTGATCTTTCTCTATACCCTAGCTATGACTGTAGCACTACATTCTGCAACTTCTCCTTTCCTTCTCTATGAACAGTATTCTTTGTCTGTATAGCGCGCAAGAAGCAATACTTTTCACTGTATAGTAATACATAAGAACATAAGAAATAGGAGCAGGAGTAGGCCATCTAGCCCCTCGAGCCTGCCCCGCCATTCAACAAGATCATGGCTGATCTGAAGCTAATCAGTTCCACTTACCCGCCTGCTCCCCATATCCCTTAATTCCCTTATCGATCAGAAATCTATCTACCCGTGTTTTAAACATATTCAACGAGGTAGCCTCCACCACTTCAATGGGCAGAGAATTCCAGAGATTCACTACCCTCTGAGAGAAGAAGTTCCCCCTCAACTCTGTTCTGAACTGGCCCCCAATTATTTTGAGGCTGTGCCCTCGAGTTCTGGTTTCCCTTCTAAGGGGAAAGAATCTCTCTACCTCTCCCCTATCCAGCCCCTTCATTATCTTATACGTCTCTATAAGATCACCCCTCAGCCTTCTAAACTCCAATGAGTACAGACCCAATCTGTTCAATCTCTCCTCATAAGCTACACCCCTCATCTCCGGTATCAACCTGGTGAACCTTCTCTGCACTCCCTCCAAGGCCAATATATCCTTTCGCAAATAAAGGGACCAAAACTGCACACAGTACTCCAGTTGCGGCCTCACCAGTGCCTTGTATAGTTGCAGCAAGACCTCCCTGCTTTTATATTCTATCCCCCTCGCGATAAAGGCCAACATTCCATTCGCCTCCTTGATCACCTGCTGCACCTGCAGACTGAGTTTTTGCGATTCGTGCACAAGGACCCCCAGGTCCCTCTGCACAGTAGCATATGATATTTCTCCATTTAAATAATATTCCAATTTACTATTATTTCTTCCAAAGTGGATAACCTCACATTTGCCAACGTTATATTCCATCTGCCAGATCTTCGCCCAAATCTCTCTGCAGACTTTCCGCGTCCTCCACGCAATTCGTTTTCCCACTCATTTTTGTGTCATCAGCAAACTTTGATACCCTACACTCAGTCCCCTCCTCCAGATCACCTATGTAAATGGTAAACAGTTGAGGCCCCAGCACTGATCCCTGCGGCACGCCACTGGTCACCAACTGCCAACCAGAAAAGCACCCATTTATTCCAACTCTCTGCTTTCTGTTGGATAGCCAATCCCCAATCCACGCCAACACCGTACCCCCAACTCCGTGTACCCCAATCTTCTGCAGCAACCTTTTGTGAGGCACCTTGTCGAATGCCTTCTGGAAATCTAAAAACACCACATCCACCAGTTCCCCTCTGTCAACCGCACTAGTCACATCTTCATAAAAATCCAGTAAATTCGTCAAACACGACTTTCCCTTCATGAATCCATGCTGCGTCTGCTTGATCGAACCATTCTTATCCAGGTGCTCTGCTATTTCCTCTTTAATGATGGACTCCAGCATCTTCCCAACTACGGACATTAAGCTAACCGGCCTGTAGTTACCCACCTTTTGTCTACTTCCTTTTTTAAACAGCGGCGTAACAGTAGCTGTTTTCCAATCAGCCGGCACTACCCCAGAGTCCAGCAAATTTTAATAAATAACTACTAACGCATCTGCTATTACCTCAGCCATTTCTTTCAGTACCCTGGGATGCATTCCACCCGGGCCCGGGGACTTGTCTACCTTCAGTCCTTACAATACATGTGACAAAAATAAATCAAATAGAAAAAAAAGGTCTGGAATGCACATCCTGAGAGTATAATTTGCAGAGAGCAAACACAGACATGGCCAACTGAACATCCTCTTCCTGCACTGAAACCATTCGATGATTCCATTCTATTGAATAATCCTTTACATTAGTAAATGCAAAAATAACAAGTAAAATACACAGCAAGTGACTCATCATCGGTTAATAGTTACTTTTCCACAGCCATTCTTAAGAAGTCACGAAGTGAAGAACAAAATACTGAAGGTTCTAGGAATCTTAAATAAAAATAGAAAATGCTGAAAGCACTCAGCGGATCAAGCATCATCTGTGATAAACTTAAGTGTAGGATTAACATTCAACCTTCCTCTCTACACAAGGTCAGCCTGACCTGTTGAATTTTTCCAGCATTTCCAGTTTTTATTTTAAATTTCCAGCCACTACAATGTCGCTTTTTTATTTCAAAGGCAACAAGATTTAGTGAAATAAAGGGATACAAAATACCAAAGGTGTAAACACTAATCCCCCCATGAAAATGTCCCAAAATACCTACGTGTAAAAGTTTGCTCCTTAAAGAAAAGGACAACAGACACTGTAAAAATTCCCAAAACTGCTCACATTTATTTAAGAAAGATGACACCAAAGACCATAACTACTTTGGTTAACAATGATTGTACAACTTAGCAGAAAAATGACATACAATGCACAAGTCCAAAATATACATACAATGCACAAATTCTGAAAAACTAGAATGTGTGACGCATGGAAAGAATTTTAAATGGTGCAACCTCCACTTCTAAACATATCGTCATACATCTGTACTTCATAAAAATGCTTTTCTCTACATATGAATGTTTTACTGGATTTGGAAATAAAGATCGCTAGTGGACTTAAAGCAACAAGTGCCCAACAGTGCAAGAAATATTCAGAAGAAAACTGCAGTTTATTCCAATTAAACATAAAACTTGCAAAATCAAACTGAAAAAAAGTTGTATGTTGGGCCGGATTCTCTGAACTCGCCCGCAGCTAGGATTCTCCAGTCCCGCTGCTGTGAACAGAGATTCGCCCGAGTGCCAAATTCTCCATTCTCGCCGGCAGCGATGGCGGGGCGTGAATGGCCAGACAATTCTGGCCACAGTGTTGCTGACCTGGCCTCATGACATACTTGCATTTTTGTCTCTTTTGGTGCTTTTTTCACCCCCCCAATATCAGTTCAACCGGTGCAAAGGATGGTGGAATTTTAAACGCCACTCAACTTTCTATGATGTGCTAGTTTTAAAAACATCAAACTAGAACCGGCACCTCCCAGAAAACTGGCCGTGCCTCCTGGCTAAATTCATCACCATGGCAGGTTTCTGCTAATTGTGCTTGTTTATGAGGAAGCGCCAAAAAAAAATGGACTGGAACTTTTGGGAATAAGGACACTAATAAACATGCTACGAAGAGGTTTGAGCTTTAAGAAGAATTGTTAAATGGTTGACAACTGGACTCCAATTTAACTCGAAAATAGTTTTTACAACTCACCTTCAGCAATTTACAATCACAGGTGGTGAATATGTTTATTTTTTGGGATAAATCCATTATTTGGTGCATTAATCAAACTTTATTTAATATATTTGAATGGTCATTTTATAATGTTGATTAAAAGCAATTTTTAAAAAATAAACTTTTAAAAATTGCTGCTCAGTTGTGTTGGTTCACGGCAGGTTTCACCTCTATCAATATGGAAACAGGTTTGAGCGGAAACTCAGGGTGGTGAGCTGGGTGGGAAGAGTGAGCAATTTTTCAAATGGATACAATCTTGGGCACGGCAATCACCAATTTCCTCCAAAGTAGAAACTTTCTTAAACTATGGATGTGTGGAGAGTAAAAGAACCATTTGTAACTAATGTCTAACAAAATAGCTACTAAACTCAGCTGTGTGCAATACAGAAGCAATATGGGGCCTTCATCAAAACACCATATATTATTCTTCATTTCCAGTTTATTAAGTGCATCGAACAGTATTCTGATATGCTTCAAATTATGACCATTTTTCTGATAACATCCAATCTTCCAGTCCCATTTTATAACTAAATTAGCTGATTATTGAATAACGAAAAACTATGGTAAGCAAAACACCATTTCCCTTCTTGGAACTAATATATGGATATGTGTATGTAATTTGTAATCTTGTGTAGTTCATTGTAATAAACAGTATCTTCATTTAAACGAATAGAAATCTTGCAGCGTGTTTGATTAGTAACCAATCTGTAACTGCTACAAAGGCAACATTCAAAGGAACATTTCACCTTCATATTTACATCAAATAGTGCAGCCCTATTTCACAGTTTCAAAATATCAAATCACAAGTTTATATCAGAAACAGACATTAGTCTTCATAAGTAAAGGGCCAACCAGGTCTCCCCTTCTGAACATATAAAAGAGGCTGCTGCCATGGAAGGGACATTTTGGTCTTGTTAGTTCTATTTTGCTTCTTTTTCAAATAAAGGTTGTATCTGTTGTTACCTTCAGTCACTTGAAGTACGATTTGTGACTCTGCTGCCTAATTCATAAGCAAGCAAAACTTTGATTTGGCTGACAAGTTTGCTAAACTATAAATCTGACTCTTAATTATATCATCACTGTTTTTGGAAAAGATGGGAAATGGAGCATTAACACTTCAATGAACTAAGACATTCGCTCATCATTTGAAAATGGTTTTAATGAGAATCCTGATGATTGTTGCCAGTAATAATCGGTGGGGGGGGGGGGGGGGGGGGGGGAAACAGGGAATGGCGGGGATGGAAGTGGGGTGGGGTGGGACTTTCTCAACCAATTTTATTTATGAACCAACTCCTGTTGTAGCAAAACTATTTGTAAAATCTTTCTTAAAGTTTGATTTCTGTATTGAAAGCCCAGCACATTTCTCAGTCTGTGCTGAATTAGATTAACTGACTGCGCCTCTTCACTCAAGTCAAGCTCACAAAGGTACAAACAATGTGGCTGTGTTATTTTCCCCTTTTATGTAACACAGCATCTCATTCCATCTTGGCAACATCCTGCTCCGACTCTTAGGGATTTCTGACACTGATCAACGTTACAACATACAAAGCATGAAACTTTTCTCTGTGCTACGAGCCTTGGTGTTTCTTCACACAGCAACCAAACAAAAATCAATTAAACGTTTCACTAGCGCATTTAATCTGGTTAATTCTACAGTATAAATTATCCAATAAACCATTCACCAATATCATTTCACTTTCAATAATTGATATATTTGCGGCAGCAATAGTAAACATTACTGAAGTAACGGGTATCGTTCCTTAAAGGATGATGATCAGAGTGGTGACTTGCAAATGACATTCAGGGGACAAAACTAATTGGCTCCAGATAGGATTGGCCAAATGAAAGGTAAAACTAGAAAGTTTATATTAAAATTATTGGAACTTGAGAAAAAGTATTTTACCGTGAAATACTACAGCCAAACGGAAACACTTTAATCAGTCTGATATTTGTAACAGGTGTCCAGTTTTTTTAAAATAACATACAGACTGAATAACTTCCAGTGCACACTCAGCAAGTTTTACCTTTCTAATCCAAAGAGTTTTATTTTGCTCGCAGGCCAGGAAGGGACTGCATTAGAGGGATTTTTAAAAACAAAACATCAGGAGATGTTCACTGTCTTGTAAACATTACAAGATTATTTTCATCATTGAGATATCAGTTTATTTGTTGCTTTGCACATCATAAATATAATATATATTTTATCATTTAAAATTGTGGAACTTACAGCTATAGCTCAATACAGCCAAATCTAAAAACTGGGGAAGAGAGTACTGCAATTCACTGCAGTGATACAGAAGGGGAACAGAACAAAATAACCTCGCAAACCACACAAATCGCAAAGAAAAATATGAATGAAAGTGTCCAATTGTATTGGTTAACTATTAAGAAGAATGAGTGTAAGCTCTTCCTGAGATTTATATTGTCAGTTTGGCAACCAGCAGTGTTCATCACATTTGGCAACACATGTCTGATATTCCTTCCAACTAGCACAATAAGGCAATCAAACAGTATCTGTTTGCAAACGTTTCTTTGAATAGTGTTTCAGGTACAGAAGTATTTAAGAAGTTTTCTCATCCACATTGATTGTGCTGGCTTGTTTCGGCATTTGATAGCAGCAATTACTGCCAACGTCTCCACAACCAACTTTCCTTCCTCATATATTGCGAGCTCTTGGTGACTTGAGTTGAACGGATTCAAAAATGTCATCTTTGTCCTTGTATGAGAAAGTAGAAAAAGATTAATGATTAGACACTGTTTCTGCTGATTTAGTTGGGACTAGCTTATGGCAGATGTCAGCAAAGCGGGGAATTAAAACTTTTCTCAACAAATTGGAGGAATAAGCTTGCCTTTAGTCAAAAATAAAACTTCTGATTTCCTCGAATCTTCCATCCTTTCCCATTCCCAACCTTCATTTGCCAATCCTCCTCCTGTTCGTCCCTCACCTCTTCCTCCAATCCTCACATAACCTTGGTACAAATATCTCCACTCCCTCCAACCCTGTTGTGTTGAATAGAATCATAGAATCCTACAGTGCAGAAGGAGGACATGCGGCTCATTGAGTGTACACCAACCACAATCCCACCCAAGCCCTATCCCCATAATCCCATGCATTTAACCTAGCTAGTCCTCCTGAAACTAAGGGGCAATTTAGCATGGCCAATCCACCTAACCTGCACATCCTTGGACTGTGGGAGGAAACCGGAGCACCCAGGGGAAACCCACGCAGACACGGGGAGAACATGCAAACTCCACACAGACAGTGACCCAAGCCAGGAATTGAACCAAGGTCCCTGGTGCTGTGAGGCAGCAGTGCTAACCACTGTGGTTGGTCTCAACTCCACATGTGTAAAACATGGCAGATTGATTAACGATATTGTAAAATTAAATGCTATTTATTATCAGAGCATGTTAGTAAAATAACCAATGTCTAAAGAGATGTCATTTTATTAAATATTTTGCTAAATAATTAGCCCATTAAAAATACATTTTGCCAATCAATGAAGTCACTTTCAACTCTGGGACATGTTTTATAAAAGCAGACCTGATGGGATGTTCCATTCCCGCCGGCAGCAGGCATGGTCACGGGCGGGAAGGGAAAATTTGCTAAATGGTCAATTAATTTCTGACCTCCTCAGAAGACAAACATGGGACACAGTCGACAGAGTACCCAGTACTTCCCCGGAGCGGAGAAGCTACGATATCTTCTTCAGAGCCTTCAACATGTCATCAATGAAGACGAACATCTCGCCAAGGCCATCCTCACAGCCCCACTACTTTCCTTCAAACAACTGCCCAACTTCAAACAGACTACTGTTTGCAGTAATCTACCCAGCCTTCAGGAGAACAGCGACATGACACCACACAACCCTGCCACAGCAACCTCTGCAAGACGTGCCAGATCATCGATACAGATGCCATCATCTCACGTGAGAACACCATCCACCAGGTACACGGTACATACTCGTGCGACTCCGCCAACATTGTCTACCTGATACGCTGCAGGAAAGGATGTCCCGAGGCATGGTACATTGGCGAGACCGTGCATACACTACAACAACGGATGAACGGACACCGTTCAACAATCACCAGGCAGGAGTGTTCCCTTCCTAGCGGGGAGCACTTCAGCAGTCACGGGCATTCAGCCTCTGATCTTCGGGTAAGCGTTCTCCAAGACGGCCTTCAAGACACACAACAACACAGAATCGCCAAGCAGAAACTGATAGTTTTGCACACATGAGGACGGCCTCAACCAGGATCTTGGGTTCATGTCACACTATCTGTAACACTCACCATTTGGCCTGGGCTTGCAAAATCCTACTAAAGGGAGGAAATGGCCTCCATGGTTCACAAAAGAGGTGGAATGTCTTGTCAAGAGGAAAAAGGAAGCGTATGTAAGGATGAGAAAACAAGGTTCAGTTGGGTCACTTGAGGGGTACAAGGTAGCAAGGAATGAGCTAAAAAAAGGGCTTAGGAGAGCCAGGAGGGGGCATAAGAAGTGCTTGGCGGGTCAGATCAAGGAAAACCCCAAGGTTTTTTACTCTTATGTGAGAAATAAAAGAATGACCAGGGTGAGGTTAGGGCCGGTCAAGGACAGTAGTGGGAACTTGTGCATGGAGTCAGAAGAGATAGGAGAGGCGATGAATGAATACTTTTCTTCAGTGTTCACCAAGAAGAGGGACCATGTTTTTCAGGATGTGTGAGAGATACAGGCTGATAGCCTGGAGGAGGTAGATGTTCTGAGGGAAGATGTATTAGCAATTTTGAAAAACCTGAGGGTCGATAAATACCCTGGGCCAGATGGGATATATCCTAGGATTCTTTGGGAGGCAAGGGATGAGATTGCAGAGCCTTTGGCTTTGATCTTTGGGTCCTCACTGTCCACGGGGATAGTGCCAGAGGACTGGAGAGTGGCGAATGTTGTTCCTCTGTTCAAGAAAGGAAATAGGAATGACCCTGATAATTATAGGCCGGTTAGTCTTACTTCGGTGGTCGGTAAGTTAATGGAAAAGGTCCTGAGGGATAGGACTTATGACCATTTGGAAAGATGCAGCTTAATCCGGGATAGTCAACACGGATTCGTGAAGGGTAAGTCTTGCCTCACAAATTTGATTGAATTCTTTGAGGAGGTAACTAAATGTGTCGATGAAGGTAGAGCAGTTGATGTCGTATACATGGATTTTAGTAAGGAGTTTGATAAGGTTCCCCATGGTCAGCTCATGAAGAAAGTAAGGAGGTGTAGGATGGAGGGAAATTTGGCCGATTGGATAAGTAACTGGCTATCTCATAGAAGTGGAGATGCCGGCGTTGGACTGGGGTGGGCACAGTAAGAAGTCTCACAACACCAGGTTAAAGTCCAACAGGTTTATTTGGTAGCAAATACCATAAGCTTTCGGAGCAATGCTCCTTCGTCAGATGGAGTGGTCTCTGTTCTCAAACAGGGCACAGACACAGAAATCAAATTACAGAATACTGATTAGAATGCAAATCTCTACAGCCAGCCAGGTCTTAAATGTACAGACAATGTGGGTGGAGGGAGCATTCAACACAGGTTAAAGAGACGTGTATTGTCTCCAGACAGTACAGCTTGTGAAATTGTGCAAGTCCAGGAGGCAAGCTGTGGGGGTTACTGATAATGTGACATAAATCCAACATCCCGGTTTAGACCGTCCTCATGTGTGCGGAACTTGGCTATCAGTTTCTGCTCAGTGACTCTGCGCTGTCGTGTGTCGTGAAGGCCGCCTTGGAGAACACTTACCCGAAGATCCAAGGCTGAATGCCCGTGACTGCTGAAGTGCTCGCCCACAGGAAGAGAACAGTCTTGCCTGGTGATTGTCGAGCGGTGTTCATTCATCCGTTGTCGTAGCGTCTGCATGGCGTCTGCACATCCCGCACTTCTTACCTTCAAACAACCACGCAACCTCAAACAGACCATTGTCCGCAGCAAACTACCCCGCCTTCAGGAGAACAGTGACCACGACATCACACAACTCTGCCACAGCAACCTCTGCAAGACGTGCCGGATCATCAACACGGATGCCATCATCTCACGTGAGAACACCATCTACCAGGTACACGGTACCTACTCTTGCAACTCGGCCAACGTTGTCTATCTGATACGCTGCAAGAAAGGATGTCCCGAGGCATGGTACATTGGGGAAACCATGCAGACGCTACGACAACGGATGAATGAACACCGCTCGACAATCACCAGGCAAGACTGTTCTCTTCCTGTGGGGGAGCACTTCAGCAGTCACGGGCATTCAGCCTTGGATCTTCAGGTAAGCATTCTCCAAGGCGGCCTTCACGACACACGACAGCGCAGAGTCACTGAGCAGAAACTGATAGCCAAGTTCCGCTCACATGAGGACGGTCTAAACCGGGATGTTGGATTTATGTCACATTATCAGTAACCCCCACAGCTTGCCTCCTGGACTTGCACAATTTCACAAGCTGTACTGTCTGGAGACAATACACATCTCTTTAACCTGTGTTGAATGCTCCCTCCACCCACATTGTCTGTACATTTAAGACCTGGCTGGCTGTAGAGATTTGCATTCTAATCAGTATTCTGTAATTTGATTTCTGTGTCTGTGCCCTGTTTGAGAACAGAGACCACTCCATCTGACGAAGGAGCATTGCTCCAAAAGCTTATGGTATTTGCTACCAAATAAACCTGTTGGACTTTAACCTGGTGTTGTGAGACTTCTTACTATCTCATAGAAGACAGAGGGTGGTGGTGGATGGAAAATTTTCAGACTGGAGACCAGTTACCAGCGGTGTACCACAGGGATCAGTGCTGGGTCCTCTGCTATTTGTGGTTTTTATCAATGACTTGGAGGAGGGGGCTGAAGGGTGGGTCAGTAAATTTGCTGATGACAGCAAGATTGGTGGAGTAGTGGATGAGGTGGAGGGCTGTTGTAGGCTGCGAAGAGACATTGATAGGATGCAGAGCTGGGCCGAAAAATGGCAGATGGAGTTTAACCCTGATAAGTGCGAGGTGATTCATTTTGGTATGACAAATTTGAATGTGGATTACAGGGTCAACGGCAGGGTTCTGAGGAATATGGAGGAACAGAGAGATCTTGGGGTTCATATCTACAGATCTCTGAAGGTTGCCACTCAAGCGGATAGAGCCGTGAAGTAGGCCTATAGCGTGTTAGCGTTTATTAACGGGGAGTTTGAGTTTAAGAGCTGTGGGGTTATGCTGCAACTGTACAGGACCTTGGTGAGACCACATTTGGAATATTGTGTGCAGTTCTGGTCACCTCACTATAAGAAGGACATGGAAGCATTGGAAAGAGTGCAAAGGAGATTTACCAGGATCCTTCCTGGTTTGGAGGGTAGGTCTTATGAGGAAAGGTTGAGGGAGCTAGGGCTTTTCTCTTTAGAGCGGAGGAGGATGAGAGGCGACTCAATAGAGGTTTATAAGATGATGAGGGGGACAGATAGAGTGGACGTTCATTTCCTTGGGTGGATGCAGCTGTTACTAGGGGGCATAACTATATGGTTCATGGTGAGAGATATAGGAGGGATGTCCAAGGTAGGTTCTTTACTCAGAGAGTGGTTGGGGTGTGGAATGGACTGCCTGCTGTGATAGTGGAGTCGGACACTTTAGGAACTTTCAAGCGGTTATTGGAAAGGCACATGGAGCACACCAGAATGATAGGGAGTGGGATAGCTTGATCTTGGTTTCGGACAAAGCTCGGCACAACATCGAGGGCCGAAGGGCCTGTTCTGTGCTGTACTGTTCTATGTAACTGCCCTGGCTGGTGACAATTCACATCTCTTTAACCTGTGATTATCCCTCTTTCCACTCGCATTGTCTGCACCTGTAAAGACTTGAATACCTGCTAAGACTCGTATTCCAACCATTATCTTGTAATTGAGTTTGTGCCTATATATGCCCTGTTTGTGAACCCAATTCTCCACTCACCTGATGAAGGAGCAGCGTTCCAAAAGCTCATGATACCAAATAAACCTGTTGGACTTTAACCTGGTGTTCTGAGACTTCTTACTGTGCCCATCCCAGTCCAACGCCGGCATCTCCACATCACAATTAATTTTTGGCCTCTCTCCAAATTTTCCCATCTCACCCATAATGATGCCCGCTGGTGCGGCTGGAAAATTCCAACCAATGATAGCCAGGAAATATTAATATTGAACCTCACTCAATAATAGCGTATTTCAGTAAAGACTTCTTAAGGTCTTAGATTCGGCAAACTTTATCTTACAGAAGGGAGGATTTGTGAACCGGAAACTCCAGCTGCAAGACCCACTTCAGGACCTGATGGCCATGGAGGGTGCATTTATAATGCAGCCAGACAGGTCGATTATCCGCCTGTAAATCCTTTCAATATGCTTGATGGCAGGCAGTAAGAGTGGGAGAGTTTCCGCAACAGCCATACTGCAGAAGGCAACAGCAAACCACTGCAGTATTTTGCCAAATGTAATCATGGAACTCCATGGCAGTCAACGCCCTCCTTAGAGCAAGGAGGAGCTTCTACAAGAAATGATTTAAAATAGTCAGAAATAGAGAAAACGGGTGGAATTTTCCAGCAATTCACTCCAGCGGGATTCTCTGGTCCTGTTGCAGTGAATGGAGATTTGTCTGAACTCCAGCAAAAACAATCCTAACCAAATCAATCTCCCCTCATTACTTCACTCCCGCAATCCCCGGAATCAGCCTGGTAAACCATCGCTGCACTCCCTCGAGAGCAAGAACATCCTTCCTCAGAAAAGGAGACCAAAACTGCACACAATACTCTAGGTGTGGCCTCACCAAGGCCCTGTATAATTGCAACAACACATCCCTGCTCCTGTACTCGAAACCTCTCGCAATGAAGGCCAACATGCCATTTGCCTTCTTTACCGCCTGCTGCACCTGCATGCTTACCTTCAGCGACTGGTGCACAAGGACACCCAGGTCCCGCTGCACACTCCCCTCTCCCAATTTACAGCTAAAAGGAGCCTGAGAAAGGAATCCCAGCAATCCCGAGTCCAAGGACCGAACCCACCTCCTGGAAACACCTGCCAAGAGTGTGGTTGAAGACGCGGTTCTGGGATCGGGGTCATTAGCCACGCAAGAACCCACGACCAGGAACACAAAGTTTCTCAAGCAGACAATCACACTCATCAGCGAGTGATCACCAAAGAAGATTTGTAACAGCTACATAAACATATCACAGGATGAAGAATACATTCACTTCTCACCTTTGAAGTTAATGATTTCAGCTTCCCCAGTAAAGACGGTTTATTGGAATAAACAATGTCATCTTCATTATCTTCTCCTTCCATTATAGCGCAGCTGTCAGCTGCAGGTAGTTCCACTTCCCTCGAGTTAGCATTCATCACCAACCTGGAGTATTTGTATTCCAGCCTGGAAGGATCAGGTTAAGAAAATGATGCAGGATGGTAGAGACAGAGAAGATCAACAAATGTTTTGGTGACAGGATGAGTGAGCTGGTTTCTTGTTAACAGCTTGTATTTATAATCGCACCCTTAACATCACAAAGTCCCAAGGCATTTGACAGGAGTTTATAAAAACACAATTTGACACTGGGCCACGATGGGAGATATTAGGTCAGGTGAACAAAAACTTGGTCCAAGAGGTTATTTCGAAGGAATGTCTTAAAGGAGGAAAGTGAAGTAGTTTGCAGGTTTAAGTTTATTTATTAGTGTCACAAGTAGGCTCACATTAACACTGCAATGAAGTTACTGTGGAAAGTGGGGTAGAGGGGGGGGACGGCGAGGGGGGCGGATGGCCAGGGGGTGGACGAGGGAGGGAGGGGGAGAGAGAGAGGGCCCGATTTTACCAAAACTTCGGGCACGAAATCGCGGTAAAGTTGGGCGTCGGGCCTATACCACGATCTGCACCCGAATCCGAGCAGATCGCGGCTTTACCGACACCCGATCCGGGCGCAGGTCCAGCCCACGCCCGAATCGGGTGGCTCGACGATTTAAATGCATTGGCATGCATTTAAATCGACTTAATGAACCGCGCACCCAACTCTACCGCCAAATCCCACTTTGCCGTCTTCTGGCCCGATCCGGATCCGTGCTTTTAACGACCTGGTAAATAAAAGTCTGAAGTCGTCGCTGCAGCTTCCGAAGAGCGGGCTCAGAGCCTGCAACGGCTCTCTGACCCAGGTCATCCTCTGGTTTGGGGGGGGGGGGGGGGGGGGGGGCGGGTGCGAGGGGGGGGGGGGGGGGAGGTGGGCAGTGGGAGGAGGGGAGGTGGGGTTGGGGCGAAGGGGGTATGGGAGGAGGGGGGGTGGGGTTGGGGCGAAGGGGGGATGGGAGGAGGGGGGGTGGGGTTGGGACCCAGATCATCCTCTGGTCGGGGGTGGGGGGGTCCGTTGCCAGTCTGCGGCCGATCGGTGGGGAGGGAGGGGGCAGGGGGGTCCGCCGCCACTCTGCGGACGATCCCTCCTCCCCATCGGAGGAACGAATCCCTCCTTCCGGAGTGGACGTGCGGCCATGCCATCCCACAAAACCTTCAGGATGAAGCAATTCCTCGCTAAGAAGATGAAGCAGAACCGGCCGATTCCACAGTGGATCCGCATGAAAACCGGCTACAAGATCAGTACAAGTCCAAGAGGAGACATTGGAGAAGGACCAAGCTGGGCCTGTAAAGGGATACACCATCACTGGTACACTACCAGCCACAGCCATCTCTCCCGCTCTCTTGCCCCTGCAGGGAAGAGTAATCTGTGGCTGGTAGTGTACCAGTGATGGTGTATCCCTTTACAGGCCCAGCTTGGTCCTTCTCCAGTGTCTCCTCTTGGACTTGTACTGATCTTGTAGCCGGTTTTCTTGTGGATCCACTGTGGAATCGGCCGGTTTTGCTTCATCTTCTTAGTGAGGAATCGCTTCATCCTGAAGGTTTTGTGGGATGGCATGGCCGCACGTCCACTCCGGCAGGAGGGATTCGTTCCTCCGGTGGGGAGGAGGGATCGCCCGCAGAGTGGCGGTGGACCCACCCCGCCCCCTCCCTCCTCACCGATCGGCCGCAGACTGGCAGCGGATCCCCCCCGCCCCAACCAGAGGATGATCTGGGTCCCACCCCCGCTCCTCCTCCCACCCGCCCCTCCACCCCACCTCCCCCCACCCCCCCCAGAGGATGATCGTCAGAGAGCCGCTCTCTCCGCTTTCTGCATTTTTTCTCGAGCCCGGGCGCGCCGTCAGATTTTTTTCGAACTGCACATGCGCAGTTCAGAGCTCCGATTGGTCCGCCAGCGCTAAGCCCTGCCCACAGCGCGAATCGGACCAGAGCCGGAAAAACGCGTATGGGTGCGCTGGAAAGAGGATTCCAGGCGCGGATCTATTTGACGCCCGGATTTGGCACTTAGACTCAAAATGGTAAAATCAGGCCCAGACAGACAGAGAGAGAGAGGGAGACAGAGAGAGAAGGAGACAGAGAGAGAGGGAGACAGAGAGAGAGGGAGACAGAGAGAGAGGGAGACAGAGAGAGAGGGAGACAGAGAGAGAGGGAGACAGAGAGAGAGGGAGACAGAGAGAGAGGGAGACAGAGAGAGACAGAGAGAGAGAGAGAGAGAGACACAGAGAGAGAGAGAGAGACAGAGAGAGAGAGAGACAGAGACAGAGAGAGACAGAGACAGACAGAGAGACAGACAGAGAGAGAGACAGAGAGAGAGAGACACACAGAGAGACACACAGAGAGACACACAGAGAGACACACAGAGAGACACACAGAGAGACACACAGAGAGACACACAGAGAGACACACAGAGAGACACACAGAGAGAGAGACAGAGAGAGAGACAGAGAGAGAGACAGAGAGAGAGACAGAGAGAGAGACAGAGAGAGAGACAGAGAGAGAGAGACAGAGAGAGAGAGACAGAGAGAGAGAGACAGAGAGAGAGAGACAGAGAGAGAGAGAGAGACAGAGAGAGAGAGACAGAGAGAGAGACAGAGAGAGAGACAGAGAGAGAGACAGAGAGAAAGGTGGAGAGAGGGAATTCCAGATTTGAGGGTCCAGGCAGCTGAAGGCACGGTCACCAATGGTGGAGCGATTAAAATTGGGGATATTCAAGAGGAGGAATTCAATCGTGGCACAGGGCTGATCTCACATCCATGCAATAATTTAATTCCTGAAAACAGCAGCTTGGTTGACAGACGACTGTTTGGATAAACGGGGATATCTATTGCACTGTCACTGCTATGAGATCTTCCCCTTTTTTTGGAAACACTTGTTACAGAGATAAATCACCTCAAAGAACTTTTAGCATTATTTACTGAATGGAGTCATCACCATAAAACTGCATTTGTTCCTTTGGACAAAATATATCCCACCATTGGAACTCAACTTAGTCACTTCAGAAACTAATCAAACTGTTTCTCTTCTCGCCAATCTCAGGTACATAAAACAGATGAACACCTCGCTACAAAAACATACATCTGTTATTTCAAAAACATCATACTTAGCTCTGTAGCACAGATGAGAAACAATACAAAACGTTAACAATCTGTTTAAAGTTTTTAAAAATCCACAATTTTAAAATATTGCCATTCCCAGTGGTGGGACTTTCTGCGGTGTCGATAAAGGGGAAGACACTATTATATACTCCACAACCAAAGGTTTACTCTGAAGTATGTTAATGTGCTTAATTTACACATACATACATCAGCTACTGAAAGTAATTCTGTGAGTTGTGCAGTAAGTCAGTGCTATAATGTACACGTACGAGGGCCCTGAACTTAGAAGGTTCAGTTAATCTAAGTCAAGGAAATCGATAACACTTTCAAAATGGAAAGTTGTAAATTCTGGATCGCAGAACAGAAACTTATTGTACTTCGGTTTTAATGTTACTGCTATCATCACTGATCCTAAACAAATGCAAGCTCTCCCATTCAACATAGTTATTGAACAATTACACTGTTCACACAACATAAGAACATAAGAAATAGGAGCAGGAGTAGGCCATCTAGCCCCTCGAGCCTGCCCCGCCATTCAATAAGATCATGGCTGATCTGAAGTGGATCAGTTCCACTTACCCGCCTGATCCCCATAACCCTTAATTCCCTTACAGATCAGGAATCCATCTATCCGTGACTTAAACATATTCAACGAGGTAGCCTCCACCACTTCAGTGGGCAGAGAATTCCAGAGATTCACCACCCTCTGAGAGAAGATGTTCCTCCTCCACTCTGTCCTAAACTGACCCCCCTTTATTTTGAGGCTGTGCCCTCTAGTTCTGGTTTCTTTTCTAAGTGGAAAGAATCTCTCCACTTCTACCCTATCCAGCCCCTTCATTATCTTATATGCGTCTATAAGATCACCCCTCAGCCTTCTAAACTCCAACGAGTACAAACCTAATCTGCTCAATCTCTCCTCATAATCTACACCCCTCATCTCCGGCATCAACCTGGTGAACCTTCTCTGCACTCCCTCCAAGGCCAATATATCCTTTCGCAAGTAAGGGGACCAAAACTGCACACAGTATTCCAGCTGTGGCCTCACCAATGCCCTGTACAGATGCAGCAAGACTTCTCTGCTTTTATATTCTATCCCCCTCGCAATAAATGCCAACATCCCATTTGCCTTCTTGATCACCTGTTGTACTTGCAGACTGAGTTTTTGCGACTCATGCACAAGGACCCCCAGATCCCTCTGCACAATAGCATGTTGTAATTTTTTCCCATTTAAATAATAATCCAATGTGCTATTATTTCTTCCAAAGTGAATAACCTCACATTTGCCAACGTTATACTCCATCTGCCAGATCCTCGCCCACTCACTCAGCCTATTCAAATCTCTCTGCAGACCTTCCGCTTCCTCCATGCAATTCACTTTCCCACTTATCTTCGTGTCGTCAGCAAACTTTGGTACCCTACACTCAGTCCCCTCCTCCAGATCATCTATGTAAATAGTAAACAGTTGAGGCCCCAGTACCGATCCCTGCGGCATGCCACTAGTCACCATCTGCCAACCAGAAAAGCACCCATTTATTCCAACTCTCTGCTTCCTGTTAGATAACCAATCCCCAATCCACGCTAACACCTTATCCCCAACTCCGTGTGCCCCAATCTTCTGCAGCAACCTTTTGTGAGGCACCTTATCGAATGCCTTTTGGAAATCCAAAAACACCACATCTACCGGTTCCCCTCTGTCAACCGCACTAGTCACCTCTTCATAAAAATCCAGTAAATTCGTCAAACACGACTTTCCTCTCATCAATCCATTCTGCGTCTGCTTGGTCGAACCATTCTTATCCAGATGGCCTGCTATTTCTTCTTTAATGATGGATTCCAGCATCTTCCCAACTACAGACGTTAAGCTAACCGGCCTGTAGTTACCCGCCTTTTGTCTACTTCCTTTTTTAAACAGCGGCGTAACAGTAGCCGTTTTCCAATCAGCTGGCACTACCCCAGAGTCCAGTGAATTTTGATAAATAACCACTAACGCATCCGCTATTACCTCTGACATTTCTTTCAGTATCCTGGGATGCATTCCATCCGGGCCCGGGGACTTGTCCACCTGACACTTAACCCATGTAATAGTCATCATTCAAATTATGATGCATCTGTCTTTATAAATGCAGCTATTATTAGATTGGAAACGGTATTGCAGATATACTTATGAGCAAAATAGTTTCTGATAATTGTCTCTGCTTGAGAAAAGGTTCTTTATAAGTAGGTACTCACTCAAGTCTGCCTGTGTAAGAATGGACATTCTACTAATCCTGAAGTTAAACTCCACTTACAACGACTGATTTATCCCAGAGAACAGGGTCATTCCCAAACCAAAACCATTAACACAGATAGCTTTACTCATCTATTCAAACCACCTCTCTGCTGCACCATTCACCAATCCCCTCTGACTCAAGATTCAATATTTGAAATGTTCTTTATTAATTCTGCAGAGGGAGGTTTGAAGTACTTTCCCCCCCAGTGAGAGGTTTCAACATCCTAACCCTGTGGGATCTACACACAGCCCATTCCGTATTTCTTTTATCTGCATCGCATTCCAATCAAATTGACTCTGCAGCAATAGGATTACTACATGCCATGTATATTGTGCTGTCATTGAGCATGAAACCGACACATTAAATTGTCCACTGATTTCACTAATGGGAGAGTCCTGAACAAGGGGACAAAGCCACAAGATAAAGGGCCGGTCATTTAAAACTGAGGTGCGTAGAAATTTCTTCTCGCAGGAGGTGGTGAATCTCTGGAATTCTCTGCCCCAGAGGGTGCTGGAGGCTGGATCATTAGAAGTATTTAAAGTGGAGTTGGATAAATATTTGATAGATCGAGGAATAGAGGGCGACGGGAGAAATGGCACAGAAAAGGAGTTGAGGCCAGCGTAGATCAGCCATGATCATGGTGGGGCAGGCTTGAAGGGCCTGGTCGCTTTCTCCCTGTGTTTTTAGATTTGAAAGTTATTACAGAAAAAAACCAGCTGAACACTCTTTACTGAGGGCGGCACGGTAGCACAGTGGTTAGCACTGCTGCTTCACAGCTCCAGGGACCTGGGTTCGATTCCCGGCTTGGGTCACTGTCTGTGTGGAGTTTGCACATTCTCCTCGTCTCTGCGTGGGTTTCCTCCGGGTGCTCCGGTTTCTTCCCACAGTCCAAAGATGTGCGCGTTAGGTTGATTGGCCGTGATAAAATTGCCCCTTAATGTCCTGGGATGTGTAGATTAGAGGGATTAGCGGGTAAAATATGGAGGGATATGGGGGTAGGGCCTGGGTGGGATTGTGGTCGGTGCAGACTCGATGGGCCGAATGGCCTCTTTCTGTACTGTAGGGTTTCTATGATTTCTATTCCTATGCAAATTAATTAAATTACATTTGTCCAGGAACAAATTATTCAACATAATCGACTTTTAAAGTTGGCTGCTTTTGGTTTCATTGACATTCTGAACATTTTGAGTGAACTTACTTCTTGTTCTTCTTCCAGAAGTAGCAGGTTAAGATCACCAGGAGGACTGCAGTAAAAGCTCCAATCCCCACAACCACTTTCAGCCAAAAATCTATCATCTCACAATCGCTGATACTTTTTGCAGGGAGATTCACGCCTTTAATGCAAACTTTCGGCTCCTTCCACACGTAAGTGGTTTCCTATAACAAGGAACAAGTTATTCATTTTTACAGTTAAAACTGCCGAGAGATTCCCCACCACAGGCAGTCTCCCTCACGCCTGAAAAAACACATTTCAACCTTGCCAACTGGGAATTTATAACAAGGGAACACCGCTTCTCACGGTCAGACTTCCATTGGTTCAAGCGTTGAATGAATGAATTGGTTGAAGGTTATTCTCGTAAAGGTTGCACTATAAGGGCATCAAGAACAACTATATATGTAAAAATTATTTCTAAGGAGGGTGCTTGGTAATATTGCAGCCAGCCCCTAGAATCCACAAGAAGATTGCAAAGTTTTTCTCATTGATAGACAATTAATAAATAGGGTGGTGGGTGTCTGGAATTCGCTGCCTGAGTTGGTGGTGGAGGCAGAGACCCTGAACTCGTTTAGAAATAACCTGGATCTGCACCTTAAATGCTGTAAGCTACAGGGTTATGGGCCGGGTGCAGAAGGGTGGGATTAGAAAGGGCACCTGGGTGTCTTCAGGCTGGCATGGACAATGGCCTCCTCCTGTGCTATAACTTTTCTTTGGTTCTAATATCAGGATAAACAGTGGTCATTTTTATAGAGAATGCATGCTACACATGTTAAGGCGAAGGTGTTACGTGTGGGACTCCCGCATCTCTTTCTGGAAGAGCACAATTTTTGATCGCAGCGACTCCTTCCCTTGATGATGAAAACTACCCAGATAGATGGAAGCTGACATGCTCAAAAGTCTCTTTCAGGATGAAACAGATCCAAGAACTCTTTGCTCATCCTCTTGTGCCATGATTTTGCAAACTACAAAATACAGGGAGAAATTTTGAAACCTTCAATGTGGAAAGGAGGTTTCTCAATGTCAATCTTAGCAGTAATTGGCATGGAAATAGTTAATCCAAAATACTACTTTAAAATAAACAGCAGGAGTACAAGAAAGGGGCGGCACAGTGGCAGAGTGGTTAGCACTGCTGCCTCACAGCGCCAGGGACACGGGGTCAATTCCGGCCTCGGGTCACTGTCTGTGTGGAGTTTGCACGTTCTCCCCGTGTCTGCGTGGGTTTCCTCCGGGTGCTCCGGTTTCCACCCACAGTCCAAAGATGTGCGGGTTAGGTTCATTGGTCATGCCAAGAAGGCCTGTTTCCATGCTGTAAACCTCTATGACTCTAAATTGACCCTAATGTCGGGGGATTAGCAGGGTTAATGTGTGGGGTTACGGGAATAGGGCCTGGGTGGGATTGAGGTCGGTACAGACTCGATAGGCCAAATGGCCTCATTCTGTACTGTAAGGATTCTAATGATTCTCGAGAAACACAGGCTCAGAATATTTAAACCTTAACTTTCAAACAGCTATCAGGAAGTTCTTCGAGAGACGAGTAATCAATTCAGGGAACTTGCCCTGCAGACAATTCCTCCACAATCATTTGGGGTGCAAATAGCTTGAGTGGTTTCGGGACGAGGGGTGTCAGAGGAGAGGGGGGGCGGTCTGTTTCTGCATCAGTACACTAAAATAGGCTGAGGAGCCCTCTCACCTTTAAACAAAGAATAGGCCCCAAAGCAAAGTGGCTGCAGAGATTGAGGTGATGTTGTTATTTAATAACAACAAGGCCTGTTGGCGGCCTTCGCGACACACGACAGCGCAGAGTCGCTGAGCAGAAACTGATAGCCAAGTTCCACACACACGAGGACAGCCTCAACCGGGATATTGGGTTCATGTCACACTATTTGTAACTCCCACAGTTGCGTGGACCTGCAGAGTTTCACTGGCTGTCTTGTCTGGAGACAATACACATCTTTTTAGCCTGTCTTGATGCTCTCTCCACTCACATTGTTTTGTTTCTTAAAGACTTGATTAGTTGTAAGTATTCGCATTCCAACCATTATTCATGTAAATTGAGTCTGTGTTTTTATAAGCTCTGTTTGTGAACAGAATTCCCACTCACCTGAAGAAGGGGCTTAGAGCTCTGAAAGCTTGTGTGGCTTTTGCTACCAAATAAACCTGTTGGACTTTAACCTGGTGTTGTTAAACTTCTTACTGTGATGTTGTTGCACAGGGTGACCAGCAGAGGGGGCAGAAACCCTTTTTAACGGTTAAAGAATCTGGAGACGGAGAGGCCAAGGGCTCGGTGAACTCCAATCACAAGACAACATTAAAACGGGGCTCAAACAACCTGCATGTGGTCCAATGGATCTACGATAGTGTTTATGCTCCATATGAATCTCTTCCCCCCTTTCTTCACCCAAGTCCATCAACATTCCTTCTACTCCTCTCTTGCTCATATCTTATCTAACTTTCCCTTAACCGCATCAAAGCTGTAGGCCTCAATGGCAGCAAATTCCACATTCTCGCCACTCTCGGCGTAAAGAGGTTTCTCCTGACTTCCCGACTGGATTTATTAGTGGCTACCCAACACCCAAGGCCCTGTCGTTTTCAATCTGAGAGGTTGGGTGCAGGTGGCTTAAGGCCCAGCTGCCAATGGTGAGTTGAAGGGAGGGGAAGATACCAGGAGCCCTGAGCAGAGGGAAAGAGAGCTCGGGAGGTTTGCAATGCTGGTGGAGAGCACAGAGAAAGAGGGGAATGCGGCCACGGAAGGAATTAAATTCAACGGTGAGAATTGCAGATTTGAGGCTTCGGGGGACCGGGAGCCAATGAGGGTCAATGAGGAAAGGTGTGGAGGAGAAACAGATTCGAATACTGGAAAAATAGATTGGATGAGGAGAGATTCGTGCAAAGTAACAATGATGAGAAATCATTTCAGTTAACACACCGAGTGAGAGGGTGAAAAAAGCACATCAACATTTTCACAGCTAATAAGGTGGGAGATATTACGATGCGGAAATTAGTTAGCTGATGGAGAGGGTATAGAGTCTGAAACTTGGGTCAACATCTCATCTGCAAACTGCCAAAGACACAGGTTAACAAGGATAATGGCAGGTGGTGAGGATCTAAAGGTGGGTGGATGCTGAAGCGGATTCCACTGATTGGCTGGACAAAATTTCAACAACTTATGTTCACATTCTGCATTTGACATTGTTTAAAAAAAAATGCTCCACAACTTAAACAGAGTTTTGCAGAAACACGGGCTGGAATTTTCCGACCATTCACGCCAGCAGGATTTTCCCATCCCACTGCAGTGAACAGAGACCTGTCTCGTTGCCAAATGCCCCGTCCTTGCTGTGGCAGGAGGGTGGCGTGACCGGGCGGTAAAATCGTGCCCCAAGTTCATGGTCACCTGGTCAAGAATATCCCAAACTATCAAATCTTTTTAATAAATAGTATCCACAAGTGACTTTCTTTTCTTTCTCGCCCTAGGATAAAAAACATTCCGGTTGCAGACAAAGATTTAACAAAGGAAGATAACACGGTGGCACAGAGGTTAGCACTGCTGCCTCACAGTGTCAGGGATCCGGATTCAATTCCCTGCTTGGGTCACTGTCTGTGTGGAGTCTGCGCGTTCTCCCCGTGCCTGCATGGGTTTCCTCCGGGTGCTCCGGTTTCCTCCCACACTCCGAACATGTGCAGGTTAGGTGCATTGGCCATGATAAATTTCCCCTTAGTGTCCCAAGATGTGTATTTATATGGATTAGCCATGATAAATGTGTGGGGTTACAAAGATAGGACAGGAGAATAAAATACTCCATCAGAGAGTCGGTGCAGACTCGATGAACGGCACGGTGGCATAGTGGTTAGCACTGCTGCCTCTCAGTGCCAGGGACCCGGGTTTGACTCCCGGCTTGGGTCACTGTCTGTGCGGAGTCTGCATGTTCTCCCCGTGCCTATGTTTCCTCCGGGTGCTCTGGTTTCCTCCCACAGTCCAAAAGACGTGCTGGTTAGGTGCAATGGCCATACTAAATTCTCCCTCAGTGTACCCGAACAGGCGCCGGAGTGTGACGGCTTATCCTAGACCATTCAAGACAGAACTTATGAGAAATCTCTGCTCCAGTGAGTCTGATCTGAGCTGCAAGCCAAGGTTTTAATCAGGCAGTTTAGTTAACCCTAACGAGACAGTTCAATAAAATAATCAGAAAATAATTGAGGAATTACCATAGCAACAAACATTCAATCAGGCCCAAGAGGAACTCAGTTCATCTCAATGACCTGCATTCAGCCGACTCTCACAGCGTACCTGAAGACCGCCTTTGCAAGCTCCTTCGATTTCATGGTAATCGTCATTTCTGCAGAGTGGACAGGCCTCCTCGCTCTCCCACAAAAAGAGGAATGTACACCCGTCACAGGTCCCACCTGGACAGCCGCTGGTTTAGAAAAGGAAGTGTCAGTCATACAGAGCAATGTCCACAATAAGGAAAAGCCGGGAGCATTTTACTCTCACTCGGTAACTTTCATATTTACTGAAGTTCTACAACCAGGTTCTAGAGATGGGCAATAAGTACTGCCCAGCCAGCGATGCCCATGTCCCACAAATGAATAAAAACCCAGCATCTACAAAACGAAAACCACGATCTTTGGGAAAAGAAATCACATTAGTGCAAATGAGATGCAAAAACTTTATTTCAAAAAAAAAATCTATCCTTTGGGACTGGATACTGCGCAGTGGTTAGCACTGCTGCCTCACAGCGCCAGGAACCTGGGTTCGATTCCCAGTTTGGGTCTCTGTCTGTGTGGAGTTTGCACATTTTCCCCATGTCTGCGTGGGTTTCCTTTGGTTTCCTCCCACACTCCAAATGTTTCCTCCGGGTGCTCCGGTTTCCTCTCTCAGTCCAAAGGTGTGTGGGTTAGGTGGATTGGCCATGATAAATTGCTCCTTAGTGTCAGGGGGATTAGCTAGGGTAAAGACTTGGGGTTATGGGGATTCAGCCTGTGTGGGACTGTGGTCGGTACAGACTCGATGGGCCGAATGGGCTCCTTCTGCACTGTAGAATTCTATGATTCTAGAAGAAAATCCCTCAAACGGTCTATTATCAAGGCTTGGGGCAGGGCACATGGTTACTCTATCTGTTCCACACTTGTCGCTCTTCAGTACATACATGCCAACTGGCAGCTATTTGCACTAAGGTTTTGAACTCAGTCAGTATGTTGACAACAGCAGAGCAGAACAGCCCCTTCCTGCTCAGCCCCGCTGCTGCTTGGAAGTGACGGTGAATGGTGGAGTCAGATTTCTGTTCCTCTCGACATTGCTCCCAATCTCCAGCGGAAGGGATTCTGGACTCTGTAAAAAGTAGGTGGGCGTGTTCCCGAAAACAGGATCACTTCACTTGATGACGTGAACCATTCCGAGGAAAAGATTCTTGACAAGAGCAGAAGTGAGGGAAGGGAGAAACAGATGTTAGTGAAGAGGGGAAGAGGAAGTTGGTGGAAATGAAGGCGAGAGCTAATCAAGCAGAACCCTGGCCCACATTTGGGTTTAAGAGTGCAGCAAGATGTGGGGGGGGGGGGGGGGGAAGAGAGCTTTAACATGGAAGAAAGTTAAAGAAGATTTACTTGAGATGGGGAGCAGAGAGGGAGCAGAGTGTGAGCATGAACCACAAGACTTGCAGGAGCAGAGTATGTTTGTGTAAGATGGTGGGGAGCTCAGTGTACTGAATGAGGAGATTGTGGAGTGAATCTCTCCACTGGAATGACTGAACTGAAACTGAGCGAGGATGGGTGTGAGGGAGCAATTTTTGAGGTAACATTTGGGGATGTAATGACGTGTCTGTTGGACATCCAAGTTATTTTTTCTCTCTTTATAAATTAAAAATACATTAATTCTGAAGGAAAAAAACTTTGAAATCAGTCAAAATAAAGAATTCTTAAATGTCAAACTTTTAATTTTACCAGGGAAACATCCCACCAGACATTCCCTTCCTGAATCCCTCCCAAAGTGCAGAACTTTCTCAGTACATCTTCTGGTTTCTTTGGCATCTTTTAATCTGAAGGAACTCTATTCTCAGTCTGTGTAATTATATAATTTCTTTCTAACAAAAGTTTACAAACAGGGTTCTCTGTTCAGAAGGCAGCTTAGAACCACAGAATTGCTACAGTGCAGAAGGAGGCCATTCAGCCCATCAAGTCCACACTGACTCTCTAAAAGAACATCTTACCCAGGCCCACCCCTGCCCCATTCACTTAACCCTATGTATTTAACCCACTAATTCCCTAACCTACACATTTTGGGACGCTAAGGAGCAATTTAGCATGGCCAATTCATCTAACCCTCACATCTTTGGACTGTGGGAGAAAACCAGACCACCCAGAGGAAACCCACGCAGACACGGGGAGAACGTGCAAACTCCACACAGACAAGGCCAGAATCGAACCAGGTCCCTGGTGCTTTGAGGTAGCAGTGCTAATCACTGTGCCACCATGCCACAAAGCAATGTGTCACTTTGTTTGAAACAACTAAACTATGCGTTGGTAGTTATGTCATTTGATTGACATCCTTGACAGTGACAAGGACGAAAAGATCAACTAGACTTGGAAATGAAACATAGGAGCAGGATGTCGTCGGTTAGCCCCTGAAGCCTGTTCCACTGCCACCTTTCAATGGGACCATGGCTGATCTGTAACCTAATGCCATATATCCACATTATTTAATACCATCTACATTTAACAATTCAGAAAGTTTGTGAAACATGCATTTGAACCATCCTTATTTTTATATGTCATTATTTGCATTTATCTGAGCTCCCACAGAGTTAGTAAATTATATCCCAGAATTCAAAAATACCTCCATGCTTATCAATTTTATGAGATGATTTTAGGATTATACGCTCAAACACCAGAAGGCAGAACAGAGGCTTGTAAAGCAACCTTTAGTCAAAAATGATATTCACCGTCAGGGAAAAAGGAATTAAGCCTCTCAGTTCTTGCTAACAAGTAGAATGAAAGCAAGGATTCAAAGCAGAATTATTCTCTTCAGTTGCTCATTTGTTCATGCATGTCTGTTCATGAATTATTAAATGATACATCAGCAAGAATCAGAATGATATTTTAAAATATTTAAGCAACTTCAGTAGCTAAAGATCCTCAGAGTATTGTGCACAGTTCTGGGCATCAGACGTTAGGAAGGCTGTAAAGGCTTTAGAGAGGGTGCAGAAAATATTTGAGAGAATGGTTCCAAGGATGAGAGGTTTTGGTTGTGTGGATAGATTGGCAAAGTCGGGATTGTTCTCTAAAGAAAAGGCTGAGGGGGAATTTAACAGAATTGTTCAAAATCACAGAGGGTCTAAACAGAGTGGATAGAGGGAGAAATGAAAGATTCTAATGTAAGCCTTGGAATTGGCCTGTTGGAGAATAAAGAACATTGAATATAGGGATAGGTGTAGCAGGCAAAACTCACATAACTCACATAACCCGTGACACATCCTCTGTCTCTGATGATTCCATAAGAACATAGGAACTAGGAGCAGGAGTCGGCCATCTGGCCTGTTGAGCCTGCTCTGCCATTCAATAAGATCATGGCTGATCTTTTCATGGATTCAGCTCCACTGACCCGCCCACTCACCATAACCCTTAATTCCTTTACTGTTCTATCCTTGCCTTAAAAACATTCAATGGGGTAGCCTCAACTGCTTCACTGGGCAGGGAATTCCACAGAATCACAACCCTTTCGGTGAAGAAGTTCCTCCACAATTCAGTCCTAAATCTGCTCCTCCTTATTTTGAGGCCATGCCCCCTAGTTCTAGTTTCACCCGTCAGTGGAAACAACCTCCCTGCTTCTATATTATCTATTCCCTTCATAATCTTATATGTTTCTATAAGATCTCCTCATTCTTCTGAATTCCAATGAATATAGCCCCAGTCTATTCAGTCTGTCCTCAGAAACTAACCCTCTCAACTCCGGAATCAACCTAGTGAATCTCCTCTGCATCCCCTCCAGTGCCAGTATATCCTTTCTCAAGTAAGGAGACCAGAACTATACACTGTACTCCAGGTGTGGCCTCACCAGCACCTTATACAGCTGCAACATAACCTCCCTGTTTTTAAACTTTAAACCTCTATCAATGAAGGACAAAATTCCATTTGCCTTCTTAATTACCTGCTGCACCTGCAAATCAACTTTTTGTGATTCATGCACAAGGATACCCAGGTCCCTCTGCACAGCAGCATGCTGCAATTTTTTATCATTTGAATAATAGTCAATTTTACTGTTATTTCTACCAAAATGGATGACCTCACATTTACCAACATTGCACTCCATCTGCCAGACCCTCGCCCACTCACTTAGATTATCTATATCCCTTTGCAGACTTTGTGTCCTCTGCGCACTTTGCTCACATTCCAGCAAAAAACACACACACACACGCACACACACACACGCAAACAAGCTGGCAGAAGCATAAAGTGGTTGCTTCGCAACTGGGGACACCTTTAAAGTAGGAAGGCTTTTGAGTTTGGTTTTTAACTGGATAGGTTGCAGTTAGAGATAAGAAGTCAGGGAGTGACCATCTCTCATCTCTGCCAGAACAAAAGGTGGACAGGACAAGGGGGCTGCAAATAGGCAGGCTTCCCAAAGAGCCAGAAAAAGCCCAGACAACCGAGGAATTGGGTATATAGAACGTTTTAGGAAGACTGAAGTTAAGGGAACAGAAATCAAGAAGCTGAACAAGGTAGTCTTCAGGAGAACTTAAGGAAAAAGCTGGTCAGGTGTTCAGAGTTGAAGGGGCAACTGCAGTAACCAGATTTAAAGTAGGAAAGCAGACTTCAAAGGTAAATCAAAAGTTTGGAGCTATTTTAATCCACTCTAGGAATCAATAGTTAAAGCAATTGTGAAGAATTTGTGCAACAGTCCAGACAAAAGGAACCCTGAAGGGAGAAGTGTAAACCCTGAAAGTGAATGGTTGATCGAAGCAGTTGAGGGAAAGCATTGTTTGCAAGAAGATTTGAAAGTAGAATAGAGACAAAATGGCTCATGGTATAAGAATTATCTGGGGAGATTTTGAGGAGAACTCCACAGAAACTCACTCAGGGCCGGAGTGGAGTGTGTTTGACCACAGTCAGCCTGTGTGTTTGAAAGGGCTGTGTGCAACTGAGACACATTATAGCCTAAGATATACCCTGTAAACCATGTTAACCTTAAAATCTGTGTATATTTGTGACGCTAATGGTGGAGTAAAGGAATGTTGCATCATAATTAAACTTTTCGTGTTTAATAATTTTTTTTCATTAAAACTAACTCGTGATCCCATGACTCTATTCCTTCATGTTTTCATTTTAAAAAAGTAAAAATTAAGGTTGTTTGACTCGGGGTTCTATTCTGGGATCTTCTTGTCCAGTTATAAAACTAACAGGGATTGAGTGAGACACACACAGGGAACAAGGGGTACAGGGGGAGGGAATGGGGAGGGACACACAGGAAGATAGGGAATTAGGAAAGATGGCAAGAGGGAGTTGGGACAGACAGCGAGAGGGACATGCAGAGACACAGGCAGCGTGAGAGAGTAGGTATTTGGGATTTTCGTTATTATAAAGCAACAGTTGCAGTTGCTGGTAAGTAAACTGATGCTTAGAAATGTTCTCATTGTGAAGTGTTTTGTGGTATTGATATCACACGCCGTATCATTAAATACATGCAGCAGTTGCAATGAATACCTTGGCACAGAAATTTCTCCCTGGCTAGCCTTTCCTGGACTACATCTCATTGTTATAACTGTTCCACGTCCATTTTCACACGACGCTGTTGACAATGTTGACCTGTGGTAATAAATGGGATAACAAAAGCTTTCAAAAGTCGTCAAAATCTTACGCAAAATGATTGAACCGGTCTTAACCCGGGTTCAGAGTTGGCACAAAGAGCACCACACGAAACAATTCACCAGCTTCACACCGATTGGAAACCTCACACTAAAAAGGTTTCTCACTCTGCAGTGAACAGCACTGTCAGCGGCTGGGACGAAGGCTCATATTTCCATCAGAGAATCACATGAATTGTTGTCAAGTGAATGGGCTGAGTTTGGAGTTTTTGATCATTGGCAGATGGAAGGTTCTCAATTTGGTTGTAATCACACTGCCCCGCCTAGTTACATAGCAAATTTTACCAAAACTCACTAAAATATAATCACTGGGATAACCCTCATGCATTATGTTTAACATAAATGCTCTTCTTTATCATAGAATCCTACAGTGCAGAAGGAGGCCATTCTGCCCATCGAGTCTGCACTGACCACAATCCCACGCACCCCATAACTCCATGCATTTACCCAATCTAGTCCCCATGACACTAAGGGGCAATTTAGCATGGCCATTCCACCTAACCCACACATCTTTGGACTGGGGAAGGAAGCTCATGCAGACACGGGGAGAACATGCAAACCCCACACAGACAGCGACCCAAACCGAGAATTGAACCCAGGTCCCTGGCACGGAGAGGCAGCAGTGCTAACCACTGTGCCACCGTGCTGCCCGTTTATGTTCCTTGCAATGAATTTGAACAGACAAACTCCTCCCAAGACCATTTCAATAAACATCCAAAAGCAGCAATGAAACAATACATGGAGTGAGCAATCTTATTATTCCTTCTCTCCACATTGGGAAGCATCGTGTTGTTACTGGCAAACAGGAGGGGACTATGTGGGAAATCAGACACTGATTGCGTTCCAGAACCCTAACCCAAACACTATCATGGAATAAACAGTTTCAATCACACACACACTCCACTTACATGTAGAAGAAATGTATGTCAGGAATGTGGTTTGTAGGAGGGGGGAATTTTTCTGGTCTTGCAGTGATATTCTGCACGGATGTTTCAACTGTTGCTCCTGGCGAAAGAAAATACATTTCGGAATAAAATATTTAAGTATGAAGAAACATCAAGTAAAACTTTCTTGTCTCACACAAAACAGGATACTTGCCACAGAGTACAACCCATGGCAAGAGCTTGCATGTGGAGTCTTTCACTGTGGGGAGGCTGTTGTGCAGTAGCTGACCAGGAAACTCTCCCTATAATCGGAAGGATTTACAAACCTACTTGGCCACATTGTGAATGCAGCTTCCATGGCTGTCGATTCCTGGGGAGGGGGACTTGAACCTGGGCTTCTAGCTCAGAGGTAGGATGCCACCCACCTGTTCCACAAGATTGAGCCACAGTAAAACCAATGGCAAGTCTATCAGCACTCAAAATACTAAAGAATAAATCAGACTGCAACTTTCAGCAACTGCAAACTCAGTTAAACATGGGATTAGGAAATGGTTGTCCAAGGTTAACCGTTTCCTGCAGAAGCTTCATTATACCCGTACGGGTGTGTGCAGCCCCTGGGGGAGAGGGACACGACATGGGGGTAGCCTGGCAATGCCCCCTGGCACAGGTTGGAACTTTTGCCAGGGACGGACCCGGTGGGAGCCTCATGTGGGGGGGGGGGGATTCATTTATCTGTGGTGGTGGGCGGGAGCAGACGTAGCAGATGGGGATGCCGATGATGGCCATTTGGGGGGGGGGGGGTTGCCGGTGAAGGGATCTGACGTTCAGAGGGAAGTGGGATGGGGTTGCCGGTACCAATGCTGGGGTGCGGGTGGGGTAGCGGGGTGAATGCTGGCTCTGATCGAGGGGTTGGGGGGGGAGGGATGTGGGGAGGTTTGGGAGGGGGGGGTTGCTTTTTACTTTGATTGGGATGCCCTTTAAAGATGGCGCCCTGATCTCAGTGTTGCCGGGCTTTGCTGGCACGTTGAGGCCCCCCCCTCCCCACAAGATGGTGGAAAACTTATCCTCTTTGTCTTTTTCTGACAAAGTGCAGTAAGATAATGCCTCCCCCTGGCCCCCACAGACATTGCCCCACCCCCACAACATTATTGACCCCCTCATCCCCCCCACCCCCCAGATCGATCTCGGGTGCCTCCCCCCTTCCCTCACCGCACTGATCACAGGCAGAGTGGCAGCGGACCCCCCCCCCCCCCCCCCCCCCCCGCCCCCCCGCCCCCCTCCCCAACCGATCTCAAGCAGAGAGCCGCCAGAGGTTCGGCGCTTACCTCCTCACTAACCGTCACTGATGGAGCGCCCAAAATCAGACTTTTGTGGATCATGCCCATTTTGCGCCAATTCTGGATGGGCGAACGCGGCAGTAAAGGGGGAAATGCCAGTAAAGTTGGGTGTGCAGCCCATTAAGTCCGTTTCGGACGCGGTCCCAATCGCGGCCATTCCCTGGCCTTGGTAAAGGGAGAGCTGGCACAGAGGTAGACGTGGATCGCGCTACTTGCCTCGCACCCGACTTTACAAAGTTTCTGCGTCCGAAAACGGACGCAACGCGATGGTAAAAATCGGTCCCAGTGTGTTCTTGGAGATCCATTTTCTTTCTTTCAGAGTGGACCCGTGACGTTGGATGCCTTTCAATATGGCACCCAGATCGGACCATCGAGCCCAACCACCACGAAGGATGGTGCAAAACCCCCAGATACATCATTAATTTCACCGGGGAAGGAACATATGGCATGGTTTCCACCACTGCAAGAAACACTTTCTGTCACCACAACGGAACTTAGCCCCAGATGGGAGAATTCTGCACCAGGTGTCAGTATTCCTTCTATCACATACCGATTACTTGCTATATTAAATTAAAATGCAGCACTTTCTAAAATTCAGTTAAAGCAACTTCCCAAAACCGGCCCCAAAATGACTCAACTGTACTGACCTAGAAAGGTATCAGCCAGACTAATGGACTGAGATGACAGTGCTGTCCGAAAACTCCTCCCATCTGAAGGAATGATAGTTGATTGACAGAGAAATGAAGCAATAGAATTGCTGAAATCACTTGACCCGTGCTGTATATCTTGCACAGTCGCATCAGATACATTGTCCGAGCAAACAGCCATTTTCTTTCCCTAAAAGGAGACAAATGAATTCAAAAAGTTCAGGGATCAACACAGAACTTTCCATTGAAAACTAATTAGTTTAAACAACATTTGAAAATTCAGGGATTGCCTCGTTCATTTGTCAGAGATGCTGGGGTACCAGCAACCTTAGACACTCTTAGTTGACTCTTGTACAAACAACGCGAGACACCAAGCATCCAAAGCGAGGCCTTTAATTAACCCCCTCCTCGTCATCAAAATGACTGGAGTGGTTCTGACATTATAGAAAAACAACTTCGCAGTTATATTACAGCAAATCAGTAACAAGCAATTTGTCACATCCTTCATTGACATACATATTTGCCAATTAAACCCTGGCTTTTCGCCTTCTCATTTGATGACTTCTGCTAATTCTTCATTTGCATAGCATATCCCCATATCTCGCCTTTGGTATTTGTTATGGAAAAATCTGGTCTTGCTCACCCTCCGGTGAAGGTCAAAAAGAAGAATGTTATGGGGCCTGAAATAGCAGACAGACTCCCTTGAAGGTCTGCAACTGCTAACATTCTGACTTGCTGTTACAGAGAAGGCATGAAATTTTTAATCTGAGCATTTTAACTTCCACACATTGAGAAATAAATACTCTGAACATGAAACAAAACGTCAAACTATAACTTCATCGATACTGTGACATTCAATTCATTTAACAACATTTCGGATGGAAATGGCCTTTAGGCTGGTTTGAGCTCTGTGTTTTCTGGAGGACAGAACTTGTATTTGCATAGCAACATTCATGACCACAAGGCATCCCAAAACACTTCACAAACAGTAGTGCATTTCGGAATTATAGATATTGTTGTAATGTAAAAAACATGGCAGCAAAATTGTACATTGCAATCTCCCCCAAACTCTGCACCTTACAGTCATAGAGTCAAAGAGTTTTACAGCACAGAAAGAGGCCCTTTGGTCCACCTTACCTGCGGTGGCTATCAAGCATCCATCTATTCTAAACCCATTTTCCAACACTTGGCCCGCACCCTTGTACGCTATGGTATTTCAAGTGCTCAACTAAATGTTTCTTCAATCTTGTAAGAGTTTCCACCTCTACCACCCTTTCAGGCAGTGACTTTCAGATTCCCACCACCCTCAGGGTGAAAAGGTTTTTCCTCAAATCCCCTCTAAACCTTCTGCCCCAGATCTTAAATCTATGCCCCCTGGTTATTCACCCCTCTACTAAGGGGAAATGTTTCTTCGTAAATACCCTATCAATGTCCCTCATAATTTTGTACGCCTCAATGAGGTCACCCCACTGTCTTCTCTGCTCTAAAAAAAAAGAGTCTAACCAGCCTTTCCCCATAGCTGAAACATTCCAGCCCAAGCAGCATCCTGGTGAATCTCCTCTGCACTCTTTCTCATGCAATCTCATCCTTCCTGTAGCGTGGTGACCAGAACTGCACACAGAACTCTAGCTGTGGCCTGACGAGTGTTTTTTACAGCTTCATCATAACCAAGGCATACAGTATAGAGCAGGGACGTTAATAAAGGCAAGTATCTAATATGCCTTTTTAACCACCTTATCTACCCATCCTGCTGCCTTCAGGGATCTGAGGACATGCACCCCAAGGCCCGTCTGGTCCTTCCTCAATCTTCCAAAAATCAAAATCAGGAAATAGTCCCATAAAATTTAAGCTGCACTTTAATAACAAAGGAGTATCAATTTGTACATAATGAAAATTTAATTTCGTTAGTGGCCGATTCCAATTCCTTTGGACAGTTCAGTATGAAACTGATGTTAATCCAGAATAGGGAAGCAGATACACTCACTGTGTTAATTAATAAGAATTCACATTGGATGCTAAAGGTTGAGTCCAAGTTATTAACGACTCATTCACATTCGTAATAAAGATATTGGAGGTGATTCTTCTAACACAATTCTAAGTGTCAAATTTGTGCAAAAGCTGGAGTAAATCACAGTTTTTTTCAGCGGAAGTTTCAAAATGAATCTCCCAAACTCTGTACACTGTGGAGTGCCGAGTGTGATTTGCGCCAAAAATTCAACGGACATTGTTGTATTCCCGCTGGAGAGGCCGGCAGCATAGTGCCGAGCGGGCCACTGCGCATGCACTGACCTGCCAGTGCTGAGATCGGCGCGTGCGCAGTAACACTCACTGCCAACCTCCCGATCGCTGCTCCCCCCTACCCCCCACACAAACACGCCAGGCCAGCCTCAATCTCCCGATCCCCGTCCCCCCTGCAATTCCTCCCCCACCGGCAGCCCCGATCGCTGGCCTCCCTCCCACTGTTACTCAGCCCGAGATGTGCGGAGACTGTGTCGCCCAGTGGGGAGCCCACAAAACGGCCTCCACTGAAGTCTCCTGGCCCATCGCGCTGCAGAAGCAGCGCAGCGCGATGGGAGAATCGCCCCCGTTGATTTTACGCATTTGGTTCTTCAAACCTGACTACACATTTCAGCAAATTTGCATCATTACAGATTAGGATTATTTGAAGCTTTCACAGAGAGAAAAAAAAACTTACCTCATTCCCACATAAGCTAATATTAAAGAAATGAAAATACTTTGTCCCTCTGGAAGTGAAGCTTGGTCCATTCATTAAGGAGGCGACAGCGCCAAGACTGTTGAATTCAAAAGCTAAAGTCCGATTCTCCAGGGTGTGTGTGAAAGAACAATCACTGAAACAGATCGAGTGATCCTGTTTAAAAAGAGGGTGCAAGCAATTAAAATTACAACACAGCCCGACAAACCATCACACTAATACTGTCAGATAAACCATCACACTAATACTGTCAGATAAACCATCACACTAATACTGTCAGATAAACCATCACACTAATACTGTCAGATAAACCATCACACTAATACTGTCGGTGGCGCAGTAAATGGAAGACTGGCATTTCTACCCCACCTTACCGGAGATTACTTCACTTAAAGGGTTGTAAAGGAAAGCTCCATCATTGAATAAATGTAAGGTTAGGATAGAGAGAGACTTTTGATCCCTCAGAGATCAAGGGATCTGGGGGTGAAAGTGGAGTTGAAGCCCAAGATCAGCCATGATCATATTGAAAGGCGGAGTAGACTCAATAGGCTGTGTGGTCGAATCCTGCTCTGATTTGTTCTTGTGACATCCCAAAACATTTTCCAGACAATTAAATATATTTTCAGCGTGAGTGTGGGACCGTTGTAAGGTAGGCAAAGCCAGCGTGTACACAGCAAGCTCCCACAAACAGTGTGGCAATGACAAGATCATCTGTTTACGGTGATGCTGATTGAGGGATGAATATTGGCCAGACACCACACAGCAGAATTCCCCTGCACTTCTTCCAAATAATACCATGAGATCTGAAAAGGTCCCGGCGAGAGGGCGAATGGGGCCTCTGATTAAGCTCTGGCCTGAAAGATGGCACTCCCTCAGTACTGACTGATCCACAGAGTGGGTCTTGAACCTACAATCTTCTGACTCATCCCATTGGGATAAACAAACCAGGGCCCAACCCCGTTTCTCCATGCATTTAGCATGGCCAATTCCCCTAACATGCACATCGTTGGAATGTGGGAGGAAACCAGAGCACCCGGAGGAAACCCGCGTAGATATGGGGAGAACGTGCAAACTCCACACAGTCACCCAAGGCCAGAAACGAACCCCATCCCTGGCGCTGTGAGGCAGCAGCGCTATCCACTGTGCCACCGTGTCGCCCCAGTGAGGCAACATGTCTATTATTTCAGAATAATTCTAACATCCCTGCAGCTTGTAGAAATTCTATTTTCAATGGCAGTGGAGTGATACAAGGTGATAACCAATGATGTCTGGTAAAGGGTTCATATTAAAAGGGAGCAGAGATGGAGTCTTGGTTCATCTGAGATGACTTACAGCAACAGAAGGAAGAGTCACTGCAGGTTTCCCGGCCTTTTGGCTAAGATCAAGTGTGGTTATGCCGATGCTGCACTTGTTGGTGGTCATTGGGTTGTATTTAAGCTTCATATGTTTCATATGAAGCAATTTTTAAAAGCGGCATCTCAGCCTTTTGGCTGAGATGCAAATGAGATTAAGCCTTGGAGGAGGAAGACCTGTGCCTCCTCCAATCCTTGGCTCATGTAGATCAGGCCTAAGACAGGGTAGAGGATTGCATGCCCTGTCTTGTCAGCCTGGATCGGAAATGTCTCAACTTGTTGAGACTCTGAATTGGACTTGATTTGATTGAATTGGAAAAGTATTTTTAAAAAACCAGGTAATGTGTAGCTATTGAGACAGCCAGATGGAGTGATTATCTCTATTCAACACAGCAGCAGGATCACAAGGCAGTAATCTAAACAATATTCTAACGCCATCAACATTAATTGCTCACTCTCCAAGACAATGTTTCAGTTAAACACATACAGACCTTATTACTTTTGCTGGCAGGTCCACAGGAAACGCAAGCGTCTACACCATAAGCATGGTGAGCAGAGAGGTAGGTGTCAGGTGGACAGTCCTTGCACTTATTTGTGGTTTTATCAATGTAGTGTCCAGGTGGACAAGGCACACAAGATGAACTTCTCTGATCAGTGCCCAGCGCACAAGGACGGCAACGTGAGGCCACGCCATTCGCCGCATTGCTTACAGTGATGGAATAGATCTTTACATTATCATTCATATACTTTCGGACCTGGAACATTAATTTGACAAATTAAAATGCACATTCATTTCTTCAGTGCTCAACTTAAAATCTGTTTGATTTGAGGAAAAGCATTGAAGAAAACAATATTAACTTACCTCTTGGGGAGAACTGGATCGTTGGAAAGCCCAGGTGTAGGTAATAGCTGCGTTCTTTGTTATGATGTGAGTATAAGACTGTCGCTCCTTGGTACCTTCCCAGGATTCCACCACACTGGTGGACTTCCTATTGATATCCTGAAAATTCAAAGTGGCATTTGACTGATTGTTATCCCATATCTCCACGTTAATAATGTGACTTAGAATCATTGAATCCTTCAGTACAGAAGGAGGCCATTTGGCCCATCGAGTCTGCACCAACCACAATCCCACCCAGGCCCCATCTCCATTACTCCATGCATTTACCCTAGCTAGTCCCCCTGATACTAAGGGACAATTTAGCATGGCCAATTCACCTAATCTGCACATCTTTGGACTGTGGCACCCGGAGGAAACCCATTTGTCATTGCTGTAATAAATTTGCCAAGATGACTAACACCCTGTAGAATAGACTCTTCTCTAAGCAATTGGGAAAACCACCCCAATTAATTAATTCATTACATACAAGTTTGTTCTTTCCCCCCCAAACATAGGGCTGAATAATGCGGGCTGGGGGACAAATGGCATGCCCCCACCCCAAGAAACAACATCAGCATGAGGCCCAGATGCCCCGTGCCAACGCACCCTCATTGGAGAGGAAGTTTGCAGCTTTTGAGATAACTCTCAGCTCGCAGTTGTGGTTGATCCCCCGACTGGCTCTGCTATCTCTATTGGCAGATACTGAAGCAGGAAATCTGGCCATTCCACTTTCGCTACCCACCGCTCCAGTGAAAGCAAAAAGCAGCAAGGTCTCGTGGAAGCTGAGGTTTTGTACCTAAACACCATTTTACAATCTTTCAGCCTCAGAAAGCAACCACTGGTTTAGATATACTCTTGTAAAATATAAAATAAGTTCCCCTTATTTCATACTTATCTGCGATATCCCCTTCACTTAATCAACTCTTTAATTACAACACTAAGAGCCAAAATAATTAAACAAAAGATTCAAGAGCAGTCAACATCTAGGAATTGTTTTAATCTAAGTTTATTTATTAGTGTCAAAAGTGGGCTTACATTAACCCTGCAATGAAGTCACTGTGAAAATCCCCTAGTCGCCACACTCCAGCACCTGTTCGGGTACACTGAAGAAGAATTTAATGTGGCCAATGCACCCTAACCAGCACGTCTTTTAGACCGTGGGAGGAAACTGGAGCACCCGGAGGAAACCCACGCAGACACAGGGAGAAAGTACAGACTCCACACAGACAGTGACCCAATCCAAGAATCAAACCTGGGTCCCCGGCACGGTGAGGCCGCAGTGCTAACCACTGCGCCACCATGCCACCCCACTAAGATGACATGTCACCCTAGACAGTACCAGTAAGAGTGTTTGGCACCGCCAAATTCATGAAAGCTAATTAAAATTAGATTTTAAGTTAGACTTTTAAACTAGCGGCCATGATCTCACAGGTGGGCAGTTTGTCATGTGGATACCGCATAAATCCATATGGAACAAAAAACAAAAATCCATGTGAATTTCTTCTGTGAATAATGCTGTTGGGTGGGGGGACACCAAAATCTGCGTGGACTTGCAGTGCCTGGTGTTTAACTCAAATGGTCATTCAAGGTGAGTTCACGATAGAGTCCCTGGAACTCAGCACAACATCAGTGAATTCCCAAACATCGGGAGGTGGATTTAGACTTGCTCAGTCTAAATTGATCCTGCAATCCAGCGGACATGGGCTCGACGTAGACAAGGGGTGATAGTAGGAGAAATATTTTTTGTGAAGATGGTCATTAGGATATTGAATAAGCCACGAGAAACAGTACGTGGAAGCAGAACTTGGGACAGCAGAAAGAAGAATATTTTGTAAAAGAGAAAGAGATCAAAGGAAAGTGGATAGCTCAAGCAGTGAGCCAGTCTCGGTCTGACAGAACAAAGGGCCTGTAGAACAGTGGGATTTTATGATTCAATGCACTTACCACCATGAAGTATAACTCACAGCCTCCAGTGCACTGAGTCTCAAAGACAAAGCTGACCCTCCCTACTTCCATACCCATAGATTGCGCCGATGAAACTGGTGGGCTAAGCACAAGAGCAGAGATTATGTTAAAAATGTTGATTTAATTTAAAGCAAGATTTCCAAACCGTTTTTGAATTATTTCAGTAAAAACAGTATGTGCCAAACCTAAAACTGGGAATGTGCAGGTTTAATATGAGATAGTCATTATCGGAACCTCCAACTGCGCTGTGAACATGGTCACCAGCTACTTCCCACCCTGCAAACAAAAACAATAAGAAATTATTTCTTAGCAACCTAATTCTCGTTCTTCACAAAATACTTGATGTTCACATCGCTTTGGCAGACTGATAGTGTGTTGATTAATATCTTCTTGTAGTTTGGTCAAATATCCTGAAAATTCATTTAAAACATCTCCTTCCTCAATCCATTTAAGCATCTTAAAATATTATAATATGTCGGGAATTCTCAGCCCAGTTTCCATCTGAACAAAACTGGCCATACTCGAGCAAGATTGGATAATCTCATTCTAGGATGTTAACGGATGTAGATAGTGGAAAAATTCGTACAGTGCGCACATTCCTCTTAGAATCACAATACATTGTTCTGGCAGAACGACTGAAGTTCCACTCTGCATGTAACCATGAGATAGCAGATTTGGAAGAGTTTAATGCTGATTTTCGATGACGAAAGGAAACGTTATATCCAATTCTCATGCACCAGCATAAATCGATGTGCAAAAACGTCATTAAAAACCTGATAACTTTAATCACAGCAGCATCCATAGACCACAGCCAATATAATCCATATTAAATGTGAACTAAATGTTATTACATCAGCTTTATAAATGGATTTAGATTCATACCATCATAGCAAAAACTCAATTTTAATATGGTCCTTTCAGTCCACAGTGCGTTACTGCACTTGACACAGTCAGACAACTTAGACATATTGCAAACAGGACTAGTTTACACCAAAACAAACAATGCCTTTTTAGAACTCTGGCAATCATTCAAGTGTTTGTCTTTGCAGTTTTCAAATGTGATTTTTTTTGTCTGCAGCATTTATAGAAACAGTGGCATTCACAGAAATCAAATGTCCACTCTTATCCTCTTTATTTCAACATGGATTTACAACCAGAGCCTCAGAAAACACAAACAAGGAAAATGCATCCTTGAAAAAGCTTACCGTTCATTCCATCACACTTAGAATTTCCAACATTGAAACATGAAGTCTTCATGTTAGCAGGTAAAGTGTTCCACCACTTATATTCAAAACCCAACATGGGTTCAGTTCCTGCTGGGCACTGTCTACATGCTATGTGAAAATTAAATGAGAGAAGTAATGTGACATACACAAAGTAATTCAGTTTCTCATTCATGCGCATATCATTATGTTCTTCGGCACTTTGTTACCAGGACTGCACTTACCACTGTGCCCAGATACATTGCTTCAAACGTCACCCTCATCCAGGTTTCATTCTCTTTGATCGACAAAACATTGTCGGGTGGCATGGTGACACAGGGTTAGCACTGCTGTCTCACAGCGCCAGGGACACAGGTTCAATTCCCGGCTTGGGTCACTGTCTGTGGGGAGTCTGCACATTCTCCTCATCTCTGCGTGGGTTTCCTCTGGGTGCTCCGGTTTCCTCCCACAGTCCAAAGATGTGCAGGTTAGGCGCATTGGCCGTGCTAAATTCTCCCTCAGTATACCCGAATAGGCGCCAGAGTGTGGAGACTAGGGGATTTTCACAGTAACTTCATTGCAATGTTAATGTAAGCCTACTTGTGATAAATAAATAAACTTTAACTTTACGTTACCCCTAATATTAGAATTGTGGGATAGGGGATTACATAGTCACAGGGACGATGGGGGTCAGGATGTTATAAATCACATTCAATTCAGTGTTTTTAAAAACTTGCTCTGGTTACAAAAACTTATGTAGCTTTTCTTTCATGGAGTAGAATGTCCTCGGAGAAAGGGAGTGGCACGGTGGCTAGCACTGCTGCCTCACAGCGCTAGGGACCCAGGTTCAATTCCGGCCTCGAGTCACTGTCTGTGTGGAGTTTGCACATTCTCCCCGGGTCTGCATGGGTTTCCTCCAGGTACTCTGGTTTCCTCCCACAGTCCAAAGATGTGTAGGTTAAGTGGATTGGCCGTGCTAAATCATCCCTCAGTGTCCCAAGATGTGGAGTTAAGGAAATGAGGCGGGGGATTGGTCTGGGTGAGATGCTGTGTTGGAGAATCAATGCAGATTCAATGGACCAAATGGCCTCTTCTGCATTGTTGAGATTCTATGAACGAAGGTGAAGATTCTGAGAGTTTCAACACTAAATGCATCCACATCACAATTTAGAGTCTTAGCTCATAGTTCACACAAAAAGAATGAGGAAAATGTCTCAAATTCTCAAAGTTAACCATGTTTCTCTCTTCACAGATGCTGCTTGACCGGCTGAGACTTGAGAATTTTCTAATTACCAAAACACGTGTTTCCTCAATCTCAAACATTCCTTCACTCCTTTACTGACTGTTCATAGAATCATAGAATCATAGAATCCCTACAGTGCAGAAGGAGGCCATTTGGCCCATCGAGTCTGCACCGACCACAATCCCACCCAGGCCCTACCCCCACATATTTACCCGCTAATCCCTCTAACTACGCATCTCAGGGACAATTTTTTTTTTAACCTGGCCAATCAACCTAACCCGCACATCTTTGGACTGTGGGAGGAAACCGGAGCACCCGGAGGAAACCCACGCAGACACGAGGAGAATGTGCAAACTCCACACAGACAGTGACCCGAGCCGAGTTCTTGGGGATTAGTTGGTTGACCACCTGCAATCCCCGGCCCCTCTCCCAAATAACCATTCCCTACATATCTAACTCAGCAGTGAGGGTTTACAAGCTATTGAATCACAGGAGGCATCACAACTGTGACCAATTCTGTTCTCACACAACTTTTTAGAGAACTGACTAAATTGCAAGCGGTAGGAATGTGGAACTTTTCCCTCTGTCATCCGATCATCGCCCAATAGTGATCAACCAATCAGCAGAATGACCTATTGGATCCTTCAGTCTGAGTGGTTAGGACTAGATCAAGCTTTGGCTATTGTAGCTATACTCATTAACCACAGCATTTCTAAAACTGCTTTAAAAGTAGATAAATAAAATGCAAGATACTTACAACTCATTCCATCTGAATAGGTACCGGAGGGGCAGGGAGCACAGTTTGAAGTATCGTTGTTATAGAAACCAGGGTTACAGGGTGGACAAGGTTTCTTCTCCCCTGATGGAGGAAGTTTGATTGCATTTTTTATATCCTCCTTGCAGAGTTTAGGTGTTATCCATTTGTACATGATTTGCGTCTGAAAAACAATTTATGAAACGTTCTGTTTTCCAAGGTTCAAAGCATTTAATACATTCCTGAAGTAACGTTACAGTGGATTCTAAGCGTGTTAACCATGTGATCCTTGTGACTGAGTAAAGTGTTACTGGAACTACACAATTTCAAAAAAATACATTGATATATTTCTTCATCCCTCCTAATTTTGTAAAAGGTTCATTTCAGGAAAATTTTAAATTGGAATTTCGAAGTAATTTAACTGATAAAGTGATGAAACAGGTGTATCACCAAACTTCTTACCTTCAGATTTTCAAACACCCAATTTATGATTCTTTAGTTTGGATTCAACCTTAACAATATTTAAAACCTGGTGTAATCTTACCAGAGAAATTCTACCTTAAAAAAAGTCTGAAAACAGGTGAGTTTCAAATCTGTTTAATTGGGTGAGTTTGGCCACGAAATCTTACCAAAAACACAGTTTTTCTTTGACAGCAGTGCGATTCACACCGGTTTGGTGATGGAGGGGGGTTGGGCAGAGCTCTCTCACCCCGCCACAGACATCGTCTCCCCACTCCCATCACAGATATCGGACTCCCACCATTCTCTCGCCTCGCCCCCCACCCCCCCCCCCCCCCCCCCCCGCCCCCGCAAACATCACTGGCAGCATGTTCTGCCCCACATCAACACGGGTCAACAGTATTGGGGTATCAGGACCCTCCCGATGAGTCCCCTGGTGGACTCCCTACACTCCCTTTACAGAGCCCACCCCTTACATAACACCCCCACTGTCATTGTGCTTTCCCTCCTCCAACTCACCAGGCATAGCCCCACCCCCCCACTCAGGCCCCACCCCCAGGCACACGTGGTGTGCAACTAGGCAGTGCCAAGATGCCATGTGGGCACTGCCAGGCTGGCACTGTCCAGCCCTACCCCAACCACCCAGGGTCCTTCAATGGCCTCCGACCCTCCTGGCGTGGCCACCATGCCTGGTCTCTGCTGGTGGTGACCATGAGTGATTCTCGCCAAATGCACTGTCATGTTAATAATGACACTAATATGCAAATCGGCAAAACAGCGCCTGTAACATCACGTGTGGTGAGAAACTGGGCGTGAACCGGTAACATGGTGCCTTTAGGTACGGAATCAAAACACACTCCAGGGTACAGGATTGGGACAATACTACCCAGGAAATCACAGTGATATATACTTACCGTCCCCTCTACTCCCAACCACATGGAAGAGATGTTTGAATCCAATATGTTCTATTTATAGAATCATAGAATTCCTATCGAATCTGCACTGACTCTCTTAAAGAGCATCCCCACCCAGGCTCTAACCCCGTAACCCCACGTATTTACCCTGCTAATCCCCCTAACCCACACACCTTTGGACACCGAGGGATAATTTTCTGAGCAGAAAATTGAATCTGGGTCCCTGGCGCTCTGAGGCAGCAGTGATAACCACTGTGCTGCCCAGACTGAATGTTAAACTGAAGGTAACAAGGTGAACAGGTGCTGGATGTTGATTGGTCAATTATACACAAGGAAGAATCTGCCAGCACTGGCTGCCCGATGTGTACACAGTAAGAAGTCTCACAACACCAGGTTAAAGTCCAACAGGTTTATTTGGTAGCACAAGCTTTCGGAGCACTGCTCCTTCATCAGGTGAGTCAAGGAGCAGCGCTCTGAAAGCTAGTGGCTCGTGCTACCAAATTATCCTGTTGGACTTTAACCTGTTGTGAGACTTCTTATTGTGTTTACCCCAGTCATCTCCACATCATGCCCGGTGTGTAGCAGGGGAACGAGCTGGGAGAATATGTCTCCCTGCACAGTGGGCAAGAAAATAAACCTGAATAAGGTAAATAAAGACAAAAAAATGCTGGAAAATCTCAGCAGGTTTGACTGCATCTGAGGAGAGAGAATAGAGCCAATGTTTCGAGTCTGGATGTCCCTTCATCAGAGATTCGGAACGTTGGCTCTATTCTCTCTCCACAGATACTGTCAGTCCTGTCGAGATTTTCCAGCATTTCCTGTTTTTGTTTCAGATTCCAGCACCTGCAGTAATTTGCTTTCATCTTACTGAATAAGACCATAAGAAATAGGAGCAGAATTAGGCCACTCGGCCCATCGAGTCTGCTCCGCATTCAATAATGGCTGATATTTTGGGCGGCACGGTAGCACAGTGGTTAGCACTGCTGCTTCACAGCTCCAGGGTCCCAGGTTCGATTCCCGGCTCGGGTCACTGTCTGTGTGGAGTTTGCACATTCTCCTCGTGTCTGCGTGGGTTTCCTCCGGGTGCTCCGGTTTCCTCCCACAGTCCAAAGATGTGCGGGTTAGGTTGATTGGCCAGGTTAAAAAAAAATTGCCCCTTAGTGTCCTGGGATGTGTAGGTTAGAGGGATTAGTGGGTAAAATATGTGGGGGTAGGGCCTGGGTGGGATTGTGGTCGGTGCAGACTCGATGGGCCGAATGGCCTCCTTCTGCACTGTAGGGTTTCTATGATTTCTATGATTTCTATGATATTTTTCTCATCCCCATTCTCCTGCCTTTTCCCCATAGTAAGAAGTCTCACAACACCAGGTTAAAGTCCAACAGGTTTAGTTCGTAGCACAAGCCACAAGCTATCAGAGCGCTGCTCCTTCATCAGCTGAGTGGGAGTTCTGTTAACAAACAGGGCATATAAAGACACAAACTCAATTTACAAAATAATGGTTGGAATGCGAGTCTTTACAGTAATCAAGTCTTAAAGGTACAGATAATATGAGTGGAGAGAGGGTTAAGCACAGGTTAAAGAGATGTGTATTGTCTCCAGACAGGACAGTTAGTGAGATTTTGCACATCCAGGCAGGTTGTGGGGGTTACAGATGGTGTGATATGATCCCAAGATCCCGATTGAGGCCGTCCTCATGTGTGCGGAACTTGGCTATCAGTCTCTGCTCAGCGACTCTGCGCTGTCGTGTGTCGTGAAGGCCGCCTTGGAGAACGCTTACCCGGAGATCAGAGGCTGAATGCCCGTGACCGCTGAAGTGCTCCCCCACAGGAAGAGAACAGTCTTGCCTGGTGATTGTCGAGCGGTGTTCATTCATCCGTTGTCGTAGCATCTGCATGGTTTCCCCAATGTACCATGCCTCGGGACATTCTTTCCTGCAGCGTAACAGGTAGACAATGTTGGCCGAGTTGCAAGAGTATGTACCGTGTACCTGGTGGATGGTGTTCTCACGTGAGATGATGGCATCCGTATCGATGATCCGGCACATCTTGCAGAGGTTGTTTTGGCAGGGTTGTGTGGTGTCGTGGTCACTGTTCTCCTGAAGGCTGGGTAGTTTGCTGCGGACAATGGTCTGTTTGAGGTTGTGCGGTTGTTTGAAGGCAAGAAGTGGGGGTGTGGGGATGGCCTTGGCGAGATGTTCGTCTTCATCGATAACATGTTGAAGGCTCTGGAGAAGATGTCGTAGCTTCTCCACTCCGGGGAAGTACTGGACAACGAAGGGTACTCTGTCCACCGTGTCCCGTGTTTGTCTTCTGAGGAAGTCGGTGCGGTTTTTCGCTGTGGCGCGTCGGAACTGTCGATCGATGAGTCGAGCGCCATATCCTGTTCTTTTGAGGGCATCTTTCAACCTCTGGAGGTGTCTGTTGCGATCCTCCTCATCCGAGCAGATCCTGTGAATACGGAGGGCTTGTCCGTAGGGGATGGCTTCTTTAACGTGTTTCGGGTGGAAGCAATGTTTAGGGCAGTGCTACCAAATAAACCTGCTGGATTTTAACCTGGTGTTGAGAGATTTCTTATTGTGTTTACCCCAGTCCAATGCCGGCATCTCCACATTATGGCTACCATTTTCCCCATAGTCCCTGATCTTCTTATTAATCAAGAACCTATCTATCTCTGTCTTAAAGACGCTCAATGACCCAGCCTCCACAGCCTTCTGCGGCAAAGAGTTCCACAGATTCACCACTCTCTGGCTGAAGAAATTCCTCCTCATCTCTGCTTTAAAGGATTGTCCCTTTAGCCTAAGGTTGTGCCTCTGGTTCTAGTTTCTCCAACTAGTGGAAACATCCTCTCCACGTCCACTCTATCCAGGCCTCGCAGTATCCTGCAAGTTTCAATAAGATCCCCCCTCATCCTTCTAAACTCCGAGTACAGACCCAGAGTCCTCAACTGTTCCTCATACGACAATGAGGTAAGTAAACCTGAATAAAGTAAAGCCTAGCACTGGATTCATTTTTCTATAATATTGGAGGCAATGGGCCAGGAAACTTGCCTTTTTCAGGAGGTAGTTCGGTAGTAATAAATTCACAGGGACACACATAGGAACCTGATAAAATTCTGAGGCACCCACAGGGCAGAGTTTGCACCACACACACGCCACACATTGCCATCAGATATTAAAGAGACTGCAGTGCATTGGGTCACTTCAAAACTAGGGACATTTTTCATGTACAAAGGATTTGTGGAGTAAGAGGAACATCGATATTAATACTTACCTCGTAACAAATGTTAACTCTTTCCGAAAAAACATAAAATCACAAGATGATCAAAAACAATTATAGTATAGTTTCCTGAAAAAACACCATTAGCTTAGTATCTAAAAGAAATGAACACACGGTGTTGGTACGAGTGATTTCTCAATGAGTCCAGGAGGGGAATATTCCCTGGAATTCTGGCAATCTTCCCTGGAATGGTTCACTAAGGGCAAGTGACTAATTTTACGTTGAAATCAAGACAGTCACTCGATATTGAGCCATGAATGGGTGGCACAGTGGTTAGCACGCGTGTTCGATTCCTGGTTTGGGTCACTGTCTGTGTGGAGTTTGCACGTTCTCCCCGTGTCTGCGTGGGTTTCCTCCGGTTTCCTCCCACAGTCCAAAGATGTGCAGGTTAGGTGGATTGGCCATGCTAAATTGTCCCCTAGTGTTCCAAACTGTGTAGATGAGTGGGATTAGCAGGACAAATACATGGGGTACGGGCCCGAGTAAAAGAGTCGGTGCAGACTCAATGGGCTGAATGGCCTCCTTCTGCATTGTAGGGATTCTATGAAATCAACAGGTTGCCACAATCACCATGAAATTAGCCCTTTCATTATAGTCTCCGCCTGGTTCATCCAATGCAGGTTGATCAGGTGATTTTCTGCTTAACATTTAATATTAATTTTCTACTCAAAAATTATTTTACCAACTCATTTTATTTACTTTTGCACCAAGTGTACTTCAGTCACTCAATTAGCCCAAAGACACAGCAAAAACCAAAGAAAAATAAACACTGCTGCTCAAGAACAGAAGTGACATCCTCTCAAAACTGAATTCACATCTCAAACGTCACAAATGGAATGTTTGCAGCTGCAATTAATTAGTCAAAACATCGTACAGAACCAGGCAAGTGAAGTTCAAGATCGACATTTAAATATCAACTGTTAAACTTTTAATGAAGCTCATGTAAGCTTGGGGGATAAATGTTAAATGGGCAAAATATTGAGCTTATATTTCTAAATTTTATCATTTTTTAAAAAGTACAAAATATAATTACCTTTCTTTCGTTGTCACATCGTGTGTGTATCTGAAAATAGTCTCTCTCTGTACACGGTGGGCGATTTTTACATTCACTGGATCCTTCATCTAGAAAGCCAGCAATGGTAACAACGAGATAAACAAAATAGAAGTTGGCAGCATCAGATCTTTTACTTATTTCAGAAATAATCAGAATGGAAATTAACTGTTAAATTATCAGTTTGGAAATTACACAATTCCAGTAATCTACTTATTTTGACTCATCAATTCATAACCCGTTCAGTAGTTTTAATTAGGTATCAGGTGAATTATATCATCCTCAATTATACGGCATATCGGCTAACACCATGTTCTGTACAAATTCCACCACCAACACCCTCTTCCCTACCCCCGAAACCCTCACTGCACGTCCACCTTTTAACTAAGAGCGACTAGATCTTGGCTGTAATTCTCTGGTCTCGTTCGCCCTGCGATCCTGCCAGTGAGAACGGAGAATTTGATGCACAGCCAAAACTCCATTGGCAGCAGCGGGACTGGAGAATCCCAGCTGCGGGTCTGGAGAATCTGCAGGTGAAGTCAGAGAATTCCAGCAGTCATCGCCACATATTCCGAAAGCAGTTGACCACATCAACTCAGTAGGAGTTGGGTAGGGATTCAAGTTCACATCCCAGAATTGCGTGGTGCTATGCATTTACGTTTCAATATGCAGTCAGACCTCAGTATCCCACAAGCTTCCAGCTTTATTGAAACTAAAATGTTGCAGTTTCATTATGGTTAAGCTTGTATGATTTACATTTGCTGTGTTTCAATTTAATCCACTCCAGTCGAATAATGAAACATCATTCCGTTTATAGGACATGTTGATCAAAATCAGTAAATGGGTCACCCCCAGATTCCATTCCAAATTGCACTAGAAACTCTTCAATCAGCCTCTTAGCTCAGAATCTTACCCTCCGCCCTGATATCACCGAATGTGGCCCTGTATCAAATTCTGTTTGTGCATACTCCTGTAAAGCACTGTGGGACATTCAGTTGGTATACAAATGCAAGTTGTTGTTGTGCCCTTGGATTGGACACCATTGCGCACTATACAGACAAAACATATCGTTGATAGAGTAGATAGGGGAGAAGGAAAGGAATGAGGAACATAGAGAACCAAGTTTTGCAATTACTGATAGGGTGAAGAGAAAGATTAACTTAATACGTGATGGAGCCACTCAAAAGTCTGATGGCAGCAGGGAAGAAGCTGTTCTTGAGTCAGCTGGCACATGATCTCAGATTTTCACATCTTTTTCCTGACGGAGGGTGGTGGAAGAGAGAATGTCCGGGGTGCGTGGGGTCCTTGATTATTCTGGCTGCATTTCTGAGGCAGCGGGAAGTGTAGACACAGTCAATGGATGGGAGGCTAGTTTCTTTGATGGTCTGGGCTTTGCTCACAACCTTTTGTAGTTCCTTGCGGTCTTGAGCAGAGCAGGAGCCCATACCAAGCTGTGATACAACCAGAAAGAATGCTTTCTATGGTGAATCTGTAAACGTTGGTGAGAGTCGTAGCTGACATGCCAAATTTCCTTCGTCTTCTGAGAAAGTAAAGGCGTTGATGGGCTTTCTTAACTATAGTGTCGGCACGGGGGGGACCAGGACAGGTTGTTGGTGATCTGGACACCGAGAAACTTGAAGCTCTCGACCCTTTCCACTCCATCAATCTTCCTGACAGTAATTTAAATCTGGCGCAGATTCAAGGGGATCACCAGACACATGGCAGCAGTGATGTCAGTCAGCTGGTAAGCAGCCAATCACACTGGAGCATTCTCACAGCAAATCAAGAAGTGGGAAGCACTGTATCCTTTAATTTTAAATTTCAGAAAATAAAATAATTTCATTGCAGTGAAAGCCAAAATATCACTGTATCAAAATTAAAAATACTGGGTTGGGTTCTCCCAAAAAAATTCTAAGTGTCGAATTCGCGTAAAAACTGGAGTAAATCCCGCTGTTTTTTCAGCGGGAGTTTCAAAATGAATCACCCACACTCTGCATTGCAAAGTGACTCAGTGTGAATCCCATTGAAAATCAGTGAGAAGGGCCTATTCCCGCTGGAGGGGCCGGCAGCGTAGCGCTGGGCGGGCCACTGTGCATGTGGTGAGAGTCGAGGTCAGCGCATGCGCAGTAACCCCGTACTGCCAGTCTCCCGATCGCTGGCCAGCCCCGCGACCGTGCATTGCTGGCATACAGACCCCCCCCCCTCCTCAATCACTGGCCCCCCCCCAGACGCGTCCGAGCCAGTCCCGCAACCCCCCAGCCCCACCCCCCCCCCCCCCCCCCCACCCCCCGGCAATCCTGATCTTCCCCTCCCCCAGTCCCAACCCCCCACTTAGCCACAACCCCGCCCACCCCGATGTCCAGCCCTGCTCGCTGGCCTCCCTCCCTCCCTCTGTCACCACCCAGTGCAAAGTGGCAGCGGGACTCCCCCACCCCCATCAATACCGATTCCCCCCCCCCCCCCCCCCCAAAGGTCCCCTCCCCCAGGCCTCCCCATTAGGCCCCGCCCCCTTGGTACTGCCCAATGCCTAGTGGACAATGCCAAGATGCCCTTTGGGCATTCCCAGGGGGCCAGACTGGCACTGCCAGGCTGTCAATGTTCAGGGGGCACCCTTCTCTTACCTCTGACCTCCTGGGAGGCCTCCATGGCCCCCCCTTCACTCCAGCGGGGTCAGGCCACCAGTCCCCACAAGTGGGGAGCTATAGTAAACCCTGCTGGAGTGAACCCGCCGGGCATGGGGGGGCGCCGGGTGGGGGGGGGGGGGGGGGGGGGGGGAGGCCAGTGGGCCTGGAGCCTTCAGTCCCAGGCCTGCTAATGAGATGGTAATTCTCATTTGAATACACTCGGCAGCTTAGCATCGATTTCTGGCAAGAAGCTGACAGCACTGGAAATCTGGCAGCCAAAGACTCGCAGCGTCCATGGCGCCCAGTGGGGAACCCGTGAAAGGGCTTCTGCTCGAGTCTCCCGCCTCGCTGCGCTGCATTGCCTTCACATTCTTCTAAAAACGTGCAATTTTTAATCGTAGTAGGGGAATATAAAATCAGTTTTACTGCGCGAGTGAGGGTGTATAACAAAAATTAAGTTAATGCGCCATTAAAAATGTGCTAACAGAGGAAATTTAGGCCAAGTAATATTTTCCCCAATCATAAAAATATCCATGTCTATCTGCAATAGCAGTTGTGGCAGCTGATGAGATGCTGTGCTGGAGCTTTCCAATGTTCAAGTATCGTAACTATCACATCGTTTAATACAGTCTGAACATGTTGGGAAGAATAAAAAATGTTGCCTGCAATTGCAGCTTATGGCCACTGGGTGGCAGCATCGACTAAACATTGTTCTTTGGTTCTCAGTAACTCAAAACTTTGACAAATGACTTGTCCAATAACCTTACAAAGACCGCTATGTAACTTTATCTTCAACTCCCCCAGCCTGCTGCTTAATCCCCGGTAGGTACTGATCCTAATCATAGATTAGGTGCATTGACCCGAACAGGCGCCGGAATGAGGCGACTAGAGGAACTTCACAGTAACTTCATTGCAGTGTTAATGCAAGCCTTACTTGTGACTAATAAATAAACTTTACTTTGCTTATTTTACTTTAGAACCATAGAATCCCCACAGTGCAGAAGAGGCCATTCGGCCCATGGAGTCTTCACCGACTCGCCAACAGGGCATCTTACCAAGGCTCCCTCCCCCCCAATCCTGTCCCTGTAACCCCACACATTTCCCATGGCCAATGCACCTAATCCGCACATCTTCAGACTGTGGGAGGAAATTGGAGCCCCTGGAGGAAACCCACGCAGACACGGGGAGAACGTGCAAACTCCACACAGACAGTCACCCGAGGCCGGAATTGGTATGGTGGTTAGCACTGCTGCCTCACAGCGCCAGGGTCCAAGACTTTTTTGGAGGAGTTCAATGCAGACCTGATGGGCCAAATGGTCTCCCTTCTGTGGGATTCTATGGTTCTAGACTTGTTACCAATTCTGTTACCAATTAAAAATCTGTCTAACTCCTCCTTAAATCTATTCACTGTTCCAGCATCCACCGCACTTTGGGGCAGCGAATTCCACAGATTCACAACCCTTTGAGAGAAGTCGTTTCTCCTCAACTCTGTTTTAAATTTGCTCACCCTTATCCTAAGACTATGACCTCTAAGTGTTAATGTAAGCCTACTTGTGACACCATTAAATAAACTTGAAAACAATTTCATCAGCTGCTTAATAGTTTCACAATTTGTCTGCGCATTGAACTCTCCTCGAATTTCAACTTCTCGCTAGAATTTAATATTGGAACTTGGGTCCACAGCTGAATGCGCATCACAGCAATGATATTAATTTTACTGCACACTTCATGTAATATGTATCTTGCAATACTCCTGTCGTTGCGAACAAAATGCATCTCAGAGCCAGGGAAAAGCAGAAGTCTTCAAGTGGCAACCAGGAAAGAATAGTTCCTTTTAAATCAATTCGTCAACCTTCAGAAATCCCAGGATTTTACAGTGGGGAATTAGTTTTTTTTTAAAATCAATTTTCATTCTGTCGTTGAAACAATGAAATGTGAAGCGACCGTACCTGAAAACTGCTTTGATTCATCACATTTCTGGCAGGACCTTGCTCCTCTTACTGAATACGTATTTCTAGGACAAGGTTTGCAGATTGTTGAGCCGGCAGTATCACTAAATGTACCAGGTTTACACGGGAAACATTCTGATGTATAAGCTACACCTGTTCAAAATAACATGAGATGTTCATCGCACAAACCTTAATTTAACACATCCTAATTAGTGTGAAGTTAACCATTAAGATTTTTACCAAGTTAGATGAAGTTTGGGTTAGTTTTGTACATCATGTCATTGATTCTTTCCTGAGGGAAGGTGCTACACTGAACTATTGTTCTGTTATTAAAAAAAAGCCTCTCTCTTTCTCCCTCACTTTCCTCTCTTTCTCATCCCCCATTTCAAAATTTCTGATAAAAGGTTATGGACCATCAGCAAAGGGGAATTGTCAATGAACGACCTAAACATATTTAAAGTCAGGACAATTCGTGGAATGACCTAATTTCCGAGGTTCAGTGATCTTGACCTGACTCTCATCATCTGGAACAAGGTGCCAGAAAAACTCTGAAGCTGCAAGATATCAGCTTGCGCTGGGCATGCAGCGCAGCGCCAAGTGTTATTAAAAGATCCTTGAATAACTATTTCTATCTCGGGTCTGAGCGAATGAAAGGAGTAGATTCTAGAACTTTTTCCCTGGATATATGCAGCAATATGGGATGTGAGAGAAGCTTCAAGTACAAAAGGCTGACTTTAAAATGTGTGTTTGAACAAGACTAGTTGCACGACAGGTATAAAACTGTCTTGTCCTAATGCTCGGAATATCTGTGCTTCCTTTGTAGGTCAGAGTTGAAAAGCCAAATCCAAAAGACGAACGCCGAAAATCTCCATCTTCGTTTGTGGCCAAGATTCTCCGGTGCCGGGGGAAAGGAATGGAGTTTTAGCTGGAATGCCAAATTCTCCGTTCTCACTGGCAGTGGGACAGAGATGAAGAAACCCACCCAGAACCGTGTTCAACAATGAAACATCACATGAACCCGTGCAGAATTTCAGGAAAATGGTCAATTGCAACACTTGTGAAGTCTGAAGCCGGCAGTTAATGCAAACTGGAATCTTAGTGAATAACAAAAAGTGAAGTGACGGGACAAATTAATTTTCAGATTTCTCGCTGCAATTATGAGGATGATGCAATCTTCACAAGTTGAATTGATGGATTTTGGAATTTAAAAAAACAGTCCCACTTTTAAAAATTTATTCCTCAGATGTGGGCATCATTGGCAAAGCCTAGCGCGTGCTGCCAATCCTAATTCCCCTTCAGGAGATAGCGATGAGTCACTTCCTTGAACATAACCGAATGGCTCACTCGGCCATTTCAGAGGGCAGTTGAGAGTCAACCACACTGCTGTGGCTCTGGAATCAGATGTAGACCAGACCAGGTAAGGACAGCAGATTTCCTTCCTTAAAGGACATTAATGAACCAGATGGGTTTCTACATCAATCCAGTAGTTTGATGGTCTCCGCTACAAATACCAGCTTTATATTACAGATTTTATTCAATAAATGGGATTTAAAACTTGAACTTGTGTCTCTGGACCATTAGTTGAAGCCTCTGGGCTACTGGTTCTATGTCCTTATCCACAATGCTCCCATAGCCCTGAAAGTAAAGCATTGTCACCGAATACAGAGAAGAAAAGGCAGATGTTGTGGATCTGTTATTTAGTTTCCAATTTGACTTTCAAGACCTGTAAGATAAATTTACTTTGTGATGTTTTCCCAGCCGGGGATGGTCACAGATCAAAGTTGCACAAAAAATTAAATTAGATAAAATGTTCTCAAGAGTTTATAATCGCGAAAAAGGAAACTTGTACTTAACTCACAGCTGACATAAAGGTATAAATTGGATAATGATTCCTAATATATATTGCAACATAAACCACAAATATAAATAATGTATTATAAATGGAATAACTTGGCTTGTTAAATACTACAAAACATTCGGTCAGAAATCTTGTAAATCTTACCTTCAATATGAATATTTTTTAAGAGAACTGGTTTGGACATTTTCTTGCCCAAAAGGATTCCAGTTGTTCTCCAATAAAGGACATTTGTACCAGTCTTTAAATTCACCTACACAGACAATTGTTCAAGAAATCAAAGCATCCTTTCATCATCATCGCAGTTTATATCTCGTACTTCTTTAAAGGTTAATTTATACAACAATAGAATGCTTGAAGCACAACTAAATGCCTCTTAAGTTTCAACTACAGGACTAATTTGAAGGATGCAGGCAGGTGTCTGCGAATGGGATCAATTGTTCGGCTGTTGGAAGAAATGATGGGTGTTCCAGTTCCTACAGAATGGTGATTCTCTCTTTCTTTCTCGCTCACTCTCCACTATGACAGGCTTCTCTTCAGCTGCCTAGGTTACATAGACTGGAATTCCCTCAGTAAAACCATCCTCCTCGGCTCTTTGATTAACCTCCTCAAAGCCCAGTTCTTTACTAAACCTCTGATCACTCATCCCAATCTCTCCTTCACTGCCTTGGCAACCATTTTTCCTTACAGCTTTGTATTCATTCGTGGGACATGGGTATCATTGGCAGGCCAGCATTTATTGCCCATCCCTAGTTGCCCTTGGAGGGCAGTTGAGAGTCAACCACATTGCTGTGGCTCTGGAGTCACATGTAGGCCAGACCAGGTAAGGATGGCAGATTTCCTTCCCTAAAGGACATTAGTGAACCAGGTGGGTTTTTACGACAATCGACAATGGTTTCAGTTGATTCCCAATTCCAGATTTTTAAAATTGAATTCAAATTCCACCATCTGCCGTGACGGGATTCGAACTCGGGTCCCCAGAACATTAGCTAAGTTTCTGGATTAATAGTCTAGCGATAATGCCACTAGGCCATCACTTCCCTCTATTTGTTTTCCATGATATGAATGCAAGCTCCAAGATGTCGAAATGCGTCTTAATGCCATTGAGTATGTCATTAAGCTCTCCTGATTAAAAAGGAGGTAGTTTATTTTCTTGGTGCAACCTGCGAAGGGAAGAAGCCCAAAGGAATTTAGGAAACCCTGATGGCCCAACAAAGATTTAAGTTGGACTGAACAGTTGGGCAGACACAAACAATTTCTCAGATAGCGGCACCCTCAGGTCTACACATACAAGAACATATCGAACAGAAAGTGCCCCCTTCATCCCTTTGTTCCATGTCTCATTAGACATCCTTATCGACACAAATATATGATTGGCCCTGTCTACAGTTGACTGGGTGAAATAGTTTGCAGTATTGTATGGTGCAGTCATTGCAGCATATTCCTCTCTACGTTATGTTATCCACAAACCCTCCTTTTCTTTGTTGTTTCACTTTCTGCACCTAGTGTTCACAAGGCAGACTTTCACCTGTTTCCGTAGTGAGGTTTTTCCTGGAGCAGGTCACTATTCTGTCATCAGCGGCTTATGGCTTGAGGGGCACCATTCCCCATCAAGGTGGCTGACCGGGGGTCTCTCCTGCTCTTACCACCTGCGTCTGTTGGAAGGATTCTACAGGTTCATACTCAACCTGTTTGGCCGTGTTATGGATGCGCTTCCTTGGCCATCAAGTCCTGGGATGGGAGTCAAACCCAAAGCTTCTGGCTCAGAGACAAGGACAATATTCACTGCATCACAAAGCCCTGCTTTTCTTTACAGACCTCCGAACAGGGCGACCATGGCCTAGCTCCTCTAAACATTAGGACGTCATCCAAGCTAAATAGTGAACCATTAAAGAGTCCCATTTCCTGATTAGGAATGTCTACAGGCTACAAGAGTGTACCGGCTCCCTCAATCAAAGGACCAAAAAAAGAGTTGTTGTTTGCTCCACAATTGAGTTTTACTTTTGGTTGTTGGTGTGACGTCTGTTTCAGGAAATTTATTTTCATGTTGAATGGTGCTGCCTCAAACTGAGGTATGAACCCGCGGCTATCGAAGGGCTTCCTCTTCCCATTATATTCATCAGCATTTTCAAAACTTTGGACAATTATTTAATGAATGATGATCCAATCCTTTCAAAAGCCTTTCTTTGCCGGCAACATTTCTTCAGAGCCAAAAAATCGACTGCATTCCACTGGCAAAGTAATTGCCTTCCCTTTATCAGCAGTTTACAGTAAGTCACCGCAGCTAATTTCCAATTAAACTGATAGTTTAAGTGGATTCACCAACTTAATGGCGCTAGCAAAAAAAGAATTGATGCATCAACATTTTCAATGTTATTATTTCAATATAATTTTATATGGTTACCAAATACCTTCAATCCTAACATTTCAAGAATGTCCCTTAACCATTTTAGTATTTTGCATTCCTTACATTTGTTTAGGATCAATATTAGAGGGTGAGAGTCTCCAGCCTCCCCTCAGCACTTTTCTCGTTGGCGGGAGGCAGCGTGCCAATCATTGCAGAGGGATTCTCTGGTCCCTCTGCTGTCAATGACCAATTCAGGCCCCCACCCTCCCCTTCGCCGCCCTCCCCCCACAACGCTGGGAAACCCACAACAGCCGCAGGACCAGAGAATCGTGCCAGCACGAACGGCCGGAGAATTTCGACCAATGTCTCTCTCTCCACAACTGCTTTTCCAATAACTAAAGCTTCATCATTTACACTGCTCAATTATCCATTTTAATTTGCAAACCCAGAAAACGATTATCTTGCCTCTTCTGTTGGAAGCAGAACAGTGTTAACTATCATTGATAATAATCTGCATGGGCGGCACAGTGGTTAGCACTGCTGCCTCTCAGTGCCAGGGACCCGAGTTCGATTCCCGGCTTGGGTCACTGTCTGTGTGTTCTCCCCGTGTCTGCGTGTGTTTCCTCCGGGTGCTCCGGTTTCCTCCCACACTCCAAAGATGTGCGGGTTAGTTTGATTGGCCATGCTAAATTGCCCCTTAGTGTCAGGGGGATTAGCAGAGTGAATACATGGGGTTATGGGGATAGGACCGAGTTGGGATTGTTGTTGGTGTAGGCTCGATGGGCCGAATGGCCTCCTTCTACACTGTAGGACTCTATGATTCTAACCAACTCAGGAATGGACAAAGTCAGTTCACTCCTGTTAACCTCGTCCGAGCACAATTCTTTTACCGTATCTTTCAGACACATTTTTTAAAATGAATACGGTTTTGCAATAATCGTGTTTCGAACGGTCAGGTTGTGATGTGCCGCTTACCGAATGTCCTTTCCATTCATCGCTTTCTGTGAGACGCATCCATTTTTGATCTGCTGCTTCTGTGTCCTGACATTGATCGTTTTGCACCTGGGGATAAAGGATTTATAATAAAGAACCATTGGAAAATAACAATTACACGCTGCTGTTCATCACACCAGAAACAGCAATGTTTCAGACATGGTGCTCTCACACGCTCCCAAATTCATTGACATATTTTGTCAACATTCATAACTCTGTCAGAATTTGAGTTCCCCGACTGACTCACTAAGTTTATGATGTGGACCTTTAAGATCTGGCTGGTTGTAGGATTCGCATTCTAATCAGTATTCTGTAACTTGATTTCTGTGTCTGTGCACTGTTTGAGGGCACATTTCCACTCCATCTGACAAAGGGGCAGCGCTCCGAAAGCTTATGGTATTTGCTACCAAATAAACCTGTTGGACTTTAACCTGGTGTTGTGAGACTTCTTACTGTGTTCACTAAGTTTACACAGAGCTTTGTTTTCATTGGTCACTGATCCCGAATGTTTGATTAAAGTAAATTACTGTGGATGCTGGAATTGGAAACAAAAACAGAAAATGCTGGAAAATCTCAGCATAGAAACATAGAAGATAGGTGCAGGAGGAGACCATTCGGCCCTTCGAACCTGCTCCGCTATTTATTTAGATCATGGTTGATCATCCAACTCAATAACCTGATTCTGCTTTCTCCCCATAACCTTTGATCCCATTCGCTCCAAGTGCTATATCCAGCCGCCTCTTGAATACATTCAATGTTTTGGCATCAACTACTTCCTGTGGTAATGAATTCCACAGGCTCACCACTCCTTGGCTGAAGAAATGTCTCCTCACCTCCGTCCTAAATGGTCTACCCTGAATCCTCAGACTGTGACCCCTGGTTCTTGACTCCCCCCACCATCGAGAATATCCTTTCTGCACCTACCCTGTCTAGTCCTGTTAGAATTTTATAAGTCTTATGAGATCCCCCCCTCATTCGTCTGAACTCCAGCGAAAACAATCCTAACCTAGTCAATCTCTCCTCACACAACAATCCTGCCATCCCCAGAATCAGCCTGGCAAACCTAGTAGGTCTGACAGCATCTGTGGAGAGAGAATAAAGTCAATGTTTCGAGTCTGGATGACCCTTCATCAGAGTGTTTCGAATGTTTGATTCATGGGGTGTGGCCAGCCAAATGATCTCAGTCAGATTGTCCGTAAAGACAAGGCAATTGGTCTCAATGTTCTGGATGGATGGAGAAAGAAATTGACCGCAGTCCCTGCTTGTTTTCCAGGCTGGAATTGCATATTCGTCAGCACTGGGTAAGGACAGTACCAGGCTGTGTAAAATCACCCAGGTACCAATGGTCACTTCACTGGTGCCCAGGAAATAGTCAACATCTACAGTGGTATTAAACTCTGCAACGGGGGGTTTCTCCTTTTTACCTGAGCAAGGGGGATAAAGGTATTGTCCCATTCTGCAAGGCATCTCTTGTCTTTCGATTATGACCCGTATATTTTCTTTAATCCCTCATCAAATGTAATACCAGGGGATTGAGGAGCTTTCATTCCTGGCCCGAGAGGAGGGGCAGAGGCAAAATTCTGAATACACCTTGCTGTCATGTTAATATTCCGGCCACTCCTAATGTAGCTGACATTATCCCGAGCAAAGGCAAAAATGGTTCAAGAACCACACCCAGCAATGAACAGACTTTGACACCAGGACGTAGAGTGGGGATTGGTCAAAGTGTGCAAAGCTGAACAGGCCTCAGGCATTCAGGACTTCAATGATTGAAGCTGAACCTTCTTCCAAAAGCAGAACTCTTTAACAAATATCTCCCATGCATGTGCCTAACCCATGAGAATTTTACAGGAATAATTCTGCCAATCCACAAAAAAAAAGAGCGATTTTGCTCCCATGTTCGTGTTCAATGCAAACAGCAACATGGGCTCAAAATCTACCAAGAATCGGGAAACGTGTTTCTCGCTGGCAAAGTCTCGTTTCCCAATTTTCCACAACCCTCGTCAGTGATGTAATGAAGTTCCGGCGAGAAAGGGCGTGAAACTCATTAGAATATAATTAGTGAACCCCCCCACCAAACATGATTCGTCCCTCACTAAATATTCATACCTCGCTGCTGTGATGTCATGTCAGCAAGGTTTATAACAAGTTTATAAAGACGTGAATCAGTTGCAGGGTATCCCAGGGACGCAAAGGTAAGTATAGCCCCCAGGGAGAGAGGGACATGCCCAGGTTGGCCCTGCCCCCTGGCACAGGTTGGCCCTGCCCCCTGGCACAGGTTGGCCCTGCCCCCTGGCACAGGTTTACTTAGGTTCCCAGAGTAGAGTTCTGATTAGGTTGATTGACAGAGACAGAGTCATGTGATTAATGGGAGGAGCTAAGCTGGCAAGAAAAGAAAAGGTTTCAGTTTCATTTTGAAATTACAAGGGGTGGGATTTTATGGCCTTGCTTGTCCCAAAACCATAAAATCCTGCCCAAGGTCAACAAACATTTCAATGTCCTGTCCCTTGCCCGCTCCAATTCCCGTGGTGGGCAGGGCGGTAAAATTCCAGCCAAAGAAACTCCATCTGATGAAGGAGCAGCGTTCCGAAAGCTAATGGTATTTGCTACCAAATAAACCTGTTGGACTTTAATCTGATGTTGTTGAACTCTTACTGCCAGGAGAAAGCAGTGGCTTTCTCTCACTCTCTCTAAAAAGACCTTTCTGAGAGCTTCTGGCTGGTAACCTAAGTCACAGAAAGTATGCATGTGTTTGGATAACTAATTTTAAAGGGGGGTTTAAGTCTATAAGAGGAATATTGCTTGAATTGAAACTCATAGTGATAGGTTAGCAGCTAAGACTTGTATCTTGTCAAGTTTAAGTATTGTTGAATTAATAAAGGTTAAACTAATTCGTCTGTTATAGTTTGCCGATGATACAAAGATAGGTGGAGGGGCAGGTAGTATTGAGGAGGTGGGGAGGCTGCAGAAAGATTTAGACAGTTTAGGAGAGTGGTCCAAGAAGTGGCTGATGAAATTCAACGTGGGCAAGTGCGAGGTCGTACACTTTGGAAAAAAGAATAGAGGCATGGACTATTTTCTAAACGGTGACAAAATTCATAATGCTAAAGTGCAAAGGGACTTGGGAGTCCTAGTCCAGGATTCTCTAAAGGTAAACTTGCAGGTTGAGTCCGTAATTAAGAAAGCAAATGTAATGTTGTCATTTATCTCAAGAGGCTTGGAATACAAAAGCAGGGATGTACTTCTGAGGCTTTATAAAGCACTGGTTAGGCCCCATTTGGAGTACTGTGAGCAATTTTGGGCCCCACACCTCAGGAAGGACATACTGGCACTGGAGCGGGTCCAGCGGAGATTCACACGGATGATCCCAGGAATGGTAGGCCTGACATACGATGAACGTCTGAGGATCGTGGGATTATATTCATTGGAGTTTAGGAGGTTGAGGGGAGATCTGATAGAAACTTACAAGATAATGAACGGCTTAGATAGGATCGACGTAGGGAAGTTGTTTCCATTAACAGGGGAGACTAGGACGCGGGGGCACAGCCTTAGAATAAAAGGGAGTCACTTTAGAACAGAGATGAGGAGAAATTTCTTCAGCCAGAGAGTGGTGGGTCTGTGGAATTCATTGCCACAGAGGGCTGTGGAGGCCGAGACGTTGAGCGTCTTCAAGACAGAAATTGATAAATTCTTGATTTCTCGAGGAATTAAGGGCTATGGGGAGAGAGCGGGTAAATGGAGTTGAAATCAACCATGATTGAATGGTGGAGTGGACTCGATGGGCCGAATGGCCTTACTTCCGCTCCTATGTCTTATGGTCTTATGGTCTTAAACTGTGCTGTTAAATAAAATTTGTTCTGATAAAAGCTTCCCAGTTTGTCAGTCGAATCACACCTGAATTCAAACATCTTATCCTCACACTAATGCCAAAGTAGAAATTTGTTGGAGTCTAGTCTGGCTTCTCAATATACCTAGGGGTTTCTGATCTGCTCCCTATCTCATCTCATTGTTATTTATGTGGTCTCGATTTGAGAGAATGAGCTGTTGCTTTTTTTAAATTATCCTTCAAATTCACCCACTTCATGCAGTGAAGCGCTTTGGAACATCCTGTAGACATCAATGGCGCTATCTAAATTCAACTTTACCCAACACATCATGTGGGGTCTACATTAAAATTTACTTTTCACAGTTTAAGCAATACGTTAAAAAATAATGTATTCCATGGAGCCAGACTTACAAAAAACTCGAAAAAGATATTGTTATCCAGATACTGATAATCAAACGTAATGCTTCCTGATTTCTTCAAGTGGACTGAATAGATAAGGGAAACTGTGCAGTCATCTCTGTTAGAGGCAATGTAACTCCCTTGTGGAATCCAAGAAGACCTGCAAAAGTAACATTTCATGACAAGAAAAATGACTCCAAATGATAAAAGACGGAAGACACACAACTCGGGTCCTTTTATCAGAATGTTTCATTGAGACAATGAGTTCAATATGTGAGAATGTAACTTTGTATCAGATGTAATGTGACCAATGGTAACAAGGTGCAAGGGTCAGCTGACCCAGTAAACCATGGAACCAATTACAGAATAATGTGATGGTCAGCTGACCAGCTGACTCAGTATAAATAAGAACCTGTTGGGAATTGTGGGGAGCTTGGAGTGGCCCAGGACGAGGCCCCAAGTTTAAAGTAATGAAGTTTTTTTAGTAAACTCTTTCTTTGATTTTAAAGTTGGAGTAAGTTTTGTTATATTTTTAATGTCTGCATTTGAAGAGTTCCTTCTCAAGAAACAGAATACACATTTTAGTTTAATGGAACACATTACTTTTTGGAGGGAGTGGACGCTCACTCCTCACGGCTTATCTGCAGTAGGAAATTGTAAATATTGGTTAGATGTCAATGGAGCATTCATGATCCAGCACATTTGATCTTCAAACTCAGTAATAGCCAATCTAACAATATAATAAAACTAGCAGCACTGATCTCTCATTAGATTGTTAGTTTATCTTTTCTCATCTCCACATGGCTCCCAAGATCTGCCCATTACTGGGTAAGTAGCTATGGAGATGGCATGGAGGGCACAAGTGGCCATTTGGGGTGTGTGGAGCAGCATGATTTGGCATCGAGTTACCATGGAAGGTGCGAGGGGCCAAAATGGGATGGCTGGAGGATGATGGGGTGTGAGAGATGAGGGATCGAGGGCCTAACAACCGCTAAAAAAACAACCGGGACAAATTCAGCACTTACCGGTCCCGGTGCCCACCTACCGCCTCCTTCTAATGAGCTCAACTCCATCCTGCACCTACCTCCCAGAATGAAAATCGCAGATTTCAGGGCACTTATTTCCAAGGCCAGTACAGCAAGTCAGGAATATCCTGCCTTGTGCTGTTCACCACAGCAGTCAAAATTCCACCCAAATGTTAGATATTCCCGACAAAAATCAATGGATATTTTGCTGGGTCGCCAGGTTTTCTGCACTGCCCACAGCAGGTCCTTGTCATCAGCTTCAATATGCAGCTCGGTGACACAGTAGGTAGCACTGCTGTCTCACAGTGTCAGGGACCTGGGTTCAATTCCTGCCTTGGGTCACTGTCTGTGTGGAGTTTGCACATTCTCCCTGTGTCTGCGTGGGTTTCCTCCCACAGTCCGAATGACGTGCTGGTTAGGTGGATTGGCCATGCTAAATTGCCCCTTAGTGTCCCAAGATGTACAGATTAGGGGGAATTAGTAGGATAAATACGTGAGGTTACGGGGATAGGGCCTGGGGAAGAAGCCCTGTTAGAGTCGGTGCAGACTTGATGGGCTGAATGGCCTCCTTTTGCACTGTAGAGATTCTATGAAATGTTTACTCAAAACACAATGATAATCAGATCAACCACAAATATTGTCTGTTCTCAATTTTACCAGTGAAAATACATTTGGTAAGAAGCCTCTGTAAATTAATATTGATGAGCATGACGGAAAAGCAAGTTAGCTTGCACAGGAACGTTAATCATCTTCTGCACAAATCTCAGCCAAATGCTGGCTAATTAGTGAATAATAAAATACATATGAAGAAAAAAGAACTTGTACAAGCCCCCAACACAGCTGGGGCAGAACAGCAATTTGTTTTACTTACGAGTTACAGTTACTGCTGCTCGTGCCGCTCTCTACACCCTCTTCAAAGGTGGCCACAGTAGAAAATCCAGGTGGCAAAGTATCAAACTCGTCAAATCTAATGCCACTGCCCAACGAGTAAAAGCCTGCTGCACATTTATTGCAGGTCTGGTTTGATAATTCCAAAAACTCCCCAGATCCACACGAAAAAGCTAGAAAACAAACAAAACAAAAAGATTCAAATGCAAAGTCACACCGTTTCAATTTCTATTCAACAAGTTTAAAAGCTGGTTCGCTCCTGAGATTATTGAAGCTGATGTAAATTCCTGGCCTGGATTCTTGAGATGGTTAATGTTCCTTCCATTGGTCTGTTTACCAGAGGTTTCAGGGTCCCTGTAGATGGATTGTTTCCATTGGCCAGGCCTTGAATTCAGAAATGTTAAGGAGCTTTATGCATTTCCTTGGAGTTTGATTTCTGTGGGAAGAGGGGTCATTAGTGCCTCTTTAGAGATAGTGAGGTTGCTGTGGTTTTCTGAAGCCTCGAAATTCCTTTTGTGCGAGTCATAGCCAATCATGGTTCCAGTCGGTGTAAAGCCTTTGTCCATTATATTTTTTTAAATAATTTCTTAAAGTAGCCAGGCTGATATATATGTGTTCTTTTATATCTTCATAGCATGACACCACCGGCCCAGAGGTTGTTCTGATGAACCTCCATTGCATTCCATCTATGGCAAGTATATCCTTCCTTAGATTCAGAGATAAAAACTGTACACAATACACCAGGTGCGATCTCAGTGAGGTTTTGTACAATTGTAGCAAGATATCTTTATTCCTGTACTCAAATCCCGTTATGATGAAGGACATCAGGCCATTTGCCTTCACCATTGCTTGCTGCATCTGCACACCACCTTTAGTGACTCATGAACAAGGATACCCAGGATAGTAAGAGTTTCTATAGATATTTAAATAAGAAAAGTTAACAAAGTGAGCATTGATCCTACAGGAAAGGCATCTGAGGAATTGATCATGGAAAGTAGGGATGACAAGTATTTTGCATGGTCTTCACTAGAGTTTGCATGTAACATTCCAGACAGAGCGGTAAATCAGGAAATGGAGGGAAGGGAGGAACTCAGGAAAATTACAATCACCAGGGAAATGGTAAAGAGCAAATTGCTGGGTCTGGGGGCTGATAAATCCCCGGGTCCAAATGGACTTTATTCGAAGGTCTGAAAAGAAATTGGCTAGTGAGATAGTTGATACAAAGATTTTAATTATCCAAAACTCCCAGGATTCAGAAAAGATGCCATTAGATTGGAAAACAGCAAATGTAACTCTTTTATTCAAAAAGGGAGGGAGACAGAAAGCAGGAAACATAAGGAAAATGTTAGAAGCTATTATTAAAGATGTTAAAGCAGGACACTTAGAAAAAAAATCAAGGCAGTCAGACAGAGTCAGCTTGGTTTTGTGAAAGAGAATTCATGTTTAATCTATTTATTAAAGTGGATTAAATTTCCAGAAGGCATTTGATAAAGTGCCACATGAAAGGTTATTGCAGAAAATAGAAAAGCTCATGTTTTAGGTGGTAACATGTCAGCTTAGATAGAGATTGACTAGCTAACAGGAAAACAAAGAGTTGGCATAAATGAGTCTTGTTGGCAGGACATAATGAGTGGTGTGCTGCAGGGAGTTTTTGGGAATTTCTTCCTCAAATTATAGCAGAAGTATAGTCTTTGAATATTTTTAAGACTAGCTGGATTCTTGATTAACGAGGGGGTGTAAGATTATCAGAGGTAGGCAGGAATGTGGGATGGAGATTACAATCAGATCAGCCATGATCTTATTGAATGGCGGAGAAGGATTGAGGGGCCGCGTAGCCTACTCCCGCGCCTAAGTTTGTATCACAACTTCCCAACCTCTCACCATTTAAGAGACACTCAGCCTTCTGTTTTTTTCTACCAAAGTGGATAACTTCACACTTATTTGCATTATATTCCATCTGTCATGTTCTTACCCCTCACCTAGCCTGTCCCAAACCCCACCCCCCCTCGAAACCTCCATCATCCTCACAACTCACATTCCCATGTAGATTTTTTTTCCAATCAGCAAAATTTGGAAATATTGGGCGGAATTTTCCCATCCTACTGACCACGGGAATCGTAGCAGGCAGGACAGAAAATTCGGTGGACCATGCAAAGGTCCATCGACCTCGGGCAGAGATTTCCGGTCCTGGGGCATGTACAGCTGGAAAATCCCGCCCATTACATTTAGTCCCGACATCGGTTGTGATGAGCCGTGGCCCCAATACTGACCCTTGTGATACTCCGCTGGTAACAGCCTGCCATCCTGAGAATGATCCATTTATTTCCACTCTCCATTTTCTGTCTGTTAACCAGTTCTCAATCAATGGCAGCATATTATTCTCAATTGTGTGTGCTTTAATTTTGCACACTAACCTCGTGTGCGAGACCTTATCAAAATCCTTCTGAAAATCCAAATACACCACACCCACTGGTTCTCCTTCATCTATGCTCCAGGTAACATCCTCAAACAACTCCAAAAGATTGGTCAAACATGATTTCCCTCTTATAAATCCATGTTGTCTCTGAGCAACCATATCATTATTTGTCATTCTTTTATGAATGTCCAGTTCTGACATTCTGTGTAATAGATTCTAACATTCCCACATAGGCATCAAACTAACAGGTCTGTATTTTTCCATTTACTCTCTTGCTCCCTTCTTAAATAGTGGGGTTACATATTCTACGTCCCAGTCTGCAGGAATCGTTCCAGAATCTATAGAATTGTGAAAGATAACCACCAATGCATACGTTATTGTTGCAGCCACTCCTCCAACACTCTGGGCTGTAGCTCATCTGGTCCAGAGGATTTATCAACCTTCAACCCCAATTAGGTCTCCTTTATGACTGCGATTGATACCCTAATCACCCATAAAGTGAGAATTCATGCATTTTCCGAGGACTCAAAATAAAAGAGATGGTGCCAGATTTCCCATTTTAAGGATCTCTTAACCATTTATTGTGCTAGAACACCATGAAAAAAACAAACTCCTAATCTCCATAATTATGAAAGGTTTAGCTGCTGCCTTGACAGTACCAGAAACCCTTGCTGTTTTGATGCATTGTTCCCAGAGTAGCGAGGTAATGGGGATGGACGCCATGAGCTATTAAATTCTAATACAAGAATTTGTGAAAAGAAAAATACTTGCATTTATATTGTAACTTTCATGGCCACAGAATGTCCCAAAATGCTTTGCAAACACTGAAGTACTTTCTAAGCATAGTCACTGTTGTAATGTAGAAAACGCAGCAGCCAATATGTGCACAGCAAGCTCCCACAATCAGCAATCTGATAATGATCTGACAATCCTTCTGAGGTGTTGAATGAGCAACAAATATAGACCAGGACACCAGAGAGAACTTCCCTGTTTTATTTTGCTTGATTGGAAACTCCTTCCAAATTTAAAAGATGCATTCTAAAGGTCACATGTCCCGATCCTCCGCTGAGGAAAGTACTTCTCAGCCTGTTCACTTTGAGTAGTTGATGAGAAACAATTGCAGGGAGTTCAATGGGTCACTGCAAGGTAAATACCCAGAGGTTTTGGGCTTGGTCAGCAACAAGCGAACACACAAAAGGGTTAAAATTCAGGAATCGAAACAGAAAATACTCAGCATCTGTGGCGAGAGAAAACTTACAATATTTCATCAACCTGAAGTGCTAACTCTGCCCTCTTGACAGATGCTCCCAAACCTGTTGAGAGCTTCCAACAATTTCTATTTTTATTTCATTTCATGAGAAGCTGACATCAGCTTTGAAAAACTGTTGGCTCATTCAAGATCGACTCCTCACTTCCTGTGCTCAGTTTCATAGCTGGTTCAACGACGAGAATTTCAATATCCATCATTCCCTTTGGTAATAAATCATTCTGACATTAAAGTTCATTTAGTCCAGACAGGAGCAGATTAACAAGAGATTTAAACTGATTATTACATTTCAGTTACATCTAGCTCCCCCTATTCCTGTAAGCTATTAAATTATTTTTAATATTTGGGTGAATATTATTTCTACAGATGAAAGCAAAATATGCTCTTACAACCATAGAGAAGTTACAGCACAGGAGGAGGTAAGTCAGCCCAACTCGTCCACGCAGCCCAGAGACACCCAGGTGCCCTTTCTAATCCCACCTTCCTGCACCCGGCCCATAGCCCTGTAGCTTACAGCACTTAAGGTGCAGATCCAGGTACTTCTTAAAATAGTTTAGGGTTTCTGCCTCCACCACCAACTCGGGCAGCGAATTCCAGACACCCACCACCCTCTGCATAAAAAAAGTTCTTCTTCATGTCCGCTCTACACCTACCGCCACTTTTCTTGAATCTATGCTCCCTGGTTCTAGAATTCTCCTCCAAGGAAAACAATTTGTCCACTCTATCTCATCCTCTCATAATTTTGTACACCTCTATCACCCCTCAGCCTTCTTTGTTCCAAGGAAAATAACCCCAACCTATTAAATTTCTCCTCATAGCTACATTTTTCTCGCCATGGCAACAATCCTGTAAACCTCCTTTGCACTCTCTCTTCAGAGCGAACAGAATCATCAATGTTTATGACTGCAAAATTCTTCCTCCTGCCTTACTCAATCCATTCAACATGAAAGGAAATACAGATTATCTTGATATCTTGCCCAAATATACTTGTTACATCTGCCCTGAACTGTTCCAAAAGAGGGAGGGGTGATCAAGACTTTCTAGTCACCCCTCCCCCCCCCATGGCATGTTTCCCCACTCATCATTGTGCCTCTGGTGAGATCTTCCAGTTCCGCCAAGGTCTATGGCGGTTTGTATGGCTTGCCCATCCCACCAATCGGGAATCCTGCCATAGTGGGAAGGAACGGGGGGGGGGGGTCATCTTCGGCAGGAACGGAAGATTGCACTGGCAGGAAGGGCTGGAAAATTCCACCCCCCCCCCACCCGTCCATTCCTGTTCAAACCAACAGACTGTCAATAATAGTCTGCGATATCAGCTTCCTGTTTCCAGTAAAGTGCTGCAGGTGCGGGAAATCTGAAACAAAAAACAGAAAATGCTGGAAATACTCGGCAGGTCTGGCAGCAGCTGTGGGAGAGAAACAGAGATAACGTTTCAGACCAGCGACCCTTTGTCCGACACTCATGTTAACTCGCTTTCTCTCTCCACAGCTGTTGCCAGATCTGAGCATTTTCTGGTTTTTGCACAGCTCTCATCTTGGCGTTTGCAGCCTGTGTGTGAAATGTCACTTTTTAATCTCGAGTCGTGCACTGATTTCTGGAACAGAGCAGGTTGATCAACAATCTCTGAACTGGAATGAACCATTATCTTGAATTAGACAATAAGCCAAATACATTTACTGACTTCCAGCAATGATTCATTATTTAAATAGAGGACAACAAGCAAACTCCAACACAAATAGCCAATGGCATTTCAGAAACTCTGATATCCTGAACCACCCATGTGTGTGAGAGAGTGAGAGAGAGTATTATATATTATATTTAGAATACTATCTACATGGTCATATTTTCATGATAATCAATCCAATAACGATTTCATTCTGAAGTACATTTGACAGTGGAATGAAAATGAGAATATGTAGTTTAACCTGTTATGCCGGCTTTCTTCAGTACACCCCATGCAATTTTCATCATTATGGACGACACACAATCATAGAATCTTACTGCATGGAATGAGGCCATTTGGCCCATCAATGCTGGCTACCCAATTAGTCCCATCCCCCTCCTTCTGTCCCATAGCCCTGCAAATGGTTTATCAACAACAGAATTATTTTTACAGTTATGACTGAGTATGCTTCTTTTCAGGCAGCACGTTCCAAATCCCAACAACTCATTGCATTAAAAACAATCCATATCTCACTCATGGTTCTTTTGCCCACCACTTTCTAGTTACCAACCCTCCCCTGCCAGTGGAAACTGTTCCTTCCTCTTAGTTCATCAGAATCTTTCTAAATTTTGAAGTGATGTGAAAATGGTCCGTGAGTAACGGAAACAGATTCACAGCCAGTTGACTGCCAACACTATAATGCAGTGAGGCAGTGACACGTGGTATTTTCACTGGACTAGCAATCCAGACTCCCAGGGTAATTTCAATAAAAACTGGAATTGAAAGTTTAATAATGACCATGACATGTTGGCATGGGTCCCTCACAGCGCCAGGGACCTGGGTTCAATTCTGGCCTTGGGTGACTGTCTATATATGGAGTTTCCACATTCTCCCAGTGTCTGTGTGGGTTTTCTCCGGGTGCTCTGGCTTCCTCCCATAGTCCAAAGATGTACAGGGTAGGTGGATTGGCCATACTAAATTGCCCATTTGTGCCCAAAGATGGGTAGGTTAGGTGAGTTAGTCACAATAAATGCTCGGGTTGCAGGGATGGGCAGTCGGTGCGTACTCAATGGGCCGAATAGCCTCTTTCTGCATGATAGGGCTATGAAACCATTGTCAATTGTCATTAAAAACCCTTCAGGTTCACTAATGTCCTTACGGGAAGGAAATCTGCCTCCTTACCTAGTCTGGCCGACATGTGACTCCAGATCCACAGTAATGTGGTTGACTCTTAACTATGCTCAGAATTGCCCTAAGCCGTTCAAGGAAAATCAGGGATGGGCAACAAATGCTGGCCCAGCCAGTGACGCCCACATCCAATGAATGGATCAAAAAAATGTAAAAGGAGTTCTCGGCATTGTGTGAGTCAGGTTTCTGATTCACCAGGTACTTTGCTCCACACTATTAGCAAACACAGATTTATTCTGAGCTGGATGGGGAACAGAAATGTTTCAGGTTATTTATGGGAATTTTAAAGGAATTAAATACCGATATAAAAGAAGCAAATTAGAAAACCAAAAACCACAGTGGCTGAATTTGGACAAAAGCTCATTAAAGTCCCAGAAGAAATACCTCTTAGAAAATAAAACTCAAGTAGGCAAGCAGTGGGGAGATCGGAAAATAACTTAAAGATAACTGAAGTGAGAATTAAAATAAATTGAAATAGATTGTTTTTTTACACAGAGGGTGGTGGGTGCCTGGAACTCACTGCCGGGGGAGGTAGTGGAAGCGGATACGATAGTGACTTTTAAGGGGCGTCTTGACAAATACATGAATAAGATGGGGATAGAGGGATATGGTCCCCGGAAGGGTAGGGGGTTTTAGTTAAGTCGGGCAACATGGTCAGTGCAGGCTTGGAGGGCCGAAGGACCTGTTCCTGTGCGGTAATTTTCTTTATTCTTTGTTCTAACATAGAACATAGAACAGTACAGCACAGAACAGGCCCTTCGGCCCACGATGTTGTGCCGAGCTTTATCTGAAACCAAGATCAAGCTATCCCACTCCCTATCATCCTGGTGTGCTCCATGTGCCTATCCAATAACCGCTTAAATGTTCCTAAAGTGTCTGACTCCACTATCACTGCAGGCAGTCCATTCCACACCCCAACCACTCTCTGCGTAAAGAACCTACCTCTGATATCCTTCCTGTATCTCCCACCACAAACCCTATAGTTATGCCCCCTTGTAATAGCTCCATCCACCCGAGGAAATAGTCTTTGAACGTTCACTCTATCTATCCCCTTCATCATTTTATAAACCTCTATTAAGTCTCCCCTCAGCCTCCTCCGCTCCAGAGAGAACAGCCCTAGCTCCCTCAACCTTTCCGCATATGACCTACCCCCCAAACCAGGCAGCATCCTGGTAAATCTCCTCTGCACTCTTTCCAGCGCTTCCACATCCTTCTTATAGTGAGGTGACCAGAACTGCACACAATATTCCAAATGTGGTCTCACCAAGGTCCTGTACAGTTGCAGCATAACCCCATGGCTCTTAAACTCCAACCCCCTGTTAATAAAAGCTAACACACTATAGGCCTTCTTCACAGCTCTATCCACTTGAGTGGCAACCTTTAGAGATCTGTGGAGGTGGACCCCAAGATCTCTCTGTTCCTCCACAGTCTTCAGAACCCTACCTTTGACCCTGTAATCCACATTTAAATTAGTCCTACCAAAATGAATCACCTCACATTTATCAGAGTTAAACTCCATTTGCCATTTTTCAGCCCAGCTTTGCATCCCATCTATGTCTCTTTGCAGCCTACAACAGCCCTCCACCTCATCCACTACTCCACCAATCTTGGTGTCATCAGCAAATTTACTGATCCACCCTTCAGCCCCCTCCTCTCAGTCATTAATAAAAATCACAAAGAGCAGAGGACCAAGCACTGATCCCTGCGGCACTCCGCTAGCAACCTGCCTCCAATCCGAAAATTTTCCATCCACCACCACCCTCTGTCTTCGATCAGACAGCCAGTTACCTATCCAATCGGCCAACTTTCCCTCTATCCCACCCCTCCTCACTTTCATCATAAGCCGACCATGGGGGACCTTATCAAACGCCTTACTAAAATCCATGTATATGACATCAACTGCCCTACCTTCATCAACACACTTAGTTACCTCCTCAAAAAATTCTATCAAATTTGTGAGGCACGACTTGCCCTTCACGAATCCGTGCTGACTATCCCGGATTAATCCGCATCTTTCTAAATGGTCGTAAATCCCATCTCTAAGGACCTTTTCCATCAATTTACCAACCACCGAAGTAAGACTAACCGGTCTATAATTACCAGGGTCATTTCTATTCCCTTTCTTAAACAGAGGAACAACATTCGCCATTCTCCAGTCTTCTGGCACCATCCCCGTGGACAGCGAGGACCCAAAGATCAAAGCCAAAGGCTCTGCAATCTCATCCCTTGCCTCCCAAAGAATCCTAGGATACATTTCATCAGGCCCAGGGGACTTATCGACCTTCAGTTTATTCAAAACTGCCAGGACATCCTCCCTCCAAACATCTATTTCCTCCAGCCTATTAGCCTGTAACACCTTCTCTTCCTCAAAAACATGGCTCCTCTCCTTGGTGAACACTGAAGAAAAGTATTCATTCATCACCTCGCCTATCTCTACTGATTCCATACACAAGTTCCCACCACTGTCCTTGACCGGCCCTAACCTCACCCTGGTCATTCTTTTATTCCTCACATAAGAGTAAAAAGCCTTGGGGTTTTCCTTGATCTGACCGACCAAGGACTTCTCGTGTCCCCTCCTAGCTCTCCTAAGCCCCTTTTTCAGCTCATTCCTTGCTAACTTGTAACCCTCAATCGAGCCATCTGAATCTTATTTCCTCATCCCTACATAAGCTTCCCTCTTCCTTTTCACAAGACATTCCACCTCTTTCGTGAACCATGGTTCCCTCACTCGGTTCTAGATGCTGGTAAACCTCTAGCACATGTGGAAAGAGAAACAGAGTGAATATTTTGCCTCTTCTTCAGAGCATTCTGAGGGACTCAAACTATTAATTGTTTCTCTCTCCACAGATGCTGCCAGACCGCTGAGGTTTTCCAGCTTTTTCTGTTTTTATTTCAGATTTCCAGCATCTGTGGTATTTTGCATTTATTTGTGTATGATAAGAAGTGTTTTGTGACCTTCGGTTGTGTTTGCTGATCTCAGCTGGGTAGTAGAATGAACTTCAACACTCCTTGCTTAAGAAGCTGTGGAGAAAAAAAACACTCCAGATTGCTATCTGCTCATTATCCTTGGAACAGGAGAGGACAGGATCATTGTGATGCTTTCCATGGTTGGAACACCTGCAGTCACTCACCATCTAGACTCACAATGAAAAATGGCTGCTTGTAGGATTCTGTATTAATGAAAGCATATCCTAAAGTTAATCCAGTAAATTTAAATTCTTTAGCTGCTGTAGTGGGATTTGAACTCAGAGCTTGGATTACTATTCCTGTATCGTGACTGCTGTGTCATGGCACCCTATTGATGCAAGAATATAACCTAAAGATACTGGATTCATCTTTTAAAAATTGCATCCAGTTCAAAATAAAACGTAAGCCTGACTGTATAAGATGGTAGCAGCTAATACAATAAGCAGCTCTGCATCAAGAAGTTTTGAAATAATTACACTTTCCCTTTCTTCCAATAAACAGAACAAACAGTAACTTACAGCATTCTCTGCCTTTGATCGGGTCAGGCAATCCCGTGCATTTTCCGGAAGATTTAGGGATGGCAACTCTCCAGCGCGAGCCAGTGCTGTCACATTCCGTGTACTCAAAGTGGTAATCATTCTGTATTAGAGAATACAAACACAATATGAATGTCTGCCGCATTTTTAAAAAAATAGAATTGAAGCTTGGACATCAAAACACCTGCCAAAAAATGGGGTGAAACACCTTCTAAAGTTGAGATACAATTAGCTGTGCACTGACGGTTGCTAATGTTATAATGTTCATTATATGTATAACAACGACATGAAAGGATTAGATAGGAACAAACAAGGAGCAGGAACAAGCCATTCAGCCCCTCGAACTTGCTCCACCATTTCATACGACCATGGCTGATCTGATAGATCCCAGTCGTTGTCACTACTGGATGGGAAGATCCCAGAATGGAACCCTGCCCCAAAAAACCACAACTTTTACTTTCTTTTTTAGAAAACGTAGAGAAACAAGAGTCACAGGACTGCTGATTAGATTTTAACAAGAAAAAACATTTATTAAGCATGAAAAGTTTGATTATAATACAATACTCCTTTGTACAGTTTTCAGAAATAGCAGCCCACTGTGAACCAAATGACCAATGCTAGTCTATTGATCTTTCATGGATTTCTCTCAGAATCTCCCCAGTTGATTGTCACATGAGTTTCCAAAATAATCTGCTTTAAAACAATGCTTTCTGTCAGGTGTTTGCATTAAGAGTCCATTCCAGGTTTTTCCAGCTATCCCTTCAAACAAACTTCCACTCCAACTTTTAACAAGAACTCCAGCGCCAGGTTTTCTCCCTGTCCTTTCAAGTTTCCTTTGTATTAAATACTGCTGCACAAACTCCGAGATCCAGCCACTGATTCCAATAATTATTTCAACTCGCCTTCCGCAGGCTGTAATGAAATCTCACAAACCTGAAAATCAATTCAGATGTCGTTCTTACTTTTCAGCCTTCTTATATATGGGGGGGGGGGGGGGGGGGAGGGGGTGGAGGGGAGGGAGAAGGTGGGATAAAAGAACAAAGAAAATTACAGCACAGGAACAGGCCCTTTGGCCCTCCAAGCCTGCGCCAACTACGCTGCCCAACTAAAACCCCCTACCCTTCCGGGATAATATCCCTCTATTCCCATCCTATTCATGTATTTGTCAAGATGCCCGTTAAAAGTCACTTTTGTATCTGCTTCCACTACCTCCCCTGGCAGTAAGTTCCAGGCACCCACCACCCTTTGTGCAAAAACAACTTGCCTCATACATCTCCTTCAAACATTGCCCCTCGCACCTTAAACCTGTGCCCCCTAGTAATTGACTCTTCCACCCTGGGAAAAAGCTTCTGACTATCTACTCTGTCCATGCCTCTCATAATCTTATAGACTTCTATCAGGTCTCCCCTCAACCTCCGTCATTCCAGTGAGAACAAACCAAGTTTCTCCAACCACTCCTCATAGCTAATGCCCTCCATATCAGGCAACATCCTGGTAAATCTTTTCTGTACCCTCTCCAAAGCCTCCACATCCTTCTGGTAGTGTGGTAACCAGAATTGAACACTGTATTCCAAGTGCGGCCTAACTAAGGCTCTATAAAGCTGCAACATGACTTGCCAATTTTTAAACTCAATGCCCCAGCCAATGAAGGCAAGCATGCCGTATGCCTTCTTGACTACCTTCTCCACCTGCATTGACCTGTGTATCTGTATACCCAGATCCCTCTGCCTATCAATATTTTTAAGGGTTCTGCCATTTATTGTCTATATCTCATCTGAATTGGACCTTCCAAAATGCATTACCTCACATTTGTCCGGATTAACCTCCATCTGCCACCTCTCCGCCCAAGCTTCCAACTGATCTATATCCTGCTGTATCCTCTGATGGTCCTCATCGCTTTCCGCAATTCCACCAGCCTTTGTGTCATCCGCAAACTCACGAATCAAACCAGTTACATTTTCTTCCAAATCATTTATATAGATTACAAACAGCAAAGGTCCCAGCACTGATCCCTGAGGAACACCACTTGTCACAACCCTCCATTCAGAAACGCACCCTTCCACTGCGACCCTCTGTCTTCTACTATGGAGCCAGTTCTGTATCCAGGATATTGAATTTCAGCCATGATCAAAATGAAGGGCAGAGCAGACTCGAAGGGCCGAATGGCCGACTCCTCTTTTCTGCGTTTCTTAGCTCTGTCTGACTTTATTGAACAGTTCTTTGTTTTAGCACCATTTTCCTCTGTTCCCTTAACCTCAGACTTTTTGGAATCTTCTCTTCATTTCTCTAGCTTTCTTAACTAGCTGTTCAAGTTTCCGGCATCTGTTTTTTAACCATTACGCCATAGTATGGCTTTTCTTCCAGCAAAGCTGAGAGCCATTTGAACCGAGCAAACCTCTATGCATACAAACACCTTTGTCTGGCACAAATCTAACTTCCTTACACAGAAACATCAAGTTGAACCACGTAAAACTATACCTTATTTCTACTGTTCAACAATACAAATAGAAATCCCCAAAAACTCCCTCTGTTTTCAGATAATTGTAACCTCAAATCTGCATCCCACCTGCCCTTGATAGCCTGCGAGCTCAAGGAATGGCACTTCATCTTTCAATCAGGCACTTAATAGCCTTCTGGACTCAACATTGAGATCAACAATTTCAGACCATTTTGATTCTTTTTTTGCCACATATAATGGTTTGAATCTTGTTCTTCATGTTCTTGTTTTAGGGCTGAGCTATTCTTTACTCTGCCATTAACACTCTGCTCTGTTTCTTTAACAAAACAATTCCCACTCCCTTTGCCCTGATGTTGCATGGCAGTATTGGCAGTTAACCTCTCCTGACCTCTGTCCTAACCCATGCTTTCCCCTCATTCTTCCTCCCTCTGACATCCCTTTTGACAACATAAAACCCATCACACTCCTTCAGTTCTGAAGAGGTGACACTGGACACAGAACACTAACACTATTTCTCCCTCAGGAGCTCAGACTGATTCAAGATGTCTCTGTGACTCTCAGGATCTGCCTAATAATGTAGACAGCAACATAACCTCTGGAAGTGAGATATATTCCTGGTAAACTGCACTGAAAAGCTTAATTAAAAACTCTCAGCCAAGCACTGGACTGCTCCATAAATTTAACAAGTTATATTTATACTGTATCTCGAATGTAATGAAAAGTCCCAAGGCGCTTCACAAGAGCATTATCAAATAAATGCTCAGCCATATATGGGGATATTAGGTGAGATTATAATCTAAAAGCTTGGTCAAAGAAGTAGCTTTTAAGGACCGCCTTAAAGGAGGAAAGCAAGATCAAAAGGCGGAAAGGTTTATAAGGGAATTTCTGAGCGCGGGCCCCACAGATTGAATACACGACCATTAATGTTGCAGCAATTGAAATCGATGATGCACAAGAAGTCAGAATTAGACGAGCAAAGATATCACAGAGAGTTATGAGGCTGGAAGAGATTACAGAGATCGGGAGGGGCATGGCCAGTGAGGGATTTGAAAACAACTGAGAGAATTTTAAAAGGCTGCTTAACTAGGAGGCAGTGTAAGTCAGCGAACACCGGGGGGTGAGAGGGGATCTGAATTTGCTACAAGTTATGACACTGGAAGAAGAGTCTCAGATGATCTCAAGTTCATGGAGAGCAGAAGGTGGGGGAGCAGCCAGGAGTGTATTGAAATAGTTAATAGAACAATATGAACAATAGAACATTACAGCACAGAACAGGCCCTTCGGCCCACGATGTTGTGCCGACCTTCATCTGAAACCAAGATCAAGCTATCCCACTCCCTACCATCCTGGTGTGCTCCATGTGCCTATCCAATAACCGCTTAAATGTTCCTAAAGTGTCTGACTCCACTATCACTGCAGGCAGTCCATTCCACACCCCAACCACTCTCTGCGTGAAGAACCTACCTCTGATATCCTTCCTATATCTCCCACCATGAACCCTATAGTTATGCCCCCTTGTAATAGCTCCATCCACCCGAGGAAATAGTCTTTGAACGTTCACTCGATCTATCCCCTTCATCATTTTATAAACCTCTATTAAGTCTCCCCTCAATCTCCTCCGCTCCAGAGAGAACAGCCCCAGCTCCCTCAACCTTTCCTCATAAGACCGACACTCCAAACCAGGCAGCATCCTGGTAAATCTCCTCTGCACTCTTTCCAGCGCTTCCACATCCTTCTTATAGTGAGGTGACCAGAACTGCACGCAATATTCCAAATGCGGTCTCACCAAGGTCCTGTACAGTTGCAGCATAACCCCACGGCTCTTAAACTCCAACCCCCTGTTAATAAAAGCTAACACACTATATGCCTTCTTCACAGCTCTATCCACTTGAGTGGCAACCTTTAGAGATCTGTGGATATGGACCCCAAGATCTCTCTGTTCCTCCACAGTCTTCAGAACCCTACCTTTGACCCTGTAATCCACATTTAAATTAGTCCTACCAAAATGAATCACCTCACATTTCTCAGGGTTAAACTCCATTTGCCATTTTTCAGCCCAGCTTTGCATCCTATCTATGTCTCTTTGCAGCCTACAACAGCCCTCCACCTCATCCACTACTCCACCAATCTTGGTGTCATCAGCAAATTTACTGATCCACCCTTCAGCCCCCTCCTCTAAGTCATTAATAAAAATCACAAAGAGCAGAGGACCAAGCACCGATCCCTGCGGCACTCCGCTAGCAACCTGCCTCCAGTCCGAAAATTTTCCATCCACCACCACCCTCTGTCTTCGATCAGATAGCCAGTTACCTATCCAATCGGCCAACTTTCCCTCTATCCCACACCTCCTTACTTTCATCATAAGCCGACCATGGGGGACCTTATCAAACGCCTTACTAAAATCCATGTATATGACATCAACCGCCCTACCTTCATCAACACACCTAGTTACCTCCTCAAAAAATTCTATCAAATTTGTGAGGCACGATTTGCCCTTCACAAATCCGTGCTGACTATCCCGGATTAATCCGCATCTTTCTAAATGGTCGTAAATCCCATCCCTAAGGACCTTTTCCATCAATTTACCAACCACCGAAGTCAGACTAACCGGTCTATAATTACCAGGGTCATTTCTATTCCCTTTCTTAAACAGAGGAACAACATTTGCCACTCTCCAGTCCTCCGGCACCATCCCCGTGGACAGCGAGGACCCAAAGATCAAAGCCAAAGGCTCTGCAATCTCATCCCTCGCCTCCCAAAGAATCCTAGGATACATTTCATCAGGCCCAGGGGACTTATCGACCTTCAGTTTATTCAAAACTGCCAATACATCCTCCCTCCGAACATCTATTTCCTCCAGCCTATTAGCCTGTAACACCTTCTCTTCCTGAAAAACATGGCCCCTCTCCTTGGTGAACACTGAAGAAAAGTATTCATTCATCACCTCGCCTATCTCTACTGATTCCATACACAAGTTCCCACCACTGTCCTTGACCGGCCCTAACCTCACCCTGGTCATTCTTTTATTCCTCACATAAGACTAAAAAGCCTTGGGGTTTTCCTTGATCCGACCCGCCAAGGACTTCTCATGTCCCCTCCTAGCTCTCCTCAGCCCCTTTTTCAGCTCATTCCTTGCTAACTTGTAACCCTCAATCGAGCCATCTGAACCTTGTTTCCTCATCCCTACATAAGCTTCCCTCTTCCTTTTCACAAGACATTCCACCTCTTTTGTGAACCACGGTTCCCTCACTCGGCCATTTCCTCCCTGCCTGACAGGGACATACCTATCAAGGACACCCAGTATTTGTTCCTTGAAAAAGTTCCACTTTTCATCAATGCCTTTCCCTGACAGTTTCTGTTCCCATCTTATGCCCCCTAATTCTTGCCTAATCGCATCATAATTACCTCTCCCCCAATTGTAAGCCTTGCCCTGCCGTCCGGCCCTATCCCTCTCCATTGCAATAACAAAAGACACCGAATTGTGGTCACTATCTCCAAAGTTCTCTCCCACAACCAAATCTAACACTTGGCCCGGTTCATTTCCCAGTACCAAATCCAATGTGGCCTCACCCCTTGTCGGCCTATCCACATATTGTGTCAGGAAACCCTCCTGCACACACTGCACAAAAAGTGCCCCATCCAAACTATTTGACCTACAAAGGTTCCAATCAATATTTGGAAAGTTAAAGTCCCCCATGACAACTACCCTGTGACCCCCACACGTATCCATAATCTGCTTAGCAATTTCTTCCTCCACATCTCTATTACTATTTGGGGGCCTATAGTAAACTCCTAGCAACGTGACCGCTCCTTTCCTGTTTCTAACTGCAGCCCATATTACCTCAGTGTGCATATCCCCCTCAAAGTGCTTTTCCGCAGCCGTTAAACTATCCTTGATTAACAATGCTACTCCTCCACCTCTTTTACCAGCTTCCCTACACTTAGTGAAACATCTATACCCCGGAACGTCCAACAACCATTCCTGTCCTTGTTCTACCCACGTCTCCGTAATGGCCACAACATCGTAGTCCCAAGTAGCAATCCACGCCCCAAGTTCATCCACCTTGTTCCGGATGCTCCTTGCATTGAAGTAGACACACTTCAACCCATCTTCCTGTCTACCGGTACCCACCCTTGACCTTGATACCTTCCCCAATATCTCACCACCCTCAACACTGACTTCTGGACTACAACTCCTTTTCCCACTCCCCTGACAAATTAGTTTAAATCCCCCTGAAGAGCCGTAGCAAATTTCCCTCCCAGGATATTGGTGCCCCTCTGGTTCAGGTGCACCCCGTCCTGTTTGTAGAGGTCCCACCTTCCCCAGAACGTGTTCCAATTATCCACGTATCTGAAACCCTCCCTCCTGCACCATCCCTGCAACCACATGTTTAAGTGCACTCTCTCCCTGTTCCTCAACTCGCTATCACGTGGCACCGGTAGCGTACCAGAGATGACCACATGTTTTGTCTTTGCTCTCAGCTTCCAGCCGAGCTCCCGAAATTCCTGTTTTAAATCCCCGTCCCTTCTCTTACCTATGTCGTTGGTACCAATGTGTACCACGACTTGTGACTGTTTCCCCTCCCCCTTAAGAATCCGGAAAACACGGTCCGAGACGTCACGGACCCTGGCATCCGGTAGGCAACAAACCATCCGTGAGTCTCTTTTGCTGCCACAGAACCTCCTATCTATCCCTAAAGCCTAAAGGTAAGAAAGGCATGAATGAGGGTTTCAGCAGCAGATGAGCTGAGACAGGGGAGAGGTCACGAGGTTACACAGATGAAAATAGGCAGTCTTACCAATGGCCTGAATAGGAGGTCGGAAATCCATCTCGGGATCAACAGTGACACCAAGTTAGAAACAGACCGTCTATTTATCTATAACCCCTAGATCTCATCATCTTGTAGCACATACTCTCACGTGTACTGCTTTACACGTCTCCATCTTGAAGCACAGTTTAACAAATGCAAAGTTTCTGTAGCTGATTGCTTCATTCACAACCAGAGCTGAAACCTATCCTGATAACTGCAAACTGGAAGATTTTGTTTATGACACTTTCAAGAAATGTGAATAAAACTTAATTTCTCCTCTCCATCCCCCACACCCCAAAAATCCCTCGAAGGAAAAGTAGTATTGGTCTATTAGATATTTCTGAAGTAATATGGCAAGAGCCAGCCAATACTGTCAGGTGTAGTGAATTAGTCCCTCCAGGCCGACACTATAATAAAGAAAACCCACCAACACCGCTACTTTCAGGAGGCTAAGGAAATTTGGCATGTCCACTACGACTCTCACCAACTTTTACAGATGCACCATAGAAAGCATTCTTTCTGGTTGTATCACAGCTTGGTATGGCTCCTGCTCTGCCCAAGACCACAAGAAACTACAAAGGATCGTGAATGTAGCCCAATCCATCACGCAAACCAGCCTCCCATCCACTGACTCTGTCTACACTTCCCACTGCCTCAGCAAAGCAGCCAGCATAATTAAGGACCCCACGCACCCCGGACACACTCTCTTCCACCTTCTTCCATCGGGAAAAAGATACAAAAGTCTGAGGTCACGTACCAACCGACTCAAGAACAGCTTCTTCCCTGCTGCTGTCAGATTTTTGAATAGATCTACCTTGTATTAAGTTGATCTTTCTCTACACCCTAGCTATGGCTGAAACACTACATTCTGCATCTTCTCCTTTCTTTCTCTATGAACGGTATGCTTTGTCTGTATAGCGCACAAGAAACAATACTTTTCACTGTATGCTAATACATGGGACAATAATAAATCAAATTAAAAGAAGGAATTTAAGGTACTTTAGGATTGGAATTTAAAAACTTCAGTTCTTTCTGATTGGTATGTTAGAAGTGACAGCTAAGTCCCATAAATCATGGAAACTAAAAGCAGAAAGCATCAATTCCTCGGTGTCACGGTGGCACAGTGGTTCACACTGCTGCCTCACAGCGCCAGGCACTCGCATTCAGTTCCGGCCTCGGGTGACTGTGTGGAGTTTCCACATTCTCTTCGTGTCTGCATGGGTTTCCTCCGGGTGGTCCAGTTTCCTCCTACAGTCCAAAGATAGAATCATAGAATCCCAGAGTTCAGAAATTGGCCATTCGGCCCATCGAGTCTGCACTGACCACAATTCCACCAGGCCCTATTCCCATAACCCTACATATTTACCCTGCTAATCCCCTGATGCTAGGGCCAATCAACCTAACCCACACATCTTTGGACTGTGGGAGGAACACGAAGCACCTGGAGGAAACCCACGCAGACACGGGGAGAATGTACAAACTTCACACAGACAGTGACCAGAGGCCGGAATTAAACCTGGGTTCCTGGTGCATACAAACGCTACGCTGCTGAAGGAGGCCATTTGGCCCATTGAGTCTGCACTGACAACAATCTCACCCATGTTCTATCCCCATAACTCCACATATTTGCCCCGCTAATCCCTCTAACCTACGCATCCCGGGACACTAAAGAGCAATTTAGCATGGCCAAACTAACCCGCACATCTTTAGACTGTGGGAGGAAACTGGAGCATCTGGAGGAAACCCATGCAGACACTGGGAGAATGTATAAACTCCACACAGACAGCGACCCAAGCTGGGAATTGAACCCGGGTCCCCGGAGCTGTGAGGCAGCAGAGCTAACCACTGTGCTACCGTGCCGCCCACGTGAGCATTAGGTGGATTGGCCATGTAAATTGTCCCTTAGTGTGAAGGGGATTAGCGGGATAAGTACATGGGGTTACAGGGATAGGGTCTGGGTGGGATTGTTGGCAGTGCAGGCTCGATGGGCCAAATGGCCTCCTTCTGCATTGTAGGGATTCTATGATACCATTGACTTCTACACCATCTTCATTGTCTGTAATAAGAGTTCCCCATGTGTTTCTATCTCAAACGCCATGGTGTTGACTTTTATCATACCCAGCAAATCCTACACATTGTCCCGGTTACAGAAACTAACTTCATTTTGCAGCCTCAGTCTAAACTACTTTCTTTTGAAAACCCGTGCCAAATCTGAGGGTGTGTCGGCGCTGCCACTGATTTCAGTAGCTCCAGATTCTTGGGAAAGAGCCCAGGATAAGGATTGGGAGTGGTGTGAAGAAACAGTTCCTGTTGTATTGGGATTTGCAGTGAACATTAGGCTGAGCCAGGCTGTGACAATCCCCGCTTTGCGACATATCCCACAGAAAGTCACTGTGCGGCCTCCAACACGGGAATTAGACATTCAGAGAGGACATCGGAGGAGCATTAACAGCTGTGATACTGTAAACAACATACGTGAGTGCCCTCAAAGAGCAGACCAAAGGAGAAAATTAATTATAGCAACAACCTTACAAATGTTTCATTCTTCATAAATCTAATTAAAAAAACATTCACTGAAAAAAGAATGAGGGGCTTAACCTGCTACCCTTTCTTCCTGCGGATAAGTCCATAATTTCCTTATTCATCAAGGCAGTATCCAGGCTAAAACATCACCAATAAATGTGAGCACAGTCAGTAAGGATGTCACTTACTGGATTTGTTTTTATTTGATACTGGCCAGCCTGTGCCTCTTTCTATAACAGGCTGCATAATCTGGCTTTCACGCTACCAAACAGCAATCCCACACGGGACATTAAACGGCAATAAACAACACTAGGGATGATTGAGATTTGGCAAGGATCCGGAAAGGATTTTAAACAAATGATTTCCTTCCTTAAGATGTTGTCAAGAAATTTAAGAGCTATCCAGAAATAGGTGATTACAAGCACACATACATGTCCCACCAAGGCAGTTCAGCATGTAATTCATGCAGGTTGAAAATACCAAATGTTTCAGAGTCAAATGGAGAGTGAGGCCCACTTCATTCCCACTCCCCGAAGTATCAGCAACTCCACCCGGATCAGACACAGCCCAGGAGAAACTCACAGCTCTTCCCTGATAAAACTAAAAGCAAATACTTAAAATACACATTATATTCTAACTTAAAAACTGTTCTGTATGGTGAAAAAGAGCCATCAGACGCTATGATCCCCCTGAAAGAAAAGCTGGTGTGTTTTTTTGAATGAAATCAGGTAACTTCATGATTACAAGCTTATCTGTTTCCTCCAGTTTACAATTCAGTCAACATGGAATTTAAAATTTGCATACAGGCTTTTCTTTTGGCTACAAATCAAGAGTAAAGTTCATCTCCACTGACACTATTCACACAGAAAATTAACACTGCAAAATCATCATAAAACAGGACCTGGGTAATCATTTACCACAGCTACTTTTGTGCTAAGTTCTTTCATTCTTCGTGTTTCCACCAGAATATTGGGGGAGGAGGAGAAATATTTGTGCACGGATTCACCTGAAGAATTATATGCATCGAGTTGTTGGTTTGAACAAAGAACAAAGAACGAACAAAGAAAATTACAGCACAGAAACAGGCACTTCGGCCCTCCAAGCCTGCACCGACCATGCTGCTCGACTTAACTAAAACCCCCTACCCTTCCGGAGACCAGATCCCTCTATTCCCATCCTTTTCATGTACCTGTCAAGACGCCCCTTAAAAGTCACTACCGTATCCAATTCCACTACCTCCCCCGACAACGAATTCCAGGCACCCACTACTCTGTAAAAAATCTGCCTCATACATCTCCTTCAAACCTTGCCCCTCACACCTTAAACCTATGCCCCCTAGTAATTGACTCTTCCACCTGGGAAAAAGCTTCTGACTATCCACTCTGTCCATGCCTCTCATAATCTTGTAGACTTCTATCAGGTCGCCCTTCAACCTCCGTCGCTCCAGTGAGAACAAACCAAGTTTCTCCAACCTCTCCTCATAGCTAATGCCCTCCATACCAGGCAACATCCTGGTAAATCTTTTCTGTATCCTCTCCAAAGTCTCCACATCCTTCTGGTAGTGTGGCGACCAGAATTGATCACTATATTCCAAGTGCGGCCTCACTAAAGGTTCTATAAAGCTGCAACATGACTTGCCAATTTTTAAACGCAATACCCCAGCCGATGAAGGCAAGCGTGCCGTATGCCTTCTTGACTACCTTCTCCACCTGCATTGCCACTTTCAGTGACCTGTGTACCTGTACACCCAGATCCCTTTGCCTATCAATACTCCTAAGAGTTCTGCCATTTACTGTATATTTCCTATCTGTATTAGACCTTCCAAAATGCATTACCTCACATTTGTCCGGATTGAACTCCATCTGCCATCTCTCCGCCCAAGTCTCCAACTGATCTGTATCCTGCTGTATCCTCTGATGGTCCTCATCGCTATCCGCAAATCCACCAACCTTTGTGTCGTCCTCTAACTTACTAATCAATCCAGTTTGCTTTGATACATTCTTGATTTCTTGATTTCTCGAGGAATTAAGGGCTATGGGGAGAGAGCGGGTAAATGGAGTTGAAATCAACCATGATTGAATGGTGGAGTGGACTCGATGGGCCGAATGGCCTTACTTCCACTCCTATGTCTTATGGTCTTATGGTCTTATGGATACTAACCAATTCCAACCCTCTCCCTGGCCACCACCTCTGACTAATCTATACCCTGGCCAATCCCTGCATTCCATTGACCCCGGCATAAACTGCCAACCCCATACGCTCTTCATCATCAACATTACCCACATCCACCTCCAGATATCACAGGCCTCTGTTCTTGTCTCACCCACTCTGCTGCTCAAACTCTCATCCATGCAATTGCCACCTCCAGACCTGACAATTATAATAATGTTCTAGCTGATCACCCATCCTTTAAGCTCAAAAACCTTCAGTTCCCAAACTCCAGTCCACATCTCCTCTTCGGCACCAGGCTACTCCTGGTCATCCCCGGCCCACAGTGGTTCCCAGCTCCCCCCATCTCCTCCCCCCCCCCCATTACCCCAAAACTTCAAATTCACACCCTTTAGGGTTTACTCCTCACTCTGCGCTGTAACCTCCCATGGACAGGCAACCAACTTCCCCCCGCCCTCTCTCTCTCTGCTCATTAGTTTAAAGTTTATTTATTAGTGTCACAAGTTTAACACTGCACTGCAAAATCTCCTAGTCCCCACACTCAGCACCTGTTCGGGTACACTGAGGAAGAATTTAGCAGGGAGTGAGAGGTCGGTAGGATGGGAATGGATGAGTCAGTCTTGGACTGACTGTGCACCTGTTAAGGCATTCAATAAACTGTTCCTTGTGTAAATTATACTGACCTACCATGTCCTAAAGGCATGACATAGGATGCAATTACAGAGCTTGCATTTATGTTTCAATCATTTTGATCCACACATTATTTTTACCTCATTTAGTCTGTGTCACGGCACAGCTGTATATAAATTATCTTCAGGATTTTATTATGTTTGGGTGTAATTAATAACTATAAAAAGATCACTAGTTATGTTGGTATCATTCTAACAAGGAACAGTTTATTGAATGTCTTAACAGGTGCACAGTCAGTCCAAGACTGACTCCTTCCCTCCCCTCGTACCTCCCTCAACCCCCCCGGCAAAACAGGACTGGCAAGATCACGAGAAGAGTTTTAACAACACCAGGTGAAAGTCCAACAGGTTTATTTGGTAGCAAATACCATTAGCTTTCGGAGCGCTGCTCCTTCGTCAGATGGAGTGGAAATCTGCTCTCAAACCTATCCATCCCATCTGACGAAGGAGCAGCGCTCCGAAAGCTAATGGTATTTGCCACCAAATAAACCTGTTGGACTTTAACCTGGTGTTGTTAAAACTCTTCCAACGCCGGCATCTCCACATCAAGATCACGAGAGACAGGAAACAGGACGTGAACCCGATTTTTCACCTCGCACCCCATCTTACCAGCTCACCACACCAAACGAACAGCATGGTGAGCTGGTAAAATTGTGCCCAAGATGTTAACTGAGCAGCTCTTGCATGCCGTGTGTCTGCCGTGCTCCGGGAAAACTCCCACTCTCCTGACACGTGATCCTTTTTGCACCCTCATCGTCTCAACGTCCAAGTGACCAGATCGAATTGCATGCTGGTTAAAAAGTGGCCAACTCTGAGGAGTCAAGTGGCTCTAGCTGAATGTGAGTATTACAAGCTACACGCTCAACAGACAATGTGTCATTGCAGGTGCATCAGAAGATGACCTAAAAACTGAAGTAAAGAGATCGCGTCTGGTGAGATAAACACCAGGAGACAACCTGATTAACTGGAACAATGAGAGCGTGTCTGCTGAAATGATAGGATTTGATGGCTTGATGCAAGCAGGAACACAGACACCGAGTCACACACCTCCTTCAGAAATAAGGTACAAATATACAGGCGGACAAAACCCACACAGCGACAACCCGGGAACAACCATCACAAGAAGAAATAAAGAAGAACACAGAATTTGAAGCCCTGAAGCTGTGAGCTGGTGCCCAGAGACTGCAGGGACGGTATTCAACCCCTGTTGGTGCCTGGCCAGCGTGACTCAGATTTAGCTCACTGATCTTATTTGGGAACAGGCATATCTCTTGTTTGGGAAATCGATCTTACAGTTATCGGAGCTTGTTAAATACTGAATGATTGAACGAATTGCAGCAATCTTGTGAGTTTGTGTTTACCAAATAGATGGAGCAGCAGAACCCGGGTAACAACCCGGTCTACAGGTAAGGTATAGGGTGCTTTTGTGATGTTAATGACAAGACATTGATAGTGGAACGGAGAGGGAACTTGGTTCTGGATGTAACCAGGACTGTGAAACATTTGATTAAATTAATTGGTGCTAAAAGATGATTCCATCATTCCTAGCACTGACATCACCTGGCTTAACCAGTAATGGAACCAGAGAAAGAAACTTCAAAAGTATCAAATCAAGAGTACTCTAAACGGCCAGAAGTGATTAGCACGAAACCATGCTTCTATTTAGCTGTCGTATACTGTGGGGAGCGTTGTCTTGTACAAACTATTGATCCAATAGGCAGAAGTTAAATTGATATCATGATGTGGAGATGCCGGCGTTGGACTGAGGTGGGCACGGTAAGAAGTCTCACAACACCAGGTTAAAGTCCAACAGGTTTATTTGGTAACACGAGCTTTCGGAGCACTGCCCCTTCATCAGGTGAGTAAATTGATATCAGTTTTTATTCTCTAACTGTGGGGATTCAGTAATTATTTTATTTGGGTTGTGTATGTTCACAATCAGCTTGACTGCATTAAAAATTGTTTCACCAAACATTTTCTTTGCTGTTGGAGAGAAAGTTACAATTAATTTGGTGACAATGCCCACAAGTCACTCTGCTGAATCAGTTGTAGATGCAGAATCACTATGTCAGGAATAAAAATGCCTCCAAATGCCTCCAGTACACGACTGAATTCAGCTTGCTATTCCCAATCACCCACTATTAGTCAAACAAACACCGAGAGAAAATAAGTTAAAGCTTAGCTTTGCACCCAACAGGCTGTGTACAGAAACAAAACGCAGCGGAGGTTGGAAATCAAAGCAGAAAACGCTGGAAATATTCAGTGGGGCAGACAGAAAGTGTAATTCCAACAGGGAGTCATCGACCTGGAGAATTAACTCCGTATCACTCGCCATGGAACCTGCCAGAACCACTACATATCACCAGCATTTTCTGTTTTCATTCCAGACAATATATACCGGCAATAATTTGTGAGGGAGGTGAATAATCAGGGGTACATTGCCAATGGAATGAAAACCACCCTAGTTATCGACAGCATTCAAATGGGAATTCTATGTCTGCTCCTTCTCTCTCAATCCCCTGCTCCTTTCACTTTTTATTTTCTGCCACTTCCCTTTAATTCTTGACATGAACCTAAAGAAATTGCACAGAAAGCAATAGTCACAACAAAACATGAAGTCGTTGGAACAAGGCAAGACCTTGTCTTTTGTTCAGTGACCCTGACTGTACCCAAACAACATAATCTGAGGAAATTGTACAGACACTATAGCCTGGAGTTTCCATCAATTGTAAAATCTGACTGAAATCAGCCAAAGCAGCATTAAAGAATGAGGAATTGTAAACGCAGTGATACATCCAGCTGGATTCAAGTTTCCACGATCTTCATTGAATCCCTACAGTACAGAAGGTGGCCATTCGGCCCATCAAGTCTGTACCGACCACATCCCACCCAGGCCTGTATTCCTGTAACCCTACACATGTACCCTTCTGACCGCCCCCCCCCCCCCCCCCCCCCCCTCGACACTAAGGGTCAATTTAGCACGGCCAATCAACCTAACCCGCACATCTTCAGAGTGTGGGAGGAAACTGGAGCACCCAGAAGAAACCCATGCAGACACGAGAACCTGGGTCCCTGGCGCTGTGAGGCAGCAGTGCTAACCACCGTGCCACCGTGACGCCCTGGTTATGTCAGGTCGATTTAATAAGCGTGGCAAGGTTCCACTGGTTGATATGTTTGTGACAGTTTGAAAATTGGGGCTCTATTAGTTAAGCTTTGCCTGTTTAAATGGGGCTCTATTCGTTAAGCTTTGCCTGTTTAAATGGGGCTCTATTCGTTAAGCTTTGCCTGTTTAAATGGGGCTCTATTCGTTAAGCTTTGCCTGTTTAAATGCACAACTCCTAGGAATCATTTTTGACTGCCCATTATTTCAAAGCTCCATCCATTACAAATAATTATTACAAAACCGAGACATGAAAGGCTGAATCTTAGTCTTCAGCAGCACAAAACGTAAATTGAGGGATGTGTGTACAGAAAGCCCCTTTCAGCATTGCAATATTAAACAAAAAGTACTGGCAACAGGAACAAAATATCATATAGCAATGCGGAATGAGAATCAGCGAATTAAAACCACCCTCTCCCAACATGACCCGACCCAGAAACACCACCAAACCATTTATCACCACCCGAATACTGGATGAGGATTTCTGAAGCAACTTCCTGAATCCAACTGATGAGCAGACTGAAAGCGCACTCCAGTACTTGTGCTTGGAGCATGTGCCACAGTAGAAATTCAATAACCTGCTTGGTCAGTTTTCCTGATGCAGCTTCAGTATTACACTTTAGAAAGCAATTAATTACTGGAACAAATTTGACACAAGGTGGAATTTTAGAAATTGAATAGCGAACTTTCTGTTTCATAATGAAACCTGAACTTTCCTTTAATAAAATAGAATTAGGAAATGCTGGAAAAACTCAGCAGATCTGGCAGCAGTGGGACATACTTAACATTTTGAGTTCAATCTGATTCTTCTTCAGAACCTGCATTCATGTAGCGCCATTCATGTCCTCAGGATGTCCCAGAATGCTTCACGACCAATGACAGGTAATCACTGTTGTAATGTTGGAAATGCAGCAGCTAAACTGTGCACAGAAAGCTCCCACTAACAATAATTAATGAAATGAGCAGTTCATTGTTTCCAGGTGGTTGAGTGCTAAGTATTTGCCAGGACACCAGGAGAAATCCCCTCCTCTTCTTTAAATAGTGCCACGTTCACCCAAAAGGGCCTCAGTTTAACATCTCATTTGAAAGCTTGCTCCTTCAACAATGCAACACTCCACCAGTGGTACACTAACACTTAGATTGGAGCGAGAAATGAATTAACACCTGATGCATCAATATGAGTATTGAGCCAAGGTTGACCCACTAATGACCATATCATCAACTTAATAAATTTAATTGCTGAAAAAAAAGGCATTTTGTCAAAGTCTTTCATCTTTCACTCATCGGGACAATCACAAGAATTCCAATGTCAGGGAAAATCAACTACTGTTTGAGAAGAGGGGGCTGATTGGCTGGCGAGTGGACTCTGATTGGTAGTTTTTGCACGTACAGTCCACATACCTAGGAACACCGTGGCACTGAAATTCATAATGAAACATTACTCATGAAATGGGTGGCCACTGTGGTTAGCACTGCCGCCTCACAGCACCAGGGACCCAGGTTCAATTATGGACTCAGGTGACTGTTCTCCCCGTGTCTGTGTTTCCTTTGGGTGCTCCAGTTTCCTCCCAAAGTCCAGGTTAGGTGGATTCGCCATGCTAAATTGCCCCTTAGTGTCAGGGGAATTAGCAGGATAAATACGTGGGATTACAAGGATTGTGTTCATTGCAGACTCAATGGGCCGAATGGCCTCCTTCTGCACTGTAAGGATTCTACTGACAGAATATCACTTTGGCTTGACATTCTGGGCAGGATTTTCTGGCCGTGTGCACCTATAGACCGGAAATTCCCACCCAAGGTCTCACCTTTAAATGGTCCACCACTACGATTCCTGCGGGAGGCAGGACAGGAAATTTCCAGCTCCTATCTGATCTATGACCAGTTCTGCACAGCATGAATTGGCCAAGTGTTGAGCAAACTGTTACAACCAGTTTTGAGCAGGTCCTCCACGTGAATTATTTTACATTTGTGAAGACTTGCACATCGATAGCAATGCTGTGTCCATCTGCTTATTTGTCACTGCTAGCCTATTCACCAATGTTCCACTTAAGGAAGCCAATGTTTTCACTGCAGTGCTATATCATGGTGATCTAGAGCCGCCAGCACTGCATAAATCAGTATTCACTGAGCTTATGAACTCAGCAACTCTCACAGTCGAGTTCAGCTTTAACAACACCATGTATGTCCAAATAGAGGAGTTTCCATGGGATCCCCTCGAGGCCCAACTTTCACAAACATCTTTGTTGAGAGAAAGGTACTGTCAATGGAATGACAACTACCCCTTGCTTATTTCCAATATGTGGATGATACATTGGTTATATTTAGATCCACAGCTGCGTGTAACAATTTTTTTGCGTGTCTTAATGAGCACAAACCTGCACTCAAATTCACCTTTGGAATGAAGCAGTCATACGAAATACAAAATAGGAGCAGAAGGCCACTTGGCCCCTCAAACCTGGTCCAACATTTAATAAGAGCATGGCTGATTTGATTGTAACCTGAACCCACATTCCTGCCTACCCTCAATAACCTTTCACCTCCTTGTTAATCAAGGATCTACCTAGCTCTGCCTTAAAAATATCCAAACACACAGTTCCAGAGACTCAAATGAAGAGTAGTCAAATTAACTGACTTTCCTTGACATACTATTTCACAAATCTGCTAGTGGCTCTTTACCATGGTTGACCGCAAGCCTTCCTTTACTGGTCAATGAACCCATGGATTCTAACAGTTCCACATGCTGTAAGATTGGCCCTATCGACAACCTCATAATACAGCCTGAGCTATTTGCTCTCCATGCAAGCTCGATGCGGCCCCATTTCAGTATCAGGATAATGGCTACCCTAATTTGCACTGTATTTCATGCAAACTCATGAATGGGCCTAAGGCTGTCAACTTTGGCCCTGGAATGATCCCTGTCTACTTCAGATTCTCCTGGAAGGGAAAGATATCTGAAACAATTGAGCAAAGGTGAAGCTGGCTGTTTCGCGCTGCTACTATGCAGTAGCAACACGAGTTGTATTCACCACTAACAGGAAGCTGCCACCAAGCCAAAGGTACCTTCTGCCTAATGGGGTATATGAATATCCGTGTCAGTGTGATGCTGGCCATATATCCTAAAGACTGGCAATCTTCCAGTCACTGTTCGCAATGGGCAAGGTTCAGACCGTACCCAACCAGCCTGTGCTTGTAAAACATAAAACATAGCACTCAACATTAGACGTGATTCTGCGATTGGACAATATTTGCTCAATAATTCCGAGTGCTAGAAAATTCCCCTGACAACCGATTTAAGGTGATCAGTCCAGCTTGCAGTGTGGTGCATTTGCGTGCACTGGAAGCTACATATATGAATAGACTGGGCCCTATTCTTCGCAGCTAAACAGGTGACAGCCATTCACCGATTCACTCCTCAGGGCAATGCCTTGACCAGAGTCAAGCTGCCTGGCTTATATTTCAAACAGCGCTTCATAGTTAACTGTGACTCACCATCAACGGCAACACCTCTACTAATCAAAGTCCACTTGCCAACCAATCAGCACTCTTTTCTCATACAGTATAAAAGTGTTGCTTCCACAGACACTGATATTCTTGTGAATATCCTGATGAGTTCAAGATGAAAAGCTTTGACAGAAATGTCTTTTTTCAGCACTTTTCAAGTTCTGTACTACCAAGCGATTATTAATTCCTTTTATTCATTCTTAGGACTCTGGTGTCACTGACAGTTTAAGGCCGGCAATTATTGCCTAACCTAATTACCCTGGGAAGTTGGTGATACAGGAGTAAACCACATTGCTTTGGGATTAGAGTTGCTATAAACTAGATTAGGGAAAGACAGCAGGTTTCCTTCCCTCAAGGAGATCAGATACCCAGGTATGATTTTTATGATAATTTGAAGGCTACATTTCCTTTTCTAACCAATATCAGTTTTGTATTTCAGATTGGTGTTGAAATTTAATGCAAATCTCAAACGCTCTTTGTGGAATCGGAACTCCAGAAACACGGGCCTGGATTTTCAGCGAGTCAGGTTGACTCAGGAACCTTTTAAAAATGGCAGGCTGGTCCCAATTCCAGGATTTCCGGCCCCATTCCTGGGCTGTTTTTCAGGAGTGCCTTTAAAGGATGCAGGCTGGTTCCTGTCAAAAGCCCGCATCCAGTGCTCCTGCCCTGGCCAGCTCCATTGTGGAAATTGGAATGTCCTACTCGCCCATAATTTCCATGGGGTGGCACCAGGTTTTAGAGAGACCTGCTTCATGATCCCTCAGAAAAGTCATAAACACTAGTCTGCATGAGGGGAGCTTTGAAACAGTCCTCCCAATGACCACAATGCCAGGCTCTGCCCTTCCACACACCCCCTATTGCCCTTGCTCACCCCCATGTCAAGATATTGACCCACAGTAACTCATTCCATCATTCCTGTCCACCATCTACAAGGCACAAGTCAGGAGTGTGATGGAATACTCCCCACTTGCCTGGATGGGTGCAGCTCCAACAACACCCAAGAAGCTGACACCATCCAGGACAAAGCAGCTCGCTTGATTGGCACCACATCCACTCCCTCCACCACCGATGCTCAGTAGCAGCAGTGTGTACTATCTATAAGATGCACTGGAGCAATTCACCAAAGATCTTTAGACAGCACCTTCCAAACCTACGACCACTTCCATCCACAAGGACAAGGGCAGCAGATACATAGGAAGACCACCACCTGCACATTCCCCTCCAAGCCACTCACCACCCTGACTTGGAAATATATTGCCGTTCCTTCACAGTCACTGGGTCAAAATCCTGGAATTCCCTCCCTAACAGCATTGTGGGTCAACCCACAGCACGTGGACTGCAGTGATTCAAGAAGGCAGCTCACCACCACCTTCTCAAGGGCAACTAGAAATGGGCAATAAATGCTGGCCAGCCAGCGACGCTCATGTCCCACGAATGAATTAAAAAAAATTCATAACAGGGAAAAAAAAGTAATTTCACTCCAAGCTAATGAAAGTGTCAACCATTACAATCTTTTAAAGTACCACTAACAAAAACAACAAACCCTTGAAACCACTTATTGCAAACAAACATTGTGAAACACTGCTGGCAGTTTCTCCAAAAGCAAACAGGCCGAGACGGAAATTTTCCTGACTCCAGACCATAATGACAACAGTGCCAAAGTCTTGAACTCAAATCAGAAAGGAGTTATTTATTTGGAAACAAACAGAAGAGTCAAAGTTCTATTTACCTTTATTTACCATTTTACTAGCATCCACATATGAATCTATCCTAACAATATCCAGCTATATGGTCGCTGGGCGGCACGCTAGCACAATGGTTAGCACTGCTGCTGCACAGCTCCAGGGACCTGGGTTCGAATCCCGGCTTGGGTCACTGACTGTGTGGAGTTTGCACATTCTCCTTGTGTCTGCGTGGGTTTCCTCCGGGTGCTCCAGTTTCCTCCCACAGTCCAAAGATGTGCGGGTTAGGTTGATTGGCCATGCTAAAATTGCCCCTTAGTGTCCTGGGATCCATAGGTTAGAGGGATTAGTGGGTGGGATATGGGGGTAGGGTCTGGGTGGGATTGTGGTCGGTGCAGACTCGATGGGCCGAATGGCCTCTTTCTGTGCTGTAGGGTTTCTAAGATTTCTTCTAAGCTACATATTTGCATGCATCACATATGCACGATATCAATATTAACCTTCTTTTTTACATTTTACATTAATTTCCATACAAATAAAGCAAACATTCTCCCTTCCCGTGTTACTGCCAACCCAGCAAAGCAAGAAATCACTTGCTCATCTGGTGATAGTTTTCAAACCAAAAATATCAAGCCGGGTGTCTGGACTTCCAAACGTTAATGGATAATTCATGATAAAGCTTGAAACATAATCCAAACAGATATTCAAATGTGAATTATTGAATTTATTTGATCTTTGTTTATAGCCCATTCTAATTCACATCCAGTCACATCTGTCGATACCTCTCCACAATCACGGACAGACTGTTTTGTTTTATCTATGTATTTACAGCTTTCATCTCGTTGTTACCAGGCTCACCGCAGGGTACTTTGCTTCCTGCCATCTCAGGCAATTTAAATACAATTATTCACGTTTAATGGGGATTCTCACTTTCCACTAAGTACATATTTAAACATAGTCATTATTCTGATGAAACAAATTAATCAGCAGATCTCAGTCATACATGGTTTTCAAAATGGGAATTCTCTTTATTTATAAACATCTAAAAAACATGTCTATTGCATAACTGAAGCTTAAGTGAATAAGTTAAACTGCTCGAAAACATATTCCTTCACCAATTCAGCCAGTTAAGCACTGTTATATTTTAACATCCAGACTGGAGCTTAATTTGGAAAATCCACAATAAGATCATGTGAGGCAGTGAGCCACATCGTTAACACTTGGAAGTTGGGTGTTAATATCCGGGATAAAGTTGAAGATTTGTCCCATTATTGCACCCCACCACCACTGCTCGACCCTCCCCTTAGTTCTGCTCCAAGCTTCTGATGTCAGTAACAGTTTGGAGGGATGGCAAGTTTCTTTTGAGGTTGTATCAATTTTTTTTTTTTAAGGCTGTTGTTGTTGCCAGGGATAAAAATCTGAATTGCAGGGTTTATAAGTAACGCGACTTTGTGTAGTTTCCAGCTTAGATTCGATGTTGATCTGAATTATCATCACATGTATCAGTATACAGTCAAAAGTATTGTTTCTTGGACATTATACAGACAAAGCATACCGTTTATAGAGAAGGAAAGGAGAGAGTGCAGAATGTAGTGTTACAGTCATAGCTAGGGTGCAGAGAAAGATCAACTTAATACAAGGTAGGTCCATTCAAAAGTCTGATGGCAACAGGGAAGAAGCTGTTTTTGAGTCGGTTGGTACGTGACCTCAGACTTTTGTATCTTTTTCCTGATGGAAGAAGGTGGAAGAGAGAATGTCCGGGGTGCGTGGGATCCTTAATTATGCTGGCTGCTTTTCTGAGGCAGCGGGAAGTGTAGGCAGAGTCAATGGATGGGAGGCTGGTTTGCGTGATGGACTGGTGGCAATTTTACATGCCTTCATCTTGTAACCTGCTATGTCTTGCAGACCTTACCATAGTCGGCGGGAGTTTGTGTGGCTAGCCTGGGACTCTTGCTTGGTCCAGTACTGTCTTTGGCATCTTTGATGGATCCCCGTAGATCATATCTGGCTTTCTTGTACAGGTCAGGGTCGCTTGACTTGAACACCTCAGGCCTGGGTTTCGGCAGGCAGTGGATATCCCTGTTCATCCATGGCTTCCAGTTGGGGAACACGCGGATTTGGCACACAGTGTTCTACACACTTGCTAATGAAGTCAGTTACTGTCGTGGCGTACTCGTTCAGGCTGGTTGCAGAGTTTTTAAATACTGACCAATCTACTGACTCTAAGCAGTCCCGTAGGAGATCATCTGGTTCCTCAGACCAACATTGCATGACTTTCTTTGACAGATTCTCCCGTTGTAGTTTTTGCTTGTAAGCCGGGAGCAGGAGCACAGCCTTGTGGCCTGATTTACCAAAGTGTGGGCGGGCGATAGAGCGGTAGGCATTTTTGATATTTATGTAGCAGTGGTCTAGGATGTTTGGGCCTCTGGTGGAAGAGGAGATGTGTTGTGGTAACCTGGTAGCACGCTCGAGTTTGGCGTGATTGGAGTCCCCGGCCACGATGAACAAGGTCTCGGAATGTTTCATCTCAAGGTTATTTGTGGTGGCGATATAATTACAACCTGCTGATTACTGTCATGAGGTTTTCTTCACATTTCATGGGTTATTGGAATGAAATTGATCACACCCAGTCCAGCGCAGATTTTAAAAAATGGTCAATATAATTTCTAACTGGAGGAGGTAAACACAGATACCCAATATATACCAATGGAAGACATGGGGAAAGAATCCAGCTGAAAACAGCATTCGCTGGAGAAAATATTCCAGAAACCTTTCTCCGATACCCGAAACTCATGAGGCTATAACAAATGAGGGAAGAAAGAAATCTCTTAAAGCATCTGTATTTTGTGGATGATGGAATATACGTTCCTACGTAGAGACTGAATAAATTCAGTCAGTCAAAAAACCCTCAAAATATCAATGCCAGAGCATTCAGCTTTCATAATTGCAGTTAAATTGTTCGTTTCTTTTTGGCTGAATCACGTCTTACCTCAATAACCACCATAAATAAACTCTAACATAATTCCCTATCCAAACTGATGCTTCAATATTGCGTGCATTAGAAATTCATTTCATCCATTTATTTATGAATGAGCAGCACGGTGGCGCAGTGGTTAGTGCTGCTGCCTCACAGCATCAACGACCAGGGTTCAATTCCAGCCTTGGGTGACTTGGGTATGTGGAGTGTATACATTCTCCCCGTGTCTGCTTGCGTTTCCTCCGGGTGCTCTAGTTTCCCTTCACAGTCCAAAGATGTGCAGATTAGGTGCATTGGCCATGGTAAATTGCCCCTTAGTGTCCAAAGGTGTGCAAGTTAGGGGGAATTAGCCATGGTAAATGTGTGGTGTTATGGGGATAGGGTGATGGAAAGGGCATGGGTAAGTTTATTTATTAGTGTCACAAGTAGGCTTACATTAACACTGCAATGAAGTTACTGTGAAAATCCCCTAATCGCCACACTCGGGCGCCTGTTTGGGTACACTGAGGGAGAATTTAGCACAGCCCAATGCACCCTAACCTGCACATCTTTGGACTGTGGGAGGAAACCGGAGCACCTGGAGGAAACCCACACAGGCACGGGGAGAACGCGCAGACTCCGCACAGACAGTGACCCGAGCTGGGAATCGAACCTGGCACTGTGAGGCAGCAATGCTAACCTCAGTGCCACCATGCCGTCCCCAGGGAATAGAGTGGACAGGATAAAATTATTTCCCTTGGCAGAGAATTCTAGAAGGTACTCTCTCAGAGAGTCAGTGCAGACTCAATGGGCTGAATGGCCTTCTTCTGCACTGTAGGGATTCTCTGATTCAGAATTTTAAAAATGCAAATGTTTATATAGTAAGAATGAATTCTTATTGTCTAAGTGATAATATTGGTTTCTTCAACAACTAATAAAATTGCTTCAATAATATTAAAATAATGAGGGGGACTTATATTTATGTCCTTACATTTTCTCATAGTGCTCCTAAATCTTTAAAAAAGTATACAAGAGAATTTGACTTTTTAAGTTAATGAATATTATCACCTTAAATTTTCTTTCATCATTTCAAACAACTAATCAGGATTTTCTGGCAAAATGAACAAAATTTAGAAAATCAAACTCCAAGCAATAAACCATCCAAGTTTCAGATTAGTCAGTCATGTTGCAGCACCTACACCACAGACTGCAGCAGGTCCAGAAGGCAGCCTATCAGCTGTTATAGAAACACCAGCCATGTCAGTGACACCCATTTGCCAAAAATGAACTTTAAAATGTTTTCATCTCATTATGCAATTAACGTTGTTATGAGGCAGGTGTGGAGTGCAGGGGAGGTTTACTAGAATGCTGCCAGGGATAGAAAAGTGTGGATATGAGGAGAATTTGGATAGGTTGGGGTTATTTTCCTTGGAACAAAGAAGGCAGAGGGGTGAGGGGCAGAGATAAGAGTGGACAGGATAAAATTGTTCCCCTTGGTGAAGAATTCTAGAACCAGAGAACATAGATTCATGATAAGTGGCAGAAGGTGTAAAGGGGACACGAGGAAGAACTTTCTTTTTTTTTAAACGCAGAGGGTGGTGGGTGTCTGAAATTCACTGCCTGAGTTGGTGGTGGAGGCAGAGACCCTAAACTCTTTAAATGTACCTGGATCTGCACTTTAAGTGCTGTAAACTACAGGGCTATGGGCCATGTGCAGGAAGGTGGGATTAGAAAGGGCATCTGGATGTCCTCTGGCTTGCATGGACAAGATGGGCCTAATATCCTTCCTCTGCGCTGTAACTTTTCTAGGGTTGTATGGGTATCTGAAAAATCACCAGAGATCCAATTCACCGACAAGCTTCCCATCAACGCTTCAGATAAGGATTAGAATAAGGAGCAATTTCCCATTCAGTGGGGTGTGAATTTTTTCAATTCTCAACCTCCGGGTTGCTCAGTCCTTGAGTACACTCAAGATTGAGTCAGGCAGATATTTTGTCCCCAAGGAATGAAAAGGATGAGGGGAACAGGCAGCAAAGTGGAGTTGAGGCAGAAGATCCGCCTTTAAAGGTGGAGTGAGCATGAGACACTGCGTTGTCTACTCCTGCTTCTATTTCTCATGTTCTTATTTTCTTCCGTTTTCTTAGCCTGCTACCATGTTGGGCAGGGAGGCGAAAGAGGACAGAGGCTGGGAGCAAAGAGAAAGGTAGATACAAACAGAATTAAATACAGATTGCAGTTTATTCTGTTTCCTTGGTAACAAAGGCCCAACATCACAGCTGTGACTCACTGCAGGAAATCTCCCTGACTTAGATACTTAAAGCTAAAGTCACTTAAAGTGCTTAATGGTTGACAAAATTAACCTGATCTCGCTCGGTTCATTGTAAAGCATTTAAATTTGGTATCTGGAATTTTTACATCTACTGATGAACTGCAAATACTAAACTTGAGACATGAAGATCACAAAGTTAAGGGTTTTTTTTAAAACATCCTTCAGTGAATAGCAGATTTCAGAGTTGATTTTTTAAATCTCTTACAATTCATCCTAAAATTTGAAATGAGAACAGCAATGATTTTGGTGGTTTCGGCTAATCTAATAATTGAGTTCGTGGTTCTCAAAATGGCAGCTCCTGGAATTTGAATGACAACCATCAACATCTCAACCTTTAAAATACCAAGGCCTGTCAATCATAGAAATAGTCCAAAGACTTATCTCAATTTTTCACCAAATCCCCCTGAGCTGAACCTCAGGTCATAGCTGGAGCTCAAGGTGAGTTTTCTCTCCAAACATCCGTTATCAAGACAACTTTCAACCCGGGCCACTTTCATTCTGCCACCTCCCATCTTGACTTTATCCTCGAGGTTCAACTTCTGTCAGACTTGAACTGACATCTCCGACTCAATCTCCCACAATGTAAAATTTATTCAAATTTTGCAGCACCTCCCACATTCCTATCACCTTGCATCTACAGCTGGCTCATTGTGCCCCCACATTTACTTCAAGATGCTTACTGTAACTTTCAAATTCCTTCAGAGCATCACCAAATCCTACCTTATCAATTTCGTCCAGAGAAATGTCCCAATCACAGAATCTTTACAGTGCAGAAGGAGGTCATTCAGCCCATCACGTCTGCACTGGCTCTCAAAGAGTTTTCTACCCAGTTCCACTCATAGACATAGAAACAGAGGATAGGAGCAGGAGGAGGCCATTTGGCTCTTCGAGCCTGATCCACCGCCATTTAGCACAATCATGGCTGATCATCCAACTCAATAGCCTAATCCTGCTTTCTCCAATAACCTTTGATCCCTTTTCTCCTCACTCCCCTGCCTTATCCCCATAACGTTGCACATTCGCTTTTAAGATAGTAATCCAATTCCTTTTTTAATACTTTGATCGAACCTGCCTCCACCACCCTCTCATTCCAGACTCCAACCATCGATGATTGAAAGAAAATGTCCTCACATTACTGCCACTCCTTTTACCCATGATTCCGAATCTAGTTTTTGATGCTTTCAAGCAGGAACAGTTTCCCCTGTCCATATTCCTCAAGATCTTGAATAGCTCTATCAGTCTTCTGTGCTCCAAGGAAAACAGTCCCAAGACTCTCCAATCTATCCTCACAGCCCCAGCTCTTTATCCTGGGAATCATTCTTGTGAATCTCCTCTGTAATATTTCCAATGCCTTCGCATCCTTCCTCAAGAATGGTGTCTAGAACTGGACACAGTGCTCTGGATAAGGCCTAACTAGCACCCCTATTAACAACACCTAGGATACCAAATACTTTATTAACCACTTTCTCAAACCCCCCTGCCAACTTCAATGACTTATATACATATACACCAAATTCCCTCTGTTCCTGCACCTCCTTCAGAGTTTCTCCCTCTATTTTACACTGACCCTCCATATTATTCCTGCCAAAATGAATCACCTCACACTTCTCTGCATTGAACTTCATCTGCCACATTCTGCCCAATCCACCAATATGTCCATGTCCTTTTGAAGTTCAAGACTATCCTCATCACAGTTGATCCAATCTGCAAAGTTTCAAACCGTGCCCTGCACACCAGTCGAGATCATTAATATCCATCAGGAAGAGCAAGGGTCTCAGCACTGACCCCTGGGGAACTCCACTACAAACCTTCCTCCAATCTGAAGAACAACGATTTATCATCACACACTGTTTCCTGTCATTCAGCCAATTTCTTACCCAAGTGCCCAATTTTCCTCTTATCCCATGAGCTAGAATGTAGCTCACTGGTCTATCGTGTGGCACTGCATCATGTTCCTGTCCATCATCTACACGGCACAGGTCAGGAATGCAATGGAATATTCTCCACTTGCCTGATTGAGTGCATCTCCAACAACACTCAAGAAGTTTGACACTATTCAGGACAAAGCAGCCGCTTGATTGGCACCCCACCCACAAACATTCACTCCCTCCACCACCAACGCACAATGGCAGCCATATGTACCATCTAGAAGATGCAGGAACTCACTAAGGTTCCTTAGACAGCACCTTCCAAACACATGACCCCTGCCATCTAGAAGGACAACAGCAATAGGTACCTCGGAAAGCCACCACTGGACGTTCCCCTCCAAGTCACTCACCATCCTGAGTTAGAAGTATATCACCGTTCCTTCACTGTCACTGGGTTCAAATCCTGGAATTCCCTTCCTAACAGCATTGTGGGCGTACCTACATCTCAGGGACTGCAGCAGTTCAAGAAGGCAGCTCACCATCACCTTCTGAAGGGCAACTAAGGATCAGCGATAAATTCTGGTCTGGCCAACAACACCCACATTAAATGAATAAAAACATTTTGAAATGTCAGTGTTCAGCCAATTCGATTCACTCCATATATGCATTTGACAAGGTGCCGCACCAAAGACTGCTACATAAGATAAAGGTGCACGGTGTTACGGGTAATGTATTAGCATGGATAGAGGATTGGTTAACCAACAGAAAGCAAAGAGTGGGGATAAATAGGTGTTTTTCTGGTTGGTGATCAGTGACTAGTGGTGTGCCTCAGGGATCAGTGTTGGGACCACAATTGTTTACGATTTACATAGATGATTTGGAGTTGGGGATCAAGTGTAGTGTGTCAAAATTCGCAGATGACACTAAGATGGGTGGAAGAGCAAAGTGTGCAGAGGACGCTGAAAGTCTGCAAAGGGATATAGATAATCTAAGTGAGTGGGCGAGGGTCTGGCAGATGGAGTACAATGTTGGTAAATGTGAGGCATCCATTTTGGTAGGAATAACAGCAAAATTGACTATTATTTAGTTGGTAAAAAATTGCAGCATGTTGCTGTGCAGAGGGACCTGGGTGTCCTTGTGCCGAAATCTCAAGGAGTTGGTTTGCAGGTGCAGCAGGTAATTAAGAAGGCAAATGGAATTTTGTCCTTCATTGCTAGAGGGATGGAGTTTAAAAACAGTGAGATTATGTTGCAGCTGTATAAGGTGCTGGTGAGGCCACACCTGGAGTACTGTGTACAGCTTTGGTCTCCTTACTTGAGAAAGGATATACTGGCACTGGAGGGGGTGCAGAGGAGATTCACTGGGTTGATTTTGGAGTTGAGAGGGTTGGCTCATGAGGACAGATTGAGTAGACTGGGGCTACACTCATTGGAATGTAGAAGAATGAGGAGAGATCTTATAGAAACATAAGATTATGAAGGGAATAGATAAGATAGAAGCAGGGAAGTTGTTTCCACTGGCGGGTGAAACTAGAACTAGGGGGCATAGCCGCAAAATAAGGGGAAGCAGATTTAGGACTGAGTTGAGGAGGAACTTCTTCGCACAAAGGATTGTGAATCTGTGGAATTCCCTGTCCAGTGAAGCAGTTGAGGCTACCCCATTGAATGTTTTTAAGGCAAGGATAGATACATTTTTGAACAGTAAAGGAATTAAGGGTTATGGTGAGCGGGCGGGTAAGTGGAGCTGAGTCCACAAAAAGATCAGCCATGATCTTATTGAATGGCGGAGCAGGCTTGAGATGGCCTACTCCTGCTCCTAGTTCTTGTGTTCTTATGTTCTTATATCAAGAAATGACTGAAGGCACTGGATACTGCAAAGGCAATGGGCTCTGATAACATTCCAGCAATAGTATTGAAGACTTGTGCTCCAGAACTTGCTGCTCCCCTAGCCAAGCTCTTCCAGTACAGCTACAACACTGGCATCTACCCAGCAATGTGGAAAATTGCCCAGGTATGTCCTGTACACAAAAAGCAGCAGAAATCCAACCCGGCCAATTATCACCCCAGTCTACTCTCGATTATCGGTAAAGCGATGGAAGAGGTCATCAACCATGCAATCAAGTAGCACCTGCTTAGCAACAACCTGCTCACAGATGCTCAGTTTGGGTTTCACCAGGGTCATTCAGCTCCTGGCCTCATTACAGCCTCGGGGGACAAAGGAGCTGAATTCCAGAGGTGAGATGAGTGCGACATCAAGGAGCATTGGCAAAACTGGAATCAATGGGAAGCAGGATAAAACTCTCCATTGGTTGGAGTCATACCTGGCACAAAGGAAGATGGTTGTGGTGATTGGAGGTCAATCATCTCAGATTCAGGACATTACACCATCCATATACAGTGATGGGCCGAAGGGCCTGTTCCTGTGCTGTACATTCACTCCCTCCACCACTGATTTACAGTAACAGAAGTGCATACCATCTGTAACATGAACTGCAGGAATTCACCAAGGTTCCTTTGACAGCACCTTCCAAATGACCACTATGATCTAGAACAGTGACTCCCAAAGGGTGTGGTGCACCACACTGGTGCGGCAAGAGAAGATGGCAAGTGTGGCGGGAAGATTCAAGGACAATCAAAGAAACATTTAAACATGGATTAGATATTTTTCCAAAGTGATTGTTTTATACTTTCTGGATGTCCCATGATCATATTATAAAGTAGTTGTGTTCTATGTTATGAATCAAGCACTGCTAGGAGTTGTTTTTTTTTTGTTTTTGAATGTATTTCTTATCAATAAAAAATTCAGTGTGGTGTGAGCAAATTTTTATTCCAAAAGTGCGGCCCAGTGAAAAAAGTTTGGGAACCACGATGATCTAGAAGGACAAGGACAGCAGATACCTGGGAACACCACCACTTGCAAGTTCCCCTCCGAACTACTCACCTTTCTGACTTGGAAATATATCGCTGTTGCTTCACTGTCACTGGGTCTTCCTTCTACACTGTAGGAATTCAACGATTCTATGATTTCCATGAAGAGTTTTTTTTGTATTAATTCAGGGGATGTGGGTTTTGCTGGCTGGGCCAATACTTATTACCTTCCCTAACCGCCCTCGAGAAGGTAACCCCAGGATATTGACAGTGGGGGATTCAGTGATGGTCCTTCATTGAATGTCAAGGGGGAGATAGTTAGATTCTCTTTTATTGGAGATGGTCATTGCCTGAAATGTGTATGCTATCAATTCTGCTTGCATGCTACTTAATAAATGAAATAAAGAGATCAAAATTGGAAACGATCCATATAAAGCTCCTGCATTTTATTTATAATTTTTCTCAATTGTTGAAACCTCCCAAAATGCATCACATCTAATGAAATACTTTTGAACAATGTTCCCTCGAATGTCTGTTTGTTGCACAGTGTGGCCCTTCCAAGGTTGACACGTGGCCATGTCTTTGTGCATCTTAAAAGTGTAAGAAGTCTCACAACACCAGGTTAAAGTCCAACAGCTTTATTTGGTAGCAAATACCATAAGCTTTCGGAGCGCTGCTCCTTTGTCAGATGGAGTGGAAATGTGCTCTCAAACAGTGCCCAGAGACACAAAATCAAGTTACAGAATACTGATTAGAATGCGAATCCCTAAAGCCAGCCAGGTCTTAAAGGTACAGACAATGTGGGTGGAGGGAGCATTAAACACAGGTTAAAGAGATGTGTATTGTCTCCAGACAGAGCAGCTAGTGAGATTCTGCAAGCCCAGGAAGCAAGCTGTGGGGGTTACTGATAATGTGACATAAATCCAACATCCCGGTTTAGGCCGTCCTCATGTGTGCGGAACTTGGCTATCAGTTTCTGCTCAGCGACTCTGCGCTGTCGTGTGTCGTGAAGGCCGCCTTGGAGAACGCTTACCTGAAGATCCAAGGCTGAATGCCCGTGACTGCTGAAGTGCTCTTCAGGTAAGCGTTCTCCGAGGCGGCCTTCACGACACACGACAGCGCAGAGTCGCTGAGCAGAAACTGATAGCCAAGTTCCGCACATGAGGACGGTCTCAACCGGGATGTTGGATTTATGTCACATTATCAGTAACCCCCACAGCTTGCCTCCTGGGCTTGCAGAATCTCACTAGCTGTTCTGTCTGGAGACAATACACATCTCTTCAACCTGTGTCTAATGCTCCCTCCACCACATTGTCTGTACCTTTAAGACCTGGCTGGCTTTAGGGATTCGCATTCTAATCAGTATTCTGCAACTTGATTTTGTGTCTCTGTGCACTGTTTGAGAGCATATTTCCACTCCATCTGACGAAGGAGCAGCGCTCCGAAAGCTTATGGTATTTGCTACCAAATAAACCTGTTGGACTTTAACCTGGTGTTGTGAGACTTCTTACTGTGTTTACCCCAGTCCAACGCCGGCATCTCCACATCATCTTAAAAGAGACGTTGATTCTCTACAGCTTATTGCTTCTCCGCACGGTATGTTCTGGGTTGCTGTGTGGCCACATGCTTGCACAGCTTAGAAAGAGTTGTAATGGAGAGAAACATGGCACTTAATCTGTGCACAGCAAGATCCAACAAACAGTAAGACAGTGAATTCTGAGGTCCCTCATGGCAGGCTGGTGCAAAAGGTTAAATCTCACGGGATAAAAGGTGAGCTAGCTAGGTGGGTGGAGAACAGGCTTAGCCATAGAAGACAGAGGGTAGCAGTGGAGGGATCTTTTTCCGGTTGGATGTCTGTCCGCAGGGCTCTGTATTGGGACCTCTGCTGTTTGTGATATATATAAATGATTTGGAGGAAGATGTAGCTGGTGTGATCAGTAAGTTTGCGGATGACACGAAGATTGCTGGAGTTGCGGATAGTGATGAACATTGTCAGAGAATACAGCAGGATATAGATAGGCTGGAACATTGGGCAGAGAAATGGCAGATGGAATTTAATCCAGATAAATGTGAAGTGATGCATTTCGGTAGATCTAATGTAATGGAGAGCTATACAATAAATGGCAGAACCATCAGGAGTATAGGCACACAGAGGGACCTGGGTGTACAAGTCCACAGATCCTTAAAGGTGGCAGCACAGGTGGAGAGGGTGGTGAAGAAGGCATATGGCATGCTTGCCTTTATTGGACGGGGCACAGAATATAAAAGTTGGCATATGATGTTGCAGCTGTATAGAACGTTGGTTAGGCCACATGTGGAATACTGCATCCAGTTCTGGTCGCCACACTGCCAGAAGGACATGGAGGCTTTGGAGAGAGTACAGAGAAGGTTTACCAGGATATTGCCTGGTATGGGGGGTCTTAGCTATGAGGAGAGAACAAAAGAACAAAGAACAGTACAGCACAGGAAACAGGCCCTTCGGCCCTCCAAGCCTGTGCCGCTCCTTGGTCCAACTAGACCAATCGTTTGTATCCCTCCATTCCCAGGCTGCTCAAAAGAGATTAGGTAAACTGGGGTTGTTCTGCCTGGAAAGATGGAGGATGAGGGGTGACCTAATAGAGGTGTATAAAATTATGAAGGGCATAGATAGAGTGAACAGTGGGAAGCTTTTTCCCAGGTCGGAGGTGACGAACACAAGGGGTCACGGGTTCAAGGTGAGGGGGGCAAGGTTCAACACAGCTGTCAGGGAGACATATTTTATACAGAGGGTGGTGGGGGCCTGGAATGCACTGCCAAGCAAGGTGATTGAGGCGGACACGCTGGGATCGTTTAAGACTTATCTAGATAGCCACATGAACAGACTGGGAATAGAGGGATACAAAAGAATGGTCTAGTTGGGCACATGAGCGGCGCAGGCTTGGAGGGCCGAAGGGCCTGTTGCTGTGCTGTATTGTTCTTTGTTTGTTTTAATCTTTCTCTGTTGCTCATTGAGGCTTAATCATTGACAGGACAGTGGGAGAACTATCTTTTGTTCAGAAGGATTAGTGGAATCTTTTACAAAACAAGGCACAAGGAAAGAAGAGACATCAAACAATTTACTAAAATACAAAAATCCAGCGTGGGTTTTTAATGAAATATTTAACAACGTGAATGTAACCATTCAGCATTCTCTCTCTCTGAAATGTTCATCTATTTTGGACAATAATTTGTGGTTAAAAAACTGCATCACATGGATGTTGCACACAGTACGATTCCAGCGGAATCATGACGCTCTGATGGGTACTGTTAAATTCTGCTCCCTGTTACACACAAGTGAGACTGGGGTGTTTTCAAAGTGTTTGAACTTGGCCAGCACTTTTTTGCAAACTGGAGAAAGATGAGACCAACAAGTGGGTCAAATCACAAGGGCAAAAATTAAGTGTAGTGACGCTCTTTGATCGTTACTGCTGGACTGCAGTGTAATATTTCAGGTCACTTTGCCCTGTGAGACTTGGAAGGATTACCAGGTGTTGGCGGGGTTTCCGAGGTGGCCGGTTACCATCAGAAATTCAGACAATACAAGGCTCACAAAGCCAGTCTCAGTTTAAAGATGTAACCTATATTTTGACTCGCAGCCGCTAGGAGAAATCAAAGAGTCAGGGCAGCTCCGAGATAGAGCAGCTAGACCTTTACAATGAAATCTGACGTATACAATTCAAAACAGATCAATTATAGGTTTTCTTATCAATTACTCCCACCTGCCTTTCATTAGCTTTGAATCAATCATCTTCAACATACATAAGTCAACAATAATACATCATAAACCTTAGCCAATCACATTTTACCCTCTGGCATAATGGCATTTCATTCGTCCATAGAATTCGGATGCTAACTCCTGTCTGGGCTAACCCAGTTCCTGTATCCCTTAGTGACCAAACACCAGCCACAAAGCTCAAAGGGGACGATCCCATGGGTTCCCCTATAGGTCACTGTCAAACCAGATTAACACATGACTCCACGTCTGGGTATGCATCCATCTTATCTAGAAAGTGAATGAATTCTATCATAAAGTCTGATTAAGTGTTCTGAATGTTCTCCCCATTAGAAATTCTACTGAAAAGGCTTGCATATTCTCAAGGCTTTAATATTCTTTTAGAATATTGCTTTGCCCTAATGCCCTTTACCATGTTGCTTCGCTGCAAACTGCCTTTGACTAAAGTGAACAATGACTCTTAAAAATACATTAATACATTTAAAATATGTTTTTAAATCATAATCACTTGTTGAAATCTCTGACTGCATTTCATATATGTGTAAACTGCTTTCTTGTTCGCTTATAAATCTGTTTTAGATTCATTTAACAATGCTGGTAGTTCTGTCAGTGTCTTAATGTCTAATGGTTTAAGAATCTTATTAACCTATTAGGATTTTTCCCCTTACACCAGGCTAGCTGGGTATGAACGGTTCTCACCGGTGTGCAGTGCTTTGATTTTGCAGTGATACAAAATAACTTGAAATCAAAGGATTGAACCCTATAGTAGCAGGAATGGGCATTATTCTCAAAAATTAAATTGAGACATGGGGCTGGATTTTGTGCATCTTGCCAGCCATGTTTTGAGTGAGGGGGTATGTAAAATAGGGCGGGTGGCCAGCCCGCCCCCTTCCCATCCACTGCCAAGCTCACATAACACAGGCGGTGGGCAGCTGCCGAAATCAGCCGCCTGTCTGCTACATGTAACTAAATAATTAAGGGTAATTGAGTTTGTTACCAAGTCAAGTGACCCCAATAATATTCTGCCCAGATCATAAAACAATTGGCATGGCAGGCAGATGGGACAGGGCAGGCCATTGTTTTAAAGAAGATGTTAAAAGGGCTGTAATGAAGGGGGATACTATATTTTGAGAGGTTCGGAGGGGGCATTGGCCTTTGCACATAGAGGGCAGCCCCTCTAAGATACTAACATTGCCTTCTTTTCTACCTGCCTCCCTCTCCAAAACCCATCCGACCAGGCCCTCCCAGTGCTTGCCAAACCTTCCCCAGCGAATACCCAGGACTTATCTGACTCTGGGATTCATTGGATCACCTTCTGGGGACTGGCTGTATTCTCAGCAGTGCCCACAACTGAGCTCCATTGGCCAGCATCTCCCAAGGGTAGGACCACTTCCCCGGTGAGAGGCGGATGTCCCACTGCGAGGCAGTTTACCCCACCGCAGCATATGGGGGCATGGTGGTTAGCACTGCTGCCTCACAGCACCAGGAACCTGGGTTCAATTCCAGCCTCGTGTCACTGTCTGTGTGGAGTTTGCACGTTCTCCCCGTGTCTGGGTGGGTTTCCTCCGGGTGCTCCGGTTTCGTCTCACACTCCAAAGAAATGCAGGTTAGGTGGATTGGCCATGCCAAATTGCCCCTTGGTGTCCAAAGATGTGTAAGTTAAAGGGGTTAGCAGAGTAAAATACATGGGGTTGCAGGGATAGGGCTTGAATAAGATGTGCTGTTGGGGGGTCGGTGCAGACTCGATGGGCCAAATGGCCTCTTTCTGCACTGTTGGGATTCTATGTTATGGTTGTGAGTCAGGCTTATATGGAGTCAGGGGTGTCCGCCCACTGCACACCCCACCCCAGCCCAACCCCTCTGTAAAGGGCAGCCCACAAAAATTATTCATGGTTTATTGGCAATTTTCTTTGCAGACAAAAGTAACCTTCGTAGTGCTCTGGACACTGTTGTGTGCCTGTAATTTTGGTTGAAGCAAGTTCTGCCAGATTTTCTTGTCCCAGATTGTAATGCTGCACAAAACGGTCAGAGAATTCTTGTGATGGGCAGTTCTTAATGAGTCAGCAATTATCGAAAGGTATTTTCCAGTTTGATTACTCCATTTCAAAGTTAAATTTTAACCATTCTGTGTCTGTGAAAATTGGCAAGTGTTAACATGTGTAACACCAATGTTTTCTTTGGTTTTGACTGAATGAGTATGAATTTAAAGAAATCTGCATTCTCTGAAAAGGTGTTGAGTGTTGATAAGAGTGACCAATTATTCTAAAGTGTGCAGTTTGCCACATGGGAGCTGAGTCAATACACAAATCCTTAGGCAGAATGAAAAATGTCCCCATAATACTTCTTGTCCAAAAGGGAAAGTCAGAGTATTTAATCGTTTCAGGTTGGTGACATTTTACTTGTGATAGGATTTGCAGGTTCACCTGTTGTCAAGCTCTTATATTACCATAAATAATAGCAACACATGAGCTCCTTGGCTGAGAGCCCAGACATCCATTAAAGTTTTGAAACACCTGTCCCCCAGGGAAAACAATGCTTGATGACAGCTCTGGTTTTCTGATATTTTACGTTAATTTCATAATGTTTCTTTACATAAAAAGGCTTGCAGTTTCTTCTATTGGCACTTAAACAGACCTGGATGATTGAGAGTTTTATTGGCCTGTAATGAAAATATTTTGAATGAATGAAAGAATTTTTTTTTTAAAAAAGCTTTTGAAACAGATCCTGTTGCCACTCTAGGGTTCCATCCAGAATGTAGCCATGATGTGGAGATGCCGGCGTTGGACTGGGATGGGCACAGTAAGAAGTCTCACAACACCAGGTTAAAGTCCAACAGGCTTATTTGGAATCACAAGCTTTCTGCGCGACTCACACAATGAAGGAGCAGCGCTCCGAAAGCTCATGATTCCAAATAAACCTGTTAGACTTTAACCTGGTGTTGTGAGACTTCTTACTGTGTTCAGAATGTAGAGCAGGTAAATAGTCATCAAAATACCATGATTTCGGGCACAATGGTTAGCACTGCTGCCTCACTGCGCCAGGGACCCGGGTTCAATTCCAGCCTCAGGTAACTGTCTGTGTGGAGTTTACACATTCTCCCGGTGTCTGCGTGGGTTTCCTCCGGTGCTCTGGCTTCCTCCCACAGTCCGAAGATGTGCAGGTTAGGTGGATTGGCCATGCTAAATTTCCCTTTAGTGTCCAAAGATATGTACGTTGGGGGATTAGCGGGGTAAAATAAATGGGATTATGGGGAGAGGGCCTGGATGGAATGCTCTGTTGGAGAGTCGGTGTAGACTTGATGGGCTGAATGGCCTTCTTCTGCACTGTTGCGATTCTATGAAGATTGCAGAGACAATGATCAATTCTAGAATCGAGTTATAAAACCAACAACATTATCCGGAAATATTGATCAAGCTACACTGTAACCTCTGCAATCCAGAAATAGAAGGAGGAGGCCATTTGGCCCTTCGAGCCTGCTCCGCCATTCATTTTGATCATCGAATTCAATATCCTGATCCCCCTTCCCACCATATCCCTTGATCCCTTTAGCCCCCGAGAGCTATATCTAATTTCTTCTCAAAATCAAACAACATTTTGGCCTCAACTACAGTCTGTGGTAGTGAATTCCACACATTCACCACCCTCTGGATGAAGAAATTTCTCCTCACGTCAGTTCTAAAAGGTTTACCCCTTATCCTCAAACTATGAGGCCGAGTTCTGGGCTCCCCCACCATTGGGAACATTCTTTCTGAATCTACCCTATCTAACCCTGTTGGAATTTTATAAGTTTCTATGAGATTCCCTCTCACCCTTCTGAACTCCAGTGAATATAACCCTAACCGATTTAGCCTCTCCTCATATGACAGATCTGCCATCTCAGGAATCAGCCTGGTAAACCTGCGTTGCACCCTCTCTATAGCAAGGACATCCTTCCTCAGATAAGGACACCAAAACTGTACACAATACTCCAGCTGTATTGCTCAGAAACATAGTTATCCAGAATTTTTTTGTGCAGATCCAAGCGACACACAGATTCATCATCGCCCAGGTGCAGATCAGACCCAGCCTGTCCATCCCACTCGAAGTACAAGGAGATATTTCAAACACTCAGATGGTTATCACTTTACCCATTAATATAGGACATGGTGAGACTTTAGCCCTGGCCTTTAATAACATGACGACCGGCCACTCAGTCTGTCCAGCCTTCAGATGGCTGTGTCTCAAATGGGAGTCAGGTCATTCCCATGTCATCTCCAACGTCTCTTTGTACAACGTGACCGAATCTCCACCAGTACCTGCTCCTCCTCCTTTCACATCCACCTGTGTTATCACTGCCTCCCCAGTGCTCTCCTGCACCAGATATCAAGGAGGTTTCCGTTGTGTCTCCGAAGCAGAAGTATAAAAACATCAATCAGTCTGTTTACAAAACTGGGGCAGCTTCAGGAGGAGCAGCTGATGGACAATAGCTGCCGTATCCAATCCAGTAGCAAATTATTCAGACTATTCAACACCATGCTGTTCAAACCATCCAAGATGCTGCAGTATGTAGCCAGCGAGAAACTGTCTAATACAAAAATGGCCAAGCAAGAACTATGGCCTGATGGGAAATGTGGCTAACTTCAGGACAGAAGGTTGTAAACTCCAAGCTGAGAGTGTGTAGCTGCGATAAGAAATAATCTTTATTTGCCTGCAACAAACAGCTTTGGTTTTATGATGGATAATAAAGTCAGCGGGACATTGGACAAGGGGGAAGCTGTAATAACACATGTAATGATAATAAAGTCATTCTTAATTGATCAAATGGAGTCTGGAGGCTGATTTTAAGTGAAACTAATTTAGGACACTGCCCTAAGAACAGGCAGCCTGCAATTGACCAATTCGGATGATATGTCTATGGTAAAAGCCTACGTGTAGAACTGCATGTGTTCGAGCCAGTCTCAAAAGAATAAATATTGGAGTTTTGAAGAACAGAATCAGAAGAGAAGAACAAGAAGAAGAAAAGGAACCTCAAGCTTTAAGCTTGAAGAAATCTGATCCCTCTCCGTGCCTGTCCAGCACAAGTGGATAGAGACACCCCCACAAGTCCATTAGATGAGTATAAGTAGTTAAAATCTATGTTTGTAAACTTATAGTGGATTTATAGGGGGCGAGAAGCATTTAATTGTGATACAGCGTGAGAGAGCCAGTCTTATAGCAATCATAAGTATTTAAAGTTTTCCTACATTTTCCTAAAGACATGATTTGATTTAAAGATAAGTAAAACCCAATAATCTTAATAAAGAACCCTTACTCTGTACACAAAACATTAGAATAGATCACATAACACCAGGCAATTTAAAACACAGATGCATATCAATTAACTGGAGCACGGGTCTTGGTTAACAAGTACAAAACCAAACTATAAATCGTCCAGCATGGGGCCTTGCAGAATATTCAACATCGCAGAATCCAACTCACATGGGCATCAGGGCACCAAGTTCATTACCATCTGGACAAATAAACTGGCAAACCATCTAGGTGCAGAACATCTAGAACCTTTCAAATTGTACAGATCCGGAATACTCAGTAAATGATGGTGACTTCATTTGGCTTCAGGTAACTTGAGTGGGACTGTTATTACCCAAATTACCCGCCTTCCTGTTGCCCTCACTGGCAGTAACATTAATGTAAGTGCTGCCCAATTTGCATCAGCTGTTTACTCAGCATCAGCTGGACAGGGCTAAGCGGTGACATAGTGGTATTGTCACTGCACTAATAATCCAGAGATCCGAGTTTGAATCCCACCACAGCAAATAGTGATATTTGAATTCAATAAAAATCGGGAATTAAAAATCTCACGAAACCCTTGTCAATTGTCATAAAAACCCATCTGATTCACTAATGTCCTTTAGGAAAGGAAATCTGCCCTCCTTACCTGGTCTGGCCTACATGTGACTCCAAAGCCACAGCAATGTGTTTGATTCTTAACTGTTCCTCTGAAATGGCCAAGGAAACCAGTCATCTAAAGGACAATTAGGGATGGACAACAAATCCTGGCATAGCCAGCGACGCCCACATCCCATGGATGAATAAGAAAATAGTATCATTTTAGCACAGTACTGTGTGCGCAGAAACAGATGATAAAGCAATTTTTATTGCCGCTTTATAATGTTTTTATCACTACTCCATACTTCAGGGGAAAATTTATATATATGGTGTTTTCCAGTACTTCACCGTACCGCAAGCCCACAGATAACCTCACGATGCTCCAGTTTCCACTCTAAACAAGCCATCCCCTACGGACAAGCCCTCCATATACACAGGATCTGTTCAGATGAGGAGGAATCTCAACAGACACCTACAGACGTCGAAAGATGCCCTCATAAGAACAGGATATGGCGCTCGACTCATCGATCAACAGTTCCGACGCGCCACAGCGAAAAACCGCACCAACCTCCTCAGAAGACAAACACGGGACACGGTGGACAGAGTACCCTTCGTCGTCCAGTACTTCCCCGGAGCGGAGAAGTACAACATCTTCTCTGGAGCCTTCAGCATGTCATTGATGAAGATGAACATCTCGCCAAGGCCATCCCCACGCCTCCATGTCTTGCCTTCAAACAACCGCACAACCTCAAATAGACCATTGTCCGCAGCAAACTATCCAGCCTTCAGGAGAACAGTGACCACGACACCACACAACCCTGCCACAGCAACCTCTGCAAGACGTGCCAGATCACCGACACAGATGCCATCATCTCACATGAGAACACCATCCACCAGGTACACAGTACATACTCTTGCGACTCGGCCAATGTTGTCTACCTGATACGCTGCAGGAAAGGATGTCCCGAGGCATGGTACATTGGGGAAACCATGCAGACGCTATAACAACAGAAGAATGGACACCACTCAACAATCACCAGGCAAGAGTATTCTCTTCCTGTCGGGGAACACTTCAGCAGTCAAGGGCATTCAGCCTCTGATCTTCGGGTAAGCGTTCTCCAAGGTGGCCTTCACGACAATGCAGAATCGCTGAGCAGAAACTGATAGTCAAGTTCCGCACACGAGGACAGCCTCAAACGGGATCTTGGGTTCATGTCGCACCATCCGTAACCCCCACGACTTGCCTGGGCTTGGAAAATCTCACTAACTGTCCTGGCTGGAGACAATACACATCTCTTTAACCTGTGCTTAACCCTCTCTCCACTCACGTTGTCTGTACCTTTAAGACTTGATTACCTGTAAAGATTTGCATTCCAACCATTATCTTGTAAATTGAGTTTGTGTTTGCATATGCCCTGTTTGTGAACACAACTCCCACTCACCTAATGAAGGGACTGTGCTCTGAACGCTTGTGCTATCAAATAAACCTGGTGGACTTTAACCTGGTGTTGTGAGACTTCTTACTGTGTTAACCCCAGTCCAACGCTGGCATCTCCACATCATGTTTTCCAGTTCAGACACTTGTGATTAATTCTAACATCATTCCATAATCCAGAAAATTCCAAAATCCAGAAAATTCCAAAATCCCAGAAAATTCCAAAATCCCAGAAACAATTTGGTCCCCCAGCATTTTGGATTAGAAAGATTAGCGTGCGATGTGGGCCTACCCCAACTCCAAGGATTACAAACTTTCTTTAGTTATAAGTGCATCGATTTGCTGTATGCTGGGTAAATAACTGGGGGAAATACATCTTCAAAATCAGGTGGAAATCACCAAGGAGGCTTATGTGCCCTCTATCAGCATCCTACAGAATCAGTTTTATATTGTAGACCTGACAGACAGGCTAGAGAAATAAATGCTCCTGGACCCACAACACTTCAAACCAGTTAAGGAAAGCTTTGTCAGTACTCTATAATGCTTTACTATGTAAATAGTGCTGGAAATCAAATTTACAAGAGAAAAAAAAAAATCAGGAAGTGCTGGAAATGCCCAATAGGTCAGGCAGCATCTGTGGAGAGGTGACAGGAATTGGCATTTCAGATCAATGGCCTTTTGACAGAACTCTCCAACGTTGTGAATGGAGCAGTCAAAGAAGTGCTGGCACTTAAGTTGGATCTCCACATTTCTGGTAGAGCACAGAAGCTGCAGCCCCAGCTCAAAATTCTCCCTCACACTAAAGTCCTACAGGAACCGCCCGTGGTCAAACTCCTTACAGTTTCTTTCCCACATGTGGAATTCTCCTGGTGAAAAACTGGACTCTAATCCCTCCAAAACTGAAATTTAAAATGCTGAATTAACTCGTTACTAATGCAAGGCTGTTGAAACATGCGTTAGATCACAGGAAATGTATGACTCCTTGTCCCACATTCCAGCATAATCTCGTCAAGTCTTTCTGTGCTCTGGATCGTTACAACAAAATATTAATTTACTGATTGGTCTGACTGGTTCCCGTCTTTCAGTACAGACACGTTGGTTAGAAATTTGAATTGTTATGCCATGTTTACTTAGGTTCAACACCATCACGTAGCCTTCTTATTGGATCTCATGTTCTCAATGATCTGGAGTGTAATCATTTTCTGCCTAGGTAAACAGTAAAGAGACCCTAGAATCTTAGCAAAGAACCCTTACTCTGTGCACAAAATATTAGAACAAAGAACAATACAGCACAGGAACAGGCCCTTCGGCCCTCCAAGCCTGCACCGATCATGTGTTCCTGATTAGACCATCCGTTTGTATCCCTCTATTCAGTTTGTTCATGTGGCTGCCTAGATAAGTCTTAAATGATCCTAGCGTGTCCGCCTCAACCACCTTGCTTGGTAGTGCATTCCAGGCCCCCACCACCCTGTGTAAAATACGTTCCCCGCGTATCTGTATTGAACTTTGCCCCTCTTACGTTGAACTTGTGACCCCTTGTGTTTGTCATTTCTGACCTGGGAAAAAGCTTCCAACTGTTCACCCTATCTATGCCCTTCATAATTTTATAAACTTCTATTAGGTCGCCCCTCAACCTCTGTCTTTCCAGGGAGAACAACCCTAGTTTACTCAATCTCTCCTCACAGCTATCATAGAATAGATCACATAACACCAGGCAACTTAAAAAATTCTGCGCAGACCAAAACCTCAGGTTTTGAATCAACAAGATTGTTATATTTAAGTAAGGTCAGGCTGCAAATAAAATGATGAGTCATACATTTTGGCACGATGCCACGTACTCTCTCTCTGTCAACCAAGGTGTTAAAACATACGTAGACTTTTTGTATCTTAGAACCAGCTGCTGTTTAAAAACAACCCCAGCAGAGCTGTTAGCTGGCACAATTTTATCTCCACATCGCCACATCATGACAATTTTAAAAAGCAGACCTCTTTGCTGTAAAGTTAAAATTGGCTTTCTGCTAAAAAAGACTTCCCACAGGAATATAATGTCACCTCACTGAGTAAATGCTGAATAGAATGGACAACAGCATCTCTGGCAATTACACTGGATTAACGGCAATCTAACACTTCCCTTGTCAATACTCGGTGGATAGTCAGCCTTTGACAAAGGCAGTGATATTTGCGACAGCTGTGTAAATGGCTTCACACACCAACATCTTCGAAAATTCACTGTGCTTTACTTAGCAATCCTCACATTCTAATGCTTGTGACAGCCTGCCTGTCAGATCGATAAACTAATGGCTATTCTTTAGGAAATCTGTGCGGTCTGAGGTTTAAACCTCCTGCGTGCTGTTTCCCCAAGCTGCAGGGGAAACATACCAAAAATCCCATTTTTGTCGCAGTATTTCATTTGTTTTATTTCAGGTCAGATGATAATGTTTTACTTGATGTTAGATGTAAAGTATTGGAGGTGTATCCAGAGAAGCAAAAGGATTCCCGAGAGGCACTGCATTCAACTCATTGGTTTTCAACGTCACATCTAATCAATGAGGGGAACACAACTTCAAACGCATTCATAGATTGAACCAGACAGGAGAGAAATGAAAGGGGACATAGATATAATGGCAAGCAGAGAATAAGGTTCTACATACAAAACACTAAACCACTTAAACAGCAATCTCTCCAATGAAGGGAGGGTGACCCAGCCATTCCCACGTATAGACCAGAAATGAAAGAATTTAAAAAGAAACAAAGCATTTCATTCATTGTCAATAGGCTGAGGCATAGTGGTATTACCACTAGGCTAGAGTCCAGCGACCCAGGGTAATGCTCTGGGGACCTGGGTTAGAATCCCACCATGGACAATGGTGAAATTTGAATTCAATAAAAAATCTGGAATGGAAAAGTCTAACGATGAACATGAAATAATTGTCGATTGTCATAGAAACCCATCTGGTTCACTATTGTCCTTTAGGGAAGTAAATCTGCCGTCCTTACCCAGTCTGGCTTACATGTGACTCCAGAGCCACAGCAATGTGGTCCTAAGTGCAGCTCAGTTAGGAATGGACAATAAATGCTGGGCCTAGCCAGTAATGCCCACAACCCATAAAATGAAGAAAGAAAGAGAATCTTAGAACAAGGAACAAAGAAAATTACAGCACAGGAACAGGCCCTTCGGCCCCACAAGCCTGCACCGACCATGCTGCCCGACTGAACTAAAACCCCCCCTACCCTTCCGGGGACCATATCCCTCTGTTCCCATCCTATTCATGTAATTGTCAAGATGCCCCTTAAAAGTCACTACCGTATCCAATTCCACTACCTCCCCCGACAACGAGTTCCAGGCACCCACTACTCTCTGTGTAAAAAATCTGCCTCGTACATCTCCTTTAAACCTTGCCCCTTGAACCTTAAACCTATGCCCCCGAGTAATTGACTCTTCCACCCTGGGAAAAAGCTTCTGACTATCCACTCTGTCCATGCCTCTCATAATCTTGTAGACTTCTATCAGGTCTCCCCTCAACCTCCGTCGCTCCAGTGAGAACAAACCAAGTTTCTCCAACCTCTCCTCATAGCTAATGCCCTCCATACCAGGCAACATCCTGGTAAATCTTTTCTGTACCCCTCCAAAGCCTCCACATTCTTCTGGTAGTGTGGCGACCAGAATTGAACACTATATTCCAAGTGCGGCCTAACTAAGATTCTATAAAGCTGCAACATGACTTGCCAATTTTTAAACTCAATATCCCAGCCGATGAAGGCAAGCATGCCATATGCCTTCTTGACTACCTTCTCCACCTGCATTGCCACTTTCAGTGACCTGTGTACCTGTACACCCAGATCTCTTTGCCTATCAATACTCTTAAGGGTTCTGCCATTTACTGTATATTTCCTATCTGTATTAGACCTTACTGAACGTTACTGAAGTGCATTTTTGGAACAACTGCATTGCTAGCATTAGTGACCTTCCTCTGTGTAATCTGCCTTGTCTATGCATTAATCAGTTTTATTTTGCTGCATGCAAAACTTGCAAAACAACTCAACTGGATGGTTCTATCAAAACACATGATAGGAAGCAAGGGCGCAGTGAAATTGATAGCCATAACAACTTAAACAGAATATTCAACAAGCAAACTGCAAATATAACTAACTGCAATAGGTTTCCAAGTAAGTGATATATCCAGTGGACTGGAGAGCAGAAGGCACAGGAAATTGATTTTTTTTTATCACTGCTGAAGCTCTCCAGTAACATTTCAGAGAGTTGGAATATTCTGGGGCAAGAGGATATGTAACATAGCCAACCCCCAGCACTCTCCAGGTCAAATAAAATATGCTGGAAGATTGTTGGAAGTGGGAGCTGGTAACAGCGCAGGAAGGAAACAGGGCACCTCCTTAACCAATCAGATTCAAAGATTCAGAAATAAACATAGGAAGGACTCAAAAGATGGTGACTTGAAGGGAGAAAACTCAATATTGAATCAAGTTCAGAAAGAGAAATAAAGAGAGGGCAGGAAAGGTCAGATTTAGAAAGAGAAGTTGACAGAAGGGAAAAAAATATAATTTTAAATTTTATATTGTTAAAAAAGTTCCTAAAATTTGAAAACCTGGAGGAAAGTCTGAGATTCCATACTTCGAATTGTTCATTTTCTGGACAACTGAGGTGAGTTGGCAGTCATTAATGTTACTAATTACCAGACTTAACTTTTTTGGGGAGTTTATTGAACAATTTATATAATTTATATTAATGATTTGGATGAGAATTTATGAGGCATGGTTAGTAAGTTTGCAGATGACACCAAGATTGGTGGTATAGTGGACCATGAAGAAGGTTATCTAGGATTGCAATGGGATCTTGATCAACTGGGGTGATGAATGGCAGATGGATGCGATTTTAGATTAATTCGAGGTGATGCATTTTGGTCGATCAAATCAGGGTAGGACTTACTCAGTTAATGGTAGGACATTGGGGAGAATTATAAAACAAAGAGGTCTAGGGGTACAGGTTCATAGCTCCTTGAAAGTGGAGTCACAGGCGGACAAGGTGGTAAAGAAGGCATTCGGCATGCTTGGTTTCATTGGTCAGGACATTGAATACAGGAGTTAGGACGTCTTGTTGAAGTCGTATAAGACATTGTTAAGGCCACACTTGGAATACTGTGTACAGTTCTGGTCACCCTATTATAGAAAGAATATTAAACTAGAAAGAGTGCAGAAGAGATTTGTTAGGATGCTACCGGGACTTGATGGTTTGAGTTATAAGGAGGCTGGATAGGCTGGGACTTTTTGCTCTGGAGCATAGAAGGCTGAGGGGTGATCTTATAGAGGTCTATAAAATAATGAGGGGCATAGATCAGCTAGTCAATATCTTTTCCCAAAGGTAGGGGAGTCTAAAACTAGAGGGCATAGGTTTAAGGTGAGAGGGGAGAGATACAAAAGTGTCCAGAGGGGCAATTCTTTCACACAGAGGGTGGTGAGTGTCTGGAACGAGCTGCCAGAGGTAGTAGTAGAGGCGGGTACAATTTTGTCTTTTAAAATGCATTTAGACAGTTACATGGCAGGTAGGATTAAACAGGTAGGATTAAGGAAAACCCTAAGGCGTTCTATAAATATGTGAAGAGTAAAAGGATGAGACGTGAAGGAATAGGGCCTACAAAAGGTGAAGGCGGGAAAGTCTGTACGGAACCAGTAGAAATGGCAGAGGTGCTTAATGAGTATTTTGCCTCAGTTTTCACAGAGGAAAAGGACCTGGGTGGATGTACTACGGGCTTGCGGTGGACTGAAAAGATTGAGTATGTGGACTTTAAGAAAGAAGTTGTGCTGGAATCTTTGACTGGCATCAAGATAGATAAGTCGTCGGGTCCGGATGGGATGTACCCCAGGTTACTGTGGGAGGCGAGGGAAGAGATTGCAGAGCCTCTGGCGATGATCTTTGAGTCATCAATGGAGACGGGAGAGGTGCCGGAGGATTGGAGGATTGCGGATGTGGTTCCTATTTTCAAGAAGGGGAATAGGGATAGCCCAGGAATTACCGACCGGTGAGTCTAACCTCAGTGGTTGGTAAGCTGATGGAGAAGATCCTGAGGGACAAGATTTATGAGCATTTAGAGAGGTTTAGTATGCTCAAGAATACTCAGCATGGCTTTGTCAAAGGCAGATCATGCCTTACGAGCCTGGTGGAGTTCTTCGAAAATGTGACTAAACACATTGACGAAGGGAAAGCGGTAGATGTGGTTTATATGGATTTTAGCAAGGCGTTCGATAAGGTCCCCCATGCAAGGCTTCCAGAAAAAGTGAGAGGGCATGGGATCCAAGGGGCTGCTGCCCTGTGGATCCAGAACTGGCTTGCCCAAAGGAGGCAGAGAGTGGGTATAGATGGGTCTTTTTCTAAATGGAGGACGGTCACCAGTGGTGTGCCCCAGGGATCTGTTCTGGGACCCTTGCTCTTTGTCATTTTCATAAATGACCTGGATGAGGAAGTGGAGGGATGGGTTGGTAAGTTTGCCGACGACACGAAGGTTGGCGGGGTTGTGGATAGTCTGGAGGGATGTCAGAAGCTACAGTGGGACATGGATAGGGTGCAAGACTGGGCGGAGAAGTGGCAGATGGACTTCAACCCAGATAAATGCGTAGTGGTCCATTTTGGCAGGTCAAATGGGATGAAGGAGTACAATATAAAGGGAAAGACTCTTAGTGCTGTGGAGGATCAGAAGGACCTTGGGGTCCGGGTCCATAGGACTCTAAAATCGGCCCCGCAGGTGGAGGAGGTGGTTAAGAAGGCGTATGGTGTGCTGGCCTTTATCAATCGAGGGATTGAGTTTAGGAGTCCGGGGATAATGATGCAACTATATAAGACCCTTGTCAGACCCCACTTGGAGTACTGTGCTCAGTTCTGGTCGCCTCATTACAGGAAGGGTGTGGAAAAGATTGAAAGGGTGCAGAGGAGATTTACAAGTATGTTGCCTGGATTGAGTGGCATGCCTTATGAGGATAGGCTGAGGGAGCTCGGTCTTTTCTCCTTGGAGAGACGTAGGATGAGAGGAGACCTAATAGAGGTATATAAGATGTTGAGAGGCATAGATCGGGTGGACTCCCAGAGGCTTTTTCCCAGGGTGGAAATGGCTGCTACGAGAGGACACAGGTTTAAGGTGCTGGGGGGTAGGTACAGGGGAGATGTTAGGGGGAAGTTTTTCACACAGAGGGGGGTGGGCGAGTGGAATCGGCTGCCGTCAGTGGTGGTGGAGGCAAACTCAATAGGGTCTTTTAAGAGACTCCTGGATGAGTACATGGGACGTAATAGGATGGAGGGTTATAGATAGGCCTAGAAGGTAGGGATATGTTCGGCCCAACTTGTGGGGCCGAAGGGCCTGTTTTGTGCTGTAGTTTTTCTATGTTTCTATTTTTCCATGGGTAAGATGGGTATAGAGGGATATGGGCCAAACGCAGAAAATTGGGACTAGTTTAGGGGTTAAAAAAGGGGCAGCATGGACAAGTTGGGCCGAAGGGCCTGTTTCCATGCTGTAAACCTCTATGACTCTAATTAAAGCACAAATGCAGCAAATTTCAAATGACAGGAAGTTAAAAGATGCGATCCCATTTTCACAAAGAAAACAGCAGAAATCAACCAGAACCACGTGGAAATTCACAGGGAATCTCTTCCTTACCACAAGCTTCCCGCTGATTTACATCCTAATGTGTTAATATTTGATAAGCAAATTCAGGGCTATTGATATGACTTACATCATCGCCATTCTCAAAAAAAAGAAAATAAAAGAGTAAAAAAGAATAAGAAAATGTTTCAATGCAGAGATTGTTTTGCTTCATACAATCACAAAGACTCTAGCACAGGGGTTCCAAACCGAGGTCCGTGAAGGGTCTGCAGGGGGTCCACGAAGCTGGCAGCTGCCACGTGACTGGGAAATGCCAGTCAAAACACGTCAAATTTGCAAAGAATTAGAGAAATCAAATGGGCCAGAGTGAGACCTCTTGGAGCACTGGATGCTGATAGGCTGCCTGAAGGTGACAGCAGCAGGGGTGGCAACAGAGCCCTGGGAAAGGAGTGAGGGGAGGGGGGGTTCCAACCTCAAAAGAGTGAGGGGAGTTCAGGCCTGATTAATGCACTCATTACAAAAGGGAAGGTCCTGCTTTACTAACCATATTGAATTATTTGAAGAAATAATATCTTTGGATTTCCAAAAGGTCTTTGATGTGATTTCACATCGTCAAATCATGACTAAAGTCAGAACACAATGAGTCAGAGAACAAATATTATTTTTTCCATTATAAAATTAGAAGTGGACATGTTTGAACAATGTTCAATGCCATTTACAAATCATCAGATCCTAAAGCAGTCTGTATACATATGCAGCAAGTCCCGGATAACATCCAGGCTTGAGCTGGCAAGTGGCAAGTAACATTTGTGCCATGCAAGTGCCACACAGATGACCATTTCCCTTAACAGTCAAGTGTGTTGTCATCAACACTGGGGAGTCAGCATTGTAAGAGGTCTCACAACACCAGGTTAAAGTCCAACAGGTTTATTTGGTAGCAAATACCATAAGCTTTCGGAGCACAGCTCCTTCGTCAGATGGAGTGGATATCTTCCATCTGACGAAGGAGCTGTGCTCCGAAAGCTTATGGTATTTGCTACCAAATAAACCTGTTGGACTTTAACCTGGTGTTGTGAGACTTCTTACTGTGCTTACCCCAGTCCAACGCCGGCATCTCCACATCGGGTCAGCATTGACCAGGAACTGAATGTAGCCATATAAATACTGTGACTAAAGGGCAGGTCAGAAGCTGGGAATTCTGAACTGAATAAATCATTTCTTAAGCCCTCAAAGTCTGTCCACCAAGTCGTATAGAATACTTCGCACCTGCCTGAATAATGGAAGCTCCAACAACACTCAGAAGTTCAGCAGCACCCAGGACAAAGCAGGCTGCTTAATTAGCACGCCATCTTCACCTTAAACAGTTACTCCCTCCATCACTGACACACAGTGGCATCAATGTGTACCATCTACAATAAGAGTAACTCACCAAGGCTGCTTCAACAGCACCTTTCAAACCCATGACCTGTATCAGATAGAAAGACAAGGGCAGCAGATGAAAAGGAACATCACCACCTGCAAGCCACACACCATCCTGACGTGGAAGTTTATCATGGTCCCTTCTCTGTCATTGGGTCAAAATCCTGGAACTTTCATCCTAGCAGCACTGTGGGTGTACCTACACCAGGTGGACTGCAGCGGTTGTAGAAAGTGACACTCACCTCCTTCCTAATTGCAACTAAGGATAGACAACAAAAGTTGGCCGAGCCAGCAATGCCCACATGCCATCCAAATCAGAAAACAGGGGCAAAGGTTCAAAGAAGTTACTCAGATTGGCAACAGTGGGTGTGATATTCCACAAGGACTGCTACTGGTGGTTTACCATCTACATAAATGATTTGCGCTCGGGAATTATTAATAATTTTTTTAATTGATCCTCGAATTGGAGTGCTGCATTGTTTAGTGCTGTATAATATCAAAGTGATGGAATATACATGACTCTTCTTAAAACGCTTTTCTACAATGATATCAACATGTTATTTCAAATAAAGGCCATCACCTTGGAAAAAATAACCTTAGATTCAACAGTTTTGACTGCAATTATCACATATGCGATAGTTAAAGCATTGGTGCATTTCAAAAGCTTTATTGTGTTTTGAGGCAAATAGATTTATGCAGGGTGTGGAGGAAGTATACTAGCCACTTAAACATTTTAAGTCTGAGATATATCAGCGCTGATAAAAGCACTTTTCCGTGTCAACAGTGGGAACCACATGAATCCTTTTACAGATGCACCATAGAAAGCATCCTTTCTGGTTGTATCACAGCTTGATATGGCTCCTGCTCTGTCCAAGACCACAAGAAACTATAAAGGGTCGTGAATGAAGTCCAGTCCATCATGCAAACCAGCCTCCCATCCATTGACTCTGTCTACACTTCCCACTGTCTTGGAAAAGCAGCCAGCATAATCAAGGTCCCCACGCACCCCAGACATTCTCTCTTCCACCTTCTTCCATTGGGAAAAAGATACAAAAGTGTGAGGGCACGTACCAACTGACTCAAAAACAACTTCTTCCCTGCTGCCATCAGCTTTTAAATGGACCTACCTCATATTAAGTTGATCTTTCTTTACCCCTAGCTATGACTATAATGCTACATTCTGCACCCTCTCTATGTACAATATGCTTTGTCTGTATGGCGCGCAAAAAACAATACTTTTCACTGTATACCAATACGTGACAATAATAAATCAAATCTCATCAAGATCATAGAAATAAAACCAATTAATTCCTTAATCTTCTGTACGACATCCTCAAAGATTCAAAAATATTATGAAAGGTGTTGTTCACTTCTTCAGATGCACAACATATCACAATCTGCTAATAAGGACCTGTTCCATTTATTGACATCAAGCAACCAGGAACTAACATAAACCCTTTGATTGATTTTACTAATCATCACAGAGAAATTACAAAATTAGTTTAATTCATCTACACCCCCCCATCCCCTCTTAATAGATAAAAGGTTCCAGTTACCATTTTCTTTACCAAAATTACAAAGGACTGGGTGAAACTTTGAAGATTGGTGTCTAAGTGAAACACTTCACTACTGTCCAATAACTTTCAATCCATCACTGTCTCTCTTCCCTCCACCTCAACTTGACCTCATCAAAGCTCCATCCTTTTAATATTGGTTTGTATCTTGTTTGTCTATCACACAACAGCTTAGCTGGTACCACTGGGCCTATCCAACATCACTATAGAATGCTGCTTGAGATGGAAGCGAGGTAAACAACACAAGATTGAAGAGACAAAAACAGAAACAATAATTCAGAATGTATCACATGTTGTAGCTGCTGCAGGGAAAGCTTTTCCAGGGTTAATTGTGGAAACTCATTTCTCAAACCAGGGTGCTGATGACTATTCCATAAAATAAACCTAACCAAAAAGACTAATTTAAACACGTAGCCTTGTTTGATATATAATGCAAGATTAAATACGTAGCCAGGCTGTCAATAGGTATTGTAAGTATAATTATAAATTTTGCAATTAAATTCACCATAATGAAGCTGATTGTCACTGTCTCCAAGAATCCTCAATTTCTGGTCTTACAAATACTTTAAACACACTAAACAAAAGAAGCATTACACAGTTCTATTCAGCAAGAAAGTGATGAAACACAAATAACAAAAGATGGTATGTAATGTGGTCTTCCCTTGCGCAAAGCTTTGTCCTGTTAAAATTCTGCTAAATAATAGACGGGATGGATAGTGTAGGTTCTGTTGAATCTTTTGTATTTAATCTTGTACATTAACACACAAAGGAAGACACGAGTGTCAACTTAACAAAGAGGCAATTCACGCACAAGCCGCGCTCAATTCAAAATCGAGATAAAAGAAAACTTATTTGTAAACAAATACAATTCTCTGGCGAATCAGAATGATACAGGATATCACTTGCACATGGCGGTGACCCAAATGCCATGCAGCATTTACATCTAACTTCTTCACAAAAGTATTGCTCTTCTATCACCTCAAGTTTACTTTAATCAAAATCTTGAAGGAGACTCGAAAGCAAATCAGAATAGAAGACTGTTGAGACCAACTGCAACCAGATGTGAAATAAAAATGATGCATGCAAAAACTGACCATGTCTTTCAAAATTTCATTTTGACAAGAGAGTTTGTAGACATTGGAATAAAGGAACAAGAGGAGACCATTGAGCCTGTTCTGCCATTCAATGAAATCAGAGCTAACCTGTGACCTAACTTCATATACCTGCCATTCTTTTAGGAAGTATAAGCAGTCAACTTCACTTTATCTCTCACTGACTGCATCAGAGATCCGGACCTGGATCGAGGGATAAGACTGCAGATCCACTGACACCGTCCAGGACTTGCAGTCCTCCCCCTCAAACAGCTCTCCAATATTCTTGAATTTGTTTGTATCAATCCCCGATTTAAATTAGCAATTGATCTAGCATTAGTTGCTGTTTGCAGAAGAGAGTTCCAAAATTCTACCACCCTCTGTGTATAGCTGTGTTTCTATGGAATCATAAGGAATTGGAACAGGAGTAGGCCATTCGGCCCCTCAAACCTGCTCCGCCATTCAACAGGATCTTGGCTAATCCAACATTCCTCATTCCTGCCCTTTCCATTTAACTCTTGATTCTCTTACTGATCTAAAATCTATCTATCTCAGCCCTAAATATACAGCTCCTCCACAGCTCTCTGTGACAAGGAGTTCCAAACACTGGCAACCATCTGAGAGAAGAAATTCCTCCTTATCTCAGTCTTAAATTGGCACCCCTTTATTCTGAGACTGTGCCCTCTGCTTCTAGACTCTCCCATGAGGGGAAACATCCTCTCAACATTTACCCTGTCAAGCCCCTTAAGATTCCAATATGCTTCAATAAGATCACCTCTCATTCTTGTAAATTCCAATGAGTAGGGTCCCAACCCGTTTCCTCATAAGACAGTCCCTCCATACTGGGGATCTTCCTAGTGAACCTTCTCTGAATTGCCTCCAATCAAATATCTTTCCTTAAATAAGGGGACCAAAACTGTTCACAGTATCGCAGATGTGGTCGCACCAGTACCTTGTACAGTTGCAGCAAGACTTCCCTACTCTTATACTCCAACCCCCTTGAAATAAGGGCCAACATTCCATTACCCTTCCTGATTACCTGCTGCACCTGTATGCTAGCTTCCTCTGTTTCATGCACAAGTACTCCCGAGTCCCTTTGTGTTGCAGCTTTCTGCACTTTTTCTCCATTTAAATAATACTCCCTCTTTTGTTCTCCTTTCCAAAATGAACAACTTCACATTTTCATACATTATACTCCATTTGCCAACTTTTTGCCCACTTACTTTACCTATCAATATCTATTTGTAAACCATTTATATCCCTCTCAACATGCCTTTCCACCTAGTTTTGTGTCAAATTTAACTACAGTATATTCGCTTCCTTCCGCCAAGTCATTAATGTTGCAGTCCCAGCACTATGGAACCCCATTGGTTACACATCACCAACCTGACAAAGAACCCCTTATCCCCACTCGCTGTTTCCTGTCCATTAGCCAATTCTCTATCCATGCCAATATACCACCTCCAAAACCATGGACGCTTATCTTATGACTTCATCTTTTGTGAGGCACCTTGTCAAATGCCTCCTGGAAGTCCAAATACAACACATCTACTAGTTCTCCTCTTTCCACTCTAGTTGAGACTTTCTCAAAAAACTCTAATAAATTAATCAGACACTATTTCCCTTTCATGAAGCCATGCGAACTCTGTTTGATAAGATTATGATTTTTCAAATGTGCAATTGCTTCCTTAATAATTGATTCCACCATTTTTCCAAAAATAGGAGATTCACTAGGTTGATTCCGGAGTTGAGAGGGTTGGCTTATGAGGAGAGATTGAGTAGACTGGGACTGTACTCATTGGAATTTAGAAGAATGAGGGGGGATCTTATAGAAACATATAAAACTATGAAGGGAATAGATAAGATAGAAGCAGGGGGGTTGTTTCCGTTGGCAGGTGAAACTAGAGCGAGGGGGCATAGCCTCAAAATAAGGGGGAGCAGATTTAGGACTGAGTTGACGAGGAACTTCTTCACACAAAGGTGAAAGGTTGTGAATCTGTGGAATTCCCTGCCCAGTGAAGCAGTTGAGGCTACCTCATTGAATGTTTTTAAGGCAAGGATAGATAAATCTTTGAACAGTAATGAAATTAAGGGTTATGGTGAACGGGCGGGTAAGTGGAGCTGAGTCCATGAAAAGATCAGCCATGATTTTATTGAATGGCGGAGCAGGCTCGAGGGGCCAGATAGCCTACTCCTAGTAGTGTTCTTAATAGTTGTTAGGCTTATCAGCTTACAGTTACCTGCTTTTTGCCTCCCTCTCTTTTGAATAGGGATGTCACATTGGCAGTTTTCCAATCCTTTAATACTTCTCCAGAATCCAAGGATTTTTGGAAAATTACAATCAATGCATGCTTTATCTCTGTAGCTACTTCTCTTTGGATCCTGGGATACAAACCATCAGGGCAAGGGATTTATCTGCCTTTAGCCGCATTAGTTGTCTAATACAACTTCTCTGGTGATGATATTTAATTCCTCCTCTGCATTCTTTACTATTAATGGGATGTTCAAAGTATTTTCCACCATAAAAATTCGTGCAAAATATCATAGAATCTTTACAGTGCGGAAGTAGGCCATCGAGTCCACACCAACCACAATCCCACCCAGGACCCACCCACGCAACACCACACATCCACCCTGCTAATTCCTCTGACACTAAGGGGCAAGTTATCATGGCCAAGCCACCTAATCCGTACATCTTTGGACTGTGGGAGTAAACCAGAGCGCCCAGAGGAAACACACACAGACACAGGGAGAACGTGCAAACTCCACACAGACAGTGACCCAAGCTAGGAATCGAATTCAGGTCTGTGGCTCTGTGAGGCAGCAGTGCTAACCACTGTGCCACCATGCTGCCCTGAATATTTGTTTAACTTCTCTGCCATTTCCTTGTTACTATAACTAGCTCCCCAGATTCATTTTTTAAGGGGCTTATGTTCACTTTGACCTTTCTCTTCCTAACTTCACTCCTGTAAAAGTCTGGTTCTAACTTTTAGACAATAAGCTATTCCGAGACTCCCAAACTAATGCAAACAGTTTCTCACTATCCATTTTATTTGTTCCCCTTCATAGCTTAATAACTTTAATCAAATCACTCTTAACCTTCTAATTTAAAAGGCGGCAATTTCTGTAATCTGCACCCATAATTTAAACTTTGTTGAAGCCATGGATCATTCTGGTCAATCAACATGGCACTCCCTCCAAGTTCAATGTAATCTTCCTAAGGTGTGGTCCCAGAACTGCTGTCAGCACTCTAGCTGTGGTCTAACCAAGATTTGGTATTGTCTACCATGGCTTTCACCCACCACCACTTGTATTCTCATCCTCTTGACATAAAGGCTAGCCTTCCATTAGTTTGCAGATTATTTTCTCTATCTGCTCATAACATTTTAATGATCTATGTGCCTGAACCCTCAAGTCTCCATGGATCGCTACTGTTTCTAGATATTCACCATTTAAAAAGCACCCTGCTCTACCCCCTTTATGTCAAAAGTAGATGACCCCTTGAGCACCGTATAGAACATTGGTTCAGCCTCAACTGGAGTACTGTGTCCAGTTCTGGGCAACAGATTTTAGGATAGACAAGAAGCACAGAAAAGACTTGTGAAAATGTTCCCAGGGATGAGGGACACTGGTTGTGTAGATAGATTGGAGAGGTTTGGAACTGTTTACCTTGGAGAAGAAAAGATTGAGAGGAAACTTGATAGAGGTATTCAAAATCATGAGGAGTCTGGACAGTGTAGATAGGGAGAAACTGTTCCCATTAGTGGAAAGATCGAGAGCAAGAGAACACAGATTTAGGGTAATTCAGAAAAACAACCAATGGTGTCACACAGCAAGTGGTTAAAATATGGAATACGCTGCTTGAGATTGTAGTGGAAACAGATTCAACTAAGGCATTTAAGAGGGGATTGGGTTATTATCTGGAAAGGAAGAATGTACAGCATAGAGAAGGCCAGGGCGTGCCATTAGGTAAACTGTTCCTTTGGAGAGCCAGCACAGACACGACTGGCTGAATGGCCTCCTTCTGTGCTGCAACCATTCTGAGATTCTCTATAACCTCACAGTTACCTACATAATAATCCATTGTCCACCATCATCATCGTCATTTTCTACCTCTCAGTTTGAAGTGGTTTTATGATACAATTGTGATGATGCCAATTTAAAAGCTGAACAATTGGAAATATCAACAGTAAATTACTGCAGCTTATTTTTTAGACTGATCCTTTTAACAAATTTAAGGCTTGATTTTACTTACAATATTCATCATAAGCTATATGGTTAAGCACACAGAAATTATCAAAGTGGCCAAGCACTAAAAAAAAGTTTTACAATTCCACACATGCACTCAAAAACTACAATGCGGAGTTACACGGTCATTACATCCACCACATCATCAAGACCATTCCACACAGGACAATGAGGGCTGGAGTGTGTGTGTTTATGCTCCGTACAATATGTACCTGTCCTATTATTCGTCACTTAAAGGGTAGAGTATCCACAATACATAAATTACCAGGGATGCTGGAAATATGAAATAAAACAGAAAATGTTGGATAAACTCAGCAGGTCTGGCAGCATCTGTGGAGAGAGAAACAGAGTTAATGTTTCTACTCATCCAGCATTTTCTCTTTTTTATGAGTCATAAAACTGCCTCCTTGTTTTCACTATTACCTCATATGTGTTATCTCCCCACAGCGTGCTTATTTTTAGGTAAAATAAATACTGTGCCTTTACAACAGATAAGAGAAAATTAGCATAGCATTATTGGCAGTGTTGCAGGTGAACTGTCGGAACAGGTGTCCCAGGTTTCTCCAAGAACTGAACTTGCTGGGTAACTTCCAAAAACTCCTCCTCCCGTGCAACACCCTCCCTTTAATGTCGCCTTTCTCTGAGAAACTAAATGGAAGTTTAGTCAAACTTTCAAAGGTTAACTCAGAAAAACCTACACTTAAAATCTGCGTCATCATGTAATACTCAATTATTTACAGATCTGGGAATGGCTTGAAACACACATGGCATAACATTCATCTGGTTTCAAGCGGACCTGTCGCTTAAATATCCACAAACCTCAATTGGTTGTTGAACAGAGATATAACATCGCCTATAATAATGCTGAGCATTTGCTCTGTGGGATTTAGGGAACTGTTGTGTACTCATGGTGTTATCAGGAAAAAAAGGGCGTCTGGTACAGTAAAAGCAAAGGCTTTGAACAGGGAGTCAGGGCAGAGTGCGTTCAAGTCCTGGCCATAGGCACCAGCTGCACAGGTTGCTTCAGAGCACAGTGGGGAAGAGGGAAACCTCTCAAAACTCCCAACTTGATTTCAACAGAGGAAATGGCCCTCATTTACTGCCTCACGCCATTAAAATAACTCTTTAATACTTTAGAGTACAATGCCAGAAGATTAACCATTCACCAAAAAGGGATTATTTTTTAGAGCATTTGACAAAACAGAAACCAAACGCAGCACAGTTTAAATTCAGAGGCAGCTTCCTGGAAACTGCAATAGCAGGTTTCAGTGACAATCATCAAGTCGCTGGGATCAGACTGACAAATGGTGTTTTTTTAATTTAAAGGGATTCTTTTAAATACAATAAATCAGAGATGTGGAAATAATGAATAGTCCCTGATGAATTAAAGGGGGTGAGGATGCTCCAAACGCTTTCTGGCTGAAGAAAGAGGAATCCGGTGGGTAAATAAATAGTCTGGTCGCTGTATTGTCCCCCCACAGGGAGAATGCAGCATCTCTGATCATTAAATCATGGCAGACAGAGCAGGGGACACACAGCAATAGCTGGGCACTCACCTTTCCACAGGCTGGGAGCCCTGACACCACCGCAGCGACGAGGAGCAGAGGCAGGATGAGAGAGCTCGCCAGCCGGCAGCCAGATGCAGCCTGTGGCACTAACAGCTGGCTCCAGCTGCAGCTTCTTGTCGATTGCATTGTGGAGCCACTGCCTCCCATTCCAGCCAGGACCAGCTCCAGCTTCCTCTGTGTCTCTGCCTCACACACACACACACACAGCAAAATCCCTTTCCTCCTCCTCCACCCAGCCTGCGCGTGCCCGTCCAGGGACCAGCCGGCACGTCATGCGCTTGCCCGACACAATCCGCGCCCCCATCCCTGGCGGGCACGCGCGTCAGTGATTTCAGTTCTTCACGCTGCATCAGAACATTGCCTAACCCATCTCACAGACTAGTGTGTGGGCTGCGTGCCTGTTTTATACATGGATAGAAATCTGATTTATAAATGTGTAGATATCAGCATAATCTGTTTTATAAATGTATAGATATTAGTGTAATCTGCTTTATAAATGTATATAAATTAGTATAATCTATTTTATAAATGTATATAAATGAGTATATGTTTTATACATGGATATAAATGTTTTATAAATGTATATAAATTAGTATAATCTATTTTATAAATGTATATAAATGAGTATATGTTTTATACATGGATATAAATGTTTTATAAATGTATAGATATTAGTATAATCTGTTTTATAAATGTATAGAAATTAGTATGTTTTATAAATGTATATAAATGAATATAATCTGTTTTATAAATGTATAGAAATAAGGATGTTTTATAAATGTATAGAAATAAGTATATGTTTTATACATGGATATAAATGTTTTATAAATGTATAGATATTAGTATAATCTGTTTTATAAAGGTATAGAAATAAGTATATGCTTTATAAAGGTAAATAAATAAGTTTAATTTATGTTTTATAGATGTATATAAATAAGTATAATTTATATTTTATAAATGTTTTCCTGGGCAATCACCATTAGACATTGCATCTTCTCAGTGTAGATCACTTTCAAATTCAGGTTCATTCCATTCTCTTCCTGCCTAACCCAGTCTTTCCCAGAACATGGAACCAGTGTCACTTCCCACATCCTTCAAGTTTCAAATCCCAAGCCAGGAAATGTAGCTCATCATCTTTTATCTACAGAAAGCACAAGCTGAGAAGTAACTTCAGCCCTGGGATTTAATGCTTTGTGCCAAGATTTGAGATGTTCCCCTCAACATAAATAACCAGCAGTAAACGACTAAGCCTGTGTTCTCTGGAATTTTGAAGAATGAGAAGTGACCTCGTTGAAAAGTATATTAAGAGATTTTTGAAGTGGGGAGGATGCTGTCTCTGGCAGGAAAAAGTCAGCCATTTAGGACTGAGATGGAGAGAGACTTCTTCAGTCAGGAGGGTTATGGATGGATGAAATTCTCTATCCCAGAGAGATGTGGCTGTTCAGTCTCTGAACATATTCAAGGTTGAGATCAATGAATTTTGGGTGCTCGGAGAATCAAGGGATATGGGGATAGTGCAGGAAGGTGGAGCTAAGGTAGAAGCCCAGCCATGATCTTATTTAATGGCAGAGCAAGCTCCAAGGGCAGAATGTTGTCCCACTGCTCCTATTCCTTGCATTCTCATAACACAATAAAATGGAAGTGTGGTTCAAAAAAGTGATAGAAGCAACTTTGAGTCCGAAGGAATGCACTTATGGGGCTTCGTATCAGCTCTTTTTGCCTTGTGCCTTTGTGCTTTGGAATGTTTTACTGCATTAAAGGGCACTATATGAATGCAGGTTGTTGTGGTAGCGAGTGGTGTGTAGATTGCATTTGACGCTTCCCCCTCAGGATTGCACTATTGATTGTAGCTCATGATCTGCCATGCTAATGGTTAGATAATCTTCTTGAAGGAAGTTTGTTGAAGAATAAATATTAGCCAAGACAGGAATCTGAAGGCTTTCACATAAATCTGCCTTTGGAATTCATTAACTAGAATCACTAAGTGTTAAGCTCTAGCAGATTCAATTGAAGCGGCACGGTGGCACAGTGGTTAGCGCTGTTGCCTCACAGAGCCAGGGACATGGGTTCAATTCCCGATTTGGGTCACTGTCTGTGCGGAGTCTGCACATTCTCCCCATGTCTGCATGGGTTTCCTCTGGGTGCTCCGGTTTCCTCCCACAGTCCAAAGATGTGTTGGTTAGGTGCATTGGCCATGCTAAATTCTCCCTCAGTGTACCCGAACAGGCGCCGGAGTGTGGCGACTAGGGGATTTTCACAGTAACTTAATTGCTGTGTTAATGTAAGCCTACTTGTGATAAACAAATAAAGCTGTGATGGGATGCGGAAGTCTTGTATTACTCATAACAAATGCAACAAGACAAATTTTGACAAGTTTGACTTTCCTGGTTACAAGAAGGGTTGATGAAGGTTGTGCAGTGGATGTTGCGCACATGGATTTTAGCAAGGTGTTTGACAAAGTCCCACATGGCAGATTGGTCAAAAAATAAAAGCCCACAGGATAGAGGGTAACATGGCAAACTGGATAAAACATTAGCTTAATAATAGGAAACAAAGGGTAATTGTCGATGGACGCCTTCTAAATGGAAAGTTATTTCAAGTGATTTTCCACATGGTTTGGTGTTGGGACCCTCACTGTTTGCGTTATATATTAATGATTAATGTGGGGGGGCACGATTGGAAAATTTGTAGACGACTCAAAGATTGGCCGCGTAGTGGATAGTGTAGAGGATAACTATAATCAACAAAATGACATCAATGGATTGATGGAGTGAGTGGTAAAGTGGCAGATGAATTTTAACATAGAGAAGTGTGAGGTAATGCATTCAGGGAGGTCAAACAGTTATAGGGAATACACAATAAATGGGAATATACTGAGAAGGGTAGATGAAGTGAGAGATTTGGTGTACAAGTACACAGGTCCCTAAAGGCAGCAATTCAAGTAGACAAGGTTGTAAAGAAGGCATATGGAATGTTCTCCTTCATTGGCAGAGGAACAGAAGATAAAAGTAAGGATATAATGTTGGAATTGTATAAAACACTGGTGAGGCCACAATTGGAGTATTGTGTGCAGTTCTGGTCACTACATTACAGGAAGCACATAATTGCTCTGGAGAGAATGCAGAGGAGGTTCATAAGCATGTTGTCAGGACTAGAAAAATGTAGTTACAAGGAGAGATTGGGATTATTTTCCTTGAAACCAAGAAGATTGAGGGGTGACTTTATAAAGGTGTTCAAAATAAGAGGGAAGAGATAGAGTGGACAGGAAAAAATTGTTTCCCCTGGTGGAGAATTCTAGTCATGATGTGGAGATGCCGGCGTTGGACTGGGGTAAACACAGTAAGAAGTTTAACAACACCAGGTTAAAGTCCAACAGGTTTATTTGGTAGCAAAAGCCACATAAACCTGTTGGACTTTAACCTGGTGTTGTTAAACTTCTTACTGAGAATTCTAGTAGCAGGAAACATAGATTCAGGATAAGTGGCAGTAAGTGTAGTGGGGACACGAGGAAGAACTTTTTTATGCAGAGGGTGGTGGGTGCCTGGAATTCGCTGCCCGAGTTGGTGTTGGAGGCAGAGACCCTTAACTTGTTTAAAAAGTACCTGGATCTGCATCTTAAGTGCTGTAAACTACAGGCCTATGGGCCGGGAGCAGAAAGATGGCATCAGGAAGGGCATCTTGATGTTCTTGGGTGGCATGGACATGATGGGACGAGTGGTCTCTTTCTGTGCTGCAACTTTTCTAGGAGTCTATTGTCATGTACTTGTCCATCGTAAAGATAAATGATATCTCATTCCCCAACAACTGCAGTTTAACTTTTGCTTTTAAAGGAACTTGGTTTCAAGATAGCTGTTCATAAAATTGAGTGTCAAGCTGCAATATTGCCACAGGAAACAATAACTTACATCCCATAAGGAGCAGGAAAATCATTCAGCTCCTTGAGCCTGCTCAACCATTCAATAAGATCATGCTTGATCTGATGTAACCTTAACTCCACTTTCCTGCCTGTTCCCCAATACCCTTAACTCCTTTGCCAATCAAAAATCTGTCCAAATCAGCCTTGAGGTATATTCAATGATTCAGCCTCTACATGGGAAGAGAATTCCAAAGGCTAAAAGCCCACTGAGAGAAGAAATTCCTCCTTCTCTGTTTTAAAGGGTATATTATTTATTTTTAAACTGCATCCCCTTATTCTACATTCCCTGACGAGAGGAAATATCCTCTCAGCATCTCTGTCAAGCTCCTCAAAATCTTATCTATTTCAATAGCATCACCCCTCATTCCTCTAAACTCTAATGACAACCCCTTTATCCCAGGAATCAGCCAAGGGAACCTTTTCCAAATTGCTTACAATACAAGTGTATCCCTCCTTTAAGTAAGGAAACTAGAGCTGTACACAGTGCTCCAGGTGTGGTCTCACCAATGATCTGTATGCTCCGTAGCAAGAGTTCCCTACTTTTTTCATACTCCATCCCTCTTGCAATAAGGTCAATACTCCATTTGCCTTCCAAGTTACTTGCTGTACCTGCATGCTAACTTCTTGGGATTTATATGCCCCTTGAGTGAGAAAATATATAAATATAGCCCTTGAGTGAAATGCTTGGTCAAGCCCATGTTAGACTTACTGGCCGATAGGCTCCTGCTAACTGCCTCCCCCCTTTCTTGAATAGTGGCACCATATCTGTGGTTCTCAAATCTGTGGGATCTGTCCAGAACCTAGGGAATTTTGGAAGATGGCAACCCATACATCCATTATATCTGTAGCCGCTTCACTTAATACTCTAGGATGCAGGCCATCTGGTCCTGGGGACTTATCAGCCTTTAGGTCTCATTAGTTTTCCTAATACTTTGTCTCTAGTGATTGTGATCATTTTAAATTCCTCCCTTCCTTTTTCCCCCTGATTTTCTACTATCCTTTGGATGAATGTTGTGTTTTCTACTGTGCAGTCAGATACAAAATGCTTGTTCAAAGTCTCTGACATTTTCTTGTTTCCCGTTGTTAATTCCCCAGGTCTCACCCTCTAGAGAGTCTATTCTCACATTCACTGCACCTGTACAGGGCATTGGTGAGGCCGCAGCTGGAATACTGTGTGCAGTATTGGTCCCCTTATATGAGGAAGGATATATTGGCATTGGAGGGAGTGCAGAGAAGGTTCACCAGGTTGATACCGGAGATGAGGGGTTTGGATTATGAGGAGAGGCTGAGGAGATTGGGTTTGTACTCGTTGGAGTTTAGAAGGATGAGGGGGGATCTTATGGAGACTTATAAGATAATGCGGGGGCTGGATAGGGTGGAGGCGGAGAGATTCTTTCCACTTAGTAAGGAAGTTAAAACTAGAGGACACAGCCTCAAAATAAAGGGGGGTCGGTTTAAGACAGAGTTGAGGAGGAACTTCTTCTCCCAGAGGGTGGTGAATCTCTGGAATTCTCTGCCCACTGAGGTGGTGGAGGCTACCTCGCTGAAGATGTTTAAAGCGCGGATGGATGGATTCCTGATCGGTAAGGGAATTAAGGGTTATGGGGATCAGGCGGGTAAGTGGTACTGATCCACGTCAGATCAGCCATGATCTTATTGAATGGCGGGGCAGGCTCGAGGGGCTAGATGGCCTACTCCTGCTCCTATTTCTTATGTTCTTATGTTCTTATGTTGTGCTTTATATGTACTTGTAGAAGGTCTCACTGTCTGTTTTTATGTTTCTACTTCATTTTGCTAGTTTTCTCTCATTCTCTTCTCTCTTTGTTACTTTTTAATTATCCTTTGCTGGTTTAAGACCATAAGAAATAGGAACAGGAATAGGCTATTCGGCCCCTCGAGCCTGCTCCACCATTCAATAGGATCATGGCTGATCTGACATTCCTCATGTTCACTTTCTTGCCCTTACCCCGTAACCCTTGATTTGTTTACTGATCAAAAATCTATTTATCTCAGCCTTAAACATACACAAGGACTCTGCCCCACAGCTCTCTGTGGCAAGGGGTTCCAAAAACTTCTTGTCTCTGCCCCTTTATTCTGAGACTATGTCCTCTGGTCCCAGACTCTCCCATGAGGGGGAAACATCCTCTCAGCATTTACCCTGTCGCGCCCCTTAAGAATCCTATATGTTTCAATGAGATCATCTCTCATTCTTCTAAATTTCAATGAGTAGAGTTCCAACCTGTTTAACCTTTCCTCATAAACAATCCCTCCATACCGGGGATCATCCCAGCGACCCTTCTCTGAACTCCAAAGAAATAATACTTTTCCTTAAATCAGCACTTTAGTCAATTCTGTCATCATACACTTGTAATTGCTTTTATCTGATGTCGCAGAGAGAATTTATATGTTTTCTTACTGTCCATGATCAGCATGTTTTGTATGTGAGGGGTGTGTGTTTTCTTATCCTCAGAGTGAATGTCCCAACTCAAATAATCCCAGCAGAAAGTTTTTGTGAATTTAAAAATAAAGATGGTTATTTATTATGACACACTTGCCCTGGATGATCAAAATGCAATGTCTCACCTATGCGACTCACTCACACTACCACATACAGAAAGATTAGATACAAGTCAGGGAAAATACAATTACGACTTATGATTGTCTTTCATAGCAGGCTTGTAGTTTCTGAGTTGAGTTGATACTTTGGTTGAAGTGAAGGTCTTGTAAAGCAGAGGATTTTAAGTAGGCTGTGAAGCCTCTTGTAGTCAAATTTCCAGGAGGTTGATACTTGGATGAAGTTGAAGTTGGAACAGGTTAGGGAGATGCCTTCTCCCACTTTCACTGTATGGTTGTCTAATACTTTGTTTGTTTCGGGGATGTGCAGCTGGTTGTTGGCTGTCTGATGGATTTCTGTCGCTGGGCAGTTTCTTGCTGAATTTTTAAAGGAAACGACAAAATAGGTTCCTCACCATGTGACTTGCAAAGATTCAAAATCCTTTTCCCAAAAAGAGGTGGTGTATATTGATTACACTTCCTGTATGGGTCTTTGAACCTTGGCATTCACCCAATTTAGGAGTGTGGCGACTAGGGGATCTTCACAGTAACTTCATTGCAGTGTTAACGTAAGCCTTACTTGTGACTAATCAATAAACTTTAGTTTGTAACAACGGAAGGCCGATGGAGTCAACTCCCACTTGTTTAACACACATTGAGTTTCTATTGTCCATGGTGAAACAGAAAGATAACGTTTGCTGGAATGCTATGGTTCTTTCTGGATGATTCATCCTTTAAGAAAGTGAGGTGTGAATCTCCAGATGGCTGATGTTAAATATCGAAGAATTGGTGCTAGGAAGCATGGAGGATTAAAAATAACGGAGTTTAATTACAGGGTGATGTTCACAACATGGCTGCTTCTTCACTCTGACAGTTTCCTGTTCTAGTGACCTGTGATGTCACTTCTGATGAATACATGAATATATGAATACAAAGTGCTTAGTGCAGGTACCCGGAATCAATATTAGAGTCATAGAGTCATAGAGGTTTACTGCATAGAAACAGGCCCTTCAGCCCAAATTGTCCATGCCGCCCTTTTTTTTTAAAACCCCTAAACTAATCCCAATTGCCTGCATTTGGCCCATATCCCTCTATACCCATCATACCCATGTAACTGTCTAAATGCTTTTTAAAAGACAAAATTGTACCCGCCTCTACTACTACCTCTGGCAGCTTGTTCCAGACACTCACCACCCTCATACATAACAACTGTGAATGTCCATAATTAATCAGGTATTTGCTTGAGACTCAGGGCTCAGAAACCAAAAGGTCACATGATTTTCAGTGACCCTTTTTAATAGACTGTTTGTGTTAAAAAATTTCCAAGTATTAACTGGAAGTTCATAATAACCATGACATCAAATTTAAGGCACTCGGGGCCAGATTTTCTCAACCGAAGCAGTTAGTTCAATTCAGGACATTTTCTGACTCACCGGACCTGGACTGGTTATAAAAATTCCGAATTGCATAATTTTCACTCCAGTGGGAGGGGGTATCTTCAGGATGAAGTCTGACCCACTGACACCAGAAGCACAGCATGGGCAGCCAGGAGGACAGATGAGTTAGGCTGGTTAGGAACCTCAACTCAGTGCTCTGAGATTTTGCCCTAGCCGGTTCAGAAGCTGTTAGGCTCTCTAACCCTCATCCCTCAATCCCACCCACTTCCTTGGTCCTTCATACCCTCCATGTCATCTCCATACCCACTTACTTTGTATCCATTGTAGGCAAACCTCAGTGGAAATGTGGAGATGAAAAAATAAAATAAACTTCTAACATTTTAATACAACACTCATTTGTACATACTTGGGAGTTGAAATCTCCTGTTCATTCATTTAAACCTTTACTTTCTTCTTAAGCACTTAATCTCTTATAAAAACAAATGAACTTGCAGTCAAACTGAACATCAAAGACATCCAAATCTTTACCAGCATTGTTATACTGTCAATAAAGCAGAGAACGCAAATCCCCTACTGTGATAACTGTAGCTTTTAGAACTCAGCCAAGCATTCATGATAACATAGTAATAGCCCCTGGGAAATTTTGAACAATGAACGCCATTGAAATTGCATGATCAGATGCCACTGTTTTTTTTCTAGACTGCAGCAGATAGTCTGCCAATCAAAGTAATCCATTAACTTTCAGTGATAACTGCAACCTGCTTCTTGTAAGTTTAAGAAGAGGATTTCAAAAACTTTAGATCATGAAGTGTATCTACCCTTCAAGAGCATCCAGAAACATAGAAACATAAAAGCAGGAATAGGCCATTCAGCCCTTCGAGCTTGCTCCGCCATTCACTTTGATCATGGCTGATCATCAAAATCAATATCCCGCCTTTCCCCCCCACTCCATCCCTTTAGCCCCAGGAGCTATATCTAATTTCTTCTTGCATCTATTCCAAAACTTTTAAGTTTATTTATTAGTCACAAGTAAGGCTTACATTAACACTCCAATGAAGTAACTGTGAAAATTCCCTAGTCGCCACAGTCCAGCGCCTGTTCGGGTCAATGCACCAAGCCAGCACGTCTTTCAGACTGTGGGAGGAAACCCACACAGACATGGAGAGAATGTGCAAACTCCACACAGACAATGACCCAAGCTGGGAATCGAACCCAGGTCCCTGGCACTGTGAGGCAGCAGTGCTAACCACTGTGCTACCGTGCTGCCCTTGATTTGTGACTCCCACACTGCAGGTTAAGGCCCTTGGTTTAACCAGAATGTGGTCTGTTTGAACTCGCACTGAGTGCAATGGCCCTGCTGAGTTCTGGTTTCCCTGCTGTGTGAGTCCCACCCCATTTCCCCTTCTAGCAAAAATTCAGATTCCAATCTCCTGAGTCAGCCACTGCTAGTCAGGGACAAGTTCAAACCAATTACCTGGTTAACTAATTGTAGCTGCCTCTGGTAGGGAACTTGTCCAACACTGATATAGACTGAAAGAAAACTACAATTTACTGTCCCAGGTATGTTAAATGTTGAATACAAATTTGACTAGACTTTAGAAAGAGACCAAGTGCAGGCTGGACAATGATTAGCACTGCTTCCTCATAGCGCCAGGGATCCGGGTTCAATTCCAGCCTCAAGTGACAGTCTGTGTTTGCACATTCTCCCCATGTCTGCGTGGGATTTCCTCCGGATGCTCCAGGTTCCTTCCACAGTCCAAAGATATGCAGGATAGATGGATTGGCCATGCTAAAATTGACCCTTAGTGCCCCAAGATGTGTAGATTTGATGGATTAGCCATGGTGAATGTGCGGGGTTACAGGGATAGGGCAGGGTAGAGGGCCTGGGTAAGACACCCTGTCAGAGAGTCAGTGTGGATCCGATGGGCCAAATGGCCTCCTTCTGCATGGTAGGGATTCTATGATTCTATGAACCCTTAAAATTTCCTCACTTACCAAATTCCTGGATTTAAGCAGGAGGTCACTCTGAACTCAATCTCCAGGCGTGAGCTTAGTGTGACTTCCTACAACATTCTCACAAACAGAAGGGCTTCTCAGAATGGTTTGAAGGGTAGAGAACCAAATAGAAACCGTGGAATGTTTGAATAATTTATTTAAAATGTAATAAGGGCAAGCTTTTCCAGCATTCTTCTTCCACTGGTCTCTCAGGATATGTACTTGCCTGTCGCTGAGAAGATAGACAAAAGATCTATCCCCACATTAATGATTGTCTGACCCAATCCATGAGCTACTCCCCATCACATCAAAAGTCCAATTAATTTAGTGACAGTTTAGTTTTCTCCTTTCTCACACTTTTATTTATTCTTGGACTGGAAGGCAGCATTTATTAACCATCCTCTGTTGCCCTTAGGGGGTGGTGATGAACTTTTACTGGAACTTGTTGTAGCTTCCATTTTCCTGCAATGCCACTTCCAATCTTTCATTGGATAATGTAAGCACCTGTATATTGCTTGGGGAAAATATTCAGGATAAGAGCGATTAGCCTTAGAAAATTGAGATTTCTTTAAATGTCCAAGTTTGCTCCCAAAACATGATAAATTAGAAATAGATCCACCTCAGCAACAAGCATAACTTGTATTTATATAGCACCTTTAACACAGTAAAATGTCCCAAGGCACTTTACAGGAATGTTAATAAACACAATTTGACACCAGGCCATTATCAGGAAATCTTATGGCGAATGAACGAAGATTGGTCAATGAGATAGGTTTTAAGGAGCGTCTTAAAGGAGGAAAGTGAGGTTGAGTCGAAGAGCTTTAGTTGGGAGGATTTCTGAGCCTAGGGCTCCCTGGGGCAGCACTGTGGCACAGTGGTTAGCACTGCTGCCTCACAGCGCCAGGGACCCGGGTTCGATTCCCGGCTAGGGTCATTGTCTGTGTGGAGTTTGCATGTTCTTCCCGTGTCTGCGTGGGTTTCCTCCGGGCGCTCCGGTTTCCTTCCACAGCCTGACAGATGTGCTGGTTAGGTGCATTGGCCGTGCTAACTTCTCCCTCAGTGTACCCGAACAGGCACCGGAGTGTGACGACGAGGGGATTTTCACAGTAACTTCATTACAGTGTGAATGTAAGCCTACTTGTGACACTAATAAATAAATGAACTTCAAATAAATAAATAAACCCCAGTAGGTCAACAGATGTAGCCAATAACTGGCTGTGTCAAAGCAACCAAGATGTTTCCTGGTTCAATCCCCAGTTTGTGTTAACAACGAAAACAACCAATGATATTGCAGGACAGCAGGAACCTGCTATACTTCCACTCAGTGCTCATGTATAAAGGGAGGAAAACAATTACCCTCAGCATAGTCCTGATTGCTACCCAGGGATCTTAGCTCAAGTACAAATATCTGGAAATGAAGTTACAGCAGAATTGCATTTAGTTCTGATACTTCACTGAGAATGTGTGGCAACACTCATAGTCAATGCTCAAACACAATCAATAGTCACTTCAACAGGGTGTTAGCTGGTGATTAGTGTTTGTGGAAGCACATCAGGGGAAGGCAGTGCAGTAGTGGTTTGTCACTGGACCAGTAATCCAGAGACCCAGGGTAAGGCTCTGGTGACCTGGCTTCAAATCGCACCATGTCAGATGGTGGAATTTGAATTCAGTAAAAAAAATCTGTAATTAAAAGTCTAACAAAGACCACAAGACCATTGTCAATGTTGTAAAAACCCATTTGGTTCACTAGTGTTTTTTAGGGAAGACAATCAGCCATCCTTACCTGGTCTGGCCTACATGTGACTCCAGACCCACAGCAATGTGGTTGAATTAACTGCCAATGGCCAACCGACCCACCCAGCAAGCGCAATTAAGAAAGGGCAACAAATCTGGCATTGTTAGCAACGCCCACATCCCATGAAAGAGTAAAGGAAATAAACCATCTTGGCAAGAGTTATGAGGAAACGAATGGAAGGAAATAGAATGGGAGAAAAATGCTAGCAGAACAAAGCATTCTATCAATAACATCATTCAAATTTCTTAATTATAACGCAGCAAATCACAATGTAGGCTATTGGAAGACTACGGTCTACATGAAACTGTTGGGTCAGATTCTCCGACCTCACCCACAGCTGGGATTCTCCAGTCCCCCTGCAGTGAATGGGTTCCAATTTCTCTGTTCCCGTTGGCAGTGATGGCAGAGTGGCCAATGCACCTAACCTGCACATCTTTGGAATGTGGGAGGAAATCGGAGCACCCGGAGGAAACCCACACAGACACGGGGAGAACATGCAAACTTCGCACAGACAGTGACCCAGACAGGGAATGGAACCCATGTCTCTGGATCTGTGAGACAGCAGTGCTAACCACTGTGCCACCGTGCCGCCCTAAGATAAATATTTAAGATCTGATAGCATTACTTAAGGAAGAGCAGTGAGTCAAGATTCCTCCCTGAATTAAATACAGATTCACTGGTCACTTATTCACTTATTGTTTGGAAGATCTCATTATATGCAAATTGGCTACAGATTCATTTATGAAAGGATGTTGGCTGGGTTGGAGAGTTTTAGTTACAAAGAGAGATTGGATAGACTGGAGTTGTTTTCCAGAGGAGACTGAAGGGGGGGACATGATGTATAAAATTATGAGGGGCATGGATAAAGTAGATAGGAAGAAACTTTTCCCCGATGGTGGAGGGGTCAATGGCCAGGGGACTGTAATGAGACAGGAAGCCTGACTGGAGAGGAACGTCATTTGTTACAGAATGCAAAGTAAAACAACTACCATGTTGTACACCCACTAGCCCCTACCTGGGACTGCAGTTCAGCAGGCCCAGTCCTGGGCCTGCCTTATCAAAATAGCAGTGACTATCCTTCAAAGGAATTCATTGTATTCCAAGTACTTTAAAATGATTCTAAGAGATATTAAAACAACTTGCTTCACTGTAAGTCCTTTCTATGGCCTATATTGCCTTGTCCTGCAGATAAAGTTCAACTTGCAACAGTGCTTCGGGTTAACCTTTTCTAATTAATTTAATGCCTTAATAACTAATAAATTATCTTTTATTCATCTCCTTTGAAGGCTGATGAATGATTTTTTTTGTAACCATAACTGAGTTTTCTAAAATAAATTTTGATAGTGCCTTTCAGGACCTAAGGACATCCCAAAACACTTCAAAAGGCTAAAAATGAAGCACTTTGATAATGTAGTCACTGATGCAATGTGGAAATTTGGCAACCAAAATGTGCACAGCAAGCTCCCATAAACAGCAATGGGATAATGGTCAGATAATTTGTTCCTTAATGATGTTAGTTGAGGTATAAATATTGGTCAAGACAGCGATCAAGGAGTATTTATACAGAACTGCCTACAGAATTCTTTAACAAAGTGTTAAACTCCGAATCACAGTTCTTTACAGTGCAGAAGGAGGCCATTTGGCCCATCGAGTCTGCACTGACTCTCTGAAAGAGCATTCTACCCAATCCCACGCCCCTGCCTTATCCCTGTAACCTTGCACACTCTCGTTTTTCAAATAGCAATCCAATTCCCTTTTGAATATCTCGATCGAACCTGTCTCCATCACCCTCCACTGGCGATCTGGAAGGGTCCGGTGGTGTAAAGGTTTCTAGCGGCCATCACTTTCACAGCCATCAGGAAGGGGTGCTCCTCCCATGCCCCGAGGTGCCAGGTCCTGCATCAGATGACACAGATGTCGCACTGTCTCCTTTCGGAGCCGGAGCCATTGGCAGCACACGATGTCCAACAGTTGTTCAAGAGACGTCGCGTGCAGAACTGCTGAGGTCTCCGTTCCCTCCTTCTCCTGCCACCCCCTTGGGGTGAATGGCAGCCACATCCTGCCTCCGATTGCCTTCTCCCTCTCCTCCTGCGAGTGGTAAGGCCTGGGCATCCTGTGCCCGCAATTCATCCTCCTGCTCCTCCTCCTCAGCTCCAGCAGCAACCCAAAGAACAGCAAAATCAATGGGTTGCATTGAAAAAGCCATCTCGTCAATCTGAAGAGGTCGGGGGGGCAGCGGTGGCGGGGTGGGGCAGGGTGGGGGGAGGTGAGGGGGTGTTGGGGTAGGGGAGAGACAGATGGAGAAGTTAAAGAACTCTGCTCATCCCCAGCCCAGCAACACATACTCCCCATATCCCCCCCAGCAGCACACACTTCCCATACCGCCCCCACAACCTCCTAGAATGGCAACACAGCCCCTCCATTCCCCTGCACTCACAAACGCACACCCAGAACCCATGCAGTAGTGGCCACAGACAGTGCTGCTTGACAAGTCTTGAGACTGCAGCACTGTCACTTGATAAAGTTTTCAGCCCATCCCCCACCAGCAACAGTGCTTGCCGTTGCCAGCACGAAGACCCTGAGTCAGCGCTAAGACCCGAGATCAGCGCTCTGTGCCAGTTCCATGCTGAGAGTCCGAAGTCAGATCCGGTGAGCAACAACAGCCCCCACCCATCACCCCCCCTGCCCCCCCACACACTCACAGGCCCCCTGACGCAGAACGCAACATGGCCACCACAAATCAAACACCCCCCCAAGCAGTTTGAAAGCCGAGACTTACTTCCTCGCTCACCCTGACTGCTCAAGCGCCTGAATGTGACTTTTATACATGAGGTGTTTTCCTGACCAATCTTGCTACAGTGAACGAGGTCTTTAAATCAGGTGAGCTGGGATAATTGAGAGTGAAGCTCACTAATTGTATTGTGATGAATGCAAAAAATTGCAAATTGATGTTTCGCCCATTTTGGGCAGGGTCCGATCACGCCAAATTTTTTCCATTCCCGCTAGTCTTTTCACGCCCGATTTTACAACTTTTTCCCACCGCAAAATGGGCGCAATGAATTCATAAAATTCCGCCCTCTGTTTTCTGTCACTCAGCCAATTTCTTATTCTCGTGCCTACTTTCCCTCTTATTCCATGAGCTATAATTTTGCTCACAGGTATTTTGTGTGGCACTGTACTGAAGTCTATTGAAAATCCATATACATCACCTCAACAGCATTGCCCTTATCAACCTTCTCTGTTACCACCTCAATAAACTCCAGCAAGTTAATTCAACATGATTTTCCCTTCATGAATCCTTGCTGGTTTTCCTTAATTACCCTGCAGCTATATAAGTGATGTGTAGATGCCTGTGTTGGACTGTGGTAGGCACCGTAAGAAGTTTCACAACACTAGGTTAAAGTCCAACAGGTTTATTTGGTATCACAAGCTTTCGGAGCGCCGCTCCTTCAACTGGTGAGTGGAGAGTTGGGTTCACAAACAGGGCATAAATAGACACAGACTCAATTACCAGATAATGGTTGGAATGCGAGTCTTAACAGGTAATCTGCTTTCTGGCATCTTTGTAGAAACTTGATGTCTGTGTCGATATGCGCGAACTTCTTGGAGATCCTCTCCACTTTGAGCTGGAGTTTGTGCTGTCGCTGGTAGCCATGATGTAGAGATGCCGGTGTTGGACTGGGGTGGGCACAGTAAGAAGTCTCACTACACCAGGTTAATGTCCAACAAGTTTATTTGATAGCACAAGCTTTCGGAGTCTTGCTCCTTCATCATTAAGGCTCGCAGTCTAACCATTATCTTGTGAGATAGGTGTTGTGAGATTTCTTGCAATGTAAGTGCCCATTGATTTTATTTTTCCAAACTATAGTTCCAGAAGTGTCTCTACCACTGAAGGGACCAGACAAACTGACTGGTCTGTAGCTGCTGGCATGATCCTCGCACCCTTTTTTGTATGAGGATGCAACATTCGCAATTCTCCAGTCCTCAAGTACCAAATTTGTGTTTAAGGAATACTGGAAGATTATCACCAGTGCATCTGCAACCCCCTCTGTATTCTTGGATGCATCACATCCGGCTTTGGTATCTTATCAATTTTAAGCAAAGATCGCCGTTCTAAAATGCCCTCTTTCTCGATTGCAAATTCCTCAAATGCACCAGTTACCTCCTCTCTCACCTCAGCCTGGATAGCATCTGCTTCCTTTGTAAAGACAGAGGCAAAGGAGTTTTTTATTATGCCCACTACTTCTCTTGTCTCCACATGCAAGTTTCCTTTATAATTTCTCTTTCTTCTACCATCCTTTTGTTATATGCTTTCTATATGCTTATAGAAGACTTTGGGATTCCTTTTTATGTTAGCTGCCAGTCTCTTTTCATGCTCTCAGCTAGCTTTTCTGAATCACTTTTATCACTTCCCCACTGGCCCGTCTATATTCAGCCTGATTCGCCATTGTATTTTCCACCTGCCGTATACACACTTCTTCTTTTTCATCTTCACCTCTATCTCTCTTGTCATCCAGGGGGGTTCTAGATTGATTTGTCCTACCTTTCCCCTTCAAGGGAATATACCTTGACATCGCCTGCAATACTAACTCTTTTAAGGTAGTCCAGAACTGCAGAAAATTGTCAGGCGAAAATCTTGCAGATTTTATAAAATGCAATTAGCAAATATCACCTTAGGTTTGATTCATTTCCAAGCAATTATGATGATAATGTATTTTTTGTGGAATATTATTACAGCACAAATGATGCCATTCAGCCCATCGAGTCTGAGCTATCTCTTTCGAAGAACAATGCAGTTAATTCCACTATCCGCACTTTCCCTATAGTTCTGAAATCTTTTTTCTTTCAAGTATTTATCTAATTCTCTTTTTGAAAGCTACAATTGGCTCTATTTCCACCGATCTATTAAACAGGGCATTCCACATCCCAAGCACCTGTATTGTTCTGATTGACTTTAAACGACGGCTTTCAAAAATATCTCGCATTAGAACTGGTATGCTCTGTCCAATGTGAGATGTTATACAGTTGCACAGCATTTCAAATATGAAAGCATTTGAATATTTCCTTGGGTAAAACTGACCAAGTTTGATCTTTGCCCATTAATTTTGAAAAACTTGTCAGACAAAGCTTTATTTTACAATCATTTAGTCATAAATGTAATCCAATTACAACTGGACAGATGTTTCAATTGGCAACTGCAAGGAAATGAATTATTGTGCAAACCAAGTATTATTAATGTAACATCTGACATTAGCATTTAACTTGTGAATTCAATGAGGTAATGCTTTCTCTCATCTCTTTCATTCCCTACCCTAAATTCAAATATGACTTTAATTACAGGTTCAACTCCCAGTTTGGGTCACTGTCTGTGTGGGGTCTGTACGTTCTCCCCGTGTCTGCGTGGGTTTCCTCCGGGTGCTCCGGTTTCCTCCCACAGTCTGAAAGACATGCTGGTTAGGTGCACTGGCCATGCTAAATTCTCCCTCAGTGTACCCGAACAGGCGCCGGAGTGTGGCAACTAGGGGATTTTCACAGTAACTTCATTGCAGTGTTAATGTAAGCCTACTTGTGACACTAATAAATAAACTTTAAACTTAATTAAAATATAATTTACCTTTAATTTTATTTTGATTAAAGGACTGGAAATCTGAATAAAAACAGAAAATGATGAAAATGCACCTGAAAAAGATGAACATTTCAAATACAATTTTGTTAGCACAATCAATTATTCCTGGCGAATAACATTTAGAAATTTTAGCCATGATTCTCCCATCACGACCCACAACTTTTCTGTCGGGTCACGGTGGGAGATGTGCGTTGCCGGATTTGCGTATGTGCCGGGAACGCATGCGCATCTCCCAGGGCCGGAGAACAATCGCCAGTCGGACCACGCTGGAAACCAGCGGGAAGGCAGGTAAGTCATTTAAATCTTTTTCAAATGTATTTTAAATATGTTAGCAGGTCATTATTGGGAACTTTCCGGTCCCGATTGAATCTCCCACCCCGCCAGGAGTACTTCATTCCAGCGGAGTTCAGACTAGCTCTTCACGTTCGGGGAACTAGTGGGTAACCTGCCGGAATGAAGGGGGGGCAATCGGGGCCTCCCAAGAGGTCAGGCAGCGGGGGGGGTGCCCGTTGGACATGGGCACCCTGTCAGTGCCAGCCTGTGCCCCCTGGCACTGCCCAAGGGGCAAAGTGCCCATGCCCAGAGGGCACTTTGGCACTGCCCAGTGGGTATGGGGCAGTGCCAAGGGGGTGGGGCCTATTGTGGGTGGGGCAATCAGTGGGGGTGGGGGGGTTCCACTGCCAGCCTGCATTGGGATTGGTCTGGGATGGAGGGAGGGCAGCGATTGGGGCGGTCTGTGGGTGGGGGGCGGGGGGGGGGGGGGGGGTTGGTCTGCCAGGGGGGCCTGTCTCCTGGGGGAGGGAAGGGGGGTGCCTGACCCCAGGTGGGTCAGCAGGGGGGGGGGGTCTGCCGGGGTGAGAGGGGTGGGGGGATCGCCACTGCTGGGGTTGGTGGGCTGTACGTAGGGGCACTCTGGGACAGGGGGGAGTCGGGCCTGGCCTGGGAATTGTTGTAGGGCCCACAATCGAGCCATGTGGGGTCTGGAGAGGCAGCACTGTGGGGGTCCCGGGCTGGCCAGCAATTGAGCTGGCAGCAAGTGGGAAGACTGACAGATCAGGACCACTGCACATGCGCAGAGTTCCAGAACTGTCAAACTCCGGCGTGAATAGCCCCCCCTCCCCCCCCCCCCCCAGGTTTTCAATGAGATTCACGATTGGGACCTCTGCAGTGCACAGAGTGCAGAGATTCAGGTGAGAAGCTGAACTGACAGAAGTCAGGATTTAGAACAGTTTTCCACCAATTCAGCACTTTCGGGAGAATCGCGGCGGTTATTTCAAACATTTACAGAAAATAAAAACAGGAAACGTTGGAAATTCACAAAAATGTCAGTAAGCACCTGGAAGGAGGAAATAGAATAACATTTCAGTTTATTCTCCAACAGAATTCAGCAATTTTTTCTGTCTGTGCCCAGCTGTACATTGTTTCTGCTGCCAGGAATCGGATGTACATTATCTGCAGCTTGATTCTGTTTGAAAGCAGTAATTATGTCTACTTTATTATGTTGCACTAAAGGACAAAAAAGATTCAGCCCTTTGGTGTTCATTTACATCTGCAATGATTTTGAAGTATTATAAAACAACATGTAAGTTATTTCAAACTTAACATTTACCTGGAAAACAATTTGAAATGTAATTTAATCAAAACAAACATTTGCTGTAGAGAAAATAAAAAGCAAAAAAACACAGATTTATATGGTACCATTCACAACCACAGGCATCTCTCCCTCAATGTCAGTAAAATGAAGCAGATAGTCATCGACTTCAGGAGACATTGCAGAGGACATGCCCCTTTCTACATCAACAGTGATGAAGTGGAAATGACCGAGGGCTTCAAGTTTCTAAGTGACCAGATCACCAACAACCTGTCCTGGTCTCTCCATGCTGACACCATAGTTAAGAAAGCCCACCATGTCCTCTACTTTCTCAGGAGGCTAAGGAAATTCAGCATGTCCACCACGACTCTCACCAATTTTTACAGATGCACCATAGAAAGCATCCTTTCCAGATGTAGCACAGCTTGGTATGACTCCTGCTCTGATCTAGACCACAAAAAGCTACAAAGAGTTGGGAACATAGCCCAGTCCATCATGCAAACAAGCCTCCCATCCATTGACTCTGTCTACACTTCCTGCTGCCTGAGTAAAGCAGCCAATATAATCAAGGACCCCATGCACTCCAGACATTCTCTCTTTCACCTTCTTCCATCAGGAAAAAGATACAAAAGTCTGAGATCACGTACCAACTGACTCAAGAACAGCTCCTTCCCTGCTGCCATCAGACTTTTGAATGGACCTGCATTATATTCAGTTGATCTTTCTCCACACCCTAGCTGTTACTGTAACACTATATTCTGCACCCTCTCTTTTCCTTATCTCCTATGTACTCTATGAATGGTATGCTTTGTATAGCGCGCAAGAAACAATACTTTTCACTATATACCAATAGATGTGACAATAATAAATCAAATCAAATCAAAACCCAAAGCACTTTACAGCCAAATAAAATATTTTTTTAAGTATCGTCATTGCTGTAATGTAGAAATTAAAAAGGAAGAGCGTAATATTGGCTCTCTAGAGGTGAGAATGGGGAGTTAACAGTAGATAGTAAGGAAATGGCACATTAAATGAACAAATATTTTGCTTTGGTCTTCACAGTGGCACAGTGGTTAGGACTGCTGCTTCACAGTGCCGGTGACCCGGGTTCGATTCCCGGCTTGGATCACTGTCTGTGTGGAGTTTGCACGTTCTCCCCGTGTCTGCGTAGGTTTCCTCCGGGTGCTCCGGTTTCCTTCCACACTCTGAAAGACGTGCTGGTTAGGTGCATTGACCCGAACAGGCACCAGAGAGTGGCAACTAGGGGAATTTCACAATAACTTAATTGCAGTGTTAATGTAAGCCTTACTTGTGACTAATAAATAAACGTTACTTTTACTTTACTCACTAGAGTGGATCCAAGAAACGTTCTGGTAATAACTGTAAATCAGGAGATGGAAGGGAGGGAGGAACTTTTTGGAATTACGATCACTATGGGAACATTACGTAATAAACTGCTGGAGCTGCGGCTGACAAGGCTCCAGGTCCTGATGGACTTCATCCCAGGGAATTAAAAGAGGTTGCTGATGAGGTAGTAGATGCATTGGTTTTAATTTACTAACATTCGCTAGATTCTGGAAAGGTCCCATCAGACTGGAAAGTAGCAAATGTGACCCCTCTATGCAAGAAGGGACAGAGGCAGAAAAAGGAATCTATAGGCCAGTTAGCTTAACATCTGCCATGGGGAAGGTGCTAGAATTGATCATTCAGGTAGTTATAGCTGGACACTCAAGTTAATCGGTAAGAGTCAGCATGGTTTTTCAAAGGGAAATCATGTTTAACCACTTTTTTGGAGTCCTTTAATGGGGTAACATGTGGTGTGAATAAAGGGGAGCCTGTAGATGTACTGGACTTAGATTTCCAGATGGCATTTGATGAGATGCCACGTCAAAGGTTATTATGGATAATAAAAGTTCACAGGTAACACATAAACATGGATAGAAGATTGGCTGGTAGAAAACAGAGAGTATGCAAAAATGGGTATTTTTCTGACTGACAGGATGTGATGAGTGGAGTCCTGCAGGGGTCTGTGCCGGGGGTTAACTTTTTACAATTTATATCGGTGACACAGGTGACATGCATTCCTCCTGGCTCAAAGTTGCTTATATCGTTTTTTTGAACCACACTTCCATTTTATTGTGTTATGAGAATGCAAGGAATCAGAGCAGCGGGACAACATTCTGCCCTTGGAGCTTGCTCTGCCATTAAATAAGATCATGACTGGTCTTCTATTTCAGCTCTACCTCTGTAATCTGGGATAGCTGCCAACTGACCCTGTCTCCTTAGTGCTTTTTAATTCACCTAACTCTTCCTCCCTCGTAATGATGACTTGCTCTAAGGGGTTGACACACCCCTCCGAGACACCATCAATCAACATCTCCCTCTCCTTTGTGAATACCGATGCAAAGTACTCATTAAGGATCTCACCCACTTAAGAACATAAGAAATAGGAGCAGGAGTAGGCCATCTGGCCCTTCGAGCCTGCCCCGCCATTCAACAAGATCATGGCTGATCTGAAGCGAATCAGTTCCACTTACCCGACTGTTCCCCATAACCCCTAATTCCCTTATCAATCAGAAAACTATCTACCCGTGATTTAAACATATTCAACGAGGAAGCCTCCACCACTTCAATGGGAAGAGAATTCCAGAGATTCACTACCCTTTGAGAGAAGAAGTTCCCCCTCAACTCTGTTGGGAACCGGCCCCCCCTTATTTTGAGGCTGTGCCCTCTAGTTCTGGTTTCCCTTCTAAGTGGAAAGAATCTCTCCACCTCTACCCTATCCAGCCCCTTCATTATCTTATATGTCTCTATAAGATCACCCCTCATCCTTCTAAACTCCAACGAGTACAGATCCAATCTGTTTAATCTCTCCTCATAAGCTACACCTCTCATCTCCGGTATCAACCTGGTGAACCTTCTCTGCACTCCCTCCAAGGCCAATATATCCTTTCGCAAATAAGGGGACCAAAACTGCACACAGTACTCCAGTTGCGGCCTCACCAGTGCCCTGTACAGTTGCAGCAAGACCTCCCTGCTTTTATATTCTATCCCCCTCGCGATAAAGGCCAACATTCCATTCGCCTTCTTGATCACCTGCTGCACCTGCAGACTGAGTTTTTGCGATTCGTGCACAAGGACCCCCAGGTCCCTCTGCACAGTCGCACGATGTAATTTTTCTCCATTTAAATAATATTCCAATTTACTATTATTTCTTCCAAAGTGGATAACCTCACATTTGCTAACGTTATATTCCATCTGCCAGATCCTCGCCCACTCGCTCAGCCTATCCAAATCTCTCTGCAGACTTTCCGCGTCCTCCACGCAATTCGCTTTCCCACTCACCTTCGTGTCATCAGCAAACTTGAATACCCTAGGTTCAGTCCCCTCCTCCAGATCATCTATGTAAATGGTAAACAATTGAGGCCCCAGCACCGATCCCTGCGGCACGCCACTGGTCACCAACTGCCAACCAGAAAAGCACCCATTTATCCCAACTCTCTGCTTCCTGTTAGATAGCCAATCCCCAATCCATGCCAACACCTTACCCCTAACTCCGTGTACCCCAATCTTCTGCAGCAACCTTTTGTGAGGCACCTTATCGAACGCCTTCTGGAAATCTAAAAACACCACATCCACCAGTTCCCCTCTGTCAACCGCACTAGTGACATCTTCATAAAAGTCCAGTAGATTCGTCAAACACGACTTTCCCTTCATGAATCCATGCTGCGTCTGCTTGATCGAACCATTCTTATTCAGGTGCTCTGTTATTTCCTCTTTAATAATGGACTCTAGCATCTTCCCAACTACGGACGTTAAGCTAACCGGCCTGTAGTTACCCGCCTTTTGTCTACTTCCTTTTTTAAACCGCGGCGTAACAGTAGCTGTTTTCCAGTCAGCCGGCACTACCCCAGAGTCCAGCAAATTTTGATAAATTACTACTAACGCATCTGCTATTACCTCAGCCATTTCTTTCAGTACCCTGGGATGCATTCCATCCGGGCCCGGGGACTTGTCTACCTTCAGTCCTATTAGTCTACCAAGCACCACCTCCTTAGTAACAGTAATTGTATTAAGGACCTCCCCTCCCACCAACTCTCGATCTCTAATATTCGGCAAACTATTTGTGTCTTCCACCATGAAGACCGACACAAAGAACTTATTTAAAGTCTCCGCCATTTCCTCGTTTTCCACCATTAAATCCCCCCTCTCATCTTCCAAGGGTCCAACATTCACTCTAGCCACTCTATTCCTTTTTATATACTTGTAAAAACTTTTACTATCATTTTTTATATTTTGAGCTAGTTTAGTTTCATAATCTATCTTTCCTTTCTTAATCGCTTTCTTAGTCGTTCTTTGTTTTTCTTTAAAGCTTTCCCAATCCACTAATTCTCCACTATTTTTGGCCACTCTGTACGCATCTGATTTTATTTTAATACTCTCCTTTATTTCCTTCGTTATCCACGTCCGGTTATCCTTTTTCTTACAGTCCTTCTTTATCACCGGAATATATTTTTGCTGAGTACTTTAAAAAATCTCCTTAAAAATCCTCCACTGTTCCTCAGCTGTCCTACCTACCAGTCTGCTCGCCCAGTCTACATTAGCCAATTCCACCCTCATCCTATCGTACTCCCCTCTGTTCAAGCAGAGGACACTGGTTTGGGACCCTACTTTCTCACCCTCCATCTGTATCAGAAATTCCACCATATTATGATCACTCATCCCAAGAGGATGGTTCTACGCATAATTTCCCTCCTTTGTCCTTGAATGGACCAACTCTTTCTCTTGCTACCCTCTTGTTCCCGAATCCGGCCTTTCCTGTTTTTCCTTTTCACAGGCACATGCCTGTCCTGCGCTCCGATCAACTGCTCCTTAAAAGACTTCCACGTGCCAGATGTGGATTTACCCTCAAACAGCCTCTTCCAAACAACAGTCTCCAAATCCTGCCTAATCCGATTGTAGTTAGACATCCCCCAATTTAGCACCTTAACCCTAGGACAACATATGTCCTTTTCCATTCGTCATAGAGTCATAGAGGTTTACAGCATGGAAACAGGCCCTTCGGCCCAACTTGTCCATGCCACCCTTTCTTTTTTAAAACCCCTAAGCTAATCCCAATTACCCGCATTTGGCCCATATCCCTCTATACCCATCGTACCCATGTAACTATCTAAATGCTTTTTAAAAGACAACATTGTATCCGCCTCTACTACTACCTCTGGCAGCTTGTTCCAGACACTCACCACCCTCTGTGTGAAAAAATTGCCCCTCTGGACAATTTTGTATCTCTCCCCTCTCACCTTAAACCTATGCCCTATAGTTTTAGACTCCCCTACCTTTGGGAAGAGATATTGACTATCTACCTTGTCTATGCCCCTCATTATTTTATACAGCTCAATAAGGTCACCCCTCAGCCTCCTATGCTCCAGAGAAAAAAGTCCCAGTCTATTCAGCCTCTCCTTATAACTCAATCCATCAAGTCCTGGTAGCATCCTAATAAATCTTTTCTGCACTCTTTCTAGTTTAACAATATCCTTTCTATAATAGGGTGACCAGAATTGCACACGGTATTCCAAGTGTGGCCTTACCAATGTCTTGTACAACTTCAACAAGACATTCCAACTCCTGTATTCAATGTTCTGACTAATGAAACCAAGCATGCCGAATGCCGTCTTCACAACCCTGTCCACCTGTGATTCCACTTTCAAGGAACTATGAACCTGTATCCCTAGATCTCTTTGTTCTGTAACTCTCTCCAACGCCCTACCATTAACTGAGTAAGTCCTGCCCTTGTTCAATCTACCAAAATGCATCACCTCGCATTTGTCTAAATTAAACTCCATCTGCCATTCGTCAGCCCACTGGCCCAATTGATCAAGATCCCGTTGCAATTGGAGATAACTTTCTTCACTGTCCACTATGCCACCAATCTTGGTGTCACCTGCAAACTTACTAACCATGCCCCCTATATTCTCATCCAAATCATTAATATAAATGACAAATAATAGTGGGCCCAGCACTGATCCCTGAGGCACACCGCTGGTCAGAGGCCTCCAGTTTGAAAAACAACTCTCCATAACCACCCTCTGGCTCCTGTCAAGAAGCCAATTTTGTATCTATTTAGATACCTCACCCTGGATCCCGTGAGATTCAACCTTATGCAACAACCTACCAAGCGGTACCTTGTCAAAGGCCTTGCTAAAGTCCATGTAAAGTCCAACATCAACTGCACTGCCCTCATCTACCTTCTTGGTTACCCCTTCAAAAAACTCAATCAAATTTGTGAGACATGATTTTCCACTCACAAAGCCATGCTGACTGTCCCTAATCAGTTCTTGCATCTCTAAATGCCTGTAGATCCTGTCTCTCAAAATGCCTTCCAACAATTTAACCACCACAGATGTGAGGCTCACTGGCCTGTGGTTCCCAGGCTTTTCCCTGCAGCCTTTTTTAAACAAAGGCACAACATTTGCCACTCTCCAATCTTCAGGCACCTCACCTGTGACTATCGATGATTCAAATATCTCGGCTCGGGGACCCGCAATTTCTTCCCTAGCCTCCCACAATGTCCTGGGAAACACTTCATCAGGTCCCGGGGATTTATCTACCTTGATGTGCTTTAAGACTTCCAGCACCTCCTTCTCTGTAATATGTACACTCCTCAAGACATCACTATTTATTCCCCAAGTTCCCTAACATCCATGCTCTTCTCAACAGTAAATACTGATGAGAAGTATTCATTTAGGATCTCACCCATCTCTCGTGGATCTGCACATAAAACACCTTGTTGATCCTTAAGAGGCCCTATTTTCTCCCTTGTTACTCTTTTGCCCTTTATGTATTTGTAGAAGCTCTTTGGATTCTCCTTTGCCTTATCTGCTAAAACAATCTCGTGATCCAAAAACGTACAGAATTGTGGATACAGTCCGCCACATGTTCCCCACTGCAACTTTGATGACCTGGCCGGGCTCATTCCCTAGTACCAGGTCCAGTTTCACCCCCTCTCTAGTCGGACTGTCCACATATTGTTCCAAAAAACCTTCCTGGACACACTTAACAAATTCCTCACCATCATGACCCCTCGCCCTAAGGCTATATGAGGAAATATGAGGAAAATTAAAGTCTCCCACTGCAACAATCCTATTATTTCTACATCTGTCCAGAATCTGCCTCCATATCCATTCTTCAACTTCCCGTAGGCTGTTGGGAGGCCTGTAGTAAACCCCCATCATAGTGACTGCCCCCTTCCTGTTTCTGAGCTCAGTGTCTCATTACATGATTCTTCCAAGGTGTCCTCCCTCTGTACAGCTGTAATATGTTTCCTAACTTGCATTGCAACTCTTCCACCTCTTTTACCTTCCCCTCTGTCTCACCTAAAACATTTACATTCTGGAATACTTAGCTGCCTTTCCTATCTCTTTTTTAACCAAGTCTCCATTACTGAAACCATTCCTGATATGTGTGTCTGGGTGTGACTGTGTGTGTGTCTGTATGTGTGCTTGTATGTGTATATATGTGTCTGTGTGTGACTGTGTGTGTGTCTGTATGTGTGCCTGTATGTGTATATGTGTGTCTGTGTGTGACTGTGTGTGTGTCTGTATGTGTGCCTGTATGTGTATATGTGTGTCTGTGTGCATGCCTGTATGTGTGTGTGTGTGTCTGTGTTTATGGGTGTCTGTGTGTAGTCTGTATGTGTGCCTGTGTGTATGTGTACATTTGTGTGTCTGTGTGTGTGTTTGTGTGTCTGTATGTGTCTCTGTCTGTGTGTCTGTACATGTGTATATGTGTGTGTGTGTATTTATCTGTATATGTGACTGTGTGTCTGTGTGTGTCTGTATGTGTGTTTGTCTGTATGTGTGACTGTGTGTGTGTGTGTGTCTGTATATGTGACTGTGTGTGTGTGTCTGTCTGTGTGTGTGTGTGTCTGTATGTGTGACTGTGTGTGTGTGTCTGTCTGTGTGTCTGCATGTGGATCATTTAAGCAAAAGTTCCATTGACCTTAGCCAGAAGCTTCTGGTCCTGGGGTGGGTGGGATCGGAAAATCCCACCCTTTATTGCTCACAGCTTAAACAGTTCAATAGATTCTGATTTTGAAAAGGCACGGCTGGAATTTTCCGGCCATTCACACTAGCGGGATTATCTGTTCCCACTGCAATGAATGGAGATTTGGCCAAATTCTCCATCCTTGCTTGCAGCAGCAATGGGGCGTGACCAGCTGGGAAATTCCAACCAATATCTTTGGGAAAAAGAAACTTAAACGTTTGTTCACTCCATCTCACCTGGTCATAACATAAGGCTCCTTGGGATGTTTTATTACGTTGAAAGTGCTGAATAAATACAAGTTGTTGTTACTGTGGTCAGGATCTTACTCCAATACTAACTCTTTTGAACAAATTTTCCAATTTGGATGACTATGGTTAACAAAAAAATCAGCAAGCACCCTCTTTTTAAAGGGACACCATCAATAAACTATAAAATTGTTTTGAAAAATAATGAAAATTTAACAGATTAAATTAAAGTTTGGTCCTGAGTTGATGCTGCATTCTCTCTGGATGGAAAAATTAATCAATATTTCCATTCCTGAGGATCAACCCTGCTACAAAATGCAGAGCGTAAATATCAGACTATAATGGGATAAATGGGGCTATGATGCTTTCTCTGTTCAAATACCCTGTCAAAATTCACTGTCCACCGTTATATTATAAAGAAAGACAACTTACATGGAGGAGAGCTGCAAGTATATGTCGCATTATACACCAGCAAACGCTCGTGTCTGTGAGAAAGTAGAAAATGGGGAATAGCTTTTCTTTTCTGTAATTCTGAAAATGAGAAGTAGCAGTTTAATTTAAAGTGGCTGTAGAATTTAAAATTGAAAGATTACTATCTTGAACAGACTTTAAGTAGTTTTTTGAGTACTCCATCCTTTAATCCTCTGTTTTCACTAATCCTGTTGATTCATTTCTACCAGGATGTTGTAAGTCTCCAGGATCTTACTGTTTGGTATGGTTTGAAAATCAGAAACATGTATGAGAGCGGGATGGGCTGCATACCATGCCTGCACGTCCCTTGTTTAAAGGAACAAACTGGTTCAACCAGCTAAAGTTCACAAGAGCTTCGTAACAAGGAAATGTGAGTGTAAATACATAAATGATAGTCATTCATTTCACCAGAGCTTCTCAGAAAAGAAAACAGATTTTGTTTCCTGGTAGGACATGCATTATGGAGAAACGCAGAGGTATATTTTTGTTCCTCTTTGTCCAAAAAATCCGAAGTGGCCATGAGATTAGCAACATAGGAGGTTAAATTCAGGCCTTAGACTAGACAGCAATTAGGAAAGATTGGTCAGGCCTGCGGACAAAACTGAATTCCTTCCCGCAAGGCCTCAGCAGAATAATTCTCATGAATCGCAGCTTACCAGCAGGGGCCTGAGCAGTTTTAGGCAGCGCTGGTTGAGGTCCAGAAGCCTGGGATGGTAGAGGTGATTGGGAGCAGGCCAGTCGAAGTTACAATTATTTTACAAAGCCTGGGGCAGTGTTCTAGCTCCTTCCAACCTCACACAATACAAACACTTGAGAAACTCCAGCAGTTCTTTTAAATACCACCTGTTAGGCTGTTCAAACCCCAAACAAAAGAGAGGCACGCATTAATAGAGCACCTTCCATGACCACAAGACATCCCAAAGCGCTTACATGCAATGAAGTACCATTAGGATTTAGTCATTGCTGTAAAACACAGCAGGCAATATACGCACCGCAAGCTCCCACACACAGCACCGTGATAATAACCAGACAATCTGTTTACTGTTGCTTAGCACATTGCAGATAACTGGATAAAGCAAATTACTGCAGATGCTGGAATCTGAAACCAAAAGAGAAAATGCTGGAAAATCTCAGCAGGTCTGGCAGCAGCTGTAAGGAGAGAAAAGAGCTGACGTTTCATGTCCAGATGACGCTTTGACAAAGCTCTGACAAAGGGTCGTCTGGACTCGAAACATCAGCTTTTTTCTATCCTTACAGATGCTGCCAGACCTGCTGACATTTTCCAGCATTTTCTCTTTTCATTGTAGATAACTCCCCGATCCTTCTTTAAAATGGAGTTTTTTACATTAACCTGAAATGGCAGATGGAGCTTCTGTTTAGCATGGCATCTGAAAGTTAGTATGTCTGACAGTGCTGTACTCCTTTGGTACTGCACCCAATTATCAGCCTAAATCTTGTGCTCAGCTCCTCGAGTGGGACTGAAATCACAACCTTCTGATTTTTAAAAAAATATTCTTTCACAGGATGTGAGAATCATTGCCAGGCAAGCATTTAGTTCCCATCCCTAATTGCCTCTGAGAAGGTGGTGGTGAGCTGTCTTCTTGAACCCGCTGCAGTCCATGTGGTGTAGGTACACCCACAGTGCTGTTAGAGAGGGAATTCAAGCTTGTTGACCCAGCGACAGTGATATAGAACATAGAACATAGAACATAGAACATTACAGCGCAGAACAGGCCCTTCGGCCCACGATGTTGCACCGACCAGTTAAAAAAAACAAACTGTGACCCTCCAACCTAAACCAATTTCTTTTCGTCCATGAACCTATCTACGGATCTCTTAAACGCCCCCAAACTAGGCGCATTTACTACTGATGCTGGCAGGGCATTCCAATCCCTCACCACCCTCTGGGTAAAGAACCTACCCCTGACATCGGTTCTATAACTACCCCCCCTCAATTTAAAGCCATGCCCCCTCGTGCTGGATTTCTCCATCAGAGGAAAAAGGCTATCACTATCCACCCTATCTAAACCTCTAATCATCTTATATGTTTCAATAAGATCCCCTCTTAGCCGCCGCCTTTCCAGCAAAAACAATCCCAAATCCCTCAGCCTCTCCTCATAGGATCTCCCCTCCATACCAGGCAACATCCTGGTAAACCTCCTCTGCACCCTCTCCAAAGCCTCCACATCCTTCCTGTAATGTGGGGACCAGAACTGCACACAGTACTCCAAGTGCGGCCGCACCAGAGTTGTGTACAGTTGCAACATAACGCTACGACTCCTAAATTCAATCCCCCTACCAATAAACGCCAAGACACCATATGCCTTCTTAACAACCTTATCTACTTGATTCCCAACTTTCAGGGATCTATGCACACATACACCTAGATCCCTCTGCTCCTCCACACTATTCAAAGTCCTCCCGTTAGCCCTATACTCAACACATCTGTTATTCCTACCAAAGTGAATTACCTCACACTTCTCCGCATTAAACTCCATCCGCCACCTCTCGGCCCAACTTTGCAACCTGTCTAAGTCTTCCTGCAAACTACGACACCCTTCCTCACTGTCTACCACACCACCGACTTTGGTGTCATCAGCAAATTTGCTAATCCACCCAACTATACCCTCATCCAGATCATTAATAAATATTACAAACAGCAGTGGCCCCAAAACAGATCCCTGAGGTACACCACTTGTAACCGCACTCCATGATTAATATTTACTATCAACCACCACCCTCTGTTTCCTATCCGCTAGCCAATTCCTGATCCAATTTCCTAGATCACCCCCAATCCCATACATCTGCATTTTCTGCAGAAGCCTACCATGGTGAACCTTATCAAACGCCTTACTAAAATCCATATATACCACGTCCACTGCCTTGCCCCCATCCACCTCCTTGGTCACTTTCTCAAAAAACTCAATAAGGTTAGTAAGGCACGACCTACCTGCCACAAAACCATGCTGACTATCACCTATCAATTCATTACTCTCCAAATAACTATAAATCCTATCCCTTATAATTTTTTCCAACATCTTGCCGACAACAGAAGTGAGACTCACCGGTCTATAATTCCCGGGGAAGTCTCTGTTCCCCTTCTTAAACAATGGGACAACATTCGCTAACCTCCAATCTTCTGGTACTATACCAGAGGCCAACGACGACCTGAAGATCAGAGCCAGAGGCTCTGCAATCACTTCTCTTGCCTCCCAGAGAATCCTTGGATAAATCCCATCCGGACCAGGGGATTTATCTATTTTCAGACCCTCCAGAATATCCTGCACATCCTCCTTATCAACTGTAATACTGTCTATTCTACTCCCTTGCAACCCAGTGTCCTCCTCAGCTATATTCATGTCCCCTTGCGTGAACACCGAAGAGAAATATTGGTTCAATGCTTCACCAATCTCCTCCGGAATTTTACCGCCTTGACCACCCCGGATTCGGGACGGGCGAGACCACCCCGGACTCGGGACGGGCGAGACCACCCCGGATTCGGGACGGGCGAGACCACCCCGGATTCGGGACGGGCGAGACCACCCCGGATTCGGGACGGGCGAGACCACCCCGGATTCGGGACGGGCGAGACTCACAATGGAAATCTCCGTCGGCCTCGGGCAGCATTTTACGAGGTCATAAACTCCCGCCCATAGTTCCAAATCAGGATGGTTTATGGCTTAAATAGGAACTTGCAGGTGGTGGTTCCAGCCTCTGCTGTCCTTGTTCTTCGAGGTGTTAAAAGCCAGACATACATATGAATATACAAATTAGGAGTAGGAGTAGGCCATTCTGCCCTTCGAGCCTGCTCCGCTATTCAACAAGATCATGGCTGATCTGACCAGCTTCCAGTCTACCTCAATAACCTTTCACCCCCATTGTTAATCAAGAATCTATCTAACACTGCCCAAAAAATATTCATCAATTCTGCTTCCACTGCCTTTTGAGGAAGAGAATTCCAGAGACTCACGATCCTGAGGGAAAAACATTCACCTCATCTCTGTCTTAAATGAGCGACCCCTTATTTTCAAAGAGTGAGCCCTAGTTCTTGATTCTCTGACAATAGGAAACATCTTCTCCACATCCGCCTTGTCAATACCCCTCAGGATCTTAAAGGTTTCAATCAAGTCGCCTCTTACTCTTCTAAATTGTAGTAGATACAAACTTAACCTTTCCAACCTTTCTTCATAAGACAACCCAACCATTCGAGATATTAGTCTAGTAAATGTTCTCTGAACTGCTTCTAAAGCAGTTACATCTTTTCTTAAATAAGAAGACCAATATTGTACACAATACTTCAGGTGTGATTTCACCAATGCCCAATGCAACTGAAGCCTAACTTTCCTACTTTTGTAATCAATTCCCCTCACAATAAATGATAATATTCTATTAGCTTTCCTAATTACTTTCTGTATACTTCTGTGATTAATGTGCTAAGACACCCAGATCCCTCTGCACCTCAGAGCTCTACAATCTCTCACTATTTAGATAACATGCTTCTTTTTTATTCTACCTGCCTGATGTGGGAAATTTCTAACAAATCAATCAGGATTTTAGACAGTAAACATTAAGACACCGACAGAATTACTAGCAAAAAGTTAAATGATTCTTAAAACAAGATTATAAGCAAACAAGAGAATAGGTCACATGTGAATGCACTAAGGGAAGTAAACAACATATATACTGATATTTTAAATGTATTTTAAGTATTGTATGAATCATTGTTCACGTCTGCCAAAGGCAGGTTGCCGCAAGGTATGATGGTAAAGGTGAATAGTTCAGAATCAAAATCCTGGGCGCCCTATAGTTAGCAAAATTCATATCACAAAGTGGGAACACAAATTGCAACTTTATGAATAGATTTGATTTGATTTCATTTGATTTATTATTGTCCCATGTATTTGTATACAGTGAAAAGTATTGTTTCTTGCGCGCTATACAGACAAAACATACTGTTCATAGAGAAGGAAATGAGAGAGTGCAGAATGTAGTGTTACAGTCATAGCTAAGGTGGAGAGAAAGATCAACTTAATGCAAGGTAAGTCCATTCAAAAGTCTGACAGCAGCAGGGAAGAAGTTGTTCTTGAGTCGGTTGGTACGTGATCTCAGACTTTTATATCTTTTTCCCAATGAAAGAAGGTGGATGAGAGAATGTCTGGAGTGCGTGGGGTCCTTAATTATGCTGGCTGCTTTGCCAAGGCAGCAGGAAGTGTAGACAGAGTCAATGGGTGGGAGGCTGGTTTGAGTGATGGATTGGGCTACATTCATGACCTTTTGTGGTTTCTTACAGTCGTGGGCAGAGCAGGAGCCATACCAAGCTGTGATACAATCAGCAAGAATGCTTTCTATGGTGCATTTGTAAAAGGTGGAGAGAGTAGTAGCTGACATGCCAAATTTCCTTAGTCCTCTGAGAAAGTAGAGGCGTTGGTGAACTTTCTTAACTATAGTGTCGGCATGGGGGGACCAGGACAGGCTGTTGGTGATCTGGACACCTAAAAACCTGAAGCTCTCAACCCTTTCCACTTTGTTCCCATTGATGTAGACCGGGGAATATTCTCCTCTACGCTTCCTGATGTCAATGACAATCTCTTTCGTTTTGTTGACATTGATGAAGATAGGGCAGTTCTATAACAGGTTAAAATCCAACAGGTTTATTTGGAATCACAAGCTTTCAGAGCGCTGCTCCTTCATCAGATGAGTGGAGAGTTGGGTTCACAAATACGGCAAAGACACGATTGCAAGATAATTACAGATTGTGAAGAATGATTGGAATGCGAGTCTTTACAGGTAATCAAGTCTTTACAGGTACAGACAAGTGGAGAGAGGGATAATCACAGGTTAAAGAGGTGTGAATTGTCTCAAGCCAGGACAGTTAGTGAGACCCCCAATCCTCAGATGTCACCTTACACTGAGGATTTTTAACATTTTCTGTTTATCGTTCCAGACTTCTAGTTGCAGTTATTAGATACGTGTTTTACAATTCACAATATCGTCACATGTTTATTGAGACAACTTGATCTGTACATTAATCCATCCAGAGAAATGCCCACCAACAACACCCAGTTATTTCTCATGTGATTCCAGGTGTTTATTGTGCACTACACTGATTCTCAAGATTCTCAAGATGATCAATGATGATAAAATTGTAAAGATTTTGCCGGGCTGGCAGCACCTGTGGAGAGGAAAAGTTAATGGACCTGATTTTAACTCTGTGCAAGTGAATGGGTTTTCAATTAAAGTTAGGTTCAACATTTTGAGTTAGTTACCAAGAAATAGCACCCTCTTGTGGCCATTTGTATATCTGTGTAGATATATATATATTGTTTATATATAGAGGCTATCCCCTTAACTTTTGGCAATATGATTTTTAAACTTTCGACTGACTGGAAATTTTGCAATTTGAAATGAGACAGAACAAATCACTTAAAATGCAAGACCACCTTCCAAGGTGAAAGTAACAAACTAACAAACCTTCAGAGACCCACTGAAACTCATCATTGCAAAATGCAAAGTGCTGGATATTTAAACAATGGCTGCCTCAGTAAGACCCAATGGGTGGAGTATAACAGGCCAGACTGCAGAGAACAAAAGAGAAAATGCTGGAAAATCTCAGCAAGTCTGGCAGCATCTGGAAGGAGAGAAAAAAGCTGCAAAGAGACATAGATAGGATGCAAAGCTGGGCTGAAAAATGGCAAATGGAGTTTAACCCTGATAAATGTGAGGTGATTCATTTTGGTAGGACTAATTTAAATGTGGATTACAGAGTCAAAGGTAGGGTTCTGAAGACTGTGGAGGAACAGAGAGATCTTGGGGTCCATATCCACAGATCTCTAAAGGTTGCCACTCAAGTGGATAGAGCTGTGAAGAAGGCCTATGGTGTGTTAGCTTTTATTAACAGGGGGTTGGAGTTTAAGAGCCGTGGGGTTATGCTGCAACTGTACAGGACCTTGGTGAGACCACATTTGGAATATTGTGTGCAGTTCTGGTCACCTCACTATAAGAAGGATGTGGAAGCGCTGGAAAGAGTGCAGAGGAGATTTACCAGGATGCTGCCTGGTTTGGAGGGTAGGTCTTATGAGGAAAGGTTGAGGGAGCTAGGGCTGTTCTCTCTGGAGCGGAGGAGGCTGAGGGGAGACTTAATAGAAGTTTATAAAATGATGAAGGGGATAGATAGAGTGAACGTTCAAAGACTATTTCCTCGGGTGGATGGAGCTATTACAAGGGGGCATAACTATAGGGTTCGTGGTGGGAGATATAGGAAGGATATCAGAGGTAGTTTCTTTACGCAGAGAGTGGTTGGGGTGTGGAATGGACTGCCTGCAGTGATAGTGGAGTCAGACACTTTAGGAACATTTAAGCGGTTATTGGATAGGCACATGGAGCACACCAGGATGATAGGGAGTGGGATAGCTTGATCTTGGTTTCAGATAAAGCTTGGCACAACATCGTGGGCCGAAGGGCCTGTTCTGTGCTGTACTGTTCTATGTTCTGACGTTTCGAGTCCAGATGACCCTTTGTCAAAGCTGTCATCTCGAAACGTCAGCTCTTTTCTCTCCTCACAGATGCTGCCAGACCTGCTGAGATTTTCCAGCGTTTTCTCTTTTGGTTTCAGATTCCAGCATCCGCAGTAATTTGCTCTTATCCAGGCTGCATTGAGATTGTGAGAAAGAATTCATCAGAAGAGACAGACTGAAAGTGGCTTTCTAGACTCTCTCTCTCTTGGAAAAAGTATGTTACCCAGTTCCAAAGCCAACTTTACTAGAAATCTGGCAGTGCACCCAGATCACGTAGTAATTGCAACATATTCTACATCAGACAGCATCCATGGAACCAGCTAATCTAGATCGGGCACAATGTTGAAATATTTTCGGGGGGAGGGGGGGTCACGTGATGTGAGTGTGGGAGGTTTTTTTTTCCGTGAACTCTGACACTACTCATCTTTTAATCCTTTCATTTACCCTGAGGTACAGCCCATAAATGCCTAAAATTGGAGTGAAGATTCCACACTATGTCCCCAGAAGATTTCTGGATAAGCTTTAGGACAAAGTAAAGTCAGAGACGGCCGGGGTGGAGTCAAGCCCTCAAGACGGTGATGTGCTGAGCACCTGTCCCAGCAGATAACGTTGGTAGAACAACTCACAGCGAACCTAAATTGCAGCATGCTGCTGTGCAGAGGGACCTGGGTGTCCTTGTGCAGGAATCTCAAGGAGTTGGTTTGCAGGTGCAGCAGGTCATTAAAAAGGCAAATGGAATTTTTTCCTTCATTGCTAGAGGGATGGAGTTTAAAAACAGTGAGGTTATGTTGCAGCTTTATAGTGTGCTGGTGAGGCTACACCTGGATTACTGTGTACAGATTTGGTCTCCTTACTTGAGAAAGGATATACTGGCACTGGAGGGGGTGCAGAGGAGATTCACCAGGTTGATTCCGGAGTTGAGAGGGTTGGCTTATGAGGAGAGACTGAGTAGACTGGGGCTATACTCATTGGAATTCGGAAGAATGAGGGGAGATCTTATAGAAACATATAAGATTATGAAGGGAATAGATAAGATAGAAGCAGGGAAGTTGTTTCCACTGGCGGGTGAAACTAGAACTGGGGGCATGGCCTCAAAATAAGGGGAAGCAGATTTAGGACTGAGTTGAGTCCTTCACACAAGGGTTCTTCACACAAAGAGTTGTGAATCCGTGGAATTCCCTGCCCAGTGAAGCAGTTGAGGCTACCTCATTGGATGTTTTTAAGGCAAGGATAGATAAATTTTTGAACAATAAAGGAATTAAGAGTTATGGTGAGCGGGCGGGTAAGTGTAACTGAGTCCACAAAAAGATCAGCCATGATCATATTGCATGGCGGAGCAGGCTCGAGGGGCCAGATGGACTACTCCTGCTCCTAGTTCTTATGTTCTTTTGTATTAGTAAGGGTGTACGACTACATTGCAAATGAGTGGCTAACACAGATACTGGATTTAGAAATTTGCCTTTTTTTATGTGTAAGAATTAATTGCGTGTTGGTAAGGGTTGTGTTGTGTGTGGATCCAGAGTTGTAATGCCTGAATGGTCCAGATTGCAGTTGCTGTGATTTTCATGATCAATATCCAGGGATGGGCTTGACAAAGAGTCCAGCAAGAAGCTATCTTTGGTGACTTGAGTTAGATTAGGAAATAGAGACAATGTTTTCATTGCTGAATCCACATTTAGTACAGTCAATAAAAGAGTAACAATCCAGGCAGAAAGTGGGTCAGTGTTATGATCCCAGCTGATGTTAATACTGGACAAGTCAGATCCCAGAGAGAAACCTGGCCTGATAGATCCTAACTTTGTTTCTCTTAGAAACTGTGCAGGAAAGTTACTGAACATATTCACAGGAGTCTGCTAATGAACTTTTAACACAGAATAAAATATCTATTAAACAAGAAAAATGAATTATATTACAACAGACAAAGAGTTGGAAAGATCTCAATACCAACCCAAGAAAATTATTCAAACCACATTATTCCTTTATTCCAACAATATATTCACAGGTACATACAAATTCAAACAGTTACAATAATTACCTTTTACTCTAACTTTCAGGGTAAGTATGAGGTACCAGCAACAGAGATATAAACAGCATGAAGAAGGCAAGAGTTTAGTTAGACAGCTGGAATTTTGATTTCATTTGATTTATTATTGTCACATGTATTAGCGTACAGTGAAAAGTATTGTTTCTTGTGCACTATACGGACAAAGCATACTGTTCATAGAATATATAGAGGAGAAAGAAAGGAGAGGGTGCAGAATATAGGGTGAGATTTTACGGCCTTGCTCATCCCGAAACCGTAAAATCCCTCCTGCACACCTCCCATCCATTTATCATTCATCCCTTTTGAATCAAACTTTGGAAAATTAGACCAAGGCTGTGCCCCTGCTCCTGGCTTACAAGCAAAAACTGAAGCGGGAGAATCTGATAAAGAAAGTCGTGCAATGTTGGTCTGAGGAATTGGATGATCTCCTATGGCACTGCTTCGAGTCAGTGGACTGGTCAAAATATTTAAGAACTCAGCGACCAACCTGAATGAGTACACCACTACAGTAACAGACTTCATTAGTAAGTGTGTAGAAGGCTGTGTGCCAAAGAAGCAAATCCGCGTGTTTTCCAACCGGAAACCATTGATGAACAGGGACATCCACTGCTGACTGAAGTCCAGGTCTGAGGCATTCAAGTCGGGTGACCCTGACCTATACAAGAAATCCAGATACGATTCATGGAGACCCATCAAAGATGCCAAGAGACAGTACCGGAACAAGCAAGAGTCCCGGGCTAGCCACACAGACCCCCGCTGACTATGGCAGGTTTACACAACATAACAGGCTACGAGGTGAAGGTGTGTAGAATCGCCAACAACAATGCACCGACAAGCTCAACGCATTCTATGCTAATTTTGAGCAAGAGGTCAGCGAGAGGACGTCATCCGCCCCAGAAATCTCAGCTGAATTGGTATCTGAGGTCACCATTGTTTATCCAGCAGTAAGGATACTTCAGTTGCAAGCAATAGAAGAACTAACTTCGCAAAGTAAATCAAAGAAAACGGTTTAATAAAGAAACTTCATTACATAACACTCAGGCCAGGCCCTGGGCCACACAAGCTCACCACAATCTCCATCTGCTGTCAGCTGACCACCATATCATTTTGCCATTGGTTACGTTATAACAACCATTGCAGACGTCAGATCAGTCTTCTTGAAAGTGAACCCACAGAAAGCGACTGGCCCAGATGGGGTACCCGAACGAACACTCAGGTCCTGCATGGACCAGCTGCCGGGATTATTCACAAACATCTTTAACCTCTCCTTACATGTATCTGAGGTTCCCTACCTGCTTCAAGAAGAAGATGATCTTCCCTGTACCAAAGAAAAGCCAGGCAACGTGCTTAATGACTACCGCCTGGTGGCTCTGGCATCCATCATTATGAAGTGCTTCGAAAGGTTAATCATGGCACACATCAACTCCAGTCTCCCAGATTGCTGAATCCACTACAGTTCACCTATCGCCGCAACAGGTCCGCAGCAGACATCATCTCCCTGGTCCTACACTTAACCCTGGAATACCTGGATAACAAGGACACTTATGTCAGACTTCTATTTGTTGACTGCAGCTCAGCCTTCAACACCATTATCCCAACAAAACTCATCTCCAAACTCCGTGGCTTAGGGCTCAGCTCCTCCCTCTTCACCTGGATCCTAGACTTCCTAACCCATCAGTAAGGATAGACAATGGCAATGATGTGGTGGTCCATGATTATCCACAACACCGGTGCCCCGCAAGGCTGTGTCCTCAGCCCCTTACTACGCTCCTTATACACCTATGACTCTCTGGCCAAATGCCGCTCCAATTTGATTTTCAAGTTTACTGATGACACCACCGTAGTAAGTCAGATCTCAAACAATGACGAGACGGAGTATAGGAAAGAGAAAGAGAATCTGTTGAATTGGTGCGATGATAATCTCTCCCTCAATGTCAGTAAAATGAAAGGGATAGTCATCGACTTCAGGAAGCGTAGTGGAAGGCATGCCCCTGCCTACAACTGTGATGAAGTGGAAACGGTTGAGAGCTTCTACGTGTCCTGATCTCCAATAAACTGTCCTCGTCCCTCCACGCCAATGTTATAGTTAAGAAAGTCCACTTTCTCAGGAGATTAAGAAAATTCAACATGAATTTATAGTGCATAGAATTCGGTGCATAGAATTCGGCAAAAAAGCATCCTTTTCAGATATGCTCCTGCCAGACCAAGACCGCATGAAACTACAAAGGGTTGTGAAAGCAGCCCAGTTCATCACGCAAACCAGCTTCCCATCCGTTGACTCTGTCTACACTTCCCGCTGCCTTGAAAAAGCAGCCAGCATAATCAAGGACCCCACACATCCTAGACATTCTCTCTTCCACCTTCTTCCGTCAGGAAAAAGGCACAAAAGTCTGGGATCACATACCAACTGACTCAAGATCAGCTTGCTCCCTGCTACATAAGACATTTGAATGGACCTAACATTAGGCTGAACTTTCTCTGCATCCTAGTTATGATTGTGTGGTGAACCATCGTTGGTTACCACTGTGGGGTTATTCTAATGTTGCTGTTGGGTTAGGGGGTTGACACTGTGGGGTTGTTATAATGTTGTTGTTGGGCTAGGGTGTTTACACTGTGGGATTAATATACCTGTGGTGGATGCTGTTATGGCACATCCCAGTCGGGCCCCGCCTCCTGGGAGAGGTATAAGACCCTCTGCTCAGGCGGGACCCCTCCAGTCTGGAATGGTGTACTCGTGTTTAGATAGTTCCATTGTTTGTCAATAAAAGCCTTCAATTGCTGAAGCCTTGCACCTCGTGCTTGATTGTCGCGCATCAGATTGTAACCCTATCTTCTGCTCCCTCTCCTTTCCTTCTTCCCTATGCACTCTATGAACGGTATGCTTTGTCTGTATAGCATGCAAGAAACAATACTTTTCACTGTATCCCAATACATGTGACAATAGTGAATCAAATCAAATCAAAAAGATAGTGTGGTCTCAGTTTGCTCGTGCCCTGAGACTCCAAGAGACAGCCAGCAGTGGCACTAAAGGCAGGCTCAGTGCTGCAGCCAGAGGAACCACCTCCATGTGTGACAACACAGGAGCAGGGCTTTGTAGCTCCTCAAATAGAGCCAGGTGAGATGTATGGAGAAGCAACACCATGAGATCTGGGCATGATGGCACTGCAGCACTTGTCAAGGCCAAACTCATTCTGGTATCTTTCATAATACTGATCATACTTCTTAAGTCTGCAGTAGAAATCCTTTCTATCCGTCATGCTTAACTTCTTCAGCAACTGAATCTTCAAGACTCTCTCCTTGTCACACAGCACCAAGTATACGGAATACTTTTTGAAACTTTTTTTTCATCTCACATTCGTTTAAGTGTTTGTCTATACAGGGTACACATAATTGCATTTTTAAAAAATGTTTAAAGTTTATTTATTAGTCACAAGTAAGGCTTACATTAACACTGCAATGAAGTTACTGTGAAATTCCCCTAGTTGCCACAGTCCAGCGCCTGTTCGGGTAACACTGAGGGAGAATTTAGCACGGCCAATGCACCCTAACCAGCACATCTTTCAGAATGTGGGAGGAAACCCACGCAGACACGGAGAGAACATGCAAACTCCACACAGACAGTGACCCAAGCCGGGAATCGCTGTGAAGCAGCAGTGCTAACCACTGTGCCGCCCCCACGGACTACCCTTGCAAACTCCCCCCTCCCCCCAGTGGTTAGCATTGCTGCTTCATAGCTCCAGGGACCTAGGTTCGATTCCCGGCTTGGGTCACTGTCTGTGTGGAGTTTGCACATTCTCCTCGTGTCTGCGTGGGTTTCCTCCGGGTGCTCCGGTTTCCTCCCACAGTCCAAAGATGTGCAGGCTAGGTTGATTGGCTATGCTAAAATTGCCCCTTAGTGTCCTGGGATACATAGATTAGAGGGATTAGCGGGTAAAATGTGTAGGGATATGGGGGTCGGGCCTGGGTGGGATTGTGGTCGGTGCAGACTCGATGGGCCAAATGGCCTCTTTCTGTACTGTAGGGTTTCTATGATTTCTATGATGACCACCATTGGACCACCAGGTTGGGAACCACTGGCCTAGAATTTAGAATGAGAGGTGATCTCATTGAATTATTCAAAATTTTTTACACAGCTCGACTGGGTAGTAGTGCAAGGAAGATGTTTCTCCAGGTTTCAGGGTCTAGAGACAGAGGCCCTGATTTTACTGGCATGCCCACCCCGATTTCAGGGCGGGCAAGGCTTGCAGAAAGGCATTCCCCATTGGTCTCGGGCACGATCCTATGAGCCTCAGGTGGGCGTGCCGCTAAAATTACGGCCAGTTTTAGAATAAGGGGTAGCCTATTCAGGACTGCAAGGAGTATGAATGCCTTCACTCAGAAGGTATTAAATCTTTGGAATTCTCTACCCTAGAGGCCTGTGGAGGTTCCATAATTGAGCATGTTCAAGATGGAGCTTGGTAGATTTTGAGATATTAAATACGTCAAGGCAAATGGGGAAATGCGGGAAAATGGTGTTGAGGTAGAACCAGCCATGGAATTGAATGGTGCAATAGACTTGAGAGATCGAGTAGCCTACTCCTGTTCTTTTTGCATTCCTTTGTATCCTCGTAGAGGAGACCAGTGATTTGTAAATGTTGGAATTTTAACTTGAGTGTAGTATTTTCATTCAGCAGGGAGGAGTGAATGGCATCCTCTTGTGGCCATTCCTGTATGTATACAAACTGGAATCAACTGTTTTTTCATTTGGATTCATTGAAATCCATGTGTTGCACAGAGTCTTTTCTGTGCTGCAGAGAGTTCACCGGCAGAAATGTTCTGATGAAGTGCCTTCAATGTGAAATGTTAACACTGTGCCTTTGTCCTACAGATCATGCTGCTCTTCTCCTTCCAGCATTAGTCGTTATTTCAGATTCCCAACATTAGCCGTTTGATTTTGATGACGAGGTCTGTGGTTTACAACAATGTTTACGGACACAGTGGGGGGCAGAATCTGAAAGGCAGACGGGGGCGGTGCATTGGCACAGTGGTTAGCACTGCTGCCTCACAGAGTCAGGGACCCGGGTTCGATTCCCGGCTTGGGTCACTGTCTGTGTGGAGTTTGCACGTTCTCCCCGTGTCTGCGTGGGTTTCCTCCGGGTGCTCCGGTTTCCTCCCACAGTCTGAAAGACGTGCAGGTTAGGGTGCATTGGCCGTGCTAAATTCTCCCTCAGTGTACCCGAACAGGCGCCAGAGTGTGGCAACTAGGGGAATTTCACAGTAACTTCACTGCAGGGTTAATGTAAGCCTTACTTGTGACTAATAAATAAATTAATAAAAATAATGGTTTGGGGGGGGGGGGGTGGGGAGCCAGCTGAATGTGGGGTTGGGACTCTGAGCTGCAGTTGGGGCTGGGTCTGAGAGCTGCAGGCTTTGGGCCGCTGCAGGCCGCGTTGCCATGGTGGCGGGGCGGATGTGAGGTCAGTGGGTGAGGGGGGTGTGTTTCCGGCGGGCGGGTGGCGGCAGAGAGAGCGCTCTGTGAGTGAGTGTCTGCATCCTGGCATTTTATCATCCTGGTCTCTCGGAGAAAAAGTGCCCGGACCTGAAAACAGGAAGTAAGTAAATGCAGCGGAGAGTGAGTGAGAGCGGGAGGCGGAGTGAGGGACTGAGGGACACACACTGAGGGACAGCCCGCACTGAGGGCTCCGGCCCCCCGGCACCGACACCGCGGTTCAACATGGCGCCGGCTGCCCTCCCTCCCTCCCTCCCAACCGCACAATAGACCCGGGACCCACTGGAGTCACTGCTGCGGCCCGGGGTCACTGCTCCGGCCACTGCAGCCATTCCTCCGGCCGCTGGACCCACTGCTCCGGCCACTGGAGCCATTCCTCCGGCCGCTGCAGCCATTCCTCCGGCCGCTGGACCCACTGCTCCAGCCGCTGGACTCACTGATTTTGATTTGATTTATTGTCACATGTATGTAGTGAAAAGTATTGTTTCTTGTGCGCTATACAGACAAGGCATACCGTTCATAGAGAAGGAAAGGAGTGAGTGCAAAATGCCGTGTTACAGTCATAGCTAGGGTGTAGAAAAAATCAACTTAATGCAAGGTAGGTCCATTCAAAAGCATGACAGCAGCAGGGAAGAAGCTGTTCTTGAGTCGGTTGGTACGTGACCTCAGACTTTTGTATCTTTTTCCCGACCGAAGAAGGTGGAAGAGAGAACGTCCGGGGTGCGTGGGGTCCTTAATTATGCTGGCTGCATTGTCGAGGCAGCGGGAAGTGTAGACAGAGTCAATGGATGGGAGGCTGGTTTGCGTGATGGATTGGGCTTCGTTCACAACTGTTTGTAGTTCCTTGCGGTCTTGGGCAGAGCAGGAGCCATACCAAGCTGTGATACAACCAGAAAGAATGCTTTCTATGGTGCATCTGTAAAAGTTGGTGAGAGTCGTAGCTGACATGCCAAATCTCCTTAGTCTTCTGAGAAAGTAGAGGCATTGATGGCTTTCTTAACTATAGTGTCGGAATGGGGGGACCAGAACAGATTGTTGGTGATCTGGACACCTAAAACCTTGAAGCTCTCAACTCTTTCTACTTCGTCCAGTTGATGTAGACAGGGGCATGTTCTCCTTTACGCTCCCTGAAGTCGATGACAATCTTCTTTTTGTTGACATTGAGGGTGGGATTATTGTTGCCTCACCAGTTTCTCTATCTCATTCCTGTACTCTGTCTCATCGTTGTTTGAGATCCGACCCACTACAGTGGTGTCGTCGGCAAACTTGAAAATCGAATTGATGGGGAATTTGGCCACAAGGAGGCATTGCTCTGGCCGCTGGAGCCACTGCTCTGGCCACTGGACCCACTGCTCTGGCCGCTGGAGCCACTGCTCCGGCCGCTGGAGCCACTGCTCCGGCCGCTGGAGCCACTGCTCCGGCCGCTGGAGCCACTGCTCCGGCCGCTGGAGCCACTGCTCCGGCCGCTGGAGCCACTGCTCCGGCCGCTGGAGCCACTGCTCCAGCCTATTTAATGACTGACTATCAGCCAATTCTAATTTAATGAAACGTTTGATTTGTCCATTTGTTTATTTTAAAACACAAAAATGTATATTAAATGAGCAACATGTTTGTTTATTTTGTCTTAAAGTTCTTTGCAGCAATTGTTTTTAAAATGTTTGTATTTATATATGGATATGATGAAATGCACATATGCATACAATCAAATATATATGTATCATAGAATTTTACTGTATCGTGTTTATCTTTATTCATGTGTGTCTATAGATTTGCTGGAATTTTTTTTATTTGTTCACGGGACGTAGGTCCACCCCGCCAGGCCAGCATTTATTGATTTTGATTCATTATTGTCACATGTATTATCATACAGTGAAAAGTATTGCTTCTTGCGTGCTGTACAGACAGAGCATACTATTCATAGAGGAGGGAAGGAGAGTGCGCAGAATGTAGTGTTACAGTCATAGCTAGGGTGTAGAGAATGATCAACTTAATGCAAGGTAAGTCCATTCAAAAGTCTGACAGCAGCAGGGAAGAAGCTGTTCTTCAGTCGGTTGGTACGTGACCTCAGATTTTTGTATCTTTTTCCCGAAGGAAGAAGATGGAAGAGAGAATGTCCGGGGTGCGTGGGGTCCTTAATTATACTGGCTGCTTTGCCGAGGCAGCGGGAAGTGTAGACAGAGTCAATGGATGGGAGGCTGTTTTGCGTGATGGATTGGGCTACGTTCACGATCTTTTGTAGTTCTTTGCGGTCTTGGGCAGAGCAGGAGCCATACCAAGCTATGATACAACTAGAAAGAATGCTTTCTATGGTGCATCTGTAAAAGTTGATCAGAGTCGTAACTGACATGCCAAATTTCCTTAGCCTCCTGAGAAAGTAGAGGCGTTGATGGGCTTTCTTAACTATAGTGTCGGCATGGAGGGACCAGGACAGATTGTTGGCGATCTGGACACCTGAATACTTGAAGTTCTCGACCCTTTCTACTTCATCCCCGTTGATGTAGACAGGGGCATGTTCTCCTTTATGCTTCCTGAAGTCGATGACAATCTCCTTCGTTTTGTTGACATTGGGGGAGAGATTATTGTTGCCGCATCAGTTCACCAGATTCTCTATCTCATTCCTGTACTCTGTCTTGATTATGCTGGCTGCTTTTCCAAGGCAGCGGGAAGTGTAGACTGCGTCAATGGATGTGAGGCTGGTTTGTGTGATGGACTGGGCTTCGTTCATAACACTTTGTAGTTTCTTGCGGTCTTGGACAGAGCAGGAGCCAGATCAAGCTGTGATACAACCAGAAATAATGCTTTCTACGGTGCATCTGTAAAAGATGATAGTCATAGCAGAGATGCAAAATTTCCTTACCTCCTGAGAAAGTAGAGGCATTGGTGGACCCATCCCTAATTGCCCTTGAAAAGGTGATGGTGAGTCGACTTCTTGAACAGTTGCGATCCATGTGGTGCGGGTACACCCAGACTGCTGTCCGGGAAGGAATTCCAGGATTTTGAATCCGTGACGGTGAAGGAACAGCAGTGTAGTTCCAAGTCAGGATGTTGTGTGGCTTGAGGGGTGCGGGAAAGGGGGGACTTGCAGGTGGGGTGGTGGTGTTCCCATACACCTGCTGCCCTTGTCCTAGGGGTTTGGTGGGTGTTGTCGAAGGAGCTTTGGCAAATTGCTGACGTGCATTTTATAGGTAGTACACACTGCTGCCACTGTATCAGTAGTGGAGGGAGTGAAGATTGAATGATGGGGCCAATTAAGTGGGCTGCTTTGTCCTGGACGGTGTCAAGCTTCCTCAGTGTTGGAGCTGCACTCATCTAGATTGACAAAGTAAGTAGTCTCACAACACCAGGTTAAAGCCCAACAGGTTTATTTGGTAACAGGAGCTTTCGGAGCACTGCCCCCCCCCCCCCCTTCATAAGGTGAAGGGGCACTTGCCTGATGAAAGCTCGTGCTACCAAATAATGTTGGACTATAACCTGGTGTTGTGAGACTACTTACTGTGCCTAACCCAGTCCAAGGCCGGCATCTCCACATCTAGATTGACAAACATTAAGCTACAAGGAGAGATTTCTTAAACTAGGGGTTGCCTAGAATTTGGATGTGATTATTTGATTCCAGATTTCAAGATAATAAGGGGAACTGATTGGGTCAAAAGCGCTTATTTCCCTTAGTTTGAGAGTCTAGGACTAGAAGCCGCAGTTTAAAAATTAGAGCCAAACTTTTTAGGAGTGAAATTAAGAAAAAAAGCTTCTCAAAGGGTGGTGTAATTTTTGTGGTCCAAAGTATTTAAGGATGTGGGGTAAAGGTGAGAATATGGAGTTAGATCGAAGATCAGACATTATCCTATGAAATGGCAGAACAGGCTTGATGGTCTAATTGACTTCTTCTTGATCCTATGTTCCCATTTTCCTGTGTGTTTGGGTATAATATTGTAGTAATTATGTTGGTGTTTGCTCACTGCTGTCAATGCATTCTGATGTCTCAATAAACGTTTATTCTAAAATAACTATTCTGATAAAACCACAAATACAGACAGAAGTTTGTTCATCTGAAGAAAAAACAAAATGCATCATTTCCATTAGCTGACTAGTATCTGATGGAAATGTTTTGTCAGATGATCTTTTGGAATAGTTTTTTTTAATGGGTTAATTTGTCTAATTCTGGATGGATTTGTATATTTGTTTCTTAATGTTTTATAAGTGGGTGGGGGGAGTACTTTTTCGTTGGATAATGTTTATAGAAACAGGCTCCCGAGAGTGCAGAAGGAGGTTATTCACCCCATCGAGTCTGCACTGACTCTGACAGAGTATCTTACCCAGGCCCCCTCCTATGCCCATAAGACCATGCATTTACCATGGCTAATCTGTCTAACCCACACATGTTTGGACATTAAGGGGCAATTTTACCACAGTCAATCCACCTAACCTACATGCCTTTGGAGAGTTTGTGGGGAAACTTGAGGGATCTTTTTGGCCACTTGGATCTTACAGTTACATTTAGCACTATAGTAAAATCTTACACTTTAAAAGGAATTACATCAGTATAATGAACGTTCCAAAGCATCAGAAGGTAGAGGCGGAAGAGCCTCAGCCTTTGAAGTTGTCCAACAGGTTCAAGGTTTTTGTCGCCAGAATGGATGATGCAGTGGCTACAGGGTGGACCGTGGTACAGGAAGCCATTCAAGCAAGAGGAGTTAATAGGAATGTATTGGTGGTTGTGGACAGAATGGTCAGGGAAATAGACACAGTTCTCTGCAGCCTAGAGCAGGAGTTCAGACAGCTGTGTTGCCTGACCAGTGCCTAGGTTTGGGACATCTGCTGTCAGGTGGAAAGAAACTTACAGTGGGAAGGGGAGGATCCAGTGGTTCACGTAGGTACCAACAGCATAGGTAGAACTAGGAAAGAGGTTCTGCTGAGGATTATGAGCAGCTGGGTGCTAAATTAGAAAGTCGAACCTCAAAAGTCATAATCTCCAGGTCACTGCCTGAGATTAGAGAATTAAAGCGTCGCTCAACAGCAAGTTTTGTGGTTTCCAATAAAGGAATCAGACAATTACTTTCAAGACAGCTGCGATCTGTCCTTTCTCGCAGTGTAACAGTGCAAACAGTTTATTAGTTCAGCCAAATTATCCATTGTAATTAAATAAATTGACAGATTAATTGAACAGATACTTTGCATCTTTCTTCACCAAAGAGAATGCAAATTACATCCCAGAAACAATAGTGAATCAAGAGGTAAAAGGGAGGGAAGAACTTTAAACTATTACAATCATCAGGGAGAGGATACTGAGAAATTATTAGAACCAAAAACTGGCAAGTCCCCAGATTCTGATGGACTTCATCCCAGAATTTTAAAAGAAGCAGCTGCTGAGATAGTATATGCATTGATTATTTTCCAAAATTTCCAACATTCTGTAAAGGTCCCACCAGATTGAAAAATAACAAATGTGGTTCCTCTATTCAAGAAAGGAACAAAGCCAGGAAACTACAGGCCATTTGACTTAACATCTGTCGTGGGGAAATTGCTGGACTCTATTATTGTGGTTATAACGAGGCACTCAGAAAATCCCAATGCAGTCAGGCAGAATTAAAATGGTTTTGTGATAGGGAAATCATGTTTGACGAAATTTATTAGAGTTCTATAAAGAAGTAATGAGCAACATGAATAAAGGGGAACCTGTGGATGTGGTATACTTGATTTCCAGAAGGCATTTGATAAGGTATCACGTCAAAGATTGCTATGCAAAATAAGAGCTCATGGATAGATAATTGGTTACTTAACCAGAAACTGAGAGTAGGTATAAATGGGTTATTTTGATTTAATTTGATTTACTGTTGGCAAGATGTAGCGAGTGGGATGCCTCAGGATCAGTACTGGGCCTTCAACTATTTAGAATTTATATCAATGATTCGGATGAAGGGACTAAATGTATGGTTGCTAAATTTGCTGATGACACAAAGATAGGTCGGAAAGTAAGTTATGAAGAGGACATAAGAGGGTGTATTTTCCTGTTCTGCCCACCACAGGAATCATAGGGGGGGAAGAGCGGACCATGGAAAGGTCTGTTGACCTCAGGCGGGAGTTTTTGCTTTCAGGACGAGTGTGGCCAGAAAATCCCACCCAAGGCGTTTGAAAAGGGATGTAGATAGGTTAACTGGGTGGGTAACAATTTGATTGATGGAGTGAACTTGTCCAGTTTGGCAAAAAGAATGGAAAAGCAACATATTAATTAAATGGAGAGAGATTGCATAACTCGGAAGGATCTGGGTGTCCTGAATCAGGAAAAGTCGGAATTCAGTAAGTGATTAGGAAGGCAAATGGAATGTTGTCATTTTTTTACAAGGGGAAAGGAAGGTAAAAGATGTTCTGCTGCAGTTTCGCAGGGCATTGGTGAGGCCACATCTAGAGGACTGTGTACCAGTTTTGGTCGCCTTAATTAAGGAAGGATATAAATGCATTAGAAGCAGTTCAGAGAAGATTCAGTTGACTAATGCCTAGGATGGAGCAGTTATCTCACTGAGACTGTATCCCTTGGAGTTTAGAAGATTGAGTGGTAATCATCTTGAAATACAAGATCCTGAGGGAACTTGGTAGGGTGGGTACTTGTGTGTTATAGTAAGCATCTTCCTATTTGAATTCATATACTGTGGAACCCCGATTTAACGCGCCCCGATTTCGCGCGAATTCGGATATAATGCGATGAATCATTGGACCCTTTTTTTTCCGCAAAAAATTGGCAAATTCAGCGCGACCCCGATTTAGCGTGACCCCGCTTTTCTCGTGATAACATTTTATGGACCCCAACCATCGCGTTATAACAGGGCCGCACTGTACTGATATCTTGAGCGGGTATGACCATGCACGAGTGAAGTCATTGGTAGCGCTGGGTTTTGCAAGTTTAGTCTTACCACGATGGAGCTGTATAACTAGCTGCCTCTAGTTCTGAGTCCATGCTGTGGTGTATTTTTATAAGTAACGAAGATTGAATGTCGCAATGCCTTCGACCACCTTTTTGTGGCCGAGTTATCACATCTTTTTGGCAATGAGAAAATGGTAAAATAAATGGAAAACAAAATTCGAGGTTCAGCATGGCTACGAAGATTTGCACAGGGAAGGAGAGGTGAGATGATGGCCTAGTTGTATTATCGCTGGACTATTAATCCAGAAACTCAGCTAATGTTCTGGGGATACGGGTTCGAATCCTGTCATGGCAGATGATGGAATTTGAATTCAATAGAAAACAATTATGGAATTAAGAATCTACTGATGACCATAAAACCATTGTCGATTGTCAGAAAAATCCACCTGGTTCACGAAAGTCCTTTAGAGAAGGAAATTGGCCATTCTTGCCTGGCCTACATGTGACTCCAGCGCCACAGCAAGGTGGTTGACTCTCAACTATCCTTCAAAGCAAATAGGGATGGGCAATAAATGCTGGCCAGCCAGCGATGCCCATGTCCCAAGAATGAATATTAAAAAAGTGATTTTGATTTGATTTATTATTGTCACATGTATTAGTATACAGTGAAAAGTATTGTTTCTTGCATGCTATACAGACAAAACATACTGTTCATAGCGAAGGAAAGGAGAGAGTGCCGAATCTAATGTTACAGTCATAGCTCGGGTATAGAGAAAGATCAGCTTAATATGAGGTAAGTCCATTCAAAAGTCTGATGGCAGCAGAGAAGAAGCTGTCCTTGACTTGGTTGGTATGTATCCTCAAACTTTTGAATCTTTTTCCTGATGGAGGAAGGTGGAAGAGTGTGTCCGGGGTGCGTGGGGTCCTTAATTATGTTGGCTGCTTTTCCAAGGCTGCGGGAAGTACAGATAGTATCAATGGGTGGGAGGTTGGTTTGAGTGATAGACTGGGCTTCATTCACGACCCTTTGTAGTTTCTTGCAGTCTTGGACAGAGCAGGAGCCATCCCAAGCTGTGATACAACCAGAAAGAATGCTTTTTATGGTGCATCTGTAAATGCTGGTGAGAGCCGTAGTGGACATGCCACATTTCCTTAATCTTCTGAGAAAGTAGAGGCGGGGGGGGGGGGGGGGGGGGGTGGGGTTGAACCAGGACAGGTTGTTGGTGATCTGGACACCTAAAAGCTCTCCACCATTTCTACTTCGCCCCATTGATGTAGACAGGGGCATGCCCTCCACTATGCTTCCTGAAGTCGATGACTATGTCCTTCATTTTGTTGACATTGAGGGAGAGATTATTGTTGCCGTACCAGTTCACCAGATTCTCTATCTCTTTCCTGTACTCTGTCTCGTCATTGTCTGAGATCCGACCCACTACGATGGTGTCATCAGCAAACTTGAAAATCAAGTTGGAGAGGAATTTGGCCACACAGTCATAGATGTATAAGGGTTAAAGTAAGGGGATGAGGACATGGCTTTGTGGGGCATCAGTGTTGAAGATGATCATGGAAGAGGTGTTGTTGCCTAACCTTACTGATTGTAGTCTGTGGGTTAGGAAGTTCGGGATCCAGTTGCAAAGGGTGGAGCCAAAACACAGGACACGGAGTTTGGAGATGGGTTTCGTAGGAATAATGGTGTTGAAGACTGAGCTGTAGTCGATAACTAGGAGTCTGACAGGTGTCTTTGTTATGTAGGTGTAGCTAGGTGTTATCTGGTGAGTAATCTGTTTGCAACATGAGCAGCAGTCGAGGGCTCTGATCAGCGGAGTGGGTTTGAGAGTTTACTGACAACAGCATCATGACAATGTTTGGGGCTGTCCGCAAGGTTGTGGAAGAGAATGGGGACTGGACTGAATATGCGGAAAGGTTGGAATACCTTTACTTGGCAAATGGATTTGTAGATGAAGCTAAAAAGCGCTCAATTCTCCTCCGTGTGTTACAAGCTAGTGAGGAATTTAGCAACACCACAGAAACCAGGGAACATTCCATTTGCGGATTTAATTGCACTCGTTCAGAATCACCACAATCCTAAGCCCTCAGTGATTGTCCGGCGTCTCAAGTTCCATAGTCATTTTCAGAAGACAAGACAGTCTGTTTGGTGCTGAATCAAAATAACTCTCTGAACATTGTGAGTTTGGAAGAGTATCGGAGGATGTACTCCGGGATAGATTAGTCTGTGGCATTCAGCGTTGTTTGTTGGGAGAAACCACACTGACTTTCAAGAAGTCTCGAAATTTCTCAGGACATCGAAATGGCTTTCAGCAATGCAAAAGATCTTCAGAAGGCCAATGGCTGTAATCGGGTGGGTGCGATGCATCAAATAAAGAAAGAGACTGCAAGTAGAAAGGTAAAAGCAGTGGAATGTGTCAGACGTGGAGGGGCACACTGTACAAATCATTGTAAATTTATGGACACTCACCATTGCAACAAAAAGGGTCATTTAGTTAAGAAATGCAGGGTGCTAAGAGCAAGTTGAAGGCAGGGAAATTCAAATTCAAAAATTCAGCTATGCATGTCCTTGAAAGCTCAGAGCAGGGAGAGAAGCACTGTTACAATATGTTTAATGTGAGTAAGGGGTGTGCGGAGCCTATCTATACCACAGTGAGGCCAATGGAAAGCAAATCAAAATGGCCGTGAGCACGGGAGCATCTGCACCTGTAATAGGCATGAGGTGACCTGCAAGAAGACTTGTGGCTCTAAGCAGATGTCAGCCCTTATTTAGGTAGGCATCCAACTTCGGGCATACACCAGAGAGGCTATACCATTGCTTGGGGTGTTAGTGGTGGACATTGCAGACAACAGCCAAGAAGCAAGAGAACAGCTCTTGATGGTGAAAGGGAAAGGGCTGAGTTTACCAGGGCGTGACTGGCTCAATAAAATTCCGTTGAACTGGAGTGAAAGGATGGCATTCAGAAATAACCTGAGGTTTTTAAAGATGAACTGGATACCTTGCGTGACATTCCAGTTAAGTTGCTTGTTGATCCTCAGGCTACTCACCTTTTCAAGCTTGGGACAGTGCTCTATGATGTGGAGATGCCGGCTTTGTACTGGGGTAAACACAGTAAGAAGTCTCACAACACCAGGTTAAAGTCCAACAGGTTTATTTGGTAGCAAAAGCCACTGGCTTTCGGAGCGCTGCTCCTTCGTCAGGTAAGTGGGAGTTCTGTTCACAAACGGGGCACATATATGCCCTGTCTGTGAACAGAACTCCCACTCACCTGATGAAGGAGCAGCGTTCCGAAAGCCAGTGGCTTTTGCTACCAAATAAACCTGTTGGACTTTAACCTGGTGTTGTGAGACTTCTTACAGTGCTCTATGCCATGGAAGGTAAATTGAAGGGGTTGGAGCAGCAGCAGAGGCATGGGATCATTGAGCCAATTCAATTCTCTCGTTGGGCAGCTCCAATTGTTCATATTCTTATAAATGATGGTACGGTGTACATATGCAGGGATTACAAACTTACCATCAATCAGGCCTCCAAGCTGGATGTTTACCCATTGCGGACATTCTCAAAACTTGACATGAACCATGCATAGCAGCAGCTTTTGTTAGAGGAGGACTCAAAACAGCATGTCACAATCAACACTCACAAGGGTTTATTCAAATACAACCCTCTGGTTTTCAGGGTTGTCTCCAGTTTGGCAGTTTTTCAGAGGACACTGGACAATCTGTCGCAGGGGATTTCTCATGTAGTAGTTTACTTGGACAACATCCTGATCATAGTGAAAACTGAGGAGGAGAGCCTCACCAACCTGGATCAAATGTTTAAAGAGATTTTCAGAGGCAGAGCTGTGCCTGAAGCATAGTAAATGCATCTTCCAGGCACAGAGTGTGGGATATTTGGGTCACAAAGTCACAGTGCAGGCAGGGTCTGTCTCCTGTGGAAGGCAAAGTCAGAGCTATCAAGGAAGCTCCACCCTAGAAGAGGGTCCGAGCTCAGATCATTTTTGGGCATGGTAAGTTACTACGGGAAGTTTCTGCCAGACCTTTCAACAGTGTTGATGCCAACCTGCTACTTAACTAAGAAACAAAGTGAAAGCACAAAAGAAAGCTTTCAAGGCTGTGAAAGCGCCGCAGTAAGCTAATCTGCTGCTTCACTTTGATCAGGACAGAAAGCTCATTCTGTCATGCTTCGTCCTGCAGTGATGAGGCTGTACTCTCTCATCTGATGGAGGACGGGTCAGAAAAACCCATTGGGTGTGCATCACGTATGCTGACAACAGCTGAGAAGGAATGTTAGCCATTGTCTTTGCTGTGAAACTATTTCATCAGTACCTTTATGGTCATTCATTCATTGTATGTACTGACCACAAACCATTGATGAGTCTTTTCAGTGAATCCAAATGCATTCCTTCTATAGCCTCAGTGAGAATACAGCGCTGGGCTTTCACATTGTCAGCTTACCAGTATAACATCATGTACAGGGCAGTGAAGGACAATGCAAACGTAGACCCGTTGAGTCACCACTTTCCTTTACCAGACATGCTTACCAAGAAATTATTTCCTCCAGATGCAATTTCCTTGCTCGAAACACTTTCACATTCTCCAATGGATGCAAAACAAATTAAGACCGGACTGGACCCTGTTCTATCCCAGGTAAAGAGATTCCTTCGGCAGGGTTGGCCTGAGATGAGTGTGCAGGATGGTTGTATCATTTGGGGGTCCAGAGTAGTCATCCCACCCCCTGGTCTTTCACAAGACTTGGATGAAGTTCATGAGGATCACCCATGTGCCTCCCGAATGAAAAGTTTGGCCAGGTCATATGTTTGGTGGCCTAATGTGTATCAGGATTTGGAGAACAAAGTGAGATCCTGTTCTGCGTGTCAGATCAACCAAAAGATGATGCCACCAGCACCACTATGTCCATGGGAATGGTCTGATCACTTGTGGCCTAGACTTCATGTGGACTTTGCAGGGCCTTTTATGGATCATACGTTTTTAGTCATAAAAACAAATTACTGCGGATGCCGCAATCTGAAACCAAAAGAGAAAATGCTGGAAAATCTCAGCGGGTCTGGCAGCATCTGTTAGGAGAGAAAAGAGCTGACGTTTCAAATCCAGATGACCCTCGAACTCGAAACGTCAGCTTTTTTTCTCCTTACAAATGCTGCCAGACCTGCTGAGATTTTCCAATGTTTTCTCTTTTGTTTTTAATCATTGTGGACACACAATCTAAATGGTTAGAAATGCACAAAGTGAACAATATGACAGCTCTTGTCATGATTGAGAAGCCATGCTAAGTTTTTGCAATTCATGATTTACCGGATTCTCTCGTTTCTGATGACGGTTCAACGTTTACAAGTGATTTTTTTCCAAGAGTTTATGCAAAGAAATGGAATACGCCATGTGCTTACTGCGCCTTTTCATCCAACTCCAAATGGTTTTGCAGAGTGAGCTGTTCAAACACTGAAAGGAGGATCGAGGAGAATCACAGGTGATCCTTTGCGAACCAAGCTCTCTCAGTTCTTGTTCCGGTTTGTATCATGCCACAAGCAACAACAACAACTCCCACCACCTGAAGTACTGATGGGTAGAAAGTTTCACATGGATCTGCTACACCCAGATAACAGAGCGAGAGTGGAAAAGAGACAAGAGGGGAGACATGACTACCGTGATGAGAGACATTTCAACTTGAATGATGGTGGCTACGTAAGGAATTTTGGCAGTAACCAACACAGATACTCAACCTACTTCTGCACCCACAAGTCCAGCTCCACTGAAACAAGCCTCACCAGTGTCTGCTGAGTCACCAGTGATACTGTGCAGGTCACAGCGACATTGTAAAGCTGGAAGACTGATGTATAGTTGAGGCATGAGTTTCTTTGTTGTTTTCATTGAGAAATTGAAATTAATGGGGGAGATGTATTATCGTAAGAATCCTCCTATTTGAATGTATAAACTGATGTCTTTAGCAGATATGAGCATGCATGAGTGAAGTCATTGGTAGCATGGGCTTTTGGGGGTTTAGTCTTACTACGAGGGACCTGTGTAACTAGCTGCCTCCAGTTCTGAGTCCATACTGTACTGTATTTCCATATTTCTATAAGTAAAGTATATCTTTTTCCCGACAGAAGAAGGTGGCAGAGAGAATGTCTGGGGTGCGTGGGATCCTTGATTATGCTGGCTGCTTTGTCAAAGCAGCGGGAAGTGTAGACAGAGTCAATGGATGGGAGGCTGGTTTGCATGATGGACTGAGCTATGTTCAGAACCCTTTGCAGTTTCTTACAGTCTTGGTCAGGGCAGGAGCCATACCAAGCTGAGATACATCCGGAAAGGATGCTTTCTATGATGCATCTGTAAAAATTGGTGAGAGTCATAGTGGACATGCCAAATTTGTTTAGCCTCCTGAGAAAGTAGAGGCATTGGTGGGCTTTCTTAACTATAGCATCAGCGTGGAGGGACCAGGACAGATAGTTGGTGGTCTGGACACCTAGAAACATGAAGCTGTCGACCATTTCCACTTTATCACCATTAATGTAGACAGGGGCATGTTGTCCTCTATGTTTCCTGAAGTCGATGATTATCTTCCTCGTTTTACTGACATTAACAGACTCATTAATTACTTTGCAATTCAGGGTCAGATGTATATTTTGTAAAAAGGCAGAATATTTTATCATCGATAATGAGAATGGCTGTTTGTCTTTATACTGTACAATTGGTACAGTGTTTTGGGCAGTCAGTGGACTTATTTTAGAATTTTTGATGCTTGTCAAAACACCAACAAAGATGGATGCACTTTTGAGTCTAAGACACGGTTGCACTGATTGCATTTTATTGTTATTGCGTGTTTATTTTGGCTTTGGCATTTCTAGTTTCCTCCCACACTCCAAAGCTGTGCCGATTAGGTGGATTGGCCATGCTAAATTGCCCCTTAGTGTCCCAAGATGTGTAGGTTAGAGGGATTAGCAAGGCAAATACATGGGAAAGGGCCTGGGTGAGATGCTTTGTCGGAGAATTGGTGCAGACTTGATAGGTCGAATGGCCTCCTTTTGCACTGTAGGAATTCTGTGATTCTATGATTCACGCATTATTTTACACTATTGTTGGTCCTTGATGCTTCTATCTATGTATGTGTGTGTATATGTAATATATATAGAAGTTTCACAACACCAGGTTAAAGTCCAATGGGTTTATTTGGTAGCATGAGCTTTCAGAGCGCTGCTCCTTCATCACCTGAAGAAGGAGCAACGCTTTGGTAGCTCATACTACCAAATACACCTGTTGGACTTTAACCTGGTGTTGTAAGACTTCTTACTGTGCCCACCCCAGTCCAACGCCGGCATCTCCACATCATAGATATAAATATACAGTTGTTTTAATCAGTAAAGTAAATCTCATATCACTGTAACTTGTTAAATCACTTGATTCAATGGGAGCTCATGGTTGTCATTTACAGTTATAGTTGCTGGCAAGTTATCAAGTTTCTGTTATTTCCAGAATTTAATACTTTGCATCGAAAAGAAGCCCTCATTATTAAACGCTCAAAGTGTATTGAGACCGGGGCTGGAGATTCACTGGAAAGACACTCAATTCATCTAATTGTATTCAGACAATACTAGAAACACAGAGCAGCTTCCCTCTCCCACCCAAACAATGATAGGGTTCTCCTTGTCCTCACATTCCATCTCAGCAGCCTTCGTGTTCAACAAGACACTCTCCATCATTTCATCCATCTTCAGTAGGATCCCACCACCAATTACATTTTACCCTCCACTCTAAGCATCATGACGACACCCTGGGCCTTCAGTCATCACCTCCCTTCCCTATGGTAACTTTCCATGGAAGAGCAGGAGCCCCAACACATGTCTTTTTACCATCTTGCTTCACCATCCAAGGCCGTGAATACTCCTTCCAGGTGAAACAGTGATTTCTGTGTCCTTTTTTTCAATTTGGTATCATATTTTTGCTGATCAGTGTGGTCTGTTCTGCACTGGGAGACTAAACACAGATTGGTGAGTTATTTGCAGAACACCTCTATTCAGTCCACAAGCATGACCCTCAGCTTCTGGTCATCTGCTATTTTAATCCTTCACTTGCTCTCACGCTGACATCTCTGTCCTCGAGCTGCTGCCCTGTTCCACTGAAGCTCAATGTAAACACAATGTAAACACAAGCACTCAGCCTTCTGGATTCAACATTGAGTTCAACTATTTCTGACCATAATCTCTGCCTCTGTTTTGTTTCCTTTTTCTTTGCAGGCTGTGGTCCTAATTACATTTTTCTCTTCTTTTCACTTTGGATGGTAACGGTTCATCATTCTGTCATTCATATCTCCTCTGTACACTCCTTCTGTTCCCTTACTTATCCCACTACCATTTCTTCGCCATGGAACACCAATTCTAACCTCTGCCATCTTCCAGCCTGTCACAGAACTTCTCTTTTTGTTCTTTTCCTACCCTCCCCCTTTCCGTTTGCTTAAAACCTGTTACATTTCTAACTTTCCCAGTTCTAATGAAAGGTCATGGATCTAAAACGTTGACTCGGTTTTTTTCTCTCCGCTGACGCTGCGTGACCTGCTGTTTATGGATGCTGAGTTCTAGCCTCCCAGTGTTGTGCTTTTGTCTCTTATGAAAGTTAGCTCTAATACTTAATGGCAGAGCATTGTTAAACATGAGCACAGGCTGGAGACAAATGTGGTTCCGATATTATAAACCCTTGTTACTCAGGCTGGGAAAGCCTCTATGGTACCTATCAGTTCCATGTTACATTACAAACAGTGGACTGCACAGCCCATAACAATATGAAACTTTACTGTACAGTTTGATCATTGTAATTCTTGTCCTTACAAACATTTTCATTGATAAATAGAACCTTCCTGTATTCTATCCTTGGGGAAATATAGTGAATGATCTTTTTGGGAACACTAGAGGGAACCAGAACAACGTACGGACATTAAAACAGAATGTGCAGGGAAAGCTCAGCAGATCTGACAGCAACTGTGGAGAGACGGAGCCAACGTTTCAAGTTCAGTGTAACTCTTCCTCAGAATCCGATGCTGTTAGACCTGCTAAGCTTTTCCACCACTTCCATTTTTACTTCAGATTTCCAGGATCTGCAATGTTTTGTTTTTATTTCAATGTAATTGAGGTTTTTTTAAACTGCCAGTCATGGCTCAGTGCATAGCACTTGCCTCTGAGTTAGAAGGTTTTGGGTTCAAGTCCTACTCCAAAGACGTGAGAGCAAAATTGAGGCTGGCCCTTCAGTGTAGTACTGAGGAAGTGCTGCGCTGGTGGAGATGCCATCTTTCGAATGAGATGTTAAACTGAGACTCCATCTATCTGTTCTTTGGGTGGATATTAAAGATCCCTTGGCATTGTGTTGAAGATGAACAGAATTCCTGACTATCCTATCCCTCAAACTATATCACAAAAATGGATTACTTGCTCATTTTCGCATTGCTGTTTGTGGAAGATTGCAATGCTCAAATTGGCTGCCATGTTCCTTGCATTACAACAGTGACTACATTTCAAAATTGCATTTACTGATTGCTGATGCTCTGTCAATGATGGGAAAGAATGGTCCCAACACCAATCTTTGTCGAACACCACTTGCCACGAAAGAATGGAGGATTATATGATAGATTGAGGAAAGATGGGAGGAGGCTCAAGTGGAACATAAACACGTACATGTTCTGACTGGGTCGAAGAGCCTGTTTCTGTCCCATATGTCGTACATAATCCTATGTTAAGGAATGATATCAAGAAGTACTTCTTCCACACAAAAGATAGTGGAAATCTAGAAATCTCCCCTCACCCAAAAAGTCTGTAACTTACTGGGTTAATTGAAATTTCTAAGACTGAGATCAGTAGATTCTGATTAGATAAGAGAATATCAAAGTTTCTGGATGAAATGGAGTTGAGATCAGTGGATGGCCAAACACGGTCAAGGGGCAGAATGTTGTCTTCCTGTTCTTTTGTTTTCTTTTAACAGTTTATCTGTTTGCAATTCCATTTCACCTACCAATCATGCACTATAAACCAAAAATTGATTTTCTGCCTTCCGGATGCATTAATTTCTTCAGCAACTTGCCAATGTAGGGATTAGATCGAAAGTAAAAGAGTACATATGATGACCCTATTTCTCTTGCTATTATATCCAACTTCTCAAATGGAGAGGATGTTTCCACCAGTAGGAAAAACTGGAACCAGAGGGCACAACCTCGATCCTTTAAAACAGAGATGAGGAGGAATTCCTTCAGCCAGAGAGTGGTGACCCTATGGAACTCTTTGCCGCAGAAGGCTGTGGAGGCCAGGTCATTGAGTGTCTTTAAGACAGAGATAGATAGGCTTTTGATTAATAAGGGAATCATGGGTTATGGGGAAAAGGCAAGAGAATAGGGATGAGAAAAGTATCAGCCATGATTGAATAGCGGAGCAGACTCGATGGGCCGAGTGGCCTAATTCTGCTCCTATGTCTTAAATCAGGTGCATTTTCCACTTAAATCTAGTGCATAACTGACACATGATCAGCTAGAAATGTAATAAAACACCAGTTGGCATAGCTATAACCACTGTTTGCAAGTAAACTTTTGATATCTGGAAAATACCAGTCCCAAATTTAAACCCCTTAATATGGTCAATCAGGATGGTTTTGAACAGGATATTGGTATATTAGATAAACATCCAACTAACTTCCTCGTAAAAAGATTCAACCCAGGCAGCACTCCATGTTCTATTCAAAGGGCTACAGACAATTGGTTTACTGCAGTGGCTTAATGATAAATGTACTACAGATTAACCATGGAATGTCTCTACTTACTGAATGGGAAAAACCAGCGAATCAAATAGAAAGGGAAGCATATCCCTCAATCTAAGGGTGAAAGACTGATGTCAGCAGCTCATCAGAAGTCCAGCTTCTACTTGCAATTCAAATGCATAATTCTCAGACTGACTCTGACTGTGGAAAGATATTAAATTTTGCTTCCAACCTCACACTGAACCTGACTATCTCAATCGAAATAGACGGAGTCACAAATCAAGCTTTCAGATACAACTTCAATGGATTAAGTTCTCTGTGGAATAAACATACTTTGAAGTGACGCAGAAGGCCACAACCACAAGTGGTTGTCCCACTTGCCAGTTTAGCACATACTCCTTTGCTGGATATTGTAATACTGAGCTATTCCCATTTCTTAATCTCAGTGTATTTAATTGCAACTGTTTGCATTGTTATATTGCAGGAAAGGCAGATAAAAGCTGTCTTTAAATTTAAAGGATTCCTTCATTGCAATGGAAGCCACAGAACTTGCTCTCCACTTACTTTATTTCTCTGATCACAAATCACAAGCGTTGTGTTTTATCCCTCACAGCACTCATTGCATCTAATACAAGCTCCTTCACATTTTATAGTGTTATAATTCCCACTGCAACTGTACGTAGGCAAACAAATCTCAAAGTTCACTTTCTTGAACACCTGTATGTAAACAACCTCTGTTTAAGCACAGAATAATATAAATGTTTTATTACAAGAGTGCAGAGGAGATTTACCAGGATGCTGCCTGGTTTGGAGGGTAGGTCTTATGAGGAAAGGTTGAGGGAGCTAGGGCTGTTCTCTCTGGAGCGGAGGAGGCTGAGGGGAGACTTAATAGAGGTTTATAAAATGATGAAGGGGATAGATAGAGTGAACGTTCAAAGACTATTTCCTCGGGTGGATGGAGCTATTACAAGGGGGCATAACTATAGGGTTCGTGGTGGGAGATATAGGAAGGATATCAGAGGTAGGTTCTTTACGCAGAGAGTGATTGGGGTGTGGAATGGACTGCCTGCAGTGATAGTGGAGTCAGACACTTTAGGAACATTTAAGCGGTTATTGGACAGGCACATGGAGCACACCAGGATGATAGGGAGTGGGATAGCTTGATCTTGGTTTCAGATAAAGCTCGGCACAACATCGTGGGCCGAAGGGCCTGTTCTGTGCTGTACTGTTCTATGTACAAGCACATGATTTAATCTCTTTGGCAACTAGTTTCACCAAAATAAAAATTGTTGTCAAGTGTCTTCAACCTACATTGGAGACATTTGTTAGTTTCTGTAACATTAATGTTTTGAAATAGAAACAACATTTTGACACCTACATTTTTGCTATCACTTCATGGAGAGGGAATTATCTGAATATCATTATGGTACCCTCAGGAATGTTCCAAGCAGAGTTGGGAACTCTGACTCTCATGACTAAGTGTTAGATTGGCTCAATGATGTTATTTGATCAGCAAGTTGTGGCTTTAAGACCTGTTCCAAGAACTTAAGTGCATCATTTAGTGTACCCTTTCAGTGCAATACTGAGTGTGTGTACGTTCTCCAAAGGTAATATCTTTTAGATGAAGCATTAATCGAGGCTCCGAGCTGGTGCATAGTAAATAGCAAAATTCCTGTGCCACTTTCCTCAATGGAAAATTCTCCTGAAGTCCTACCCAAAATTTATCTCTATATGAACAACAACTTGTATTTATTTATGGCCTTTAAAGTAATTGTATAGAATCTCCACAGTGCAGAAGGAGGCCATTCGGCCCATCAAGTCTGCATCGACTCTCTGGAAAAGCATCTCACCCCCCCCACCATCTGCCCTATCCCCCTAATCCCACACATTTACCATGGCTAATCCACCTAACCAACACATCTTTGGACATCAAGGGGCAATTTAACATGGCCAATCTACCCTAACCTGCACATCTTTGGAATGTGGGAGGCAACCCACACAGATACAGGGAAAACGTGCACACGGACAGTCACCCAAGGCCAGAATCAAACCCAGGTCCCTAGTGCTGTGTGGCAGCAGTGCTAACCATTGTGCCACCCAAACAAAAACATCACTGAGCATCACAAGATACAGTAAGAAGTCTAACAACACCAGGTTAAAGTTCAACAGGTTTATTTGGTAGCAAAAGCCACGAGCTTTCGGAACAGGCTGTTCCTTCGTCAGGTGGGGTGGGAGTTCTGATCACAAACAGGGCACAAAGACACAAACTCAATTTACATGAATAATGATTGGAATGTGAGTCTTTACAGCTAATCAAGTCTTAAAGATACAGACAATGTGAGTGGAGAGAGCATTAAGTACAGGTTAATGCAACCGATTCCGGAGAGTAGTCCATGGTGAGTCTGATGGTGGGATGGAACTTGCTGATGTCATCATATAGTTGTTATAGACTCACCATGGACGACTCTCTGGAATCGGTTGCATTCTTAGACACACGCATCTCCATTAAGGACGGTCACCTCAGCACTTCACTGTACCGCAAGCCCACGGATAACCTCACGATGCTCCACTTCTCCAGCTTCCACCCTAAACACGTTAAAGAAGCCATCCCCTATGGACAAGCCCTCCGTATACACAGGATCTGCTCAGATGAGGAGGATCGCAACAGACACCTCCAGATGCTGAAAGATGCCCTCATAAGAACAGGATATGGTGCTCGACTCAAGGATTGACAGTTCCGACGCGCCACAGCGAAAAACCGCACTGACCTCCTCAGAAGACAAACACGGGACACGGTGGACAGAGTACCCTTCGTCGTCCAGTACTTCCCTGGAGCGGAGAAGCTACGGCATCTCCTCCGGAGCCTTCAACATGTCATTGATGAAGACGAACATCTCGCCAAGGCCATCCCCACACCCCCACTTCTTGCCTTCAAACAACCGCACAACCTCAAACAGACCATTGTCCGCAGCAAACTACCCTGCCTTCAGGAGAACAGTGACCACGACACCACACAACCCTGCCACAGCAACCTCTGCAAGACGTGCCGGATCATCGACACTGATGCCATCATCTCACGCGAGAACACCATCCACCAGGTGCACGGTACATACTCTTGCAACTCGGCCAATGTTGTCTACCTGTTACGCTGCAAGAAAGGATGTCCCCGAGGCATGGTACATTGGGGAAACCATGCAGACACTACGACAACGGATGAATGAACACCGCTCGACAATCACCAGGCAAGACTGTTCTCTTCCTGTGGGGGAGCACTTCAGCAGTCACAGGCATTCAGCCTCTGATCTCCGGGTAAGCGTTCTCCAAGGCGGCCTTCACGACACACGACAGCGCAGAGTCGCTGAGCAGAGACTGATAGCCAGGTTCCGCACATATGAGGACAGCCTCAACCAGGATATTGGGTTCATGTCACTCTATCTGTAACCCCCACAGCTTGCCTGGATGTGCAAAATCTCACTAGCTGTCCTGTCTGGAGACAATACACATCTCTTTAACCTGTGCTTAATGCTCCCTCCACTCACATTGTCTGTACCTTTAAGACTTGATTAGTTGTAAAGACTCACATTCCAATCATTATTCATGTAAATTGAGTTTGTGTCTTTGTGCCCTGTTTGTGATCAGAACTCCCACCCACCTGACGAAGGAACAGCCTGTTCCGAAAGCTCGTGGCTTTTGCTACCAAATAAACCTGTTAGACTTTAACCTGGTGTTGTTAGACTGTGTTTACCCCAGTCCAACGCCAGCATCTCCACATCATCACAAGATATACATACTTTAAATTTTACGTCTTATTTCTTTCAGATTGAGTATGAACACAATTGAGGACGAATCAGGCACAGTTACCTTGGAAACAATCAGCTCAGTAACTCTAGCCCAAGACACAGAAGGCAATCTGATCTTGCATTGCCCTCAGAACAGTAAGCTGGATCATACATTATTTTTTTCATGTTTGTTTTAAAAGAACATGTATAAGAAATGAGTTCATTTATATATTACTGGATGTGTAATATACAAATGAACTCCTTACAAATGTAATATATGTATATATGACTGGATATTATGGGACTTGATGGTTTAAGTTATAAGGAGAGGCTGGATAAACTGGGACTTTTTTCTCTGGAGCGTAGAAGGATGAGGAGTGATCTTCTAGAGGTCTATAAGATAATGAGGGGCATAGATCAGCTAGAAAGTCAATATCTTTTCCCAAAGGTAGGGGAATCTAAAGCTAGAGGGCATAGGTTTAAGATGAGAGGGGAGAGATACAAAAGTGTCCAGAGGGGCAATTTTTTCACACAGAGGGTGGTGAGTGTCTAGAACAAGCTGCCAGAGGTAGTAGTAGAGGCGGGTACAATTTTGTCTTTTAAAAAGCATTTAGACAGTTACATGGGTACGATGGGTATAGAGGGATATGGGCCAAATGCGGGCAATTGGGATTAGCTTAGGGGTTTAAAAAAAAGGACCTGTTTCCATGCTGAAAACCTCTGTGACTCTGTGTGTTGAGAGTGACATATAGTTTTAATTTTTCTCCTGTTTCTATCTCTTTTCTACTTCTCATTCTTTTCTTTATCGCATCTCTTTCTCTCCCTTTTTTGGGTGTTGGATGGTTTAGCCAAGAAGACAAATGCTGCAGATTATTTTTCTAAGTGCATGATGTTAGGGAAAGATCCAGTTAGTCACAAGCCATCAAATTGTAAATACCTTCTGGGCCACAGACAGAATGGAAGGGAAAACTGTGAATATCCTGTTTTATTTAAATTGCAAATACTGCTGTTTATTCTTGCAGAGTTTTAACTCAGACCCTATAGGGAATAATGAACAAAGAACAAAGAAATGTACAGCACAGGAACAGGCCCTTCGGCCCTCCAAGTCTGTGCTGATCATGATGCCCTAACTAAACTTAAACCTTCTGTCCTTACTCGACCGTATCTCTCTATTCCCTCTCTATTCATGTACCCATCCAGATGCCTCTTACATATTGCTAATGTGCCTGCTTCCACCACCACCTCTGGCAGCGAGTTCCAGACACCCACCACTCTCTGCATGAAAAACCTCCCTCCCCCTTAAACATTTCCCCTGGTCACTGCATTTATTCCAGCACCCAGGCCTCAGAAAAGCTCCTGCATGCTCACTCTGCTGAGACCCCAAACCTCACCAGCAACTGGAACTCTCTTCTGTCCACCCAGACCCTGAGTCCCAATTGGTTGCCACCTCTCTCCATGCACCAAGGACTAGAATCATCGATGATTACGAGCGTCCTACCATACAACGTGATGTGTCATTCTAGCCTCTGAAATATCAGCTAGCCAGGACAACAGTAACTAGGTGCTAGGAAGGTTCATTGAAAATGTAACAGGTTACATTTAGAATTATAGAATAGAATCATAGATTACAGCAGGAAAGGAGACCATTCACTGTGTTGTGACCGCGCCAACTCTCTTCAAGAGTAATTTAGCTAGCCCCACTCCCCAAACCTGTCACTATAGCCCTGTATTTTTTTTTCTTTTCAGTACTTATCCAATTCCCTTTTGAATTTTTTTATTCATTCGTGGGGCATAAGCATCGCTGGCTGGCCAGCATTTATTGCCCAGCCCTAGTTGCCCTTGAGAAAGTGGTGGTGAGCTGTTGCCTTGAATTGCTGCAGTCCCTATGCTGTGGGTTGACCCACAATGCCATTAGGAAGGGAATTCCAGGATTTTGACCTGTTGAATCTGCTTCTGCCACACTCTGGGCAATGCATTCCAGAGATCATAGCAGGCCTTCCCTTTGCGTCATTACCAGTTCTTTAAGTCTATGTCCTCTCTTGACTCCTCCACCAACGGGAACATTTCTTGCTATCTACCCTGCCTGGGGTAGCGATGGAGTGTGGGCTGGGGAAAGATGAGGGGCAGCTGCTGAGGAGGGTGAGGGTCAGGTCCTCAGTGGTTTTGTGGAGACCCACAAAAAAATGACATATAATTCTGACCATTTGCTGATCAGAATGATTCAGTGTGTGCTATGCAAGCAATGTTAGTTCAGGCTGATCATTTTGGGTTAATAAAAAGATGCCGACTACTCACCCCAGCCCTGGAGGGTGAAGACCAAAGTATGGTGTTCGAGTGAAACAGGATTAGAGGGGCCAGGGAACAATTGAAATATTGGTACACAGACGTAATTGTGAAGTCATATGTTTAATTTAATATTCACATTTTTCATATTTAAATTGTGAACCTGGAAATGGTAAAATGCTGAAAAGGGGATTGTGAAGCCCAAATTTTGCTTTACCTTTCAAAATATAGAGAGAAGAATTAGCGCTGAGGGGGTCTTTTAATTGAAGAAAAGTCAAAATATGTTTGTAAAAAGTTAATTGAACTGAAAACTTACCTAGGGAGAAATCATCATTGTTGGCACAGTGTTTTATGGGATATTCTCGCAGTAGACTGCGGCTGTAGACATCATTAGCGAGGCTCACATTTATTGCTAATAATAATAAATTATTATTATTAATAATTACCCTTGAGGAGCTGGTGGTGCTTAATTGTAAAAAGACAAGTTTATCGAGGCAAAATGCATCCTTCATAAAAATATGACTGCCAATGGTGGAGTGAAGGGCAGACAAGCACAAAAAGGCCAAGTTGGAGGAATAGAGCTTGGGGGTGGGAGCGGGAAGAGATGCTAAGAATAAGGAGGAACAGGGTCATAAAGGAATGAAAACATGAGGATAAAAATGTTAGAGTAACAGGAGTTAGAAGAGGCCAACAATGGCAGAGTGATTGGCAAATGGGACTTCCTCCAAGACAGCATATGAACAGCAGAGTTGAGGGTGGAGGATGGGAGGCTGTCTTGAGGGACAGCATTGGAGTAACCAAGTCTGGAGATATAGAAGACATGGATGTGGTTTTCAGCAGCACATGGGCTGAAGTAAGTGAGGAGTTGGGAGATGTTACAGAGGTGAAGGAAGGCAGTCTTTATGATGGACAAGATATGTGGTTGGAGTCTTTTAAACAAAACATTCATGGTTTTCATTTTTAACAAATTCAGTTACCCCTCAGCTTCTGGACTTGCTGTTCCTTGCAGCAGTGAAGCAGGGCTCAGAAACAATATGTGCTGACATGCTCTCTGAATGTTCATTTAATTCAGAGAAGAAAAACCTGCAAGCTGGAGGCAAAATTGTGAGGGGAGTGATTTGCTGTGATTAACATGGACACTGGGCTATCAAAACAATTACCTTGATTGTAAGAATAGTCAGCTAAGACCAACCGTATAATTTAAATGACAACCAAGTTCCTCAAATTCAATAGAAGAGATGGACTATCTGTAAATCCAGAGGTTTAACACTCTGTACTGGTGAGAATAAGAATTTTATAATTATATAGTTTATATTGGTTTTTCAGGGTATAACTGTTTTTACTGTTAAATTCACACCAACTTTACAAATTTTTTTTCACATTTGACTTTGTTCTTATGATTAGTTGCAAGTTTTACCAATATTACATTTAAGCCAATTAGGTGCATGTACAACAAAGTATTTTGAGTGTAAAATGGGTTGATATTTAAGGTGTGACATTGTGGAGGAACACATTCCAGTTTACATGACAAATTGTTTTATATTGATCGATTAGATGCAATGAAATCCACAATCATCCAAATGTAATGATAAAATTGCTGAAGCTAAATTCTGCTCTCAAGTTTAGGCTTATTTATTAGTGTCACAAGTAGGCTTACATTAACACTGTAATGAAGTTACTATGAAAATCCCCTAGTCGCCACACTTCAGCGCCTGTTTGGGTACACTGAGGGAGAATTTAGCATGGCCAATGCCCCTAACCAGTACGTCTTTCAGACTGTAATAGTCCCTTTATACTGATTAATATAATTCGGTTATGTGAATCAGTATATTTCTGCTGCTGTATAGGCACCAGAAACATCATCACATTTTTTTTGTATGTCATGAGCAACCAGTCAGCAACTGATTTAGCGCACGGAGTTATCTTTTGTCCTCTTGCAATTCTTGTTTATCAACATGACAGGTGAATATCATTGTGCAAAAAGGTTTTCGCCTTGAACACTGTCAGCCTGATTTATGCTGCACAGCTAACCTATCAGCTTCTGTACCACTTCAGGACAACCTCCAGATCTGTTATGGATCATGCTATGATCCTGGACCAGGCGCCCTAGTTTTTGGTGTGACCCAGTTCAGGACTAATTGCCTTTTGTTTAAAGTAGACAAAATTTGAGATTCAAGACAGTTGCTAAGATTCCACAAGATTTTAAACAAATAAAAATAAACTTTACAAAGTCAAAAAAATAAAACTATTCACAGCATCTATCTCGTACTTTAACATTCAGGGTTAACATTCAGAGCGGCACGGTAGCACAGTGGTTAGCACTGCTGCTTCACAGCTCCAGGGACCTGGGTTCGATTCCTGGCTTGGGTCACTGTGTGGAGTTTGCACATTCTCCTCGTGCCTGCGTGGGTTTCCTCCGGGTGCTCCGGTTTCCTCCCACAGTCCAAAGATGTGTGGGTTAGGTTGATTGGCCATGTTAAAATTGCCCCTTAGTGTCCTGAGAAGCGTAGGTTAGAGGGATTAGCGGGTAAATGTGTAGGGATATGGGGGTAGGGCCTGGTGGGATTGTGGTCGGTGCAGACTCGATGGGCCAGATGGCCACTTTCTGCACTGTAGGGTTTCTATGATTCTAATATAAGGTACAAGTGAATTGACAGGAAAACACACAGGTTGCACAATAAATGGAAGATGCAACCAAGACAGATACCACAGATTTTTCAACCAACCAGATTCAATAACACTGTGAGTGAACCAATCTCATTAAAACTTTGTCTCTCTCACAAGGATTCCAGTCTTCGCCATTAAAGATCTTGGCCTCCAAAAGTCACTCTAGCTGGGCGATCTCAACAACGGTCAGTTTTGCAGGGTTTCAGTTTCATCTCCTGAGACTCGGGTACCCTGGATTCCCAAGCCTGCACTCCAGCATCCACTCACAAGCACAACCTAAGACCTTCAGTCTTACTGTGCAGAATGCTACTGCTCCAAAGGCTTACCTTCACCCCAATTGTCCACATCACACTGTCTCCAAACTTCCGCTCCCTCCTTCGATCACCAGGGCTTTTCCTGAGCCCTCTTAGATTGCAAGGGCTTGTCCTGCACACTCTCCACTTAAGGTCTGCCAATTGCAGCCCTATTTGCAATTGGAATCTTTTTTTTTGCTTCTGTCTTTCTACTTGTTAACTGGAACTCCTCTCTGTACCCTGCGTGGGACTCCTTTCCAATCATGGCCCTCTGCTCTTGCTTACATGATTGGGGTTTTCGTGCCATTGTCTTTGATGCAGGTGCACTGGGCCTGTCCTTGGCCCAAAGAACTCTAAAAATGCTGAATTGCGCATGTGCCGCCCACTGCTGCCCCACACATGCACAAAACTCCTAAAGCTGTCAAGACTTGGATGTTGTAGCAGTCATCTCTCCCCGGGTTTCCTTCAGGTGCTCCGGTTTCCTCCCACAGTCCAAAGATGTGCAGGTTTGATGTATTGGCCATGCTAAATTGCCCCTTGTGTCTCAAGTTGTGATAGTAAAGTGGATTAGGAGTTGCAGGGATCAGGCGTGGAGTGGCGGTGTGGGCCTGGGTATGATTCAGAGTCAGTGCAGACTCAATTGGCCAAATGGCTTCCACCTGGACTCCAGGGATTCTATGGTAGAGCCAGCTACTAAGACCAAGGTAACTTGTTTGTCTTTGCGATTTCCCCATTCCTTGTGGGAAAGAAAATCTCCCCCTCCCTGCGGGAAAGATTTGTTGCCTGTCAGCGTCTCACTCATTGTGGGAATATATAATTTGGTCTGAATCAAAGATGGTTATGATGATGTATCCTTCTATCACTAATACACTGTCATTCCTGCTGCTTATATTTAATATTTCTGTATCATTCATGATTTGATTTATTATTGTCACTTGTATTAGTATACAGTGAAAAGTATTGTTTCTTGCGCGCTATACAGACAAAGCATACCGTTCATAGAGAAGGAAAGGAGCGGGTGCAGAATGTAGTGTGACAGTCATAGCTAGGGTGTAGAGAAAGATCAACTTAATGCAAGATAAGTCCATTCAAAAGTCTGACAGCAGCAGGGAAGAAGCTGTTCTTGAATCGGTTGGTATGTGACCTCAGACTTTTGTATCTTTTTCCCAAAGGAAGAAGGTGGAAGTGAGAATGTCCAGGGTGCGTGGAGTCCTTAATTATAATGGCTGCTTTACCGATGCAGCGGGAAGTATAGACAGAGTCAATGTCTATAGGAGGCTGGTTTATGTGATGGATTGGGCTACATTCACGACCTTTTGTAGTTCCTTGCGGTCTTGGGCAGAGCAGGAGCCATACCAAGCTGTGATACAACCAGAAATAATGCTTTCTATGGTGCATCTGTAAAAGTTGGTGAAAGTCGTAGCTGAGATGCCAAATTTCCTTAGTCTTAGAAAGGAGAGGCCTTAGTGGGCTTTCTTAACTATAGTGTCAGCATGGGGGGAGCAGGACAAGTTGCTGGTTATCTGGACATCTAAAAACCCTTTCTACTTCGTCCCTGTTGATGTAGACAGGGGCATGTACTCCTTTACGCTTCCTAAAGTCAATGACAATCTCCTTCGTTTTGTTGACATTGAGGGAGAGATTATTGTTGCCGTACCAGTTCACCAGATTCTCTATCTCATTCCTGTACTCTGTCTCGTCATTGTTTGAGATCCGACCCACTATGGTGGTGTTGTCAGCAAACTTGAAAATCGAATTGGAGGGGAATTTGGCCACACAGTCATGGGTGCATAAGGAATATTGTAGGGGGCTGAGAGCACAGCCTTGTGGAGCACCGGTGTTGAGGATGATCATGGAGAAGGTGTTGTTGCCTATCCTTATTGATTGTGGTCTGTGAGTTAGGAAGTTTAGGATCCAGTTGTAGACAGAGGTGCCAAGTCCCAAACGGAGTTTGGAGATGAGTTTCGTGTTGAATGCTGAGCTGTAGTCAATAGGAGTCTGACAAAGGTGTCCTTGTTATCTAGGTGTTCCAGGGTTGAGTGCAGGGCCAAGGAAATGGCATCTGCTGTGGACTTGTTGCGGCAGTAGGCAAACTGTAGTGGACCCAGATAGTCCGGGAGGCTGGAATTGATTCGTGCCATGACTAACTTTTCGAAGCACTTCATAATGATGGATGTCAGAGCCACCATACGCTAGTTATTAAGGCACGCTGCTTGGTTTTTCTTAGGTACCGGGATGATGGTCATCTTCTTGAAGCAGATAGGGACCTCAGATTGTTGTAAAGAGAGGTTGAAGATGTCTGTGCATTCCTCCAGCTGATCCGCGCAGGATCTGAGTGCATGTCCGGGTACCCCATCTGGGCCAGTTGCTTTCCTTACTGATAATAAGGGTTACCTAAGATTTACTACATTATTTTTCCTGTTACGCTACAAGAAGTACTTTTTGTCTCTATCGAATGTAGATTTAGACTGTGAGGACAATCAAGAACCTCTGCACAAAAGGCTTTGTTTGTCGACTGAAGATGAAGCGAGTCTTGAATCCACGGGTATTGCTGGTCCGTTTGCAGCTGTACAGTCTGTGGTTACACTTCCAAGTAAGATCATTACAAATATTTGCTACAATTCATGAATGTTTGTTCATTTCATCTAGTGTAGTTGTGCCTTTAACTTGCTGTAATAATCAAATAATGACTCTCAATTATTCTGCCTGTTGCAATTAAGGGTCAGTTTGTGCAAACTGCCAGTGCACTGGTGTTCTGTAATCAGCTACGCTTCAAGTCTGCTGCATTCTTTTCGAAACACTATTTTCAAAATTATAGATCATGAAAAACCTGATTGTGACAAAGGTTGAAAATGCTCATGAAGCTTAGCATTTTTATTTTTAAAAAAACTTATTTTGCAAAGCATGTTTCCTATTGGCATGATATAAATATGAAATTTCCAGCTATTTTGTGCAGTGTAATAACAGAATAATTTTGCTAAGGTTTGTTATGTGAGGATTATCTATTCCCAATTCTAACTCCTTTTAGCACCGGATTCAGTATGAAAGCATTGCTGCTTCTGGATGCATCATGGGAATAATATAGGGAATTACAAAACCAATTTGTAGACAATTAGAGTCAGAGTCATAGAGGTTTACAGCATGGAAACAGGCCCTTCGGCCCAACTTGTCCATGCCGCCCTTTTTTAGCCCTCAAGCTAATCCCAATTGCCCGCATTTGGCCCATATCCCTCTATACCCATCGTATCCATGTAACTATCTAAATGCTTTTTAAAAGATAAAATTGTACCCGCCTCTACGACTACCTCTGGCAGCTTGTTCCAGACACTCACCACCCTCTATGAAAAAATTGCCCCTCTGGACACTTTTGTATCTCTCCCCTCTCACCTTAAACCTCTGCCCTCTAGTTTTAGACTCCCCTACCTTTGGGAAAAGATGTTGACTATCTACCTTGTCTATGCCCCTCATTATTTTATTGACCTCTATAAGGTCACCCCTCAGCCTCCTACGCTCCAGAAGAAAAAGTCCCAGTCTATTCAGCCTCTCCCTATAACTCAATCCATCAAGTCCCGGTAGCATCCTAGTAAATCTTTTCTGCACTGTTTCTAGTTTAATAATATCCTTTCTATAATAGGGTGACCAGAATTGCACACAGTATTCCAAGTGTGGTCTTATACAACTTCAACAAGACGTCCCAACTCCTGTATTCAATGTTCTGACGAATGAAACCAAGCATGCCGAATGCCTTCTTCACAACTCTGTCCACCTGTGACTCCACTTTCAAGGAGCTATGAACGTGTACTCCTGGATCTCTTTGTTCTGTAACTCTCCCCAACGCCCTACCATTAACTGAGTAAGTCCTGCCCTGGTTCAATCTACCAAAATGCATCACCTCGCATTTGTCTAAATTAAACTCCATCTGCCATTCGTTAGCCCACTGGCCCAATTGATCAAGATCCCGTTGCAATTGGAGATAACTTTCTTCGCTGTCCACTATGCCACCAATCTTTGGTGTCATCTGCAAACTTACGAACCATGCCCCCTATATTCTCATCCAAATCATTAATATAAATGACAAATAACAGTGGGCCCAGCACTGATGCTTGAGGCACACCGCTGGTCAGAGGCCTCCAGTTTGAAAAACAACTCTCTACAACCACCCTCTGGCCACCCAACGCCAGCATCTCCACCTTCTGTCAAGAAGCCAATTTTAGATACCTCACCCTGGATCCCGTGAGATTTAACCTTATGCAACAACCTACCATGTGGTACCTTGTCAAAGGCCTTGCTAAAGTCCATGTAGACAACATCAACTGCACTGCCCTCATCTACCTTCTTGGTTACCCCTTCAAAAAACTCAATTAAATTTGTGAGACATTTTCCACTCAAAGCCATGCTGACTGTCCCTAATCAGTCCTTGCATCTCTAAATGCCGGTAGATCCTGTCTCTCAAAATACCTTCCAACAATTTACCCACCACAGATGTGAGGCCTACTGGCCTGTAGTTCCCAGGCTTTTCCCTGTAGCCCTTTTTAAACAAAGGCACAACATTCGCCACTCTCCAATCTTCAGGCACCTCACCCGTGACTATCGATGATTCAAATATCTCGGCTAGGGGACCCGCAATTTCCTCCTTAGCCTCCCACAGCGTCCTGGGATATACCTCATCAGGTCCTGCAGATTTATCTACCTTGATGCGCTTTAAGACTTCCAGCACCACCTCCTCTGTAATATATATACTCCTCAACTCATCACTATTTATTTTCCAAAGTTCCCTAACACCCATGCTTTTCTCAACAGTAAATACTGATGAGAAATATTCATTTAGGATCTCGCCCATCTCTCGTGGATCCGCACATAGATGACCTTGTTGATCCTTAAGAGGCCCTACTCTCTCCCTTGTTACTCTTTTGCCCTTTATTTATTTGTAGAAGCTCTTTGGATTCTCCTTTGCCTTATCTGCCAAAACAATTTCGCCCTCCTGATTTCTCACTTAACTCTCCTCCTACACCCCTTCAAGAGATTCACTTGATCCCAGCTGCCTATGCACGTCATGTGCCTCTTTCTTCTTCTTGACCAGGGCCTCAATATCCCGAGTCATCCAGGGTTCCCGACTTCTGCCAGCCTTGCCCTTCACTCTAAGAGGAATGTGTTTACCCTGAACCCTGGTTAACACACTTTTGAAAGCATGCCACTTACCAGACATCCCTTTGCCTTCCCACAGACTCCCCCAATTAACTTTTGAAAGTTCCTGCCTGATACCATCAAAATTGGCCTTGCCCCAATTTAGAATTTTAACTTTTGGGACAGAGCTATCATTCTCCATAGCTATCTTAAAACTAATAGAATTATGGTCACTGGTCCCAAAGTGATCCCTCACTAACACTTCCATCACCTGCCCTTCCTTATTTACCAAGAGGAGGTCAAGTTTTGCCCCCTCTCTAGTTGGGCCATCCACATACTGAATGAGAAATTCCTCCAGAATACACTCAACAAATTTCTCTCCATCCAACCATCTAATACTATGGCTGTCCCAGTCAATGTTGGGAAAATTAAAATCTCCGACTATTACCACCCGGTGGCACGGTAGCACAGTGGTTAGCACTGCTGCTTCACAGCTCCAGGGACCTGGGTTCAATTCCCGGCTCGGGTCACTGTCTGTGTGGAGTTTGCACATTCTCCTCGTGCCTGTGTGGGTTTCCTCCGGGTGCTCCGGTTTCCTCCCACAGTCCAAAGATGTGCGGGTTAGGTTGATTGGCCATGATTTTAAAAAAGATTTGCCCCTTAGTTTCCTGAGATGCGTAGGTTAGAGGGATTAGTGGATAAAATATGTAGGGATATGGGGGTAGGGCCTGGGTGGGATTGTGGTCGGTGCAGACTTTCTGCACTGTAGGGTTCTATGATTCTATGATTTTTCTTGGAGCTTTCTGTAATCTCCTTACATATTTGCTCCTCAATTTCCCTATTTGATCCTCAATCTCCCAATTATTGGAAGTGACAGGGTAAATTGTAAAGGGGCAGCGTAGATCTTACAAATCTGAAGGGGGCAGTTGAGTGAAGAAAAAACAATCATTAAAAGTAACATAAAAGCAAATTACTGCGGATGCTGGAATCTGAAACCAAAAGAGACAATACTGAAAAATCTCAGCAGGTCTGACGACATCTGTAAGGAGAGAACATAAGAACTCAGGGCAAGAGTAGGCCATCTGGCCTCTCGAGCCTGCTTCGCCATTCAATAAGATCATGGCTGATCTTTTCGTGGACTCAGCTCCACTGACCCGCCCGCTCACCATAACCCTTAATTCCTTTACTGTTCAAAAATCTACCTATTCTTGCCTTAAAAACATTCAATGAGATAGTCTCAACTGCTTCACTGGGCAGGGAATTCCACAGATTCACAACCCTTTGTGTGAAGAAGTTCCTCCTCAACTCAGTCCTAAGTCTGCTCCCCCTTATTTTGAGGCCATGCCCCCTAGTTCTAGTTTCACCCGCCAGTGGAAACAACCTCCCTGCTTCTAGCTTATCTAATACCTTCATAATCTTATATGTTTCTATAAGATCTCCCCTCATTCTTCTGAATTCCAATGAGTATAACCCCAGTCTACTCAGTGTCTCCTCATAAGCCAACCCTCTCAACTCCGGAATCAACCTAGTGAATCTCCTCTGCACCCCCTCCAGTGCCAGTATATCCTTTCTCAAGTAAGGAGACCAAAACTGTACGCAGTACTCCAGGAGTGACCTCACCAGCACCTTATACAGTTGCAACATAACCTCGCTGTTTTTAAACTCCATCCCTCTAGCAATGAAGGACAAAATTCCATTTGCCTTCTCAAATACCTCTGCACCTGCAAACCAACTCCTTGTGATTCTTGCACAAGGACACCCAGGTCCCTTTGCACAGCAGCATGCTGCAATTTTTTATCATTTAAATAATAGTCCATTTTGCTGTTATTCCTACCAAAATGGATGACCTCACATTTACCAACATTGTACTCCATCTGCCAGACCCTCGCCCATTCACTTAGACTATCTATTTGCCTTTGCAGACTTCCGGCGTCCTCTGCACACTTTGCTCTGCCACTCACCTTAATGTCACCTGCGAATTTTGACACACTACACTTGGTCCCCAACTCCAAATCATCTATGTAAATCGTAAACAATTGCGGTCCCAACGCTGATTCCTGAAACACACCCCTAGTCACTGATCGCCAACCAGAAAAACACCCATTTACCCCCACTCTTTGCTGACGTTTCGAGTCCAGATGACCCTTTGTCAAAGCTAAAGGGCATAGAAAGTGGGAGATATTTATACTGCAGGGGGAGGGAATGAAAGATGAGTCATAGCCACAGAAACCAGGGGAAAGGCTGCTAATAGCTGTCCACAGAGAAAATAAAGGATGTGAATGGCCAAACGGCTCAACGCAAACTGGAGGAACAGCATCTCATCTTCCAGCTAGGCACTTTACAGCCTTCCGGTCTCAACATCGAATTCAACAACTTCAGATGATTTGCTCGACCCCACATCGTCCCCCTTTGTTTTCATTCTATTCATTTAATTAAAACTGACATGGTAAGTTTTAAAGGAGCATTGCAAAGGTGTGGTAGGTTAGGTGGAATGGCCGTGGTAAGTGCACGGGGCTAGGGCAAAGGGGAGGGCCTGGATAAGATGCATTTTCAGAGAGTTGGTGCAGACTCGATGGGCCAAATGGCCTTCTGCTGCATTGTAGGGATTCGATAGTACTTTACTCCGAAGTTGAACGCCGATGCTGGAATTTTACCGGCATGCCTGCCCAAAGCTCGTGAGATCGCATCCGAGGTCAACGAAGAATGCTGTTCTGCGAACCCCACCCTCCCCAATAAAATCAGGGCCCTAGACTTTATATTTCTCCTTCCATACCCCTTCTCTCTCCCTCACAAATCTTGCTCCTGTTTAAAGGATTACTCCAAAATAGCGCAGTCTTTGCCTTTGCCAGTAATGACCCTGCAAGGAAAACTCCGCAGTACCCACTATCATAATCAATGCTGTTCAAGCAGCAGGAATAAACCATAGCAATTTGATTTTTAATTTTCAGAATTTACTTGTTTTTCAATTCCTCTGCTATTATTTTCTGGACCTTTATGGATATTTTGTGGTAACAGTTTCAGACAACGATCAAAGTTTTGAGGTGACCATGACCGGAGGGGCAGTGTCTGAGCTGACTCATGCAACTGAAATTGAAGATAGTGAAACTATTACTCGGATACAGGTAAGTGTTCATTCTAAATAATGCCTCCTGTTCCAAACTCATTAAAAAAAGCCCAGGAATTTAAATATTAACCTATCTTCAGTAAATCTCCGTTCCCTTACCATTGTCACCTACTTATTCTCCTATTTCAAAGCTATAAAGGATTAATCTATATATTAAAGTGTGGGCGATGGGGCAAATAATTTTTACCAGAGACTTTGTCGATCTAAGCTTAAATTCTATGATCAGACATAAGGTGATCTTCAAAAAGTCACTGTTTTGTGATGTCATTGCTACAGTTTTAGCTTATTAAGGTTGAAGACAAATTTTAAGTTTATTTATTAGTGTCACAAGTAGGCTTACATTAACACTGCAATGAAATTACTTTGAAAATCCCCTAGTCGCCACTTTCCGGCACCTGTTCGGGCACACAGATGGAAAATTTACCATGACCAATACACCTAACCAGCATGTCTTTGGGCAACACGGTGGCACAGTGGTTAGCACTGCTGCCTCACAGCGCCAGGGACCCGGGTTCGATTCCTGGCTTGGGTCACTGTCTATGTGGAGTCTGCACATTCTCCCCGTGTCTGCGTGGGTTTCCTCCAGGTGCTCCAGTTTCCTCCCACAGTCTGAAAGACATGCTGGTTAGGTGCATTGACCCGAACAGGCGCCGGCGTGTGGTGACTAGGGGAATTTCACAGTAACTTCTTTGCAGTGTTAATGTAAGCCTTACTTGTGACCTGGAGGAAACTCATGCAGACACGGGGAGAATGTGCAGACTTCACACACACAGTGACCCAACCCGGGAATTGAGCCCGGGTCCAGGCAGCTAAGCAAAGGATGAGCTGTTCAATTCTGCCTCCCTGCTGAATATACCATGGTCTTGTGGAAAGAGATTTAACTGTAAAGAGGACATTTCTTCTTCGACAAAAAAATCAGCCCTCTCCCCTTTTATTTGTTACCTTATACTCAGAGCACTTTTACTTCTGAAGCTTCCCAAACTTCCCCAAACCAAAGACTTGAACTTGTAGCCTAGATTGACACTCCTCTGGTACTGTCGTTTGGCTAACTGGAGGCTCGGTTTGCCCTTTCAGTTGGAACTTGAATATCACACAGCTGTTTTCGATTAGGAGCAGTGGAGTTATCCTGATACCCTGACAAACATAATCCCTCAAGCAACACAAATTAAAGCAGTGAGTCATTTATCTCATTGTCTCCAGGGCTTTATTATGCACTTATTGGCTGCCACATTTCCCTACTTTATAACTGGTTTTTTTCATGTCTTGAGGTCACGCATGGCACTGTATAAATTCACTTTCTTTCCTTATTTCTTGTTTGTATGGTGTAGATTTTGCACAATGAAGATCAAATGGAGGGCATTTCTCCCCAAAACAGTGAAGATTTGGATCCTGTTAGCCAGGCATGGTTTACAACGAAAGAAGATAAAGACACACTCCAGAACAAAGGTAGGAATATTGTGTAGCTCCCAGAATAGATTATATGCTTTCTGGTGGTAAGCTTAACAAGTATTATCAACTAAAGTGACTTTTAAGGGGTGTCTGGACAAATACATGAATAGGATGGGAATAGAGGGATATGGTCCCCGGAAGGGTAGGGGTTTTAGTTCAGACGGGCAGCATGGTCGGTGCAGGCTTAGAGGGCCGAAGGGACTGTTCCTGTGCTGTAATTTCTTTGTTCTTTGTAAACTAAACTAATCCAATCATGAAAAATGGTAAGCAAATCATGAGTTCTGTTCAAAGTGTTTTTTTGTCATATTAATACTGAGACAAATGATTGTTTGATAGGCTGTTATAATCATGGGCTTGTCAGTGAAATACAGGACATTTTATTGACCCGTCTACCATTACCTATCTTTGTGTTTTATCGGAATGAGAAATGTGCATTTATCGGGGGGTTTTTTCGATTTGGCAAAAAATCCAAACTGATTACGACACCAAAATGTGTAAAATTAAACTGTGAAACTCCCACAACGCAGCATTGTGATAATGGTCGGATCATCATCTTTTTGTAATGTTGATTGAGGAATTAATACTTGCCGGGACACCAGGGGTAATACCCCTGCACTACTTCAAAATAGTGCCATGGGATCATTTACATCCTTACATGCAGTCAAACGGAACCGTAGTTTATGTTTCATCCGAAAGACGGCACCTCCAACAGTGGGGCACACCCTCAGTACCGTGTAGTGTCAGCATCGATTTTTCTACACAAGCTCGTCAATGGAACTTGAATCCAGTTAACAGAGTTATTTAAAATTAAATATAGAAGTGAGGCTGGAATCAGAGAATGACATTGTAATGTGGTCATCTGTTTACTTTTGTTACAATATTTTGGGTATCTTGTAGAATCCCTATAATGCAGACAGAGGCCATTTGGCCCATCGGGTCTGCACCAACTCTTCAAAAGAATGTTCTACTCGGGCCCTCCCTGGGCCCTATCCTTCATACCCGCATAATTACCCTGGCTAATCCACCTAACCTGCACATCTTTGGAGTTGGGAGAAAACTGGAGCACCTGGAGGAAACCCAAACAGACACGGGGAGAATGTAGAAACTCCACCCACACAGTCACCTGAAGCCAGATTCGAACCTGGGTCTCTGGCGCTGTGAGGTAGCAGTGCTAACCAATGTACCACCATGCCGCCCCATGTATACTTGTAAATACCACATATACGCCAGAATTCTACCGCCCTGCTCACCCTGGAATCAGAGTGGACAAGGGGCAGATAACAGAAATGAACGTTGACCTCAGGCAGGAATACATAATATACAAATGCAGCATACATTCAACCCAAGCTTGTGTAAGATGAGGAAAATGTATGCTGCATTCTGTTGTGCATGGTTACAGTGATTTATCTTGTAATGATGGTTTATTGCATTATTTAGTTCCTTTGCGTATTTATTTAAATGTAACTTATTCTCCAGCCCACTTTTCAGGTCTGTCTGTGTCTTGCACCATTGTGTAAATAGGAGGCAGCCAGTGACCTGCTTAGAGCCACCAGCCAGTGTTACTCTTGAGCAACTTGCTGGGAAATACCCAAAAAGAGCCTTCTGTATTGTCTTTTACTTTTTGTTTGCCCTGCTCCTTGGCAGCTAGTCCCTCTTTTGTGTTTCTCCTGATTGCATTGCCAAGTCTGGAAATTTGATGTGGAAATTGTTAACATGAAGCTGTGACCTGTTACTCACTTTAGGGCTATTTAAATATTTTGAAATTTTGCACTTGTTTTTAACAGGTCACAAGTGGAAACAAGGAATGTGGTCAAAGGAGGAAATAGACATTTTAATGAGTAACATTGAAACCTACCTACAGGTGAGGAACAATGAAAAACAATTATAGTATTATTCCCGGCCATTGTTTATATCATTCATTCTTTCTCTTGACTGTTCTCGGCTGTTCTTTTCTATTGCCCGCCTATTCTTGTCGCCCTTATGTCACCTTTCACTTCTCCCCTTTTACTTTGCTCAGCCTATCTGTTATTAAAACACTCATGTGTACCTTTGTCATCTCCTCCTCTGTTCCCCTGGATGTTCTTTGATGCTCCAATCTCTATAAACTTCAGCTTATTCAAAAGACTGATGCCTGCATCCTTTTCCCCACCAAGTCCCAGTTGCCAATCACCCTTGCGTTACATTAATTCCCAGTCCTTGGGTTTATTTTCCTTACTGGCCTCATCCCTTCTGTACTTTCTAATCTGTTCCAGCACTGCTGGATCCCCGGGTCTGCTCCTTTTGACTTTAGACTCCTGCACGTACACCCCCACACCTTTGCATCACCCATCCTGGCACAGTGGTTAGCACTGCTGCCTCACATCATCAGGGACTTGGGTTCAATTCTGGCCTTGGGTGACTGTGTGGAGTTTGCACGTTCTCCCCGTGTCTGTGATTTCCTCCGGGTGCTCTGGTTTTCTCCCACAGCCCAAAGATGTGCAGGTTAGGCAGATTGGCCATGCTAAATTGCCTCTTAGTGTCTCAAGATGTTTGGGTTAAGGGGATTAGTGGGGTAAATATGTTACAGGGATAGTGCCCGAGTAAAATACACCTTCAGAGTCGGTGTAGATTCAATGGGCCAAATGGCCTCCTACTGCACCATAAGGATTCTATGGTCTTACCATTGCCGCAGTCTTCAACCATCGAGGCCTACATTTCTGAATCCTTCCCTTGTATCTCGGTAACTTTTCTTGTTCACTCCAAAGGCCCTCCATATGTTAAACGTACTATATAAATGCGATTTGTTATGTAAAGGAAGAATGTCAAAGTATTTACAACCCAAAGTATTATGGCAATTGGAGCTTCTGAATAATGCAGCATGTTAACACCCAAAGTGATTGTTTGCCCCTGTTTTCCTGTTCTTTCTGTAGATACATGGGCTAAGTGATGCCACAGAAGTCATATTTGAAATGTCAAAAGATGAAAGAAAAGATTTCTACCGGACAATAGCGAGGGGGCTTAACAGGCCATTGTTCGCAGTTTATAGACGCGTGCTTCGGATGTATGACAACAGAAACCACGTTGGAAAGTACAAACAATTTGGATTTTATGCTATAATGTAATTTTTTACAAATTAAATCATTTTATTTGGTTTTATTAACCATTCTGAACTGTTCTTGTTATCAGGTATACTCCACAGGAAATTGAGAAACTTAAAGAGTAAGTGTTGTGTTCTGCTATGTTATTGTACATTTTTAAACTTTCATCCCCATTTATCCTTTCTATTCACAACTTCTCCCCTCGGACTAAAATCTCTTGTCACTAACTAACGTTCTGGTCTCTGCTGCTGTTATAATTTTGTCATCTGACATGATAGAATGTAATCTTGCTCATTTTTCTTCCTAACTACATGTGGTCAACCTACTGAGTAACTTGCCTCTGTTGTTGTGTTTGATGGGACAAGTTGAGGTTCAGACGACAGTCGAGTCTAGCATTCAAGCCAATATTTTTCAAACGATTAACTTGGACATCGACAAGTTGTTTGAACAAACTGCCTAAGTTTCCTGATTAAGCTGGGAAATAACTATTTCTGTCAAAATGGTGCCTCAGTCGCACAGTAATTAACATTTATCTTTCCTTGTTATTGGCTAATTAGGTAACCAAGAAAGTCTTGTGTTCATTTGGCATCATTCACAGTCTCAGGATGTCCCAAAATGCTTTACAGCCAATGAAGTACTTGTGAAGTGTGTAGTCATTGTTGTGTAGGAAACACCACAGCCAATTTGCATATAGGAAACATTCACAAACAATAACGTCATAATGAGGAGATAATCAATTTTTAATGATGTTTGTTTTGGAAGAAATATTGACCAGGGCACGGAGAGAATTCCCCTGCTCTTCGCAAGGAGACATGGGGCCTTTTTGCATCCATCCGAGACGACAGATCCAGCCTCCGTTTAACATCTCATCCAAATGATGTTACCTCTGATGGTGCAGCACTTCCTTATTACTGCATTGAAGTGTCAGCCTAGACTTTTGTGCTCAAAGCTCTGGCGTGGGTCCTAAGCACACAGCGCACACTCACCTCTGAGTCAGGAGGTTACCAACTGAGCCATGGCTGCCACTTCTCATGAGACCATATGGAAATGATGCATGATAAAATTTGGACTAGACTGCAATGTAATCAAATCACCATAAAACCACCAGTGCAGCTTAATGAAATAGACACACTGCTTATTCTCCAGATTTAATTTTATGGAGCTGCTTTCTTTCATTTAAAATTTCCCTTTATTTGGTTCCCCAAGCATTAGTTCATGGTTAGGAGGAATGGCAAGTGTCCTCTCTCAGGCTTTTGTCAATTTTGTTCCTAAACTAGCTACACGTGCTAAATGTGAACTGAACAGCCAAGTTGTAGAAACTGGGTATTTCAGCTTGAGCTAAACTTCTGGATACTATGGCCGGAATTCTCCAATGTTGTACGCCCTGCCAGCAAGGACGGGGAATTTGGCGCTCCACCAAATCTCCATTCACTGCAGTGGGACTGGAGAATTCCAGCCGTGGGCGAGGTCGGAATTCCGACTTGTATCTTGCCAAATACATTATAGGTATGCTGGGCAAAAGAAAACAGCTGACAGTTTCAATGTTGACAGTGAAACAATCTGACCTCTGTTTTCTCTGAGGGTAATTTAGAGACGGTGTTAAGAATCAAATTGATTGATTACTTTAGATGAGATGAAAATAAATCTTTAACAAACAGTAAAAAAAATTGACATTCATTATATTTCTGGCTATGTAATTAAATATGGGATTATTTTTCATTTGTAACTCTATACTTCAGTGTTTTAGACAATTTTATAATGTTTAATGGCTCATGGGCGGCATGGTGGCATTGCTGCCTCACAGCGCCAGGGATCCAGGTTCGATTCCCGGCTTGGGTCACTGTCTGTGCGGAGTTTGCACATTCTCCCCGTGTCTGCGTGGGTTTCCTCTGGGTGCTCTAGTTTCCTCCCATAGTCCAAAAGGCGTGCTGGTTAGGTGCATTGGCCATGATAAATTTTCTGTCAGTGTACCCGAACAGGTGCCGGAATGTGGCGACTAGGGGATTTTCACAGTAATTTAATTGCACTGTTAATATATAAGCCTACTTGTGACACTAATAAACTTAAACTTATAAGCAAAATGGTACTGGTTTCACACATTGAGCTGTAATTTAATCATTAATTGCAATTCAATTTGTTAAATTTATCACTCAGATTCTTCACTGCCTCATCAAAAAAGGAAGTAAAAGTTCTTGGTTTCAAATATTAAAAAGTAGTTCACATGTTGTGACTCAAAAAGCTGCTCTGGAAATGTAAATGGTGGATTTATATATTGCTTGATGTTAACTGCAAAGCAAAGATATGTGGCACAGTGGTTAGCACTGCTGCCTCACAGCGCCAGGAACTCTGGTTCGATTCCTGGCTTGGGTCACTGTCTGTGTGGAGTTTGCATGTTCTCCCTGTATCTACGTGGGTTTCCTCTGGATGCTCCGGTTTCCTCCCACAGTCTGAAAGACGTGCTGGTTAGGTGCATTGACCCAAACAGGCGCCGAAGTGTGGTGACTAGGGGAATTTCACAGTAACTTCATTGCAGTGTTAATGTAAGCCTTACTTGTGACTAATAAATAAACTTTAACTTTATTTAATTTCTATTTTGCCTAATATATAGGTTACGATCTAAGCATGGTAATGACTGGGCAACAATAGGGGCAGCTCTGGGAAGGAGTGCTTCCTCAGTGAAAGATCGATGCAGACTGATGAAAGACACTTGCAATACTGGTAAATCAGCAGCGAAATACATTTTATATTATTTTAGATTGTATTTTACAAAGGTAATGTGGCTCTGTTGTGCTAGTGCCCAAATTAATGCCCTGTGTTATGAGACAAAAAACATACATGAGGATTCCTTGCATCCACCTGTTTGGTTTCTTCAGCTCTTTAAATGGAGCTGGTTATTCTGGCGAATTGGATAAACTGGAGCTACAGTGCACCATTTCCTCTTGCAAAAGATTTTTGGAGGAAATGTTTGCATCTTATAATGTGGAATTAAATTTTTCAACAGTTTGCCTTTAAATGAAGACTTTGGTTGGGATTTTCTAACCCCTGCCACAGGGAATATGATGGCACTAAAGGATTCACCAGGATGTTGCCTGGGATGGAGCATTTGAGCTATAAGGAGAGACTAGATAGGCTTAGATTGTTTTCTTTAGAGCAGAGAAGGCGAAGGGGGGACATGATTGAGGTGTATAAGATTATGAAAGTAAAGTCCATTTACTTTCAGCAGGACTGGAGAATCCTGGCGGTGGCGGGGCGAGTTAATCCCAACCAAAGGCCTTTTCACTGCAGTGTTTCCTGCATTGCCTGTTCCATTAAGCTGGGTGATTGCACCAAATAAGTAATATATTAAGCTGACACTATAGGGCACTTTATTCTTGAATGCTTCATCTGACTTTAATTGGAGCTTTGCAAATAATCACATTAGCATTTGACCTGAATGTTCTTTCCACATCAGTTTTAAAATGAGCAGGATATCCATTACAAATTTGTTATCACATTTTTTTAAGTCATACATAATTGTGGTTTTACGACAAATTTAATTAAATGGTACATTTAGAATAAGAAAAGTTTTTTAAAAGAATGAAAATGATCAAGAACAGCAAACAAGCATCATCAGAGGAACATATGGGATAATTATTCGCAGATCTCTGAAATCAGCAAAACATGTGAATAGGATCGTTAAGAAGGTATATGGATGCTTGCTTTCATCAGTCGTGGTATAGAGTATAAGAGCAAGGAGGTAATGTTGGAGTTGTACAGAACCTTGGTTAGGTCACAGGTGGAGTAGTGTGTGCAGTTCTGGTCACCTCACTATAGGTGTGGTAGCACTAGAGGGGGTACAGAGGAGGTTCACCAGGATGTTGCCGAGGATGGAGCATTTGAGCTATAAGGAGAGACTAGATAGGCTTGGATTGTTTTCTTTCGTAAGAAGTCTCACAACACCAGGTTAAAGTCCAACAGGTTTATTTGGTAGGAAAAGCCACTAGCTTTCGGAGCGCTGCCCCTTCATCAGGTAAGTGGGAGTTCTGTTCACAAACAGGGCATATAAAGACACAAACTCAATTTACATGAATAATGGTTGGAATGCGAATCTTTACAGGTAATCAAGTCTCAAAGGTACAGACAATGTGAGTGGAGAGAGCGTTAAGCACAGGTTAAAGAGATGTGTTTTGTCTCCAGACAGGACAGTTAGCGAGATTTTGCAAGCCCAAGCAAGTCATGGGGATTACAGATAGTGTGACATGAACCCAAGATCCCGGTTGAGGCCGTCCTCATGTGTGCGGAACCTGGCTATCAGTCTCTGCTCAGCGACTCTGCTTTGTCGTGTGTCATGAAGGCCGCCTTAGAGAACACTTACCTGAAGATCAGAGGCCGAATGTCCGTGACCGCTGAAGTGTTCCCCGACAGGAAGAGAACACTCTTGCCTGGTGATTGTCGAGCAGTGTTCATTCATCCGCTGTCGTAGCGTCTGCATGGTCCCCCAATGTACCATGGTACATTGTATCCACAGACCATGCAATGCTCCATTGACCTCGGGCGGGAGTTTCCAGCCTCGGGGTGAGCACAGCTGGAAAGTTCCACCCTATGACTCTATCAGACACAAATTAACGAGAATGAATGGAAGCCAAGAAATTGCCTTCAGTTTAACAGCATTTTCTGGGCTTTTATTCTTAACAGATTTCCCCTAATCTATATCTGATAATGCTTGCCGTTACCATTCTTGATCATTGTCAGTCTTTTACAAAAAAAAGTGCATCTTGCTCAAAGTTTTTACAGCCTATTCTTAATGCAATGTTGTGAATTTAGATTAACAAATAATTTGGCAATCTTAGCACCAAATTCCTATTTTGATGTGTTATTTACATTGCTTAATTTAAGTATCAAAATAATTAATTTAAAATTTAGACTAAACCATAATATAAAGTCCAACAGGTTTATTTGGTAGGAAAAGCCACTAGCTTTCGGAGCGCTGCCCCTTCATCAGGTAAGTGGGAGTTCTGTTCACAAACAGGGCATATAAAGACACAAACTCAATTTACATGAATAATGGTTGGAATGCGAATCTTTACAGGTAATCAAGTCTCCCCATCTATCACCTCCCCTTAACCATGCTTTGGCCTCTGTGATTTGGCTGAGATTAAATATTGCGATAGTGAAGAATTACCTCAATCCACAATTTAGCCCAATATATTGGAACACCAGATTCCTTTCTGAGAACATTTTGTCTCAGTAATATTTTTTGTTGGAATGTTTTGTCTTAAATATTATTCTGACAAGACTAGGATCATTTTAAAGTAACAATAACAGAAAATGCTGGAAAATCTCAGCAGGTCTGACAACATCTGTGGAGAGAGAATAGAGCCAACGTTTTTTGAGTCTGGATGACCCTTCAGAATCAATGTTGGTTCTATTCTCTCTCGAAAGATGCATGCCAAACCTATCGAGGTCTTCCAGAATTTTCTGATTTTGTTTCAGATTCGAGCATCTGCATTATTTTGATTTTATTATTTTAAGTAAGTCCCGTTCTGTAGTTTGCAAGGCACTGTGAATGTTTTCCTCATTTTCTCTTTTCACTACTGTCCTACCATGTGAAAAGGCTTCAACGATTAATGTTCAGTGAACCCTGGTTGCTCAAATTGCACAAACATTTTGTAACTTCTCCTTCACCAGGTAAATGGACGGTAGAAGAAGAAAAGCGACTAGCAGAGGTGGTCCATGAATTAACTGCCACAGATCCAGGTGACATTGTCACCCAGGGTGTCTCTTGGGCTGCGGTGGCTGAACGGGTGGGCACCCGTTCAGAGAAGCAATGCCGTTCCAAGTGGCTCAATTACCTCAACTGGAAGCAGAGTGGAGGGACAGAATGGAGCAAAGATGATGAAATAAACCTAATTTTAAGGTATACTAATTCAGCTGCCAACAGTGCTACTTCCAAGAGGAAAGCAAGCAATCGGCTTCTGGGCAGAGGTCAGAAATGTCCCACAGAAAGTACATTTTTTCCCCAAGAGTTTACTTAATTTCATTTTATTGCTGGGGTGGCATGGTGACACAGTGGTTAGCACTGCTGCCTCACAGAGCCAGGCACCTGGGTTCGATTCCCAGCTTGGGTCACTGTCTGTGTAGTTTAAACACTCTGCCTGTGTCTGCGCGGGTTTCCTTCAGGTGCGCCGGTTTCTTCCCACAGTCCAAAGATGTGCGGGTTCGGTGAATTGACCATGATAAATTCTCCCTCAGTGTATCCGAACAGGCGTGGGAGTGTGGCAACTAGGGGATTTTCACAGTAACTTCGTTGCAGTGTTAATGTAAATCTACTTGTGATTAATAAACAAGCTTTAATTTCTTTTAAATTCAGGATTGTTGGGGCATGAATGCATTCCTGCAGACAATTACACTTGAGGAAAAACTGGATAAATATTTGAAGCAGCGAAAGATGCAGGGAGAGAGTGGAATTAATTTTGGATTACACTATAATGAACAAGCATTGACGCAATGGTCAAAGGCTTACTGTGTTATAAATCTCAAGATGTCCTGCTATTAACTGCTGTGGCATCTTATCAAACCAAGAATTTTAGTACATAAACTTAAGTTCAATGGTTGCAAAGAATATTCAGGCTGAACTGCATGGACAGGTCTGAAACCAGATATTAAGGATGTATTTTAATTTCTTGTGTTCTGAAATGGAGTTTTAATCCTACAGTAGAAAGTTTAGTGGGATTTATAATCTTGATTTTGCAATGGATTAGTACATTGATGCCCATACCACAGGTGAAATGGAAAAATGTTGTTTAAAGAAAATGATTAAAAAATAACTACTGAAGAAATTACAAACTAGCTAACGCATTATCAATATTTGAAAGATTATAATGTCCAAGCAATTGTCTTTGTCATTAAAGACAAAGCCCAGGGGGTGTGTGACTGACTATCAGCAAGTTTATCCAGTCAAACAAAGCTAACGAGTTTTGATTAATCAGTGGCACCTGGAATTAGCTAAGAGCCAAGCAAGTTGTCCAGTGCAGGATGCTACAGGGCTAAGACTGGTAAAAGATTAGAAGTTTTCAAAGTCTCTCAATTATAGGAACGAAGACTAATAAATACTATATAGTTGGTGATTTGATGGAACCTTCAAATATTGCTTAGATTTGCTAACATTTTGATTCTTGATGAGCAGTTGTCTGTAATAGTTTGATATTTAACTTATTTTGTGTAGAATCGCAGAACTCAACGCAGAGGATGAAAGTGAGATTAACTGGGACATCATGGCAGAAGGTTGGAGTAGTGTCCGCTCACCCCAGTGGCTGAGGAGTAAATGGTGGACCATCAAACGGCAGGTTACGAACCATAAAGATTTGACGTTTGCAGGTACAATAATATCCCCAAATACAATGAGAACATATTTTTTGCCTTGACATTTTCTGTAATGAATAAACCACTATGACCAATCTGACAACATATTGCATGTTTTGTAAAAACAAATAATTTCAGAATGTTAGCTGCAAATAAGAACAAAAGAAGTTTGATAACAGTTGTGGTCACTAAAAGTTATTTTGGTTGCCAGGTTTTTCTGATTTCTAACTAACAATAGTCGTATTTGATTAAACACAGATTTCATACAAGTAGCTTGTTCAGCGGTGTAACAGGTCATTTTGTATTCTTATTTAAATCCTTTATTTTGGAAGTTTTTATAGTTTTCAGCCAGTGATGAAGATCAAGCCATGTATATGTTATATGGTACGTTTCTTATTATTTCCCGCTTTTCAGTCGGAAGCACAGAGTACAAGAACTTGTCCACATTTCATCTTCAAATCTTATTACATTTCCCCCCAGAAAAATTGATAATTTATCTGAATAATAGATTGATTATCATATTTTTGTTGCTCCGAGAAATGACATTTAACTTTTGGCTAAGTATCCTACACATAATTGACGTTTGGGCAGCACAGTGGTTAGCACTGCTGCCTCACAGCGCCAGGGGCCCGGGTTCAATTCCGGCCTCGGGTCACTGACTGTGTGGAGTTTGCACGTTCTCCCCGTGTCTGTGTGGATTTCCTCCGGGTGCTCTGATTTTCTCCCACAGTCCAAAAGATGTGCGGGTTAGGTTGATTGGCCATGCTAAATTGACCCCTAGTGTCAGGGTATTAGCAGGATAAATGTGTGGGGTTACAGGGATAGGACCTGGGTGGGAATGTGGTCAGTACAGACTCGAATGGCCAAATGGCCTCCTGCACTGTAAGGATTCTATGATAATCTGCATTTGCACTTGCATAATGAAGTTATTAATTGTCAATGCTCCAGTTCTACTGGTACATTTCTTTTCTCTTATTTTTCGATGACAGAATTGGTAGAGAGTTTGAGACAATTGGTGGAAAGTCTAAAGCAGCCACACGTCCCAGTGCATCAATTACCCGAGTGTCAAACCGGATCGAGTTCACGCAATTCAAATTCATCCTCCGTTCAGCATCTGCGGATTCGGTTAACTCAAGTGGAAGAAAGCAGCAGCGTCTCCAACAGTCCAGTGGCCGCTCTGCAGATTCCAGTGCAAATCACTCATGTCGGTATGTATTTAAAATACAGCAGTTGTGTAGGGGTGCCCCTTCGTATGCTTGTAACCTTGGCTGGGAGTTTCTGGGTCTGCCAGTGGGCAGAAACTGAAAACTTGGAGATACAGCCTAAAGTCCATCGACTTTCGGCGGGACGGGAAAATCATACCCAACTGTGTTCCTATCAGTCAATAGCAAAATTATTTTTCAAATGTGTCATAACAAGGATACATTATAAACACTTAACAGAAACAGGAAAATCAGGCAGCTACTAAAAGCTGAAATTAAAAAATGAAATACTGGAACTTGTTAACACGTCCATCAGCGTCAGAAAAGATGGGCTGAAAATCGGTTGTCCAGATCAAAAACGTGAAATTCATCTTTTCAAGGCCAGCTGTTTCTTTCCACCCTTTTCAGTCGTAAGTTCATACTCATATTTGATGATATATCCAAACAGTCATTAAAAACACAAGAAGTAAAGTTTATTTATTAGTCACAAGTAAGGCTTACGTTACCACTGCAATGAAGTTACTGTGAAATTCCCCTAGTCGCCACAGTCCGGCGCCTGTTCAGGTCAATGCACCCTAACCAGAATAGGACCAGGAGTCGGCTGCGTGACTTGTCGAGCCTGCTCTGCCATTCAATATGATTGTGACTGATCTCAGGCTTCAACTCCACATTCCTGCCTGCTCCCCATATCCCTTGATTCCCTGAGAAACCAAAAAATGGCCTATCCTAGCCTTTAATGTATTCAACGATAGGACATCCACAACCCTCTCGGATAGAGAATTCCAAAGATTTACAGCCCTTTGGGTGAAGTAATTTCTCCTCATTTCTGCCCCTCATCCCGAGATTGTGCCCCCACATTTTAGAATGCACAACCAGAGGAAACAATCTCTCATTCCTCATTCTTATCATCTCCAGAGAAAATTCCTCATTCTTATAATCTCCAGAGAAAATTCCTCATTCTTATAATCTCCAGAGAAAATTCCTCATTCTTATAATCTCCAGAGAAAATTCCTCATTCTTATAATCTCCAGAGAAAATTCCTCATTCTTATAATCTCCAGAGAAAATAGATCTAATTTGCTCAGCCTTTCATCAAAGGACATCCCTCTTATCTCAGGGATCAATTTAGTGATCCCTTGCTGTACCACGTCCAAAGCAATTATATCCTTAAAGTGGAGACCAAAACTGCACACAGTACTCCAAGTGTGGTCTCACCAAAACTCTGTACAATTCTTGCAAGACTTCCCGTACTATCCCCATGCAATAAAGGCCAACATGCCATTTGCCTTCCTAATTGCTTGCTCTATACATCATTGGTCTTTTTGATGAGTTTCAAGATGGAGAAGAATAGATTCAGAAGAACATAGGTTTCAGCGTGATAACATTTTGTGTTCCTTGTACGAGCACATCCAAGTTTCTTTGAAAATCAAACTTGCAAGTTTCTCAGCTCTTAAGAAATATTCAGTTCTTTTATTCTTTCAACCAAAGAGAATAATTTTACACTTCCCGACATTAAAGTCCATCTGCATGTTGCTCACTCGCTTAATCTGTTTATATCTCTGTAGCCCATCTGTGTCCTCCTCACAGCTTACCTTTCCACCTAGCTTTGCATCATCTGCAAAATTAAACATATTACTCTCTGTCTCTTTATCTAAGGTCTTAATATAGATTGCAAATAGCTGAGGCCCCAACATACGCCTTGTGGTACTCCACTATTCGCTACCTGCTAATTTGAAAAAGTATAATTTATGCTCACTCTCTGCTTCCTATCTGGTAATGAATCCTCTGTCCATGCTAATGTATTACCTCCACTCCATGCATAATTACCTTGTCTGTTAACCTTTTGAGTTGCATCTTATCGAAAGCCTTTTGGAAATCTAGGTAAACTACATCTACTGGTTCCCTTTTATTGAATGGTAAGTGGGAGGCCTTCAAAGGAGAAATTTTGAGAGTGCAGAGTTTGTATGTTCCTGTCAGGGTTAAAGGCAAAGTGAATAAAAATAAGGAACCTTGGTTCTCGAGGGATATTGGAACTCTGATAAAGAAGAAGAGAGAGATGTATGACATGTATAGGCAACAGGGAGCAAATGAGATGCTTGAGGAGTATAAAAAGTGCAAGAAACTACTTAAGAAAGAAATCAGGAGGGCTAAAAGAAGACATGAGGTTGCTTTGGCAGACAAGGTGAAGGATAATCCTAAGAGCTTCTACAGGTATATTAAGAGCAAAAGGATAGTAAGGGATAAAATTGGTCCCCTTGAAGATCAGAGTGGTCGGCTATGTATGGAACCAAAAGAAATGGGGGAGATATTAAATGGGTTTTTTGCATCTGTATTTACTAAGGAAACTGGCATGGAGTCTATGGAAATAAGGCAAACAAGTAGGGGGGTCATGGAACCTATACAGATTAAAGAGGAGGAGGTGCTTGCTGTCTTGAGGCAAATCAGAGTAGATAAATCCCCAGGACCAGACAGGGTATTCCCTCGGACCTTGAAGGAGACTAGTGTTGAAATTGCAGGGGTCCTGGAAGATATATTTAAAATGTCGGTATCCACGGGTGAGGTGCCGGATGATTGGAGGATAGCTCATGTTGTTCCGTTGTTTAAAAAAGGCTCAAAAAGTAACGTGGGAAATTATAGGCCGGTAAGTTTGACGTCAGTAGTAGGTAAATTATTGGAAGGAGTACTAAGAAATAGGATCTACAAATATTTGGATAGACAGAGACTTATTAGGGAGAGTCAGCATGGCTCTGTGCGTGGTAGGTCATGTTTAACCAATCTATTAGAGTTTTTCGAGGAAGTTACCAGGAAAGTGGATGAAGGGAAGGCAGTGGATGTTGTCTACATGGACTTCAGTAAGGCCTTTGACAAGGTCCCACATGGGAGGTTAGTCAGGAAGGTTCAGTCGCTAGGTATACATGGAGAGGTAGTAAATTGGATTAGACATTGGCTCAATGGAAGAAGCCAGAGAGTGGTAGTGGAGGATTGCTTCTCTGAGTAGAGGCCTGTGACTAGTGGTGTGCCACAGGGATCAGTGCTGGGTCCATTGTTGTTTGTCATCTATATCAATGATCTGGATGATAATGTGGTAAATTGGATCAGCAAGTTTGCTGATGATACAAAGATTGGAGGTGTAGTGGACAGTGAGGAAGGTTTTCAAAGCTTGCAGAGGGATTTGGACCATGGGAAAAATGGGCTGAAAAATGGTAGATAGAGTTTAATGCAGACAAGTGTGAGGTATTGCACTTTGGAAGGACAAACCAAGGTAGAACATACAAGGTAAGTGGTAGGACACTGAAGAGTGTAGTAGAACAGAGGGATCTGGGAGTACAGATACATAATTCCCTAAAAGTGGTGTCACAGGTAGATAGGGTCGTAAAGAGTGCTTTTGGTACATTGGCCTTTATAAATCAAAGTATTGAGTATAGGAGTTGGAATGTTATGGTGAGGTTGTATAAGACATTGGTGAGGCCGAATTTAGAGTATTGTGTGCAGTTTTGGTCACCTAATTACAGGAAGGATATTAATAAGGTTGAAAGAGTGCAGAGAAAGTTTACAAGGATGTTGCCGGGTCTTGAGAAACTGAGTTACAGAGAAAGGTTGAATAGGTGAGGACTTTATTCTTTGGAGCGTAGAAGAATGAGGGGAGATTTGATAGAGGTGTATAAAATTATGATGGGTATAGAAAGAGTGAATGCAAGCAGGCTTTTTCCACTGAGGCTAGGGGAGAAAATAACTAGAGGACGTGGGTTAAGGGTGAGGGGGGGAAAAGTTTAAAGGGAATATTAGTGGGAGTTTCGAATGAGCTGCCAGATGAGGTGGTGAATGCGGGCTCATTTTTAACATTTAAGAAAAACTTGGACAGGTACATGGATGAGAGGGGTGTGGAGGGATATGGTCCAGATGCAGGTCAGTGGGACTAGGCACAAAAACGGTTCGGCACAGCCAAGAAGGGCCAAAAGGCCTGTTTCTGTGCTGTAATGTTCTATGGTTCTACTCTACTATCTACTCTTCATCCTCAAAACAACTCCAGTAAATTGTTAAACAGGATTTCCCTTTAATGAAATCATGTTGACTTGATCTAATTATACTATGCTATTCTAAGTACATTATTAACACTTCCTTAATAGATTCCAGCAATCCCAACAACTCCTATTAGGCTAACTGGCCTGCAATTCCCTGTTTTCTTCCTCCCTCCTTTCTTGAAAAGTGGAGAAACATTTGCCAACTTCCAATTTGATGGGACTGTTCCCAAATCCAGTAAATTCTGGAAATTGCGAGTATAATCGTTTGGGATGATGAGTTTCTGGATTACAAAGACTTAATTTGGATTACAAGTGCTCATGCAAATAGTGCGGCTTTTAGCAAATATGTTGGGCGGAACGTTCTCCAAAACATTCTAACTGTCATAAAAATGTGAAAGTGGGAGTGTTCCACATCGTCTTATTGGGCGAGTTTGGCAGAGTCTGGCACTGCAATCCTGTCAGTTTTTCTGACAGCTGGGAGCTTTGTGCCAGTAAAGGAGGGAGTGAAGCTTAAGTACGCCGGGAAGCTGGCTGCAGAGCTTTTGAGTGCTATTGCGCAGGGCGCCGCAGCCTCCTACTGAAATGGGAGACCTCCCCTCCCCAATCATCAGCAGCATTGTCACCCCCCCATACCCAACACGGCTCGCTGGCATTGGGGCATCAGAACTCCCAGTGAGTTCCCTGACGGACCCCTGATATTCTCCCCCTCTCTCCCACCTGTCACAGCCCCCTCCACGGCTCCCTCCCCGCACAACACCCGCCTTGCAGAGCTCCCTGTCATTGTGCACACCCCCATCATAGCACCCACTCAGGCCACACCTCCTTAGCACTGCCCCGGCACACTTATGGTGCCCAACCGGGCATTGCCACGGTGCCAGGCTGGTACTTCCCAGGCCTGCCCTCAACCACGCAGGGTCTTCAGTGGTCTCTGGTTCCCCCACTGTGACCATGGCACATTCCCCCCCCCACCCCCAAACACACTGCAATGCAATAGTGACTCTCGTCAGCGTGATGTCACGTCGGGGGCGGGGGGAGGAAACATCCATAAGGGCAGAAGCAGCAGTACTGAACCAGGTAAGTGCTTTTAACTTTGGTCAATTTTATGTTAATATGCTTCACGCCGGCAAAACAGGGTCGGGAGGTTAGCAAACATTTTGCTTCACTCACTCTAACTTCCCGGCTCACCACACCAATCGACCAGCACGGCAAACCGGTAAGATCACACCCATTGACTTTACTTTTCAAATCAAGACTGTCTCTTTGTTTTATTTTCTTCTCTTCTTCTGTACACAATATCTCACCTGCTTCTAGCTCTCCATATGGCATCTCTAAAACCAGCTAGCAAGAAGTTGTAAGAGAAACAAAAATCTAACTCCCTGTGCTCTCCAACAATTCTGTAATCAGTAACTCAGTGTTGGGTAATCACCTGAGTTGGAGCATCATTCTGTGGTGCCACACAATACTAATCTGCGTCACTCTGTGAACTTTGAGAGGTATTAATGCCGAGGAACAACACACTTTTTATTACCAAGCAGCTATAGAGCAGTCACATGTTTCCCACACAAGTTGTCTCCTGGCCTCTTTGAGATTGATGCAAAATTAGAAGCAGTTTTATGCTTTAGGAACGTAAGATTTAGGTCAGGAATAGGCCATTCAGCCCTTTGAGCCTGCTCCGCCGTTTAATAAGATGATGGCTCATCTGACTGTGATCTCAACCTCACTTTCCTCCCATAATCCATACCTAATCTATCTAACTCTGCCTTGAATAAGTTCAGTGACCCAGCCTGCACTGCTTTCTGGGGAAGAGAATTCCAAATACCAATAACCAAAAAGAATTCTCCTCATCTTAAAACGGAGACTTCTCATTCTTAAACTACATGTCCTAGTCACCCTCGCAAATAGAAGCATCCTCCCGGCATCCACCCTATTAAGTCCCTTCAGGATCTAATGTGATTCCATAAGATCTAAACTCCAATGTCTATAGGTCCAAATCGGTCAGCTTTTCTTCACAAGATGAGCCCCTCATCCTAGGAATGAGTCAAATGAGCCTTCCCTGAACTGCTTATCTTCTTTCAAATAGGCAGACAAAAACTGTACACAGCGTTCCAGATGTGGTCTCACCAAAGCCTGTCGAGCTGTAATTATACTTCCCTAACTCTATATTCCATTCCTCTTGCAATAAGCGCCAAAATCCATTTGCCTTCCTAATCACTTGCTTAGCTGATTAGATGAATCAGATCCATTTAGCACCTTGCCCAAATGGTGTCCAAATAGTCATTCTTATAGCTCTCCAATAATACAACCCTGCACCCGAGAGGAGCTTTTTTCTATTTTTCCCAATATTGTTATATATGTTTATGAGATTGCAATATGTTTGTCGTAGCTCAATTAAGTATTTTTTGTGCAGCATCAAGTGATTCTTGTGGTAGCAGTACAGATTGTGAAACAATAACGCTGAACGCGGCGACTCTACAGAGATTCGAATTCCTACCGGTAAGTAAAGCAAATCAACAGGAACTACACTTTTTTAGTGTCTCACACAATGACCTCTAAATACTCCTAGGATCGTTAATGAGAACCAAACTAATGGAGGAGAGATTACCTCTTCAACCCCAAGAGCTACACCTAACTTCTTCTTGAAAATAACCAATGTTTTTGCCTCAACTGGTAGTGAATCCACAGGCTCACCAGTCTCCAGGTGAAGAAATTTCTCCTCATCATCAGTCATAAATGGTTTACCCCATATCCTCAGACTGTGACTCCTGGTTCTGGATTCTCCTGCCATCAGGAACATCCTTCCTGCATCTACCCTGTCTAAGTAGCCTGTTCAAATTTTATAGGTTTCAATGAGATCCTCCTGAATTCTAAATTTGAGCTAATGTAATCCTAACCGACTCAATCTCGCCTCATACGTCAGTCCCGCCATCCCAGGAACAGTCTGCTAAAGCAGTCCCTCCAGAGCAAGATCATCCAATAATAGTCCACAGCAGTAAAATAAATAGCTAATGGTTCAAGTGTTAAAAAAGATTTGAAACCAAGTTATCAAACATAGGTTAGCACCTAATATTAACCAAAATCCTAATCCCTACTGGGTGTCAGGAATTGTTAAATGGGGAGTCAACTTCATGTAGGATTACCGAACAGTGATCTTGCGCTGTTCATGGCAGAGATTTTAATATCGCAATGTTAGAACCTGGAAGGTCAACTACATGAAGGCCATTAATGCAAAAGGGAAATACAGATTCGAAAAAGCAGCAACGGAAAAGGGAAAAAGTCAGGTTTTGCCGACACAAGCTGGCTGGGCCAAACAGCCTGTTTCCTTATCTTAATTCCCATGTAATTGCAAGTTATATTGTCTAAATAAATGTTTTTATCTATTCATCCATAATTAAAGTGTTGAGTTCTTACATTATGTTAAAATTCCTCACTTTGTTCCTTTTTCTTTCCTTCTAGTCTTTCCAATTACAGCCCACAGGAACACCAGGAACGTACCTGATTCAGACCAGCTCAAATCAAGGCCTTCCTATAACACTGACAACTAGTCCAACTGTCGCCCTTACCTCACCATCCTCTCCAGAACAGATTATTCTACACACCCTTTCAGTAAGTATAAGTTTTAAGAATCAGATCTTCTAGCTCAGAAATACCAGAATAATAATAATGTAGTTTACCTTAATATTATGTAATTTCTCATAATTGTCATTGTGTAATTTTGACAATGATTGGAACGCACTACAGTTTTAGTATGAGCCATTTTAATTTTCCACAAGGCTGGATTTTTCTCTCTTTCAAGCTAATAGTCATTTGATGGTTGATAACACAAAACTTATGATGTGGAGATGCCGGCGTTGGACTGGGGTAAACACAGTAAGAGTTTTAACAACACCAGGTTAAAGTCCAACAGGTTTATTTGGTAGCAAGTGCCATTAGCTTTCAGAGTGCTGCCCCTTCGTCAGATGGAGTGGATATCTGCTCTCAACAGGGCATACAGAGACACAAAATCAAGTTACAGAGTACTGATTAGAATGCGAATCTCTACAACCAGGTCTTAAAGATCTGGTTTATCTGTGTATATGTGAGATTTCCACTCCATCTGACGAAGGAGCAGCGCTCCTAAAGCTAATGGCATTTGCTACCAAATAAACCTGTTGGACTTTAACCTGGTGTTGTTAAAACTCTTACAACACAAAACTTAAGCATTGTTGAAAAAAACAGTCCTGCTGTTGAAGCTTTTTGTCTTGCACTCATCAGGACAGACACAAGAATTTCAAAGGGAGCAGCAATTTATACAGCATGACAATAGGATGCTGATTGGTTGGCAAGTTGTCTCGGATTGGTCAAGGCATTGCCACAGAGAATCCACCAGGGAACTATTGTCCCCACCCTGTTGTTTAATTCAAAAAAGGCACAATGCATGACATGTTCCTTTCAACTACAGACCCTGTGTATGAATATATGTAACTCCTAGCAAACATAAGTGAGCTACATTGCGAACGTGACTGATCATTTTAAATTAGTTATGTGTAATTCTTCCAGGCTAACAGTGGGATTGATGGAGAATGATACATTTTACATTTCTTGTCAAGACTTAGTGATAATACTAAATGTCCCGAAGTCAGATCAGAATTTTTCATTTGATTTATTATTGTCACGTATTGGTATACAATGAAAAGTATTGTTTCTTGCGCGCTATACAGAAAAAGCGTAAAACAGAGGGTGCAGAATGTAGTGTCATAGCTGGGGTGTAGAGAAAAATCAGCTTATAATATGAGGTTGGTCCATTCAAAAGTCTGATGGCAGATTTATAAACTAATAGTAAACAGCTTCAAAAGCACAGTCTAAATTCAAACATGTTTTGTACCAAACAGCTATGGGACACTGCTATCTGATCGTGAAATTTAGCTGACATTCGAATGATTATGAGTCAACCTGCCTATGATGGTTCATGAGTTCCACTCTCTGAGTCCATGGCAAATGAATGGTTTATAGCTGATGTTGCAACTAGATGGTTGCCATAGGTTACCCTTTGGAGGCAACAACCTTGGAATGGTATCAGTAGTAGAAAGGTTCCCTGAAGTGTCTTTCAGTAACCAGGAGCTGTAGTGTTAAGTATATTATTGATGAATTACTAACTGTTCTCCTTTGATGTTGCTCACAAGTAGTCTGGGATTTGGAGTGTACTTTGATACTCCATTTTGTAAGTGAATTACGCCGTTGAAGTACAGTTGTGTCCCTGCTCAGAAAGTCTCATTGTCAAGTAACGGTTAGATCAGTTAGAGTTTAATTGCTGCTGGGTCAGGGAACATTATACTTTGGAAAACGCTTGTTATTTTCAGGCTGACTTTCAAAACGACCTGATCTTTTTAAGATAGTTTATATCTGTAATCGAAGTGTGATACCCAGATTGAAAGGTTTTTTTGCAGCTGATTTATATCATTTTTACCTTCTGTAGCATTACTCAGTGAATGATGCATAGTTCTGGATTGACAGGAATGTTATAACACGTGACCTACATCGAATAGAATGATGCAGCACAGAAGGAGGTCATTGGGCCCATCAAGTCTGTGCCAGCCATTTTGAACAGCAATCTGGATACTTCCACCTTTTTGCTCTTCCCCATATCCCTGAAATTATTTGGCCTCCAATGCTTCCTTGGAACCCCTGCCTTTCCAGAGTCAGCCGAAATCAAAGCCTGCCAGGCAGTACACAGCGGAATTGCCTCCACGTCTGATCTTTTGGAACTTTTCTCTGTCTACTCTCAACCTATGGACCTGAAATATGAGGCAAAGAATGGGAGAAGCAAATCCAACACCAGAAAAAAGAATATTAACAATTCACTTTTGCTTATTTTGTACCTGGTGTTTTACAGATAAAATTACACCACTGGCAGTTTCAGATGGGTAAAGCCAATCCTAGTGCTAATGGCTTTGAAGCATGTTATTACACTGCAGAGATCAAACTGTATTTAAGGTGTCTAATGTCTTTGCTGTTTGTAAGTAACCACAAATTGAGGTAATTTGGAGCGTAATGGTATTTTAGTGAGACAACCTTATGGATAATGTTTGTCAGTTTCAGAGTATCTCAGAAACACTCAGTATTTTAATATTGTTTTCATCAAGACCAAATGTGATGTCTGACACACACAAACCGTGACAAAATCTGTCATTACTTGTGGTGAATTGGGAAGTAGAGTATTTTACTACAATAATGGGTGTGTGGTGAAATCTCTCTTTTTGGATATTTTTCTTTGTCTCTGTGCTCTTGTAAGTTAGCACCTGTGGAAATGGTTATGGATTCATAGAGGTCTACAGCACAGAAAAGGCCCTTTGGGCCATCACATCTGAGCTAGTCAGAAATAACCATCTAACTATTCTAATCCCATTTTCCAGCACTTGGCCGATAGCCTTGTATGCCTTGGCATTGTAAGAGCTCATCTAAATACTTCTTAAATATTATGAAGGCCCCTGCCTCCTTCACCTTGGTTAACTAGAGATGTTGTTGGTATGTTGTCTCAGAAATTAAAGCTAGAGCAGCACCAGTATCAACCTCCATCCTAATAGGTTGTCCACTTCACTTCAGAATCACCCAGAATCTGTGATTCACCCTGTATGGATAAGACATTCCAGTTAGTGTTCTTCATATTTCTGGACACTTTCTTCTTCACACTTGTAATTTTTTTATTCCATGTTGTAAATTCTTTTTTGCAGAATACAACTTGTTCTGCTTCTTGTTGGCACCCAGTTTCTTCTTCAGAATATTCTTCTCAAGGGAAGCTGGACTAGTCCAATAACCTTTCGCAATGTGACTCACTTTGCCACAATTCTTGCATTGACTATCCCTGCTCCATCATTTATTTGCTGGATGTCACAGGGTGGCATAGTGTTTAGCACTGCTGCCTCACAACGCCAGGGACCTGGGTTCAATTCCGGCCTTGGGTCACTGTCCGTGTGAAGTTTGCATGTTCTCTCCATGTCTGTGTGGGTTTCTTCTGGGTGCTCCAGTTTCTTCCCACACTCCATGGGTTAGGTTGATTGAACAGGTTTATTTGGTAGCAAAAGCCTGTGGCTTTTGCTACCAAATAAACCTGTTGGACTTTAACCTGGTGTTGTTAAACTTCTTACTGTGTTTACCCCAGTCCAACGCCGGCATCTCCACATTAGGTTGATTGGCCATGATAAATTGTCCCTTATCGTCTAGCAGGGTAAATATGTGGGCTTAATGGGGATAGGGTCTGGGTGGGATTGTTGTTGATGCAGGCTCGATGGGCTGGTAGAGTCATAGAAGTTTACAGCATGGAAACAGGCCCTTCGGCCCAACTTATCCATGCCACCCAGTTTTTAACCACCAAACTAGTCCCAATTGCCCGCATTTGGCCCATATCCCTCTATACCAATCTTACCCATGTAACTGTCTAAATGCTTTCTAAAAGACAAAATTGTACCCGCCTCTGCCAGTGCCTCTGGCAGCTTGTTGCAGACACTCACCACCCTCTGAGTGAAGGCACAGTAAGAAGTCTCACAACGCCAGGTTAAAGTCCAACAGGTTTATTTGGTAGCATGAGCTTTCGGAGCGCTGCCCCTTCACTCACCTGATGAAGGGGCAGCACTCCAAAAGTTTGTGCGACCAAATAAACCTGTTGGACTTTAACCTGGTGCTGCGAGACTACTTACTGTGCCTACCCCAGTCCAACACCAGCAACCCCACACCTCTGAGTGAAGGAATTGCCCTTCTGGACCCTTTTGCATCTCTCCCCACTCACCTTAAACCTATGCCCTTTCATTTTAGACTCCCCTACCTTTGGAAAAAGATATTGATGATGATGTTGAGGCTGAATGGCTTCCTTCTGCATTGTTGGGATTCTATGGCCCATTTTGGAACATTTGTGACATGCTTGTTGCTGTTTTTACATCTTATGGGCAGTTCCCAACTTGTGGACCTTCATTCCTGCACCTGCGTCGACATTGCAATTTCTATTGCTGTCTTTTAAGTCAAAGCATGTTCAATAAACAATCTTCTTTGGATAGCCTCTTTTTGGAGACTACAAACTCGATGATCACAAAGAGTATCTTCTAATAACTCACCAAACTCAGTGTTGTGCCAGCCTTTTTAAGATTGACACAAACTGAACAATGTTTTTGCCTTTCACTTGATTCCTTCAGTGGAACCTGAACCATTCCGTGATGATCAGTGGTTTTGGAGTGTAATGCTCTTCAAGATTCTTTGTCAAGTCGTAAGTTTTGATTCCTGCCTTTGCTGGATGACGTTTTACCCCAGTGTTTAATGTGTTTACCCCAGTCTGACGCCGGCATTTCCACATCTTTGCTGGATGAATCAAGCTTCAGAGCAAATTGAAGGTTTTACTTCCAATTGTATTGAGAAAAGCTGGTGCGAGCAACTCGTTTGCCATTTTATTCGCTTGTACAAAGTACTGAAAATGCTCTGCATAGAAACCCCATGATTCCTTTTCTTCATTGAAAGGATCCATGAATCCTAATTGTCCCACCATTTCTCGTGCAGGTACTAGCGACTCGAGACTGCTCAGGATATTTTTCTATACTGTCGTCCCAGTACTTCTCTTTTTGCCCTGGAGACCATTGACTTGAAGTTTTTTTTCAAATGACTCCAGTCATACAGCAAAGCATCTCTTCTTTTCAAATTTTGCCAGGTACTGCCTGGGATCTCAGCCACTCTGATCAGAAAAAAAACCCTTCTTTTAAAACCACACAGAGAGCTTTTTTTATTATTTGGTCTTCCTGCACTTCAATCTTTAGTCCTGTTGTAGATTTTCCCCAGCCTTCTAATACTTGGAGTGTGAGGGGCCCCACAATGTTTTTTTCTCTCTAAGCAGGATCTTTTCTCCATGCAATAAAATCCTGACTCGTTGCCAATTTTCTTTTTGTAATGTCCTAACTATGTTAGGGGTTGTGCACTTTAACAAAAAGAAAAGATGTGGTCTGCACTCGTAGATTCAAAATAACACACAAGTTTATTGAAAGAGATGTGCTCTTTACAGAGTGAAAACTGAAAGTAAACAGCAGCATGTGCAACACCCCAAATAACATCACCATCAAATTATGTGACCAGCTGTTAAAGCAGTCATGCAACTACTTAAATATATAACAAAGCCCTGGTGCACTTATCAGTAAGAAGTCTCACAACACCAGGTTAAAGTCCAACAGGTTTATTTGGTAGCAAATACCATAAGCTTTCGGAGCAGAGCTCCTTCATCAGATGGAGTGGATATCTGTTCTCAAACAGGGCACAGGCACAGAAATCAAATTACAGAATACTGATTAGAATGCAAATCTCTACAGCCAGCCAGGTCTTAAATGTACAGACAATGTGGATGGAGGGAGCATTCAACACAGGTTAAAGAGATGTGTATTGTCTCCAGACAGGCACTTATCAGCTCAGTGGAACTGTAAGGAAGTTGTCTGTCAGAGAGCTGGCAGGTGGGTTAAGACAAGCCCGTCAATAACTGTTGTCTATTAGTGACGCTGGCGGTGGATTTCTGCTCAGAGCAGCTAAAGAGCTGGAGTTGTGGCAGTGATCAGATGCTGGAGTGCAGCCTTGTGAATCCATGGGATGCAGTCTCAGGAGGGGACTGAGCGACTAGGAGACAAGCAATCATTGAGGCAGTCTGAGCTGGAGCAGCTTTTGAGGGAAAACAGAGATTTGATCCTCAAAAGAGAGGAGCGGAAATCCCCCGTGAGGCAGACAGAGTTTGAAAGGAGTTTCATGATTCACTGTGATCACTCTTGTGTAGCTGGGTTGCTGAAAAATTCATAGGACCTGTCTGTTGTTTCTGCCATTTAACATGCAGTTTGTAGTTGACTGCAGTTTTCCTGTTTAATTCATGTCTACCTCATTTCAATTCTGGATATTAGAGTTAAGATAGACATGGTTGAGTGTTTGCCTTGCTGACTTTTTGTATAAGAGGGATCCGGCTCGCTCAGTGGGCTGGACAGCTGGTTTGTGATGCAGAGCAACGCCAACAGTGCGGGTTTAATTCCTGTATCTGCTGAGGTGCCCTCATGCACCATGTATTGTCACATGTATTGTCATGTGTTAATACATGTGACAATAATAAATCAAATCAAAATCAAAGGTGTGGGGATCCTCAGGTTAAATCACTGCCAGTCAGCTTCCTCCCCCAATCCTTCAGAGATGAGGTCACCTATAGTCATCTGGGGCTATAGCAACTTTTCCTCTGTTGTAAATGTTTGTTTTAAAAACATAGAATCTTGGAATCTTGTTGCTTTATTTTCTTAGTAGTTAACCGTGATTTTAAATTCTCTCTACTGTAAACAAAATGTTACTAGTCCCTAATCGGATCAGAACCAAATTTGGGAGTTTGGACTGGGATTGTAATAGTTGCTAAAATATCTGATGGAAAGCAAATATGACAGTTAAAATACTGGAAGCAAGGTGTTCAGTATATTTTAATTTGTATATAATTCAGATACTTATATTATAAACACTTGAATTTTTGATTCAAGTGTTTATAATATATATATTTCTCCATTACAAATACCTTTTGTTCCTAAATATTTCCTGAACCTATTGCATTAGTTCAATTAATATGATTGTTCAAAGGGTACAGTTCATGATTTGAGTGCTTGGAGTTTAAAAAATACTATTGATGAAAACGTTTTGTTGACCCAGCCAACTCTGACATCTCTCCACAGCCTGAAGCTCTTCTTCACAGCACTAATGAAAATGTCAGCGTACAAATGACGCATCCGAGTGTCATTATCCACGCCGTCGCCACTGATGACATCACTTCTTCTATAACCCAAGCTGAGTTGACAGTTGACTCAGCAATCGACCACACGGATTTGACAGAGAATCAGATTAATTCCACATCTCTTAAGACTGAAACTTACAGTGAGATTGATCAGGCAAAGTTAACTGAAGCCCAAAGTGCAGGTCAGACAGACATTACTGAAGCAGAAATTGCCCAATCAAGCCTGAACTCTGATAGTAGTGAGGATGTGATGGGATCAGATGTGAATATTAATGAATCGGACCTCAGACAGGATGTGGAAGTGCAGTCTGATCTAAACGGTGCTTATGTAACTGAGGTAAGAACTTTCACTGAAAAAGAAATTCACATCTTATTTTTAAATAATCAAAAATAAAGGTGTTGCAATATTACAGTATATAGAATTTGTGAAGTAGTAATAGGAGAGGATACTAAGTGACCCAATAGAGGGTGAATCTGACTTTTAATCCTAATCATTAGTGATAATACTCACATATTCTATTATGTTGTAGTATTCCATGCCTGGATTTTCATTTATTTGAAGCTAAATATTGCATTGTTCATATTCCCAAAACTGCTTACAGTTGAATTCAGAATGTAATTTATATTTCTCTCGATACATGTTTCCATTCACAGGCTCTAGGCTCTCCCAGTATTGAAGCGGGCATTGATGAAGAAACAACACTTATTGCTTCATCAAATCATGGGTTTATTCAATCAACAGATGATATTGATAATGACTCTGTTTTGCCATTAACAACACTGACTGGTAAGGATTTTTATTTGTGTGTGGTTAAATGCTAATTTATTGTTTCAGTGCACATATATATCTATGGTTATAAAATCATGTAAAGAAGCTAACTTAATAAATTTGTTTTGCATTTCTTAGAAAACGGTCAAAAATAGTAACTTCAAAATGGTAGAGTTCCACTCTCTTTTGTAACAAAAGTCACCTTGGTATTCCTCAGGGATTGGTTGTAGAACCAACATTTCTCTTGACATATTAATGACATAAGACCTTGATGTACATGGCACAATTTTAAAATTGGCAAATGACACAAAACTCAGAAGTATGTGAACTATAAGAAAATAGTGAGAGACTTCAAGAGGACAAAGGCTGATGGAATGGGCAGATATTTACAGATGTAATTTAAGGCAGAGCTGTATGGAGTGATATGTTTTGTTAGAAAGAATGAGGAGGACAAAAGAGAGACTTGCATTTATATTGTGTGTTTCACAATCACCGAATGCCTTACAACCAGCAGCCAATAAAGTACTTTTTGAATTGTCGTCACTGTTGTGATGTCGGAAGTGCATTTTGCACACAGCAAACTACCACACACAGCAATGTGACAATGACCAGATAATCTGTGCTTTTGGTGATGTTGATTGAGGAATATATATTGACCAGACATCAGGGATACTTCACTGCTTTTCTTTGAAAAGATGCACTGGGGGCTTTTACATCCAGCTGACCAGGCAGCTGGGACTGCAACTTAATGCATCATCCAAAAGACAGTGCAGCACTCCTTCAGTACTGCACTGAAGTGTCAGCCTTGATTTTTGTGTTCAAGCCCTGGAGTGGGACTTGAATCCAGATGTGATTGAGAGACATGTGTGGTACTAATTGGGCCACTGCTGACACACGAGTAAAGGCAACATCAAACAAAGCCTTGTTTCCCAAACCTATCAAACTGTGGAACCCCTAGTGACCTCCCAAGAGCATCAGGGAACCCCAAACATTCTCATAATGTCAACGCCCCTTTTGTGCTGTGAAATAGGTGCAAATACAGAAATCAAATGTAAACAAGTCTTTTCTAGCTATATCTATGTATATATTAATCTGGTAATAAAAAATTCTCTGATTAAAAGATATATAAGTCTTTGTCATTTTTAATGAGAGGAATGATGCTGGAAAGGTGATTCTAGTATTGGACACGCATCTCTCTCTGTCTCACATTCACACACATCCCATATTTACACACGTGTCTCTCACATTCACACACACGTGTCTCTCTCTCATTCACATATTCACATCCTCTCTCACACACACAACTCTCTCAGGCCCGAGCTCGCACCTTTCCCGATCCATTTCCAATGTCTGGAAACCACGCTGACACAGGTCCCGTCACAGCCTGTAGTCCACACACACCACCTCCTCACTGCCGCCTAGCTTCTGCTCGATTCATCTTCTGCCGCTCCCGCCACACCTCAGCCTCCATGTCGGTCGTGAGCTATTCTGCCCAACAACAGCGAGATGGAATAAATCAAACCAGAGCAAGGCCTCTCAGAGCACTGGATGCTGATAGGCTGAGCATTCCATGCTCCAGGAGATCTTGCTTTGATTAGTGCATTGATTTCTCTCATTTTTAAATTTTGCATATTCAAACCGGTATTTCCTGATCACATGGCAGCCCCCCTGCAGACCCTTCACAGACCCTGTGGTTCACGGACCCCAGTTTGGGAATCTCTGAAATAAAGGATACAATTATAAAGGGGGTGCAGGAGCAAAGAGGCCTGGGATTTATGTGCATAGATTGTTGAAGATGATAGGGCAACTTGAAATGTGGTTAAAAAGGCATACAGAATCATCGGATTTATAAGTAAAGGCATAGAATGTAGAATAGGGTCAGTAGTTATGGTGATAAGATAGTGATGTGTATGATGTAACAGTAACATCAGCAGTCATGTATAAGAGACCTCTCCAAACTGGAACAGGCCACAAGTTATCCGAAGAGAGTTCCAAACAATAATCAAACTGGAAACCAAACCACAGACCATAGTAGCAGCAGGAGTGACATCAATTTGACAGCAATTTGATGCCATCGACAGAACACCCATGGGGAGAAATCGGAAGAAAACATCTTCAGAGGAAGAATCAGATTTACCTTGGTGAGCAATACAGAGAATTGGTAGCAATCAGCACCAGTCGAGCAGTCAATGTCCATTCTGCAGGCATTTGTAAACCTCAAAGGTCCACAGAGAGGCCAGCATTGGGAGTTGTCGAAAAGGCAATTCCAGAGGTATTGAGCAGCTTTGAGTTTGCATGCTAAAGAGCAGAAACACCAGGTTAATACGTTTCTGTATGCAGTGGGGCTGTTTTCTGATGATGTCCTCCTGAAACAGGTGATAGAAGAGACCTCTGATTTGATTTGTCACATGTATTAGTATACAGTGAAAAGTATTGTTTCTTGCACTCTATACAAGGCATACCATTCATAGAGAAGGAAAGAAGAGAGTGCAGAATGTAGTGGTACAGTCATAGCTAGGGTGTAAAGATCAATTTAATGCAAGGTAAGTCCATTTAAAAGTCTGACAGCAGCAGGGAAGAAGCTGTTCTTGAGTCGGTTGGTACGTGACCTCAGGCTTTTGTTTCTTTTTCCCAAAGGAAGAAGTGGAAGAGAGAATGTCTGGGGTGCGTGGGTTCCTTAATTATGCTGGCTGCTTTGCCGAGGCAGCGGAAAGCGTGGACAGAGTCAATGGATGGGAGGCTGGTTTGCGTGATGGATTGGGTTACATTCACGTCCTTTTGTAGTTTCTTGTGGTCTTGGGCAGAGCAGGAGCCATACCAAGCTGTGATACAACCAGAAAGAATGATTTCTATGGTGCATCTGTAAAAGTTGGGGAGAGTTGTAGCTGACATGCCAAATTTCCTTAGTCTTCTGAGAAAGTAGAGGCGTTGGTGAGCTTTTTGCAGATTTTGAAAGTCATTCGATGCATTATTCAACCCAAAACAGAACCTCGTAACCGAGCGAGCGTGATTTAATCAGAGATCCTGAAAGCCAGGGATATCCACTGAATAGTTTGAATTGGCTAGCCAGTTTGAGGCTATGTCTCATTGAAAGATAAACTTCTAACCACATCATTGTCGGAGTCCACAATGAAATGTTGTCAGTTTTTGTAACTCAACCAAGCGATTCAATGCAGTAGACTAGACGGGACAAACTTAGGGAGAAAAATTGGGCTATAATTTATGGAAATACCAAGGCTTTGGACATGTCTGGTAGTTGGGTAGGCCCAAAGGTGGCAGCCCCGCCCACTCTAAAGCCCACCAGAAATGGGGAGTGGGAAACCCTTCAGCCAATTTAATGTGCCCACACTGTAGAACTAAAAAGCAGCACAAAAGGCATGGTTGCTAAACAGTGGGCGCCAAGTGTTTCCAAAGCAGTGTGTCAGGACACTTCAAGCAGTTCTGTGAATCTAAATATGGAACTAAAGAAAGCAAGCAAAAGAATGTCTCTGAAAAGCAGAGAATCTGGGAAATTGGGAATAAGGAAAGAAACATAGATTTCCCAGGAAAAGTTTCAGAGCTGCTTTTGAAGTGAAAGATTTTCAAACTGTGTTGAAGTCTGGAGCCCACGTTAGATTCCTGGCAGATCATATGGAATGGCTCAAAGCAGTAGACATCAGTAGGTGGTTTGAGTTATAAGGAGAGACTGGATAGACTGGGACTTTTTTCACTGACGCGTAGGAGGCTTAGGGGATCTCATAAATGTCTATAAAATAATGAGGGACATAGGTAATGTAGATAGTCAACATCTTTTCCCAAAGGTAGGGAAGTCTAAAACTGGGGGGCATAGGTTTCAGGTGAGAGAGGAGAGATACAAAAGGGTCCAGAGGGGCAATTTTTTCATTCAGAGGGTGGTGAATGTCTGGAACGAACTGCCAGAGACGGTAGTAGAGGCGGGTACAATTTTGTCCTTTAAAAAGCATTTACACAGTTACATGGGCAAGATGGGTATAGAGGGATATGGGCCAAATGCAGGCAATTGGGACTAGCTTAGTGGTTAAAATCTGGATGGCATGGACAAGTTGGACTGAAGGGCCTGTTTGCATGCTGTAAACCTCTATGACATCCAACTATCAAGAATTAAACTGCAAAGCCCAGGTGGTAAGGATCTTCGAGTGAAAGGTCAGATAACTGCCACCCTTAGCCACAAGGAGTGAGAGATTATGGAGACCCTGTACATCATGCGCATTCAAAGCACTGAGCAGAAATACCTGCTCACAGCTGGGTCTTCTGAAAACAATAGACAAGATCCTACAACAGGATAACGGCACAGAGTTCCGCCAAGTATTCTCACAGCTCTTTTAGGGACTTGTACGGTCAAGGATGAATATATTATATTGCCTTGCGATGCTAAACCTGTATGCCTAGACAATCCCAGGAGGGTACCACACCCATCATGATATGTATCACGATGTAAGACTGTTTATTATCTATATCAACAATTTGGATGAGAATGTACAAGGCATGATCAGTAACTTTGCAGCTGACACTAAAATAGGTGGTATTGTACACAGTGAGGTTATCAAAAATTGCAGCAGGATCTTGATCAGCTGGGTAAGTGGGCCGAGAAATGGCAAATGGAGTTCAATGGAGTGTGAGGTGTTGTATTTTGGAAAATCAAATCACAGTAGGACTTTCACAGTGAATGGTAGGACCTTAGGGAGTATTGTGGAACAGGGGGACCTTGGAGTTCTCTAAAGGTGGAGTCACGGGTAGATAGGGCAGTGAAGAAGGCTTTTGGCATGCTGGCCTTCATCAGTCAGGGCATTGAGTGTAGAAGTTGGGAAGTTATGTTGCAGTTGGTATGTGACGTTGGTGAGGCCGCACCTGGAGTATTGTGTTCAGTTTTGATTGCCTTGCTATGGGAAAGATGTTATTAAACTGGATAAAGTGCAGAAGAGATTAACAAGGATGTTGCCAGGACTCAAGGAACTGAGTTAAAGGGAGAGATTGGACAGGCTAGGACTTTTTTCTTTGGAGCGTAGGAGACTGAGGGGCGATCTTATAGAGGTGTATAAGAGGTGTATAATGGGTTGGTAAGTTTGCCGACGACACGAAGGTTGGTGGGATTGTGGATAGTCTGAAGGGATGTCAGAAGTTACAGAGGGACATAGATAGGATGCAAGACTCAGTTCCTTGAGTCCTGGCAACATCCTTGTTAATCTCTTCTGCATTTTATCCAGTTTAATAACATCTTTCCCATAGCAAGGCAATCAAAACTGAACACAATACTCCAGGTGCGGCCTCACCAACGTCACATACCAACTGCAACATAACTTCCCAACTTCTACACTCAATGCCCTGACTGATGAAGGCCAGCATGCCAAAAGCCTTCTTCACTGCCCTATCTACCCGTGACTCCACCTTTAGAGAACTCCAAGGTCCCCCTGTTCCACAATACTCCCTAAGGTCCTACCATTCACTGTGAAAGTGGCAGATAGACTTCAACCCAGATAAATGCGTCGTGGTCCATTTTGGTAGGTCAAATGGGATGAAGGAGTACAATATAAAGGGAAAGACTCTTAGTACTGTAGAGGATCAGAAGGACCTTGGGGTCCGGGTCCATAGGACTCTGAAATCGGCCCCGCAGGTGGAGGAGGTGGTTAAGAAGGCGTATGGTGTGCTGGCCTTTATCAATCGAGGGATTGAGTTTAGGAGTCCGGGGTTAATGATGCAGCTATATAAGACCCTCGTCAGACCCCACTTGGAGTACTGTGCACAGTTCTGGTCGCCTCACTATAGGAAGGATGTGGAAAAGATTGAAAGGGTGCAGAGGAGATTTACAAGGATGTTGCCTGGATTGAGTGGCGTGCCTTATGAGGATAGGCTGAGGGAGCTCGGTCTTTTCTCCTTGGAGAGACGAAGGATGAGAGGAGACCGAATAGAGGTGTATAAGCTGTTGAGAGGCATAGATCGGGCGGACTCTGAGGCTTTTTCCCAGGGTGGAAATTTCTGCTACGAGAGGACACAGGTTTAAGGTGCTGGGGGATAGGTACAGGGGAGATGTTAGGGGTAAGTTTTTCACAGAGGGTGGTGGGCGAGTGGAATCGGCTGCCGTCAGTGGTGGTGGAGGCGAACTCAATAGGGTCTTTTAAGAGACTCCTGGATGAGTACATGGGACGTAATAGGATGGAGGGTTATAGATAGGCCTAGAAGGTAGGGATATGTTCGGCACAACTTGTGGGCCGAAGGGCCTGTTTGTGCTGTAGTTTTTCTATGTTTCTAAGATCATGAGAGGCATGGGATAGGGTGATTGCACTCAATCTTTTTCCCAGAGTTTGAGAATCAAGAACTAGAGGGCATAGGTTTAAGTTAAGAGGGAAAATAATTAATGGGAACCTGAGGGGCAACTTTTTTTTACACAGGGTGGTATGTATGTGGAATGAGCTGCCGGAGGAAGTTGTTGAGGTAGGGACATTGACAACATTTAAAATGCATTTGGATAGATACGTGGATAGGAAAGGTTTAGAGGGATATGGGCCAAATGGGGTTAGCTTAGATGGGCATTTTGGGCTAAAGGGCCTGTCTCCATGCCGTAGATTCTATGAAGTGATATCACCAGTCACGTGCAAGAGACTAAGATAGATGGAATAATCTGTACAAGAAAGAGATGTACTTACCGAGAAGCTTAAATTGTACAACAGTGTAAATAAAGGAGTTTTTGAAGAAACATGCCAGAGTTCGACCTAAGTCAACTCATTAGTAGTGGTAAACCCTCCCAATCGAGGCCATGAGTTACCCGTAGAGAGATCTAAATAGTATTCAAAGTGGAAACCAAATCAGAAACCTTGAGTGCAAAAGCGAGGTAGTTATGATTAATCTTTATCAATCACTGGGCATGCTTCTGATATTATGACCACTTCTGGGCACCTTAGTTAGGAGGATGTGAAGATATTAGAGAGGGAATAGAAATGATTTGTAAGAATGGTTCCAGGGACTTCAGTTACATGGATAGACTGTTCCCTTTAGAGAAGTTTGGGAGGAGATTTGATTGAGTTTAAAATCAAGAGGGGTCTAGTCAAGATAAATAAAAAGAAATTCTTCCTATTGCCAAAGGGTCAAACACCAAAGGACAAAGATTTAAAATGATTGGCAAATGAACAAAGGCGATATGAGGATAAAGTTATTTTAGGTAGCAAGTAATGTAGATCTGAAATATAATGCCTGAGTGTGGTCAGGCAGATTCAAACTAAACTTTCAAAAGGAAATTGGATAAACATATGAAGGGGGGCAAAAATGCATGACTACAGAAAAAGGACAGGAGAGCAAAACTAGTTAAGTTGCTTTTGCAGAAAGCTGGCATGGAGCCTCTGGACGAATGGCCTCCGACTGTGCTGTAAGCATTCTACAATTGTGAAATATTAACATGAGATATCTTTGTGCTTGCGAAGATGCAGCTATTTTACTATTAATGCCAAGTAATTGAGGGATTTTAGTGCTGGGGAGGGGACACTTTTCCATTTTGAGCACCCAATATCAGCATGGCAATGCAAGATAAACCTCCACCCTCTTTTTATTCAATCACAGGGTCTGTGTCACGGGCATACCAAACTCTACTCCCCATTACTAAATTCCCTTGAGCAGGTGGTTTGTGAACCACCTTCTTGAACCAGTGTGTGTGTAGTGAAGGTATTCCTGCAGTGCTGTGAGGGTAGAGTGTTCAGGAATTTGACCTCATAACAATGAAGGAGTGGTGATATGTTTCTAAGTCAAGATGCTGTGTGACTTGGAGGGGAACTTGCAGGTGGTCAGTCCTATGTGCCCTTGTTGTCCTCAGATGTGGAGTCCAAGGGTTCAGAGTTGATGCATTGCATCGTGCAGTTTGCAAACACTGCAGCCACGCTTGGTCAGTGGTGAGGGGAGTGAATGGTTAAGCTTATGAATGGCACACCGATCAAGTTTCAGCTTGTATGGTGTCAAGCTTCTTGAAGGTTTTTGGACCTGCACACATCCAGTCAAATGGAATTTGTTCCATAACTCCCAACTCTCCAAAGCACAAAATACAAAGCTGTGACCCATTCCTGTACCCACAGTCTGTGTGTGGCTGGTCCAATTAAGCTTCTGATCAATGGTAAGCTCCATGATTTTGATGGTGGGAGGTTCAGAATGGTTAAAGCCTTTGAACGTCATTGGGCGTTATTTTAATTCCCTTTCGTTGGAGATGGCCATTATTTCCAAACACTTAAGTGGTGCGAATATCATTTGCCACTTATCAGCCCAAACCAGAACCTTGTCCAGATATATATTTTAACTGGAAAGTCACAAGCATATGGAAACACAGAAACTAGAAGCAGGAGTAGGCCATTCAGCCCTTCGAGCCTGCTCAAACAGAAACAATTGATAAAATATCCAGGAAAGTAAATCTTTGGTGAAATTGCTCCCTGACCACTCTAGTAGTGATCTAAAAAAGTCTAAGACCAATTTTTACAACCCACTTTTAACTCCCTAGCCCCACCAGAACAAAAACCTCACATCCCATGGCTATTTCATCCTCTGCACTTATCCTCGCCTTCACCTTAAATTCTATTCTTTTAACACTCAAGCCTTTGTGAAAACAATCTACATAGTAATAACTGCTTTTACAGGGGAGTCTTTTCCACATATTATTTTGGGGAACTATTCTCCAAATCTCTAGTCTTGTTCAGAACTTGTTCATTTTTTTTTTACTCCTGCCTTCTAGTTGTGAGACTTTTATCAGAACATTGAAATTGAGCCAGGCTCCATCTCTCAAAGCATCACTGATCCAGCCATGGACGCAAGAGCTGAATACCAGAGACGAGGTAAGAGGAGAGCAAGGTATCAGTCAACCAAACGTGGCACCAAGGAACAATAGCAAAATGGGGTCAAAGGGAAAAGTCTTCAATGGCTTGCATCATGCCTGGCACAATGCAAAGATGCTAGTAGTTGGTGAAGCCAATCACTGCGATTGTTTCAATTTCCCCTCCAAGTCACAATAGTTTTGAACAGGATATATTCCTGAGGTTAGAGCTGAGAGCGCAATGGGAACTTTACTCCATATCTCGCTGTGCTGTGGATTTGAACCTGTAGGGAGTGCTTGATGCTGATATTTGGGTTTCTAAAATAGGAAGTGTTCCATTTCTCAGCACTAATTACCTTCATTTACATGAGAACTATTTAAAACTCAAAAGAACAGAATTGTCAGAGTTTCCATGTTCCTACAACACTCGTATGAGAGATTAAAATTCTCACTTTCTGTTCTCAGATCCTATTTTACAACCCCAAGGTGACTGTTCAGACATCATTGGCTCATCACTGGAAACCCCAGACCCCGATGATTGAAAATAACTGTCCTGCTGTCTTTAACAGTGAATAATCTATGAAATGGTCACTAATAATAATTCAGTATTTCTGAATGTATGGTGCTGCCTTTGAAACCAACTGCGGATTGAATAGTTTTAAGAACAATTTAATTTCCTCTGGTGCAAATTTACTAAGCAATGTAAACTTAAAAAGTGACATTGTGCCAAGAAAACTAAAATTCCTGAAAGTATATTTTAATTACATCACCCTTCTCCTTAATAGTCAGACTGACATAGGGTTGAGTTGGGGAACTGCCTGAAATGGGAGAGAAAAAAGTGTTAATTTTTTTTTACTCGATGAACCATCATTGCTTAATGTGCTGAAATTTGTTTTACTAATATCACCTTTACAGCTGTTTACTTTCTAGTTTAAGAATCCCTTCTCAAAACTTCCTCGTGTAAAATCCCGCAAGTCAAAGATTTTTTTAATATATGTAATTCATACTAGAAACGTGGTTTAAATGTGAGTTTCCTACATCTGTTGTAATTCCACAGTATTTCAGAAATATCTTTATACCTAGAAGTGTTTGTTAGTCTAGTGTAGGGAAAGAATACCCCTCCTGCTCCCTTCCACTATTGTGTGGGAAAAGTACAGGAATTAAGTGCTCCAGGCATGATTAAGGAAAAAGAAAAAACTGTACCTACCAAAAGCAAACTTGCACTACAGTGACAATTAATTTGATAATACTTGTCAATTTTGTGACATCTCCAGGAATTAATTAGTATTCAACTTATTTTTGTGCACAAATAAACAAAAGTGTAGACACAAGTTCAATGTATATAAATTATTTTATTACTATTTATTCTTTAAAACAAAGTAAATGCTTTCTTACCGTTGTATTGTCTAGTATTGGTTCACAGGTTTGGCTATTTCATTTTATTGTAAAAATCCAGTAGTTAAGTGGCTGCATAGTGCAATTATTTCATTACTTAAAACAAAATAAAAGTATATTTGTCCTGCAGTATCTTTATTTCTACTTTGTGTTACACTTTATTTAAACAAGTCATTGTCCTTCAAGTGCTGTATATAATTAAAAAAACAATTTACAGGAAAGAAAAAAAACACCCTTTACAAAAAAGAGAATGTGTGTGTCATCTCAAAACCTTGGCAAGTCTGGAATGTTCATTTAGTGCAAGTCTTAAAATTGATTCTGGAACACAAATTGCATTAATGTTTGTGGCGTCAACTCCAGCTCACGCAGACACAATCTGCATCCAGTGTGCTTCAAGTTCTGTAGTACAATACGAAGCTGGTAAGGAAATTCATTCCACATTTCAAAAACATTCTTTCTTGCTGTGCAGACCAGAAATTCCACATCCACGTTTGAGAACTTCATTTGTGCCATCTTACTTCATCAGCATGTGGTAGACTGGGAGTGAATTCTCAAGCTGGTACTGTCAAAGTCATTTACCAACATCATGGAAGTATAGGTTGGCACATATGCACAGCATAAGGATGGAAAATAAATTGTAGTAGATTAGATTCCGGAATTTAGGTTCCAGGTCGCCTTGGCGATACCAGAAAATCTGAAAGATATTAAATTAATGTGAACTGAATGACAGGTGTACTTTATCTTTCATAAATTACTAGTTTGTTTATCGGAAGGTTATTATGCATTTGGGGGGGGGGGGGGGGGGGGGGGAGCGGCAGTGGAGAAATTCCTGTAGAATCTGGTTGAAATTTGCAAGTTGATATTCTACATAAAAACATTGATTTCTGTATGTTACAAAGTATTTTTCCCACAATTGTAGGGAGCACAGATCAGCAGTGTCCTGGATTTATGTTTACACTTGATGATCTGCATACAATCCAGTGATCAGAAACAAAACTTCGGACCACTTGAATGATGGATTCTGCACAAATCTTCAAAAGGAAACCCTAAACCTACAATGAGTACGTGGAATCTACTATTAGTGAAAGACACTGGGGCTTAGACTCAGTGAACAGAGTGAATGCCAGTAACCCTGTCAGAATATATAGGGTCTGCTGATTCCATCAGTGGATGGGTTTGCCAAGCCCATCTTGGGATGCCCACTGGAAGAGAGAACTGAGGCATCTTCGTGCTACTTGGGAGAGTTTCACTGGCAGACTCTCTTCACAAAAGGTGTATTTGTGAAAGTAATTTTGTATTCCTTGTCAAAAGGCTAATCGATCCATTTGATGTAAGCAAATCCAGGGTCTTCCAATTCTGACCTGAAATTGACTTGCATTAGCTTCCAGCTTTGCAGGAAAGACAAGTCTTGACATGGGGAAGTCCTCAACTTAACTTCCTCCGACAGCAGTCTGTCATGGATAGGCCACCAAGACTTTAGCTGCCACAAGTTCAGGGCAGAGATCCCAGGTCCAGCCCCAATTTCTTCCTTGCTGCATCTCTTGACAAACTAAAGAGACCATTTAAGGTTACTGGGCTCAAATTTTACAAGTTGGATGAGAAGAGTAGAATTCCTCCCCAGTGCCACAAGGCCCAAGTTGAAAACTCACAAAATTAATCTTCTCTGGCAGGAATTTCCCCTATTACTACAAGCGTCAAATCTTGAGGTTAAAACTATCAGAAATTTTAAAATCATGATTAAGAAATTGCAATTTAAAAACAAGGGGGAAAAAAGGATTTCAAGCATCTTCCACCATTCAATCAGATCTTCAATTCTCCATACTTTAAACTAGGATGTCCAAGGATATGGGCCAATGAATCAATCTTGGGTCTTTAAAATTTAAACTGATGCAATCATACCAAAATCCCATTATTCTCTCAATTATCATTTTTTATAAGTTCAGAAGATACAGGAGCAGAATTCGGCCCATCGAGTCCGCTTCACCATTCAATCATGGCTGATATGCTCCTTCTCCTCATAACCTTGCAATCCATTACCAATTAAAAATCTGTCTAACTCCTCAAATTTACTCTCTGTCCCAACATCCACCACACTTTGGCGTAGCAAATTCCACAGATTCACAACCCTTTGGGAGAAGTAGTTTCTCCTCAACCCTATTTTAAATTTGCTACCCCTTATCCTGAGACTATGAACTCTCGTCCTAGAGTGCCCCACATCTACTTTATCATCTTTAACACCTCAAATCTGTTCAATCTCTCTTCGTACGACAAACCTCTCATCTCTGGAATCAATCTAGTGAACCTCCTCTGAACTGCCTCCAATGCCACTACATCCTTCCTCAAATTTGGGGACCAAATCTGTGCACAATACTCCAAGTGTGGCCTTGCCAATGCTTTGTATAGTTGCAACAATACTTCCTTACCTTTATATTCTATTCCTTTAGCTATAAATGCCAACATTCCATTCGCTTTTTTTATTATCTGCTGTACGTGCATGCTAGTTTTCTGTGACTCATGAACAAGGACACCCAGATCCTTCTGCACTGGAGCACCCTGAAGTGTCTCCCCATTTTTGTGACCAAAATGCATGACCTCATACTTAAACTCTATCTGCCACATTTTGGCCCACACTCCTCACCTATCTATATATGCACTTGTACGGTTCTTATTTCCTCATTGCAACTTACAGTCCCACCTATTTTTGTGCCACCTGCAAAATTTAGCTATAGAGCCTTTTATCCCTGTATCCAAGTCATTTAGATTGTAAATAGCTGGGGCCCAAGGACCGAACCCTGTGGCACCCCACTAGTTAGTTACTTGCCATTCAGAAAAAAAAACATTTATCCTGACTTTCAGTCTTCTGTCCATCAGCCAGTCACCTATCCAAGCTAATAAATTACCCCTAATCCCATGTGATGTAACCCTGTGAATTAACCTTTTGTGCAGCACCTTATCAAACGCCTTCCAGAAGTCCAGATACACTACACCTACCCAATTATCCACTTTCATAGAAATCATAGAAACCCTACAGTACAGAAAGAGGCCATTCGGCCCATCGAGTCTGCACCGACCACAAACCCACCCAGTCCCTACCCCCATATCCCTACATATTTACCCACTAATCCCTCTAACCTACGCATCTCAGGACACTAAGGGCAATTTTTAGCATGGCCAATCAACCTAACCCACACATCTTTGGACTGTGGGAGGAAACCGGAGCACCCGGAGGAAACCCACACAGACAGTGACCCAAGCCAGGAATCGAACCCAGGTCCCTGGAGCTGTGAAGCAGCAGTGCTAACCACTGTGCTACCGTGCCGCCCTTTGCTTGTTACATCCTTAAAGAACTCTAGCAAATTAGACAGACATGATTTGCCCTTCATAAAACCATGCTGACTCTGATGGGTAGTTTTTGACTTTCCAAATGTCCTGATATTTCTTCCTTAATAATTGATTCTAACACTTTAGTCTGTAGTTTCCCACATTTTGCCTCCCTCCTTTTTTGAATAAGGGCATTACATTAGCATTTTTCCAATCCATTGGAACCTTTCCTGTGTCCAGGGAATTTTGGAATATTATAACCAATGGATCCCTATCTCCGCTGCCACTTCCTTTAATATCCTAGGATGTCGGCCATCAGGCGCAGGAGACTTGTCTGCCCTCAATCCCGAGAGTTTGCTGAGTACCTTTTCCCTATCGATGTTGATTGTTCTCAGTTCTACCCTTTCTATTACCTCTGACTTGCCCGTCCCTATAGGAATGGTACTAGTGTCCTCCACTGTGAAAACTGAGGCAAAGTATTGATTTAACATCTGTCATTTCAACTCTCCGGTTTCATCTTCTAAGGGACCAACATTCACCCGAGCGACTCTCTTCCCTTTTATATACTTATAGAAGCTTTTGCTATCCTTCTTGATATTTTGCGCTAGTTTTCTTTTGTAATTTATCTTAACTCTTTTTATTACTGTTTTAGTATCCCTTTGTTAATGTTTGAAAGTTTCCCAATCTTCCAGCCTGCCACTGGCCTTTGCAATATGATATATCTTAGTTTTTGTCTTTATATTGTCCTTGAACAAAGAACAATACAGCACAGGAACAGGACCTTCGGCCCTCCAAGCCTGCACTGATCACGTGTTCCTAACTAGACCATCCATTTGTATCCCTCTATTCCCAGTCTGTTCATGTGGCTGTCTAGATAAGTCTTAAATGATCCTAGCGTGTCTGCCTCAACCACCTTGCTTGGTAGTGCATTCCAGGCCCCCACCACCCTCTGTGTAAAATACGCCCCCCGCATATCTGTATTGAACCGTGACCCCTTGTTTTTGTCATTTCTGACCTGGGAAAAAGCTTCCAACTGTTCACCCCATCTATGCCCTTCATAATTTTATAAACTTCTATTAGGTCGCCCCTCAACCTCCGTCTTTCCAGGGAGAACGACCCTAGTTTACTCAATCTCTCCTCATAGCTAATACCCTCCATACCAGGCAACATCCTAGTAAACCTTTTCTGCACTCACTCCAAAGCCTCCACGTCCTTCTGGTAGTGTGGCAACCAGAACTGGACGCAGTATTCCAAATGTGGCCTAACCAACATTCTATATAACTGCAACATCATATAGAAAAACTACAGCACAAAACAGGCCCTTCGGCCCCACAAGTTGTGCCGAACATATCCCTACCTATAACCCTCCACCCTATTAAGTCCCATGTACTCAATAGGGTCTTTTAAGAGACTCCTGGATGAGTTTGCCTCCACCACCACTGACGGCAGCCGATTCCAACTTTTATACTCTATGCCCTGTCCAATAAAGGCAAGCATGCCATATGCCTTCTTCATCACCTTTTCTACCTGTGCTGCCACCTTTAAGGATCTGTGGATTGTTCTCAGTTCTACCCTATTACCTCTGACTTGCCCGTCCCTATAGGAATGGTACTAGTGTCCTCCACTGTGATGTCCCTGTGTGTCTATACTCCTGATGGTTCTGCCATTTATTGTATAGCTCCCCGCTGCATTAGATCTACCAAAATGCATCACTTAGAATTTAATCCAGATAAATGCGATCTGCCATTTCTCCGCCCAATTTTCCAGACTATCTATATCCTGCTGTATTCTCTGACAATGTTCATCACTATCTGCAACTCCAGCAATCTTTGTGTCGTCCGCAAACTTACTAATCAGACCAACTACATCTTTTCCAAATCATTTATATATATCACAAACAGCAAAGGTCCCAGTACAGAGCCCTGCGGAACACCACTAGTCACAGACCTCCAATCAGAAAAAGACCCCTCCACTGCTACCCTCTGTCTTCTATGGCCAAGCCAGTTCTGTACCCATCTAGCTAGTTCACCTTTGATCCCATGAGATTTAACCTTTTGCACCAGCCTGCCATGAGGAACCTTGTCAAATGCTTTCCTAAAATCCTTGTAGACGACATCCACGGCCCTTCCCTCGTCAATCATTTTTGTCACCTCCTCAAAAAACTCAACCAAATTTGTAAGGCATGACCTCCCTCGTACAAAACCATGCTGTCTATCGCTAATGAGACTATTCAGTTCTAAACGTGTATAGATCCTATCTCTAAGAATCTTTTCCAACAATTTCCCTACCACGGACGTCAAGCTCACCGACCTATAATTACCCGGGTTATCCTTGCTACCCTCCTTAAATAACTGGACCACATTTGCTATCCTCCATTCCTCCTTGTTTAGCCATGGATGTTTTTTAACCCCCCCTTACCATCTTTCTCCCTCACTGCCACCGAATGTAGTGAGGCCAAAACATTGTCTGATTTCAAGAAGAAATTAGATATGGCTCTTGGGGCTAAAGGGATATGGGAGGAAGGTGGGGGGGGGGGGGGTGTGTGTGAGATCAGGATATTGAATTCAATGATCAGCCATGCCCCTTAAACGGCGGAGCAGGCTCGAAGGGCCGAATGGCCTACTCCTAGTTTTCATGACCCCTAATTCTAGACTCCCTAAGCATCTACCATGCCATGCCCCTTAAAACTTTTTCCACAATTCAGTGAGATCACCTCAGATTGGAAATGTGGGCCTTGGGCTATTTGGTCTCACCTCACCAGGACAATCTCCTCAACCCAGGAATCATCTGATGAACCTCTGATACATTTGTATTGAGGCAATCCTTCCTTGGGTACAGGGACCAAAATTGGACAAAGTGCTTCAAGTGTGTTCGCATCAAGACCCAATATAATTATACTAAGCCTTCTAGTCTTATAAAGACTAAAGTATCATTTGCTATCCCAGCATGTTAAATGTACAAGGACAGCCAGGTCCCTCTGATTACCAACATTTCCCAATCTCACCTCATTTAAAATATATTCTGTTTTTCTATTTTCCTTTCCAAAGTGGGTAACTTCATACATGTCCACATTATATTCTATTTGCCATGTTTTCGCTCACTCTACCCAGTGTTTTTACTGCCCCTTGCCTTTCATAATATCCCTTCTTCACAACATTGTAACTGTGTTTTATCGGTAGTTATCTCACCACATTCCCAATTTCACTCCTTCCTAAAGATCCTATAGCCAGGAATATTTAGCTCACCATATTGCTCAGGTTATAATATGTCTCTCTCTAATGGGTACTGCAGCAGACCTTCTTTAAATGGAATTGTGTTTCAAATCATTTCTTTATCTCTCATGCTATGTACTTTCACACAAGAAATTCTACCTGTGCACCACAGATATTCAGATTATTATCCTCCTTGTTCGCAACTTCCCTTAAGTGCCTCCTTTCAGTTCTTATAATCAGTAAAAAATTATCCAGATCACAGAATTGTTACAGTGCAGGCCATTCAGCCCATCATGTCATATTTACTCTAGCCATTCTATAGAAATTTATATTTATCGCCATTTTTGAAAATCAAATTACAAAATCTCAATACTTACAAGAACACCAATGGAGGCGCAACTCAGCGAGATGCAGACAACAAAGAAAACATTCAGTGGTTTTGGAGGTAACTGAGGGAAAACAAAAGCGCTAATAATTGTTACCTGTGGAACAGAAGTTGGAAAAATTAGACATCAGATGTGAAACAATTACAGCACAGAATCACCAACATTAACTTTTCTTCCTTTCCTTCCAAAGGTAAAGAGGTTATATAAAGAGCATACTCTCACTGAATTCTTTTGGTTCAGTTTTAATTTTTCATCTTGGCCTCCTCCCAAAGCAGACACTTCTATTGGCTAGTCCACCATCTTCTGACCCCCAACACCATTTCCCCGTCTCTCTCGCTCTCTCTCACACACACACATTCCTTGTCTAATAAAACACAAGGAAACAGCTGAAGTGTTTATTTTACCATTTGCTTTTTATAGCTCTATGTGCACGAGTCAGATAGATGTAGAGAGATGAGGAATATTTTGGAAGAAACGGCAAGGATATAGATTCTAAATGGTAAAGTGTTAAAACGAATAAAGGCTGGGACACCAGGGGATTTAAATTCCCAAATCTTAAAAGTTGGGTCAATTGCAAATTTTTTAAAAGCCTTACTTCAACTACTGCAAAATAATGTATCAACTTTCTGGTCCCCTACTTTGGGGGGGATGGAACACGGGGGGTTTGAAATATGGAGAATAATTACAGAAATTATTTCCTCCCTCACACCCCTGCCCCAACAAAAGAAATCTGTGACATAATTTTGAGTTACTCTGAGCAGTTTTAAAAAGGCAAGTGTGGGAAAAGTTACCAAAAGGACAGGTGTGGGTTCATATTTTAGGATATTGAATTGCCTTTTGAAAGGGAAGTAGATAAAACTTCCCACTTTGCTTTCACAAACCCATTTAGAAAGGTTTGTAAAATAGGCCAACGGTAATCTTCTGTGCTGTAAAATTCTAGAACTTTATTCTACCTGCCATCAATTCAAAAACTAGCATTCTTCACTGTTTTTATTCATGTATTACAATAACTCAAATAGATGTTCAGAATAACAAACTAAAAACAAGATGCTACCATTTTAACCTCCATTTAATCTGAAATCCTAAATAAAACTACAGGAATACCCAATTTATTTCCCGTTTACAAATTGTAAACATTCCAGATTGTATCCATCTGAAATAAAACACAATCCATAGATGTATTAGGAGTATATTATTTCAATAAATATGAAATATTGGACTCCTATTCTCTGGGAAGCCTCATTGCATGAGTACATGGGAATAAACACATTACAGCCCTTTCATAGAAACTGGAAGCAGGAGTAGGCCATTCGGCCCTTCGAGCCTGCTCTGCCATTCATCTTGATCATCGAATTCAATATCCTGATTTCCCCCCCCACCTTGCCCCCATGTCTCTTGATCCCTTTAGCCATGAGAGCTATATCTAATTTCTTCTCGAAATCAGACAATGCTTTGGCCTCAACTACATTCTGTGGGAGTGAATTCCACACATTCACCACCCTCTGGGTGAAGAAATTTCTCCTCACCTTAGTTCTAAAAGGTTTACCCCTTATCTTCAAACTATGACCCCTAGTTCTGGACTCCCCCACCATTGGGAACATTCTCTCTAAATCTACCCTGTCAATCCCTCTCACTCTTCTAAATTCCAGTGAATATAATCCTAACCGATTTAGTCTCTCCTCATATGACAGACCTGCCATCCCAGGAACCAGCCTGGTAAACTTTCGCTGTACTCCCTCTATAGCAAGGACATCCTTCCTCAGATAAGGACACCAAAACTGCATACAATACTCCAGGTGTGGCCTCACCAACGCCCTATATAATTGCAGCAAAACATCCCTATCCTCAAATCTTCTCGCTATGAAAGCCAACATACCATTTGCCTTCTTTACTGCCTGCTGTACCTGTGCGCTTACTTTCAGCGACTGATGCACGAGGACTCCAAGGTCTCATTGAGAATCCACCTCTCTTAATTTACACCTATTCAAGTAATAACCTGTCTTCCTATTATTGCTACCAAAGTGGATAATCTTCACATTTATCCACGTTATACTGCATTTGCCACGCAGATGCCAACACGCTCAGCCTATCCAAATCATGTTGAAGCATCTCTGCATCCTCCTCACAGCTCACCCTCCCACTCAACCTCATATCATCTGGAAATCTGGAGATAAGACATTCATTTCCCTCTTCCAAATCATGAATATATAATATGAACAGTTGGGGTCCTAGCACAGATCGCTGCGAAACCCCACTGGTCACTGACTGCCAATCAGAAAGAGACCCATTTATGCCAACTCTTTGCTTCCTATACATCTCAAGACATTACCTGCAATCTCATGTGCTTTCCTTCTAATGACTATTAAAACACAGATTAATTCAACCTCCTACCTTTCTGGTATTAGAAAACTGCTTTCAAAATGGATGCATCACTTACAAAGATATTATTCCTTTTTTTTAAGAAAATGATCGGGAGGTAGATAGGTTGCACCTATGCTCTACCACGCTTATGGCTATCATTTTAATCCCCATTTGGAAAATTGCCAGCATAAGAAGAATATTTAGTTTGAAAAAGCAGTACCTTTGAATAATTAGACCTGGACTGAAAGGAAACAGCAAGCTGCCAGCAGCCGAACATCACAGAAAAAGACTAAAACTAAGTCTCCAAAAATCACAGGCACCAAGTACATGTCTGAAACTTTCAATCATGAAAGGGTAAGCTCGCAAGTCAAAGTGACAGATCTTGGGCAGCATTATGATGCATCACGGAAACATGCAAATGTTCAACACTGGCACCGTTCCCATTGTAAGTAGTAGCATGCTTACAATTTGTTATCCATATAATCTCTTAATCCACGTACAGGCATTGTTGAAAAATTATTGCAAAATCGTTTGTAATTTGCTAACATTTAGATCACAAAAGTGTTGCAGAAATGTTGTTACATGACAGTTGACAAAAGCATTGAGGAATGTTGGTAACAAACGATCCTTATCGCTATAATAGATTTTACTTCAGAAGTTGTATCAGTTACATATCGCCAATGTTTATGCATGATAATTATAGAAAGTAAAAGGTGATTTTAATCATAATTTTCCTTAAATATAAGCTCCTGAAAGCAATTTTTTAATCTGATTACACCTACTCTTCTCATTCCTATATTTATAACTGATCTACATTTGATTACTAGGGCAGTTTTATTCAAAACACCCATCATTTATCAACTTCTTTAAACTGTGTTATCGAAGATGCTGAGTGTAAGATGGGCCTTCACAAGCATCTACCCTTAGTGACAACTGCACAGATAGCTGGATAAACCTGGTTGCTTCCTTCACACAAGAACTCTGGCCTCAGGTGACTGCTAAACACTTTTTTCACATTTAAATTATTTTTTGCAGTGCTTCACTCATGTACATGGCATATAATGCAAGTACAATTTCCAAAGAATATTTTAAAGATACCAATGGAACGGTTGGTTTGGATTCAAACAACCTATATAAATGTGGACTGATGCAACTGTTCAACAATAGGACCAGTGTTTAGGCCTTAATGGAGGCTTATCTACTCTTTGAGAAGCGCAAGAGTACTGGCCACATGATTCAAGTTGCTGTAACACCCACTATTTCAAAAACCACAATGCTCAATATTGTTAATCTTGGGAAGGCCTTTGCTAAAGGACCCAATATTATGAAGCAAATACTTTAAACATGCCCAAGTATTCCAAGACATTTCAAGGAGCTTTAAACAAGTGTATAAACATAAAACCTTATCTCAGGAGGAATGTTAATTTTCTTCCTCACAAAGCATCTTGAGGATGTGTTATGTGGAAAGTACAACCAGAATGGAAACAGTAACAAGCCAACGCAGATCTAAAGGTTATCTTAATGAATCTTCCTTCTTCATGAGTAAAATAACTTTCGTTCAGACTGAAACAAGGCCAAATAATCTCATCATGTTTGCAAGCACTGCTGCCTCACAGAACCAGGGACCTGGATTGATTCCCGGCTTGGGTCACTGTCTGTGCGGAGTCTGCACATTCTCCCCGTGTCTATGTGGGTTTCCTCCGGGTGCTCCGGTTTCCTCCCACAGTCCAAAGACATTCTGGTTAGGTGAATTGGCCATGCTAAATTCTCCCTCAGTATACCCAAACAGGTGCCGGAGTGTGGCGACTAGGGGATTTTCACAGTAACTTTGTTGCAATGTTAATGTAAGCCTACTTGTGACATTAATAAAAACTTTTAAACACAAATCCCTCACCTTCATATCCAACTCTTCATTTCCATTTCTGGAGATAGGTTATCAACCAATATCCATAATAAGCCCAATGACTCCTTCAGTAAGTGTGGCTACACTTCTACACTGTTCCCCGTAAGAACTCTATTCCATTGTCCTCATTTCTCTGGCTTGACAACAGAACCATAGGATCCCGACAGTACAGATAGAGGCCATTCGGCCCATCTAATCTGCACTGACTCTCCGAAAGAGCATCCCATCCAAGCCCACCCCTCCTGCCCATAACCGCACATTTACCATGGCTAATCCACCTCACCCACACTTCTTTGGATATTGGAGGAAACTGGAGCACCCAGAGCAAATCTACACACACGGGAAGAAAGTGTAGACACCACATGGACAGACAGTCACCCAAGGCCAGAATCGAACCCGGGTCCCTGAGGCTGCAGTGCTAATCACTGTGCCACCCATTTTCTTCAACCAAGAACTCTCTCCCACCACAGTCGACAAGGCCCTTGACAGAATGTTTCCCCATTTTCAGCACTCCCCACCCCCAGAAATATATGATAAAGATTCCCCTAGTTCTCAACTTCCACCCCACAAGCCTCAACATCAATTCACCAACATTTGCACAATCTCTAGCCTGATGCAACTTGAAAACACACATTCCCCTCAGCATTCTGAAGCAACCATTGCTTCTGTGACACCTTGATCAACCTCAGTCCCTCCTTCTCTTCCCACAAGATATTTTCAGGCAAGTACAAGAGATACAACACTTCCACTTTTACCTCCTCCCTTCACACCACTCAAGGACCTTCCTGGGGAAACAGCTACTTGTTCCTCTTTCAATTTAGTATCTTGAATTCATAGCTCACAGTGCCATCTCCTCTACACTGGGGAAACCAAAAGCTAATCAATGCCAACTTTGCAGACCTCCACTCAGTCTGCAAAGGGGACAGAGTTTCCAGTCACATTAATCTCCCACTCTGCTTTCAACACTGTTCCAACTAAACAGCAGCAGCCCGAGGAATGGTATCTCCTCTTTTGATCAGGCTCTTTACAGCCTTCCGGATTCAACACCAAGTTCAGCAATTTCAGATCACAGCATCTTCTCCAGTTTTTTTTTGGTTATCAGTTGTTCGTTATGATTCTCCCCTCCTGTTAAAACCTCCTCAATACATAACTTTTGTTTGTTCTTCTGTGCCATTACCATCTTACCTTTTGCCTTGCACCATCACCCTTTTGTTCATGTAATCTCTCCAGCCTTCCACCTACCTCTTCAACCACCACCCCCCCCCCCCCACCCCACTCAATCCCCACCTCTGTACCTGCTTACAACCCATTACACCTCTAAATTTTCCCAGTTCTGAGGAAGGTCAGTGACTTGAAACATCACTGTTTCTCTCTCCATAAATGCTGCAAGACCTGCTGAGTTTTTCCAGCAAGGCCATAGCGCAAGAAGAACCTACCACTTCACAGTTAAGTTTTGTTGCTTACACCACATTTGCATACTTTCAAATCCTTAAAAATAAACTCAAACGACTTTTTTCTTAACCACATTCAATGTCACAGCTGCTGAAGTATTTTTGGCACACTAAGTGGTATGACAGGCGCAATCAAAAACAACTGCAACAGTGGCAAATACCTCACAAAATTGAACCCGATAGCCTCAAAACCTAGAACTTGAAGAGAATGTACTGCAATATCCATTGGCAAATCAGTGTTCCCATAACTTACTGCACATGCTAACACATGAATCAAGGCTAAAGGCTTGCACAAGGAGCTTACATGTTTATCCACAACACTGACTGTCTGGAATTGCTGAGGAAGCCAGTTAGGTTGTAAAGGAAACAGACTTTGTATTCTTCTGCATCACAGGCTTAACATTTCCAAATTCCAACTCAGCTAAATAAAAAGGCAAAGGCAAACTGAAGTGGATTTGCATCACTTTTTCAACCCTCCCCCTGCCTGACCTCTCCTCCATAAAATTCAGCTCATTCAAAACTCTGCCATCTATAGCCTATCCCATATCAAGTACCACTCTCCAATCACCCCCATCCTTGCCACCTTGCATTGACTTCTGGTCCCCTTACACCTACAATAGGTGCATGAGAGAAATCAAAGACTGTTGAGGGAACAAAGAGCAGTACAGAGCAGGAACAGGCCCTTCGGCCCACCAAGTCTCTGCCGGCATTGATGTCTCTAATCTAATATTTTCTTGCCTGTACAAGATCCATATCCCTCTATTCCCTGCCTATCCAGATGCCTCTTGAATATTGTTATAGAATCTGCTTCCACCACCTCCTCCAGCAGTGCGTTCCAGGCATTCACCACCCTCTGTGTCAATAACTTACCCCTTACATCTCTTTTAAACTTTTCCCCCTCTCACTTTCAACCTATGACCCTGAGTAATTGACCCTTCGACCCTGGGAAAAAGACTCTGACTATCCACTCTATCCAAGCCTGGCATAATCTTGTAAACCTCTACCAGGCCCCCCCTCATCCTCCGTCACTCCAATGAAAACAATCCAAGTTTGTTCAACTTTTCTTTATAGTCCATATCCTCCAAACCAGGCAACATCCTGGTAAATCTCTTCTGCATCCTTTCCAATGCATCAACAACATCCTTCCCATTGTGTGATGACCAGAATTGTACACAATACTCCAAATGCAGCCTAACCAAAGTCTTATGCAGCTACAACATGATTTTCCAATCCCTACACTCAATGCCACGCCCGATGAAAGCCAGCATGCCATATGCCTTCTTGGCCACCTGAGTTGCCACCTTCAGGTAACTGTGGATCTGCACGCCTACATCCCTCTGTATGCTAACATTTCTAAGGGCTCTGCCATTTACTGCATACTTTCCTTCTGCAGTCGACCTTCCAAATCGCATCACTTCACGTTTGTCCGGGTTAAATTCCATCTGCCATCTTTCGGCCCAGGTCTCCAGCCGATTTATATCCTGCTGCATCCTCTGACAATCCTCCTCACTATCCGCTACTCCCCCAATTTTTGTATCATCTTCAAATTTACGAGTCAGACCACCTATATTTTCCTCCAAATCATTTATATATATTACAAACAACAGAGGCCCCAGCATTGATCCTTGTGGAACATCGCTTGTCACAGACCTCCAGTTTGAAAAGTACCCTTCCACTGCTACTCTCTGCTTTCTAAGCCCAAATGTGGAGATGCCGGCATTGGACTGGGGTAAACACAGTAAGAAGTCTCACAACACCAGGTTAAAGTCCAACAGGTTTATTTGGTAGCAAAAGCCACAAGCTTTCGGAGTGCTGCTCCTTCGTCAGGTCTGACGAAGGAGCAGTAAGCACTCCGAAAGCTAGTGGCTTTTGCTACCAAATAAACCTGTTGGACTTTAACCTGGTGTTGTGAGACTTCTTACTGTGTTCTAAGCTCAAGCCAGTTTTGTATCCATCTTACCAGCTCACCTCGGATCCCATATGACATCACCTTCTGTATCAGCCTGCCATGAAGAACCTTATCGAAGGCTTTACTAAAGTCCATGTGTACAGGGGTTCAATGAGGTGATGTTGCATCATCAGCATACATGTGAAACCTGGCGTGTTCCAGGATATCAATGAGGGCAGCATGCAAAACGGGATTAGAATAGATAGGTATTTGATAGCAGGCACAGATGTAATGGGCTGAAGGGCCTCTGTGTTGAGAATTGGACGGATAATGAAGATTCTTCACTAACGATTGTGCTTTGTTTACAATACCAGTTGATCAGCAACATTATGAATTTAAATCTGTCCTTCAATAACCTCAGAATAACATACACAAAGATTTTCTACATATCTCAAGCCACAATGAAAACGAGCAACTGAGAGAAAATTCCATTCCTGGAGGCATCAGAAGTCAAGCTGGGCCCAGCTTCCTATCTGGATGGTTCAGAGGAACTGCACGGCATTATTAAGAGCAGAGCATTCTCCAACCAATTTACTCCCCCTCCCTGTACACAAAAATAGATTCAAGTGCTTCACTGCTATTTGAGAATTACTAATAAAGAACAAAAATTGTCCACATAATATTCACAGCACTTCAACAAATCTGTATGTCAAGCATTTTAAGATGTTACACCATGAAAAAAAGTGGTAAATAAATGCAAGTATTGCCGGGTCAAAATCCTGGAACTCCCTCCCTCACAGAACTGTGGGTGTACCTACACGTTAGGGACTACAGTGGTTCAAGAAGACAGCTCACCACACCTTCTCAAGGGCAACTAGGGATAGTCCAGTCAGCAACTCCCACATCCCATAAATGAATTTTTAAAAATAGACAAAGATAACCCCAAAATGAATAGGGTTGCAAGTTGAACATTTTTGAAAGAACTGAGAGTCTTCACTGCTTGCAAATGAACCAATTTGCTTTTTCCTCTCCGATCTCCACTTTACAATGTGACCATTAGATATGTTCAGATAAAGTTGAACAAACCACCCATTTGGTTAGTTGCTTCCAAAACACTGACACTAACGTTTTCCTATTACAGTTTCTAGTTGTTTCATAGGAATCAAATATTCTGGTCTCAAACACTCGTCCTGGCAAACTATTTCACAAAACACAGAAGCATTCATCCTAAATTTGCCTATTTTGTAGTTACATGTACAGTTACAGTTTTGCAAAATGCAGATAATCTATGGATACCTAAAGTACCAGAAGTGCTGAGAGAAACATGTTTTAGTGAGGAGCTGAAGGAAATCAGCATTAGTAGAACATCGAACATAGAAAAACTACAGCACAATACAGGCCCTTCAGCCCACAAAGTTGTGCCGAACATGTCCCTACCTTAGCGATTACTAGGCTTACCTATAACCCTCTATCTTACTAAGTTCCATGTACTTATCTAAAAGTCTCTTAAAAGACCCTATCGAATCCGCCTCCACCACTGTTGCCGGCAGCCCATTCCACGCACCCACCACCCTCTGAGTGAAAAACTTACCCGACATCTCCTCTGTACCTACTCCCCAGCACCTTAAACCTGTGTCCTCTTGTGACAACCATTTCAGCCCTGGGAAAACGCCTCTGACTATCCACTCGATCAATACCTCTCAACATCTTATACACCTCTATCAGGTCACCCCGCATCCTTCGTCTCTCCAAGGAGAAAAGGCCGAGCTCACTCAACCTATCCTCATAAGGCATGCTCCCCAACCCAGGCAACATCCTCGTAAATCTCCTCTGCACCCTTTCTATGGCTTCCACATCCTTCCTGTAATGAGGTGACCAGAACTGAGCACAGTACTCCAAGTGGGGTCTGACATGGGTCTTATATAGTTGCAACATTATCTCACGACTCCAAAACTTAATTCCTCGATTGATGAAGGCCAGTACACCATACGCCTTCTTAACCACAGCCTCAACCTGCACAGCTGCTTTGAGCGTCCTATGAACTCGGACCCCAAGATCCTTCTGATCTTCCACTCTGCCAAGAGTCCTACCATTAACATATTCTGCCATCCTATTTGACCTGCCAAAATAAACCACCTCACACTTATCTGGGTTGAACTCCATCTGCCACTTCTCCGCCCAGTCTTGCATCCTATCAATGTCTCGCTGCAACATCTGACATCCCTCCACACTATCCACAACACCTCCAACCTTTTCGCCATCAGCAAACTTACCAACCCATCCCTCCACTTCCTCATCCAGGTCATTTATAAAAATCACAAAGAGTAAGGGTCCCAGAACAGATCCCTGGGGCACTCCGCTGGTGACTGATCTCCATGCAGAATATGACCCATCTATAACCACTCTTTGCCTTCTGTGGGCAAGCCAGTTCTGGATCCACAAAGCAATGTCCCCTCACTTTCTCAATAAGCCTTGCATGGGGCACCTTATCAAATGCCTTGCTGAAGTCCATATATACTACATCTACTGCTCTTCCTTCATCAATGTGTTTAGTCGCATCCTCAAAAAATTCAATCAGGCTCATAAGGCATGATCTGTCTTTGACAAAGCCATGCAGACTATTCTTAATCATATTATACCTCTCCAAATGTTCATAAATTCTGCTTCTCAGGATCTTCTCCATCAACCTACTAACCACTGAGGTTAGACTCACTGGTCTATAATTTCCAGGGCTATCTCTACTCCCTTTCTTGAATAAGGGAACAACATCCGCAATCCTCCAATCCTCTGGAACCTCTCTCGTCTCCATTGATGATGCAAACATCATCGCCAGAGGCTCAGCAATCTCCTCCCTCGCCTCCCACAGTAGCCTGGGGTACATCCCATCCGATCCTGGCAACTTATCTAACTTGATGCTTTTCAAAAGCTCCAACACATCCTCTTTCTTTATATCTACATGCAGTAGAGAAATGGTTTTGGGGAAATTGATGGGATTGAAGGTAGATAAATTCCCAGGCCCTGATAATCTTCATCTCAGAGCAATTAAGGAAGTGGCCCTGGAAATAGTAGATCCATTGGTGGTTATTTTCCAAAATGCTTTGGACTCTGGAATTCTTACAGATTGGAGGATAACTGAGGTAAGCCTCAGTAAAAAGGGAAGTAGAGAGCAAACATGGAACTATAGACCAATGAGCCTAACATCGGAACTGGGTACTGAGTCTATTAGCAAGAATTTCATAACTCAGCATTTGGAAGGCAGTGGTATACTCGGACAAAGTTAGCATGGATTTACAAAAGGGAAATCATGCTTGATGAATCTATTGGAATTCTTTGAGGATGTAACTAGTAGAGTTGAACAATGGGAACCAGTGAATGTGGTTGATTTCGACTTTCAGAAGGCTTTCAACAAGGTCTGACGTAACAGACTATTATGTAAAGTTAAAGCATATGGGATTGCAGGTAATGTCTTGAGATGGATAGAAAGCTGGTGAGCAGATAGGAAGCAAAGAGTTGGCATAAATGGGTCTTTTTCTGATTGGCGGTCAGTGACTAATGTGGTTCTGCAGAGATCTGTGCTAGGACCCTATTATATATTAATGATTTGAAAGAGAGAACTGAATGTATTATCTCCAAATTTGCAGATGATACAAAGTTGGGTGGGAGGGTGAGCTACAAGGAGGATACAGAGATGCTTCAGCGTGATTTGGACAGGCTGTGTGTGTGGACATCTGCATGGCAGATGCAGTATAATGTGGATAAATGTGAGGTTATCCACTTTGGTAGCAATAATAGGAAGACAGATTATTACTTGAATGGGTGTAATTTGAGAGAGGTGGATACTCAACAAGACCTTGGGAGTCCTCGTGCATCAGTCGCTGAAAGTAAGCGCACAGGTACAGCAGGCAGTGAAGGCGGCAAATGGTATGTTGGCCTTCTAGCGAGAAGATTTGAGTATGGGGATAGGGATGTTTTGCTTCAATTGTATAGGGCGTTGGTGAGGCCATCCCTGGAGTATTGTGTGCAGTTTTGGTGTCCTTATCTAAGGAAGGATGTCCTTGCTATAGAGGGAGTACAGCAAAGGTTTACCTGGCTGATTCCTGGGATGGCAGGTCTGTTAGGATTATATTCACTGGAGTTTAGAAGAGTGAGAGGGGATCTCATAGGAGAGTTAGACAGGGTAGATTCAGAAAGAATGTTCCCAATGATGGAGGAGTCCAGAACGAGGGGTCATAGTTTGAGTTTAAAGAGTAAACCTTTTAGAACTGAGGGGAGGAGAAATTTTTTCACTCAGAGGATCATGAATGTGTGGAATTCACTAACACAGAAAGTAGTTGAGGCCAAAACATTGTGTGATTTCAAGAAGAAATTAAATATAGCTCTTGGGCTAAAGGGATCAAGGGATATGGGGGGGATGGGAGGGGGAGATCAGGATATTGAATTCGATGATCAGCCATGACTAAAATGAATGGCAGAGCAGACTCGAAGGGCCGAATGGCCTCCTCATGCATCTAGTTTCTATGTTTCTAAAGTACCAAGTTGATTAAAAACTAATTATCAGTAAACAAATTAAGATTTGAAAACACTTGTACTTACTATTAGCAATAAAGAAGTGAGGACACCAACAACAATGTTGATAATTCGATCCTGAAAAAAAATGCAAGAAAGATTTCAAGATACATACAATCAGGGTATTAAAATACTATGACCCAAATTAAGTCAGTGGTGTTTGGGAATCTCTTCCCAAGCTATAATGGAGGCTGGATCAGTGAATGTATTCAAGGCCGAGTTCGATTTTTGATCAACAACAGAATCAAAGACTATGGGACAAACAGGAAAGTAGAGTTAAGGCCACATAAGATCATCCATGACGTCAACGATTGGCGGAGCAGACTCAAGACCAAATAGCCAACACCTGCTCCCATTTCTCATGACCTTTAGCACTGGATTTTGTCCCATTTTACCATACAACATCCCCATGTTGCCTGCAAAAATACTCTAACCACAGTCATGCAATGGTCTTTATATATTCCTACAGTGAGATGATGTTAATAAACTAGGAATTCCTTAATGGAATAAATACAACAGAACAGAGCCATCAGGTGCAGCACTAACTGTCTTTATGCTCACAATGACTTCACTAGGACTAACATCTAGTTCAGTATAGCTCAGGCAGGTGTTTAGAACAACATCCATAATATGGAGATGTTAAATAATTAGGGATTAGTGGCTACATTAAGAAGCAGCAAATAAATTTTTGAAAAGGTAAATCAGAAAGAGAAGAGCTGGTAAAAGATATCCAGGTTCGGAATAACTGGAACACTTGAGAAACAATAACATTCCCATCAAAAAATGAAGTTTATAAATGACTGGTTAGTCTTCAGCTGCAGCACTGTGGACAATCCTGCAAAGCACACTTCAGGAAAGATGGAAAGGCCCGAGAGGGGAAACAGAGTGGAAGGTTACCAGGTATGAGATAATGTAGAGAGGCTGAATTGGAACTGTTCTCCTCAGAACAGATAGGGTGAAGAGGTGAACCAATAGAGGTTGAAGATGATGAGGAGAGCTTTTGATAAGGAGTAGATTGAGACAAACCATTCCTTCTGGCAAGTGAGTCAATAACCAGAGGTCAAACCTCTGGCGGCAGGGCGGGGGGGGGGGGGGGGGGTTTGAAGTGGAAGAGAAATGTTTTCACATCCCAAAAACTGAGTGAAAAAATGGTGGAAAATCCCATCAACGATTTTGAAATGGAGTGGGACAAATGCTTCAGGATGAAAAACCTGCAGAGTTCTGGACAACGGTAGTGATCTTATAGAGGTCTATAAAATAATGAGGGGCACAGATCAGCTAGATAGTCAATATCTTTTCCCAAAGGTAGGGGAGTCTAAAACTAGAGGGCATAGGTTTAAGGTGAGAGGTGAGAGATACAAAAGTGTCCAGAGGGGCAATTTTTTCACACAGAGGGTGGTGAGTGTCTGGAACAAGCTGCCAAAGGTAGTAGTAGAGGGGTACAATTTTGTCTTTTAAAAAGCATTTAGACAGTTACATGGGTACGATGAGTATAGAGGGATATGGGCCAAATGCGGGCAATTGGGATTAGCTTAGAGGTTTAAAAACAAAGAGTGCGGCATTGACAAGTTGGGCCGAAGAGCCTGTTTCCATGCTGTAAACCTCTATGAATCTATATGGGACTGAACACCAACTGCTCTGTCAATGAACCAGCATCGGCACGACGGACTGAAAGGCTTCCTTTTGTGCTATAGATTTCTACAATTATGTGAAGTGTGCTAAATAAGCAGTCTCCAAATAGTTAAAAAGATACATCCTTAAATAAAGAAACCATACAAGACCATGGCAGAAAAGGAAATGATGTGGAGATGCCGGCGTTGGACTGGGGTAAACACAGTAAGAAGTCTAACAACACCAGGTTAAAGTCCAACAGGTTTATTTGGTAGCAAACGCCACTAGCTTTCGGAGCGCTGCTCCTTCGTCAGGTGGAGTGGGAGATCTGCTCACAAACAGGGCACAGAGACACAAACTCAATTTACAGAATAATGATTGGAATGCGATTCTTTACAGCTAATCAAGTCTTAAAGGTACAGACAATGTCATTATTCTGTAAATTGAATTTGTGTCTCTGTATGCCCTGTTTGTGAGCAGATCTCCACTCCACCTGACGAAGGAGCAGCGCTCCGAAAGCTAGTGGCATTTGCTACCAAATAAACCTGTTGGACTTTAATCTGGTGTTGTTAAACTTCTTACAGAAAAGGAGATGACAGTTCTGCAATGTTGTAATGTGCTGCTCACTGAGTAAAGGAGGAATCTGGAGCCAGTGTTTCCTCAACATATATCGAGAACACAAACACAGGCTTCCTTTTCCTCCCCACCCACACAGGTGGAAACCAGTTCTCGTCTATATTGAGGTATAATGCCCGAACCTTTCCCAGCTGCTCTCACTTAACTAGAACATGCACTTCATTGTGACAGGATTGCAACATTAACACAAAGATGTGATGGCATAAATGGCAGGTAAAGTATTGTGTGATATATTCTAATAACATCCATTCCATTATCTTATGCCCATTCATCTTTGACAGACTTATTATACATCAAGTGTTACATCCATCCTAAACATGGCATCGGACAGCTGGTGAAATAGCTCCCTATCCAAATTTCTGTGCCCAATCGCTCATTTCACAGCAGTTTACCAGAGTAACTTGTGGAAATTCAGCCACTGTGTATTTAAAATATACAGAGTCTGGTCCAACACCAGTAACAGGGAAAATAATGGATTCAAAGCCAAGAGAAACTGTACAGAAACTTAAACAACCGTAATGTACTTTGAAACAGAAGACCTGACAAAACTCTGGAGGATTTTAAAGATTGAATAAACAGTAATGCTTCCTTTGATGTTCTATAGTCAGACGTTTAGGAAAAAGGGCGATATATACACACACAATGAACAGAATTCAATAGAAAGCATACGGAGGCTCAAGAAGGGAACACTTTCAGCGTTCAGACAAAGTGAAACAACTGAAAGAAGCAATAGAAAAACACCAGTTTGTAGGTTTAGACAGCACCAATCTGCCCACATATTGAATATTGTGCTCAGTTTCTAACCATAACTACAAAAAGGTGCATTTACTGAAAAGCTTGAACTTCAGAACTGATCCCAGGTGTAAAGATAAACAGTGAAGGAGGATTTGCAAAGCTTGATCAGTCCAGAAAGCAAATAGAAGATCCTCACCAAAATATATTATAAACAATACAAAAAATAATCCTCATTCATTTGAAAATACACCAAGACCACATAAGTCAAACGGAAATTAGTTTTAAAAATTTGAAGGAGATAACTGGGGAACAGTTTCATTCAATTAATCATAAATGCTTGGAATCATCTGCCAAGCAGAACAGAGGTAAAAATATATGCATTATTCAAAATACTTGGGAACATGACAGCTTAGGCAATGTAGAAGGATGAACTAACTGTCCTTTCATCCCCCTGGCTTTTCTTGCAGTATGTAAACAGCGAGTTCAACCGTAGAACCACAGAATCCCTGCAGTGCAGAAAGAGGCCAACCGGCCCATCAAGCCTGTACCAACTCTCCAAAGGAGCATCTTACCCAGCCACCCACCTCCCCACCCTATCCTCTTAACCGCACGCATTTAACATGCCCAATCTATCTGACCTGCACATATTTGGACTGTGGGAGGAAACCAGAGCACCCAGAGGAAACCCACGCAGACACAGGGAGAACGTGCAAACTCCACACAGACAGTGACCCAAGGCCAGAATCAAACCTGGATCCCTGATGCTGAGGCAGCAGTGCTAACCACCGTGCCACCCTAGAATCAAATTTTAGTGATTTATATTATCCAGTACTTCAATATGCACTTTCTCTGCAACACTGATTTTGTCCCTATACCAAGCTATAGTGTTTGAAAAACTCATCAATAATGTTAAATAAAACATTAAGCTTTTGCAAGTACACCAATTAATCTTCTCGATCTGACACTGACTCCTTGGTGCATGCTTAATAACAACATTTCAGACTGAGAAGAACTCCTCTGCACAGTATTTATAGCTGGAGTGCAAATGTGTTCTTTGTATTTATGATCTTGCTGCAAGTAGAGATGAAATCTCCCTGTACGTGCTTGTGTTGCAAGAGCAGAAAATGTGACATTACAAATAACAGCAGTAGTAAGTTACCGCTACAATTTCATTTGGTAAAACAAAGCACATATTTTGCTTCCATTTTGGAGAGATTATGCAAAAAAAAAGTCACCACAGTCCCAGATGACCATAGGCTGCTTTCCCTTTTGAGGGGGGAGAGCTGACTGGTGATGATTTAACCTGAGGATCACCACACCTCAGGCAAGGAAGGGGCAAGGTTGGATTGGGGCCTTTGTGAATAAACTCATTATGCACAACACATGAAAACATGCAATGTAACAAAAGCTGATTTGGAAAAGCGGAGACAGTATTAAAGAGCAAACATAAAATGGGCTAAATGGATAAATAGCATGTATTTAAGTGGTGTTGTTGGAACCAATAATATTTCAGCAGATGGTTCACTTTACCTTTGCTGCTACAAGCTCCACATCAGAACTAACATAATCCCACTTTCCTGTTTGTTTTCCTTGTTTAAGAGGTTCTAAATATCAAAAACTAAGAGGTTCTTTCAAATGAAATTTGCAAATAATATTTAATGGTAAGTATCACTCTGTTAATTCTATAGACCATGACATGGCAGCAATTCACAGGATTACTTCAGGTATCGGTTACTTTATCACCATCATAGGACTGGAACAGGAGTAGGCTGTTTGGCTCCTCGAGCCTGCTTCACCTTTCAACAGGATCGTGGCTGATCTGATATTCCGCATATCCACTTTCCTGCACTTACCTCGTAACCCTTGATTCCCTTACTGATCAAAAATCTATCCCATCCTTAAATATACACCAGGACTCCATCCCCGCAGCTCCCTGTGGCAAAGAGTTCCTAACAATCTCACCCCTCAGAAGAAATTCCTCCCCATCTCAGTCTTAAACTGAGACCATGCCTTCTGGTCCTGGACTCTCCCAGGAGGGGGAAACATTCTTTCAGTATTTAGCCGCCTCTTAAGACTCCGATATGTTTCAATGACGTCACCTCTCATTCTTCTAAATTCCGATGAGTAGAAATCAAACTGTTTAACCTTTCCTCAGAAGACAATCCCTCCATACCCAGGACCACCTTAGTGAACCTTCTATGAACTATCTCCAATGAAACAATATCCTGATATATTACTGCTCGGTGCTCCAGATGTGGTCTCACCAGTACACTTGCAGCAAGACTTCCTCACTCTTATACTCTAACCCCTTTGAAATAACGGCCAACATTCCATTAGCCTTCCTGACTACATGCTGCACCTGTCTGCTAGCTTTCTATGTTTCGTGCACAAGTACCCCCAAGTCCCTTTGTGTAGCAGCTTTCTGCAGTTTTCCTCCATATAAATAATACTGTTCTTTTGATCTCCCTTCCAAAATGAACAACTTCACATTTTCCCACATTATTACCACATTTATCACTTACTCAAAAATAATGCATCAATTTCAAACCAAACTTAAAGCAGGCAATGAACAAGAAAAAAAAATCAAATTACTTTGCGCTTCAGTGGAAAACCAAATTTGAAACTATAATACTTTTATCCAAATCCATCTCTAAACTCATCTCTGAATCTTTAAAATTGGAGATCACAATGAACTGTTGTCTTCTATACATCCTTACCCTTGCTGACGTCTCTCCAAACAAGGGCCTGTTGTCTTGCACACTAGTGCCATAAGTCCTTGTGGAATATTCATCCATTGCAATTTTAGATGGTACACTTTCATGCAGACCAAAATCTTGCTTGTGCTCTCTATAAACAAGTTATCCTGAGTACATTATGGAAAATATATTCATTCATGGAGACATCTAATGGAACGCACTTCAGCTGCTGACTACTTCCACTTGTTTTTCATGGTGAATGATTCTGAAATAAAAGAAATAAATGAGTGAGTCATAATGAACTTGTGCCCGTACTGCTCTTTTGGTTTGCTTTGCCTTGTGACAAGATGAATGGTTTCCTTTGTACAAATCAACAGTCTCCCAACAACACACGCCACTGCCAGACCATGTTTTTTCATGTAACTTAATTTTAGTTACATTAAACCATTAAGTTCTTCAAATATACTTAGCGCTATGCAAAGACATGTCTTTATTATTGGCAACAGCAGGCAAACAAACTTCAATATCTAATTTTCTCCACAATGATACCCATTCTAAAAGTAACAGCCACTCCAATAGTTAGTACTCCGATTTGGTTTCAGAAACTATACTGGAGCAGATCAACTCAAAGCTAAATACTGCAAGTGCTGAATATCTGAAATTTAAAACAAGCAGAACAGGGCTGGAAATATTCAGAAGATCCGGCAGTGTCGTAGGAGAGACAAACAAGAGTTTCAGTTCGAAGACCCTTCAGCATGAAATGTTAACGCTGTTTCTCTCTCCACAGATGCTGCCAGATCTGTTGAGCATTTCCAGCAGTTTCTGGTTTAATTACAACTCCAAAAACATTGGATTACACAGAGATCAATGAGCATTGCAATTGGTTAAAGCCATGTTGTAAAATTGATCAATATCTTGCTGCAGAATATTGCATCGAGATTGTCAATAGCCCTTCCATGTAACTGCCAAATTCATGGAATAGTCAAAAAAATCCTCTACTGGATTTGTAACAAAATGGAATTTCCCCAGAGTGATAGGAACAAAAAACTGTTCATTTTGCCCTCCCCACATCCCCTTTCAAGGACTGATGCTTCACTCCAAAGTCTATCCTTATACTGCAGCACAGAGATTTCCACAAAAGTATGTGAAGGATCCTCTACAAATACCAGCTCATGAGGATCGTCTGTCCATAATTTTGAAGAAGGCATTAACTAAACAAAGCAAAACAATGCTACTGCTGCAGAAAAAAAACAGTACAGCTGCTGAAATTAGTGTGCTCACTCAACAAACACAGAAATATTCAAAAACCCAGTGATTACCAACATCCACAGGATCCCCACCCAGAACCCAAAGCGTCAGCAACAGCGGTTAGCACTGCTGCCTCACAGCGCCAGGCACCCGGATTCGATTCCCGGCTTGGGTCACTGTCTGTGTGGAGTTTGCACGTTCTCCCCATGTCTGCATGGGTTTCCTCCAGGTGCTCCGGTTTCCTCCCACCGTCCAAAAATGTGCAGGTCAGGTGGATTGGCCATGCTAAATTGCCCCTTACTGTTAGGGGGGCAAGCTAGGGTAAATGCATGGGGAATAGGGCCTGGATGGGATTGCGGTCAGTGCAGACTCAATGAGCCGAATAGCCTCCTTCTGCACTGTAGGGATTCTATGGTCCGGGAACTCTAATTTGAAAGCAAAAGCTGCTGAAAGATAAAACCTGAAGTGTACATTCCAATTGTGAAGAACGGCTCATCTCCACATGCCATTTCCTCATTTAACAAGATCATTTTTACATTCTTCAGCTTCATAGTATTTACATCAGAATTCTGGGAATCCAACTCAAAATCCTGTACACGATTTCCTTCAACACAGCTTTCAACAAACTAATCTTAAAAAATGAGTTTCAATAAAATGCAAGGCCAGGATTATAATGACCAGGACTTTTATGGCTAGCATGAAGCAACGACACTTGCCACTGACGGGTTAATATTGCCCTCAAGAATCCAGTGATCTATGTGGGTTGGATTTCCCCTTTTCCAAAGTACTTTGATTCTGAAAGAAGTCCAACTCTGGCAACGAGCAGCAGCAATGTCATCAAGCAGTCAATCACACTGAAGTATTCTCACAGATAGCAAACATTGAAGTAAAATGCAGTTCCAACAAAAGATCAACAACCTGAAAATGTAATTGTTTTTCTTGCTCTATGAATGGTGCCTGACCTGCTCTGTTGGGTATTTCCATCCAGGAAGTTAAAAGCACTGATTAACCTTCACTTTTTAATATTTTAACTTTTTAAAAAAATGTTATAAGTAGGCTTACATTAATACTGCAATGAAGTTAGTGAAAATCCCCTAGTCGCCACACTCCTGCACCTGTTCAGGTACGCTGAGGGAGAGTTTAGCATGGCCAATGCACCGAACCAGTACGTCTTTCGGATTGTGGGAGGAAACTGGGGCACCCGGAGGAAACCCATGCAGACTCCGCACAGACTGTGACTCAAGCCGGGAATCGAACCCAGGTCTCTGGCACTGCGAGGCAGCAATGCTAACCACTGTGCCACAGAGAGCACAGATTGGGACATACACAATGGATTAAGTTAGAACCTTTGGTACCAGGGTCAGAGGTTATCTGGCAGTAAATATGAAGTTTTACACTTCAAAATCCAGTTACACCTCCCTCAACAAACCGTAACTTTTAATGGAAAGTCTAAGAGCGTAAAAGTGGGAGTTCACATCAATTCAATAATTTCTACTTGATTGCAGTCTACACGGACCTCAACAACACACCTTATGGGAAAAAGCCAGCACGTTTCCAAGTTTAACCATATGTACGTGGACCCTAGAAGTTTCAGAAGAGCAATGATGGCAAACACTGGGGATTGATTCACTGTCATTGCTATCACTAAATCCAGGTCATTCTTGCTGAACAACAGGCCAGCTTTATTCACATTATAGTTGTTCATTCCAATAAAATCTTTCCTGATAGCCTAACTAGAACCAAGAAGCTCTGATTAGAAGTGCAACAAGGATCAGTACAACAGCCTCAGCCTTTTACAATCTATGGTACAATGGTTTAGATAAGTTTTTCTCTCTCGCTCTGTCTTATTTGCTGATGATACAAAGCTAGGTGGAAAGGTAAGCTGTAGGGAGGACACAGAGGTCGCAGAGATAAAGGCTGGTTAACTGAGTGAGCAACAAGTTGGCAGATGGAGTCTCATGTGGGGATGAGAGAGATTATTCACTTTGGTCTTAGGAATAGAAAGATTTTTTTAAATAAAGGTGTGAAACTGATAAATGTTGATGTTCAAAAGGGACAAGGTTAGCATGCAGGGACAGGATTGAAGAAGTCTTGCAATGATTTTACAGGGCTTTGGTGATACCACATCTGGAATAGAATCATATAACAGAATCATAGAGTCCCTACAGTTTTGGTCTCCTAGTCTGGGGAAGGACATTCTTGCTATTGAGGGAGTCTAGCGAAGGTTCACCAGACTGATTCCTGGAATGGCAGGACTGACATGAAGATAGATTGGATCAACTGGGCTTGTACTCACTGGAATTGAGAAGAATGAGAGGGGATCTCATAGAAACACTTTAAATCCTGATGGGACTGGACAGGCTAGATGCGGGAAGAATGCTCCTGATGTTGGGGAAGTCTAGAACTAGGGGTCACAGTCTATGAATAAGGGGTAAGCCATTCAGGACTGAGATGTGGAAGAATTTCATAACTCAGAGTTGTGAACCTGTGGAATTCTCTACCACAGAAAGCTGTTGGGGCCAGTTCATTAGATATGTTCAAGAAGGAGCTGGACGTGGTGGCCCTTGTGGCTGAAGGGATCAAGGGGTATGGAGAGAAAGCAGGAGTGGGATACTGAAAGTGCATGATCAGCCATGATCATATTGAATGGTAGTGCAGGCTCAAAGGACCGGGTGGCCTAATCCCAGACCTATTTTCTATGTTTCTAAAGCCTAATGATGCTCTGCTGAGCCAGGACTTGGTAAAAGTATCCCTCGAGATTGAATGTCAGGTTGTTATTTTTTGATTACATCACGGATTTTGAACACATCACAATGACCCAATGAACCAGCATAAAGACCACAGATATCAGCAGGGTTTCTCTGTAGTCTTTGGTTCACTATGCTCTGCTCTGGAAGGTCTAGTGACAAAGTGGGTAATATCCCTGCCTCTGAGTCAGAAGCTCCAAGTTCAGGTCACACTCCAGGACAATTATGGTGCATTCATAACATATAGGTTGACTATCAGTGTAAACCCTTCCAACAGAGATTCCTGGTCAGCCATGTGATGGAAAGAAAGTTGGAACACACAGACAGACACTTTCAAAGCTCCAAGCAGATGAGTCAACAACAATCTTTAGCCCTATGAAAAAAAAATATTAATGTAAAAAGGAAATCAATCAGTAGAATTGCTTTATAGTCCTATAATTAGTTTATATACAGAACAAAATTAAAGTAAAAGCATTGATAAGTTCTTAAGAATGCTGTGATTCTAATCAGTCTCGCAATATACTTCAACGATGATGCATGGTGAATGACTGGATTGCATTACTGCCATCTGTATGCTGTCCATTTCCTCAGTACTTTATATAATAAACCCACAAACAGAAAAAACGACAAAAGGAATTATTTAAGAGGAAGCTAGGTAATTCAGCTGTCTGGGTTTGAAGATGTTTTCCCCTTTCTAAGGTGTTATATTTTGCTTCCTTTGCTATCTGAAGATAGGCAATGCAAAGAGAAGTTAGAAGTAAAGCAATTAATATTTCATGGCTAAGATATCTTCCGGAAGGCTGTGGTTTCCTTTTCCCCTCGACTGAAATCTGGTCACCCACTTGCACAGCAGCTCCTAGCTCGAATTTACAGGTTGCTGCTTCTACAGCAGGGAGAGGACAACATGGAGTACTACTCTTTCAGAGGTGGCACAAAGGACTAAATACACTTATGTTAAATTGGATGATCAAATAATGAAAAGCATATTAAGCTCTACTCTGTTGCATATTTGAAATCAATAGGAGTCACTGGCTGAGACCACATCCTTATCAGTTCATTCTGTCAGCTGTGGTCTGGACGGTAGCAACCTTGCTCAAGTCAGAAGGTTGTGTGTTTAAGCCTCACACCATAAACCTGAGCACAGGATCCACACTGACACTCCACTGAAGTACTGAGGGACTGCTACACTGTTGGAAGCGTGTTTTTTTTGATGATCCTGTCTGCACTCTCGTACAAGATTGCATGGTGCTGTTTTGAAGAGGAGCAAGGAAATTCTCTCCAACGTCCTGGATAATATTCATCCCTCAATGAACATCACAAAATCAGAATACCCTCTATCCGGTCATTATCACATTGCTGTTTGTGACAGCTTGTTGTGTACAAATTGGCTGCCACTTTGCCTCCGTTACAAGGGATTGCACTAAAATATTTAATTGGCTGTAAAGCACTTTGAGACATCCCGACAATATATAAATACAAATCTTTCTTTTGATGTTTTATTTTCTCTGAGGTACCATGCAGCACAGCACATACTGAATGGCAACTTGTGTGCTGTACAGCAAATCCCAAATATCTGAAATAAACTGACACAATCTAGTTTCCAGAACATTCTGGATATTTCTATATTAATTATAATAATAGCCCTGCTTCAACATTGAGCAGATATAATAATTCTGTAATGTAGCTAAATGAGCAAAATTTCGAAAGTTATTTTTGGATAGTGAATATTAGAGTTTGAAGTTGGATTTGTGCTTAAAACCCTCCTGTCCCTTAGCCGCTTTTCCAATTTGCTTTGTGCTACTTTTCAAATTCATCTATTTTTCTCAAAATGTCTCCCACAACTGCAGTCATTGACAAAATTGTAATCACTTAGGGTTGCATTTACAATAAAACCATTGAATTAGCATTTCACAAAAAAGTGTCTCACTACAGAGTCAATTCAAACCTCAACACCCGATTTATAACACACTAATTTTAATACTGCACTAGCGTCATGTACTCTTAGAAACAGATACTGCTGGGACGGCATGGTTGGCGTTGCTGCCTCAGCGCCAGGGACCTGGTTCGATTACCAGCTTGGGTCACTGTCTGTGTGGAGTCTGCACGTTCTCCCCGTGTCTGCGTGGGTTTCCTCCGGGTGCTCCGGTTTCCTCCCACAGTCTGAAAAACGTGCTGATTAGGGTGCATTGGCAGTGCTAAATTCTCCCTCAGTGTACCCGAACAGGTGCTGGAGTGTGGCAACGAGGGGATTTTCACAGTAACTTAATTGCAGTGTTATCGTAAGCCTACTTGTGGCTAATAAATAAATAAATAAAGATACTGCAATGGGAAGATTATACAGCTAATATGCTGTTTAGATTCAGAGCACATGGGCTGGTTGGGACACTCAAGACTGCGATTATCTTTCAACAAAATAAAAGCAGCTGCAAAATCCACCACTTCACAAATAAAACAAATCTGAGGGCTGTGAGGAAATGGCATAGAAAAGGAGTTGAGGCTGGCATAGATCAGCCATGATCGTATGGAATGGTGGGGCAGCCTTGAAGTGCCTGGTGGTCTACTCCTGCTTCTATTTCTTGTATCCCTTCTTCAGAAGCCCAAAGATTGAAATGCAGCTGACAGTAGCCAGCGTTATCCACAATCAGCTTCACCTTCACTCGTAAAGGCCTGATGTGTAGCTTGCTCTGTACGGGTGGGGAACAAACGCTATTATGGGACTTTGAAAGCTAATAGTGGATTTGTCAGCTCTGCTTCTAGCCAGCCATGACCGAAAGCAGCGAGTGGAAGAGTAAACTAGAAGCATTGTGAAAGACTGATATCAGCTACAACATTACCCTCTCACAAGACAGCACCATGAAACCACAGCTAAATAGACACGGTGGAGTCAGAGAAAAATAAATGCAAACCTTTAGTGTGAAGATATAAAGTGACACTTCAAACTATTGTTAACTCTCATTGTAGAGGAAGTACTATTTTTCCCTTAATTGTTCCGTAATGGCTGCATTTCAATGTGTATCTAATACTTCCACAGTCCAAAAACTTGCCAAAAAACAAAATTTTTCACAGTGCAACATGCAATACATCAGATCCTAGACTTAAACAGGCTGGTATATCAAATCAATGTATAAGCAAAGTGTGGAATCATTTTCCCCTAACTTTTACTCATAACGCCAAGGAAAGCACAATATATGCAAGCAGTCAGCAGGTTGTCAAGCAGATACCAGTGCTCCTGATCTGGTAGCACCCAAAGAGAGAGAAAAAATATTGCTGAAAAGAGACAAGTTGCCAAAGTTTTTCATCTTGCATTCATCAGGACAGATGCAAGAATACCAAATTTCAAATAGCCACAACAGTTTATATGCCAGGAGAAAAGGGTGCTGATTGGTTGGCAAATTGATTCTGATTGGTCAAGACATTGCCATAGAGAAAACAGGGAACTACAAAGGCTTCCCAAACTCCCGGGTAATTCGAAAAGGAGCACAGCTTGGACATTTTTTGCTGTTGAGGAGAACAGGTCCCTGCGTGTAACGTACGTCATCTCCAGTAAGTGTAAATGAGCCACATTATGAGCTCGACTGATTATTTTAATTTGGTCGGTGTAGTTGTGAGCACACTCGGGGCTGTTGAGCAAGTGCTACCCAATCACAGAATCCCACCTAACAGTAGACATTTGGTTTTGGGTTTGCGAGCATGGACTGGTTGAGTATGGTCTATACTCGGCTTATCACAAAAACAACCGAAGGAACAAAGAATAGGCAAAATACTATGGATACCGGAATCTGAAACAAGAAGGGAGACTGCTGGAAAATCTCTGTAGGACTGGCAGTATCTATAAGGAGAGAAAGCAGAGTTAAGGAACATGCTGTTCGAGTTGATCAGCCAATTGCTGGACGTATGGCCTCCATACCTGGCATCACTCCGGCACATTCATTCATACACTAAGTTACAGAGTCATAGAGTTATACAGCACGGAAACAGGCCCTTCAGCCCAACTCATCCCTGCAGACCAGGGTTCCTAAACTGAACTAGTCCCATTTGCTTGCATATGACCCATATCCTTCTAAACCATTCCCATCCATGTACCTGTCCAAATGTCTTTTAAATGTTGTAATTGTACCCACCTCTACTGCCAGCTCAAGTGTGGTATCGAATCTACAGTGTAGAAGGCCATTTGGCCCATCGGGACTGCACCAACAACAATCCCACCCAGGTCCTATCCACATAACCCCACATATTTATCCTACTAGTCCCCCTGACACTCAGGGGCAATTTGTCATGGCCAATTAACCTAACCCTCACATCTTTGGACTGTGGGAGGAAACTGGAGCACCCGGAGGAAACCCACGCAGACACGGGGAGAACATGCAAACTACAGATAGTGACCCAAGGCTGGAATTAAACCTGGGTTCCTGGCACTATGAGGCAGCAGTGCTAACCACTGTGCCGCCTAGAACATTTTTAGGACTGATGGCAGCATCCTGTTATCGGAAACTACAACTCGCAAAACCACTGCACAGTAGCAATGTGAAGCAGTTTGCTTAGCTAAAGACTGTTACATGTGGACCTGAAAAATGCAACTCTCCCACAAATTATCCGAGAAAAGCAGAGTATTTTAAAACATTTGAGCAACAGGTTAAACAAGACATTTGATTATGAATGGTTCTTGTCAAACATCTGTTTGTTGCTAGACCTGCCGAGCATTTCTTGCACTTTTTGTTTTTACACCCAGTGTTATATCGCCGACAAGCCAGCAACAGAAACCAACATAGCCGAGTTAAACAAGATGTGGAGATGCCGGCGTTGGACTGGGGTGGGCACAGTGAGAAGTCTCACAACACCAGGTTAAAGTCCAACAGGTTTATTTGGAATCATGAGCTTTTGGCGCGCGACTCACCTGATGAAGGAGCAGTGCTCCAAAAGCTCGTGATTCCTAATAAACCTATTGGACTTTAACCTGGTGTTGTGAGATTTCTTACTGAGTTAACTAAGGGAAAGGAAAGTGTTTCAACAAACTCAAAAATATGTTTCTCACATCACCAAACAAACAGTCAGAGAAACCAATACAATCAGCCAACATGAGACTCACACAATAAATCTCACATAATATCCTCAATATGAGATTAATTGCAATAAATCAGCACAGCAACGCCTGCTGAACCTGGGAGGGGACACAACACACTGTGCACTGGGTCAGGTTGGAGAATAGTAGCTGAGGTTGAGCCGGTTGTGTGGGGGGGGGGGGGAAGATATTGCTTCTCAGGCTTCTGGCTAAGATCAAGAGTAATGCCTGCTCTTGTCAGCTTGGATCCAGTACATCTCTTTTGTCGGGACCATCACTTGGATTCAATTTGAATTAGAATTTGGAGCAAGCAATCAGGTGGCTTGCCCCTTGCACACTGGCTTTGTAACTCGGAGAAATAAATACATTAAAAACCAGGCTTTACAACCCATTGAGTGTCAGACTGGGAGCAGCAGAGAGCAACACTGGATCCAGCTCAATGTCCCCATGGCTGGAGCAGACTGCAGCAGGACAGAAAGGAACCCCCATCACACTGCCTCAGACTGGGGGGAGAGATAGACCATCCCCTGGACACACACACACAGCCCCCACCACCCCCCACCCCCCCCCGGACGGACGCACGCACACGCACACACACACACAGCCCCCACCCCCCCTGGACACACACACACAGCCCCCACCCCCCCTGGACACACACACACAGCCCCCACCCCCCCTGGACACACACACACAGCCCCCACCCCCCTGGACACACACACACACAGCCCCCACCCCCCTGGACACACACACACACAGCCCCGGCCCCCCCGGATACACACACAGCCCCCACCCCCCCGGACACACACACACACAGCCCCCACCCCCCTGGGGACACACACACACACAGCCCCCACCCCCCTGGGGACACACACACACACAGCCCCCACCCCCCTGGGGACACACACACACACAGCCCCCACCCCCCTGGGGACACACACACACACAGCCCCCCCCCCCCCCCGGACACACACACACACAGCCCCCCCCCCCCCCCCGGACACACACACACAGCCCCCACCCCCCCCACCCCCCCCCACCCCCCCCTGGACACACACACACACAGCCCCCACCCCCCTGGACACACACACACACAGCCCCCACCCCCCTGGACACACACACACACACAGCCCCCACCCCCTGGACACACACACACAGCCCCCAACCCCCCCCTGGACACACACACAGCCCCCACCCCCCCCTGGACACACACACACACAGCCCCGGCCCCCCCGGACACACACACAGCCCCCACCCCCCTGGGGACACACACACACACAGCCCCCACCCCCCTGGGGACACACACACACACAGCCCCCACCCCCCTGGGGACACACACACACACAGCCCCCACCCCCCTGGGGACACACACACACACAGCCCCCACCCCCCTGGGGACACACACACACACAGCCCCCACCCCACCCCCCCCGGACACACACACACACAGCCCCGGCCCCCCGGACACACACACACACACACAGCCCCCACCCCCCTGGGGACACACACAGCCCCCACCCCCCTGGGGACACACACACACACAGCCCCCACCCCCCTGGGGACACACACACACACAGCCCCCACCCCCCCGGACACACACACACAGCCCCCACCCCCCCCCCCCGGACACACACACACACAGCCCCCACCCCCCTGGACACACACACACACAGCCCCCAACCGCCCCCCTGGACACACACACACACAGCCCCCACCCCCCTGGACACACACACACACAGCCCCCAACCCCCCCCCCCTGGACACACACACAGCCCCCACCCCCCCTGGACACACACACACACAGCCCCGGCCCCCCCGGACACACACACACACACACACAGCCCCCACCCCCCTGGGGACACACACACACACAGCCCCCACCCCCCCGGACACACACACAGCCCCCACCCCCCCGGACACACACACAGCCCCCACCCCCCCGGACACACACACAGCCCCCACCCCCCCGGACACACACACAGCCCCCACCCCCCCGGACACACACACAGCCCCCACCCCCCCGGACACACACACAGCCCCCACCCCCCGGACACACACACAGCCCCCACCCCCCCCCCGGACACACACACAGCCCCCACCCCCCCCCCGGACACACACACAGCCCCCACCCCCCCGGACACACACACAGCCCCCGCTCTGGGCCTCCGCCGCAGCCTCGAGCTCGGCCGCTCTCCCTGAGCCGGAGCCTGGGTTCCGCGAGGCCGGGATCGCCGCACCGACTGCTCCCTCCCCGGGATCCGGCACTGACCTCCCCCCGGGCCCGGGTCTGACCCCCCCCGGGCCCGGGTCTCTCTCCCCTCCGCCCCCCACTCACCGGGCCGCCGCTCCAGGCTCCGCTCCAACCGCCGCTGCTCCCAAAACTGTCGGCCAAACGCAAGCGGCGCGACGTCAGCTGCCCTTAAAGGGGCGGCGCTTAAAGGCAACGTCTCCGGGTCCAGATCCAGATCCAGGTGTGTCCAGATCCAGATGTTTCCAGGTGCAGATCCAGGTGTGTCCAGATCCAGATCCAGATGTTTCCAGGTGCAGATGTGGGAGCTCTTCTCCCTCCCAGTTCAGCATTCACCCTCTGTAATCATTTACATTCATGAAGGGTGATGCAGGCTTGAAACGTTGGCTCTATTCTCTCTCCACAGAGGCTGAGATTTTCCAGCATTTCTGTTTTTGTTTCAGATTCCAGCATCCACAGTATTTTACCTTTATCTCTCTTTGCTTATATACCTGGAAGCCACCTTCAGTGTCAGAGGTATTGTTTTTGCCCCTGTTATTTCCTCCTTCACTTTGTTGTCCAAAGACAGATCCACGATGTTGCAAACTTGGCAATGGGTAGGGAGAGGATGCAGAGGAGGCGGCACGGTAGCACAGTGGTTAGCACTGCTGCTTCACAGCTCCAGGGACCTGGGTTCGATTCCTGGCTTGGGTCACTGTCTGTGTGGAGTTTGCACATTCTCCTCATGTCTGCGTGGGTTTCCTCCGGGTGCTCCGGTTTCCTCCCACAGTCCAAAGATGTGCGGGTTAGGTTGATTGGCCATGCTGAAAAATTGCCCCTTAGTGTCCTGAGATGCGTAGATTAGAGGGATTAGTGGGTAAAATATGTAGGGATATGGGGATAGGGCCTGGGTGGGATTGTGGTCGGTGCAGACTCGATGGGCCGAATGGCCTCTTTCTGTACTGTAGGGTTTCTATGATTCTATGAGGTCTCAAATCCACCCTAGCAGGTATGGGGTATCAAACCCTGTGCTATTAACGCCAATCTGATTCCTGCTGGCCACTCACCCAACTGAGCCAATCAGCCACCCAAGGATTTGATTTGATTTGATTAATTATTGTCAGTGGAAACTGCAGACAAAGTCAATGGATGGGAGAGTGTTTTGCGTGCTGGATTGGGCTTCGTTCACGACCCTTTGTAGTTCCTTGCCATCTTGAACAGAGCAGGAGCCATACCAAGCTGTGATACAACCAGAAAGAATGCTTTCTATGGTGCATCTGTAAAAGTTGGTGAAAGTTGTAGCTGATATGCCAAATTTCCTTAGCCTCCTGGGAAAGTAGAGTCGTTGGTGGGCTTTCTTAACTATAGCGTCAGCATGGAGAGACAGGACAGGTTGTTGGTGATCTGAACACCTCGAAACTTGAAGCTCTCGACCATTTCCACTTCGTCCCTGTTGATGTAAATGGGGGCATGTCCTCCACTACGCTTCCTGAAGTCGATGACAATCTCCTTCATTTTGTTGACATTGAGGAAGAGATTATTGTTGTCGCACAAGAGGCCCAAAGAGTCTAAGTTGCTGGGACACCATTCATTTTTACTTGCATGGCGTTACCTGGAGTTTCTGATAATGATGGTTGCAGCTGAACAGGAATCTCTCCCGTTCTTATTGCCTGCCATTGGCGTGTGTTGGAAGGATTTACAAGTTGATACTCAACTAGTTATGAATGCAACCCACCTGGTCCCAGAGTGGGACTCAATTTCTGAGCATCTGGAGCAGAGGCAGGGACGTTACCGATTGTGACATCCACATCTGTTTGTCTGTAAACAATATACACCAAAAACTACTGGACTGATTTCAACAGAACTTGGTACACAGATAGAGTGTGGCCCAAGGGAGAACTGCTTAGTTTTTGGCGATTTTGTTAAATGATCCATTAAAATTAGGTATTAGGATGAACAGTCTTTTTTTTAGAATGTTGTGGGTTGTTTTATTTAGAATTTTGTTGTTTGTTTTAAAATGTTGTGGATTGACTCAGGTGCTGTAGTGGAACTTGTCACAGCTATCAAAAGTTGAGCAGAGTTTTCAGAGTAAGTTATTGGATGTGGATTGGCCTGAAGCCTCCTCAGTGAGATGGAAGCCCTTGATTAAAAACAGGTTTTTTTTTGGCTTTGTAGTTACAGAGCAGCAACCAGGCAGGGAAAAGCCTCAAGGCAGAAAGGTGTCATTGTAATAACATTGGAGTGAACACAACATGGCAAATGTATGCATTCACATTGAGTGCCCTCGACACTTGTTCTGCTTGTTTTCGGATTTACTTTTGCTATATTATTCTTTATCCCCCAATGAGCCTCTGCTCGAATCTCCTCTCAGCCCTTTCAAAGCTGAAGTGCCCACGATTCTCCTTTTCTCTCATCATTCCGTCCGCTGAAACAAGCTTTGTGATGTTGAGTGATGTGCTACCATGTGTTTGTTTATACTGGCACAGGATTTATTTACATGAAATGGTTGTGTAATTTGTGCAATAATTGCAGGAAATATGCCTTCAGGGGAAGGTTTTGAAGATGGAAGGGCTCCTAAAAACAATTCAAATATTGATGAGTGAATAATAATAATGCGACTTTTCCCAAAGGTAGGGGAGTCTAAATCTAGAGGGCATAGGTTTAAGGTGAGAGGGGAGAGATACAAAAGTGTCCAGAGGGGCAATTTTTTCACACAGAGGGTGGTGAGTGTCTGGAACAAGCTGCCAGAGGTAGTAGTAGAGGTGGGTACAATTTTATCTTTTAAAAAGCATTTAGACAGTTACATGGGTACGATGGGTATAGAGGGATATGGGCCAAATGCGGGCAATTGGGATTAGCTTAGGGGTTTAAATAAAAATAAGGGCGGCATGGACAAGTTGGGCCGAAAGGCCTGTTTCCATGCTGGAAACCTCTATGACTCTATGGCCACTGCCCTTTTTATTTTCTCAATCATCTTAACTCCCCCCAGTTTCCTGTCTGGGCGAGTTTCTTCACCAGAGGGCTGTGGTTGCTCAGAATTTGAGGATATTCAAAGCTGAGATTGATAGACATTTGGATACTAAGGGAATCAAGTGATATGGGGATAGTGCAGAAAAATGAAGTTGAGGTTGAAGATCAGCCATGATCTTCCTGAATGATGCAGGAAGCCTGAGAGGCTAAATGGTCAACTTCTGCTTCTATTCTTTATATCTTGGGCTGAACTATATGGGGAACCATTGTCCCCCTGCCCTCCAGCTAAAATGTTGGGGACCCACCCAGGGGCTGGTACTGTAGTCAGATGATGAAGGGGCAAGCTGCGATGGATTAGAGCTTTGTAAATGTCTGAGGGACAAGGGGAGTGGCTGTGGGGTAGGGGGAGTGCGGCTGGAGTTTGAGAAGCCATAGAGGAGTGAAAGAATTGTGGAGGTGGTGTGGTTACACCGTGCGGGGGTTTGGGCTGCTCCCCAATTAGCCTAAGGGGCCAGTTCAGGAGGGAGCACCACACACTCCACCTACTCCCCAGTCTACCACCTGCCTACACAGAGAAACCTGCCAGGCTGGCCGTTTGGTATAAGCCTGTCTCCCACTGTTTAATTTCTACAACAACCATCAGAAAGCAGCCAATTGCCATTCCCTTTTTTATTCTTTTGACGTATTGAATTGTAATATCTTAAGCAACAGAGATTTTACGAATCATAAATTGATAGAATCCCTACAATGCAACAGGAGGCCTTTTGGCCCATCAAATCTGCACCGACTCTCTGACACAGCATCTTCTCCAGGCCCTATCACCGTAACCCCACATATTTACCCCTCTAATCCCCACGGAGGGACAATTTTAGCATGGCCAATCCACTTAATCTGCACATCTTTGGACTGTGGGAGGAAACTGGAGCACCCGGAGGAAACCCAGGGGGAGACACAGGAAGAATGTGTAAACTCCACACAGTCACCCAGGGCTGGAATCAAACCCAGGTCTCTGACATTGTGAGGCAGCAATGCTAACCACTGTGCCACCATGCCACCTCATCAAGTAAACATCAGACATCTAAATGGGAATGTGATGAAAGTGGATGGAAATTATATATACGATCATTACTTTCTTGTCCTTATCATAACTAATTTTTGCACAAATGTGCAACCTTCCCGCTTGCTCTTTGGAGTGGAACACTTGGACTCACTAATTCCCTTAACCCAAAATACAACCTCACTCCCAAAAATTCCTCTCACCAGTTCCATCTGGTGGCTGTTGTGTGCAATACTTCAACTTACTTGAATTAAGACAGTGGCAGCAGGGTGGATTGTCAAAGAATTTAACTGTGATTTGAGGAACAGGGCAAGAAATACAGAGGGGTGTGAGGAAGATTTTTTTTAAACAGCGAGTGGTGTGGAAATGGAGACAATCAATGATTTTGAAAGGATATTGGGTGGGCAGACCCTGAAAGTTTGGGGGAAAGGGGGGAGCTCCAGTTCAGAACGAATAATAATTTGTTTTTAAGTGGGTAAAGTCTGAGATTTGACATCATTTGACGGGCAACAGATGGGAGAGGGGAAGGGAGTGAGCAGTCAGTGGACGGATCCCCTGTGGTTGCCCTCCAAAATAGGTATATTGTTTTGGATTCTGTGGAGGGGGGTGACCCTCCAGGGATAAGCCACGAGGACCAGATCACCTGCACGGAGACAGGCTCAGAGGCCCAGAAAGGAAAGAAGGGGATTAGGAGAGAAATAGTGGTGGGGGATGCGATGGTTAGAGGCACGGACAGGCGGTTCTGCGGGCGCGAACGAGACTCCAGGATAGTAGTCTGTCTCCCTGGTGCCAGGGTACTGGATGTCTCCGAGAGGGTAGGAAGCATATTAAAAAGGAAAGGTAATCAAACAGATGTAATTGTACTCATTGGTGAAAATGACGTAGGTAGAAAGAGCAGGGGGGTCATACGTAGGCAATTCAGGGAGATGGGTGCTAGGCTAAAAAAAAAAGGCCTCGAGGGTAGCAACCTCTGGACTGCTCCCAGTGCCTAGTGCTAGTGAGGCCAGGAACAGGGAGATTCTACAATTGAACACGTGGCTAAAGGACTGGTGCAAGAGGGAGGGTTTCAAATTCATAGATCATTGGGAAGTCTTCAAGAGAGGATGGCGCCTGTACGGAAAGGATGGGTTACACCTTAACTGGAAGGGCACAAATATCCTGGCTGGGAGTTTTGCTAGAGTGTTTCAGCAGGGTTTAAACTAGTGTGGCAGGGGGGTGGGGATCAAAACAGTCGGTCAGTAAATACTGAGGCTGGGGTTGAACTGGGGGCCAGGGCAAGGCTAGCTAAGAAGAAGAGCATTCTGGAGGAGGATGACCTGAGTGGGCCTGGAGGTCTGGAGTGCATCTGCTTCAATGCGAGGAGCGTAACGGGTAAGACAGATGAACGTAGAGCCTTAATGCTTACGCGGAATTTGGATGTGGTTGCGGTGATGGACATGGTTAAAAGAAGGACAGGACTGGCAGCTGAATATTCCGGTTTTAGGCGAGACAGAGGAGGGGCTAAAAAAGGTGGGGGAGTAGCGATATTAGTTAGGGAGCATATTACAGCGGTGCAGAGGGTGGACAATTTAGAGGGGTCATGTAATGAGTCGCTATGGGTGGAGCTCAGAAACAGGAAAAGTGCAATCACTATGCTGGGGGTATACTACAGGCCACCCAACAGCCCACGGGAAGTGGAGGAACGGATATGTCAGGAGATTCTGGATATGTGCAGAAAAAATAGGCTTGTTGTAGTGGGAGACTTCAATTTCCCTGGTATAGACTGGAAAGTGCTTAGGGCTGGGGGTCTGAACGGGGAGGAATTTGTAAAATGCGTACTGGAAGGTTCTTTGGAACAGTATGTAGATAGCCCAACTAGAGAGGGGGCTATACTGGATCTAGTTCTGGGAAATGAGCCCAGTCAGGTCGTCAAAGTCTCGGTAGGGGAACATGTGGCAAATAGTGACCACAACTCTGTTAACTTTAGGATAGTAATGGACAAGGATGAGTGTTGTCCTACGGGCAGGGTGCTAAATTGGGGGAAGGCTCACTATAGCCGGATTAGGCAGGAATTGGTGGCCATTGATTGGGAGAGGCTGTTCGGGGGTAAGTCCACGTCTGGCATGTGGGAGTCTTTTAAGGAACAGTTGATAAGGCTGCAGGACAGGCATGTGCCTGTAAAAAGGAAGGATAGGAAAGGTAGGATTCGAGAGCTGTGGATAACCAGGGAAATTGAGGATCTGATCACAAAGAAAAGAGAGGCGTATGTTAGGTCCAGGCAACTGAAAACAGAGAGTAGGAAAGAACTCAAACGGGGAGTTAGAAGGGCAAAAAGGGGTCACGAAATGTTCTTGGCAGACAGGATTAAGGAGAATCCTAAGGCATTTTATTCATATGTTAGGAACAAAAGCGTTGTCAGGGAAAAAGTCGGACCTCTCAGGGACAAAGGAGGGGAATTATGCTTAGAACCCAAGGGAATAGGGGAGATCCTAAATGAATACTTTGCATCGGTATTCACAAAGGAGAGGGACTTGTTGACTGGGAGTGACTCAGAGGGAGGTGTTGACCCGTTAGAGAGAATCTAATTGTCAAATGCCTTACTGAAATCCATATAGACGACATCCACAGCCCTTCCTTCGTCAACCGTTTTTGTCACTTCCTCAAAAAACTCGACCAAATTTGTAAGGCATTACAAGGGAGGAAGTGTTAGGTTTTTTAGGTAACATTAAAACTGACAAATCCCCAGGGCCTGACGGCATCTATCCTAGACTGCTCAGGGAGACAAGAGATGTAATTGCTGGGCCTCTGATGGAAATCTTTGTCTCTTCATTGGACACAGGTGAGGTCCCTGAGGATTGGAGGATAGCGAATGTGGTACCGTTATTTAAGAAGGGTAGCAGGGATAACCCGGGTAATTATAGGCCAGTGAGCTTGACGTCCATGGTAGGGAAGTTGTTGGAGAGGATTCTTAGAGACAGGATGTATGCGCATTTAGAACGGAACAATCTCATTAGTGACAGACAACATGGTTTTGTAAGAGGATGGTCGTGCCTTACAAATTTGGTGGAGTTTTTTGAGGAAGTGACAAAAACAATTGACGAAGGAAGGGCCGTGGATGTCGTCTATATGAATTTCAATAAGGCATTTGACAAAGTCCCTCATGGCAGGTTGGTTAAGAAGGTTAAGGTTCATGGGATACAAGGAGAGGTGGCTAGATGGGTAGAGAACTGGCTTGGCCACAGGAGACAGAGGGTAGCATTCGAAGGGTCTTTTTCCGGCTGGAGGCCTGTGACCAGTGGTGTTCGCAGGGCTCTGTACTGGGACCTCTGCTATTTGTGATATATATAAATGATTTGGAAGAAGGTGTAACTGGTGTTATCAGCAAGTTTGCGGATGACACGAAGATGGCTGGACTTGTGGATAGCGATTAACATTGTCAGACAATACAGCAGGATATAGATAGGCTGGAAAATTGGGCGGAGAATTGGCAGATGGAATTTAATCCAGATAAATGCGAAGTGATGCATTTTGGAAGAACTAATGTAGGGGGGAGTTATACAATAAATGGCAGAGCCATCAAGAGTATAGAAACACAGAGGGACCTAGGTGTGCAAGTCCACAAATCCTTGAAGGTGGCAGCACAGGTGGAGAAGGTGGTGAAGAAGCCATATGGTATGCTTGCCTTTATAGGACGAGGTATACAGTATAAAAGCTGGAGTCTGATGTTGCAGCTGTATAGAACACTGGTTAGGCCACATTTGGAGTACTGCGTCCAGTTTTGGTCGCCGCACTACCAGAAGGACGTGGAGGCTTTAGAGAGAGTGCAGAGAAGGTTTACCAGGATGTTGCCTGGTATGGAGGGTCTTAGCTATGAGGAGAGATTGGGTAAACTGGGGTTGTTCTCCCTGGAAAGACGGAGATTGAGGGGAGATCTAATAGAGGTGAACAAGATTATGAATGGTATAGATAGGGTGAACAGTGGGAAGCTTTTTCCCAGGTCGGAGGTGACGATCACGAGGGGTCACGGGCTCAAGGTGAGAGGGGTGAGGTATAACTCAGATATCAGAGGGACGTTTTTTACACAGCGAGTGGTGGGGGCCTGGAATGCGCTGCCAAGTAGGGTGGTGGAGGCAGACACGCTGGCATTGTTTAAGACTTACCTGGATAGTCACCTGAGCAGTCTGGGAATGGAGGGATACAAACGAATGGTCTAGTTGGACAAATGAGCGGCACAGGCTTGGAAGGCCGAAGGGCCTGTTTCCTGTGCTGTACTGTTCTTTGTTCTTTGTTCTTTGATTGAAAACACTGACACAGTGAATAAAGACACAGGATTCCATGGGTTTTGAACAAACAAAAATAATCTTTACACCACAAGTTCAAAAAGATGAAACAATTTGCAATATATATCTTATTCTCTAACATTCAGGGTAAGCATGAGGTACATGTGAATTGACAGGTAAACTATGGTCGGACACACCACTTTGCACAATAGATGACAAATGAGACCAAAACAGATTCCATGGATTTCTCAAATGTTAGGAATGTGTTAACAGACCTTCCAATTAAGTCCTAATTTGATGTCAATTGTTGAATAGAAATCTCTGATATATAAAGAGGCTGCATGTGGCACTGGATGTTGGTGGAGAATTGTATGTGGAATTGGATCAAAGAAATAAAGGTAGTTTATGAAGAAGCAGAATTTGTGTCCCTTTTCTGAACTGCAACTGGGGAGGCTCAAATATCAACAACCCATCAAGGCATTTGTCACATTGTGAGTCAACCAATCTCACTGAAACTTCATCTTTCTCACAAAGGCTTCCAATCTCCACATTTAAAGATTTTGCCTTGGAATTCTGTCCAAAGGTCATTCCCACTTGGACGGCAACCCACTTGCAGAGTTTCAACTTCACCTCCGAGATTCCTTAACCCTGGATCTTCGAGCAGTCCCAAGCTTCACCTTCCAAGCACAATTTCAGATCTTTGACCATGCCAAGTAGAACACCACTTCTCCAAAGTGGTACCTTTGCTCCAACATCCTGCAGCACAGAGTCATCCACCTTTGCCTTCCTGGTTCTTCAAGGCTCCTCTCATGCCCACTTTGCTTAAAGTCTGCAATTCTTCTTTGAATTCAGAGCCTATTGCTCTGCTCTTTTCCTTAACTTCACTTAAGGTGACCTATTTCTGTTCCCTGGCTTTGTCTGCTACCTGGGACTACCTGTTGGGACCTCTCCTTGACCCCCCCTCCCCCTGGTTTGGAACATTCACCCTGTCCTCTTTTTGTGTCCTGCTCCTTGAGACGTATTCTTACAATGGCGTTCTCAATGGACTGCATAGCTCAATTTCAAAGAGAGCTATACAAAGGCCATCTGCATTTAATGAGCGATTTTTAGCCCACTGATCTCTGTGAAGGAATTCCTCATTGGACTTGGATTCTGGACTCTATGATGCACATGAACCAATATTTATTTTCTCCGTGGTCTCTATACTGTAAATCCTTTTTTTTCCTATCCCCCTCTTTACTGTGTGAGTGCGGAAGTACATGCTCCACCTCCGTTTTGAATGTGCACAAATAAACTATTGTGTGGGGTTAGACTATTTGCTGTGGGATTGTTACTAGAAAATTGGATCACACAAAAAGCGAGGGATTGGGAAATACGCCACCACTTACAAAGAGGCAAACAAGTCAAAGCACCTTTCAATTAGTAGACGGGTGGTGAAAGGAGAAATTAGTGCTGTTTAAATTAATGCCACTCCTATTCATAATAACAGTGATTGTTAGTAGATTATTCTACCATAGAGCCATCACACCTGAGTCAACCTGGTTCTCACCTTGTGTTCACACGCAGACACTTACAGCAGGACCATTGAAAAAGCAGATCGGCATCAAGGGTGCCAATTTATCTTCCTTTCCCAAAGTAGGGACACCAGTGCCAATTGTAGCGCATCTACCATTACCCTGGCTAAGGATATTAAGGGTTACGTAAACAGATGGGGAAAGAAACAAAAAATATAGAAATTAGTTCTACTGCATATCAGTACATGGAGTCAATTACTGAAGGTTCCTCTCCATGGGAGCATTTTGGCATCAATTTGAAAGGCAATAACTTGTTAGCCAACTACTTGGAGATTCATCTGTTCACTTCCTCTATAAAATTAAATGGCCTAACCACAAACAGGAGCAAAATATTACAGAAACAATGATGAATGTTTCATTTCCTAAATTATGGGATTACAAGCTAAATGTGCTGTAATGATCCGAAGTTTAGTTTAAAGCTGCAAGTCTCAACCGTTGCACCATGATTAATATCCTCTGACTTGGAAGAATTGGTGTCCTTACCTTAGAGACTGAGATTGGGTGATATAGTTTGTGAGCTGGTGCTGCTGCCTTCTGCTTTTATTACTGAAGTTGCTTCTGGTAACAATCCAAGGTTGAAGACTAAGGTTCTAAACTTAGAGAGTAATTGGGAATAGAAGCATGTGGGGCTAAGTTATGTTTTCCACTGGCTAACTGACAAATTTCACTTTGTCCGACATGTCCGACCCAGCTATCTCCAGATGAAGAAATCCTCCAGAACTCTCCAGGCTTCAGCACCAACCAACGCACCTTTTGGAAAATTTCTTCTGTTGCCCAATAACCTTTCACAAGTGTATCTGTACCTTGTAACCAGCCTTATCTCCATAACCAAAGCCGGGACAGAAAGCCTGAAGGTTGTATGGTAACATGACTGAGGCCAAGTGTAAAGGAAGCAGGAATGGCTAAAGTGAGATGTCCATCTTTAAACACCAGAACAATGCAGGAAGGCCAATAGCACATACTTCACATGTTACCAAAGGCCGACCCCTCTATACCAGACAGCTACTGATCACAGTGCACCCAATCCTCATATTTATAGTCTTGCCTCCAACACCTGGACCTACCTTGCTGTGCAAGGAGATGCATCCACTCTACAAGAAGTGCAGTCTCACCCAAAATAAATGTAACACTGAAAGAGACATCTAGGAAATCTGTCAATCAGAATAAGTAATGTCCAGGCCCCCAGCTGGAAGAGGAAATTGATTTGTTTTGATTCATTATTGTCACACGTATTAATAAAGTGAAAAGTATTGTTTCTTGCGCGCTATACAGACAAAACATACCATCCATAGAGAAGGAAAGGAGAGAGTGCAGAATATAGTCTTATAGTCATAGCGAGGATGTAGGGAAAGATCAACTGAATATGAGGTAGGTCCATTCAGAAGTCTGACGGCAACAGGTAAGAAGCTGTTCTTGAGTTGATTGGTACGTGACCTCAGACTTTTATATATTTTTCTTAACGGAAGAAGGTGGAAGAGAGAATGTCCAGGGTCCGGGGTCCTTAATTATGCTGGCTGCTTTGCCGAGGCAGCGAGAAGTATAGACAGAGTCAATGGATGGGAGGCTGGTTTGTGTGATGGACTGGGCTTTGTTCACGAACCTTTGTAGTTTCTTGCAGTTTTGGGCAGAACAGGAGCCATACCAAGCTGTGATACAACCAGAAAGAATGCTTGATTGGGGGTCTACGTGGCAATTTCTAACATTTTCTTAGAGACCCACTCAACACAAACCGCCCCTTCCCCCCTCAGAGTGGCAATTAACTCACTGTCCATCTTTAGCCAACATCACTATCAAAATTCTGAACCCCTCCTGGTTGCCCCCCAGTTCCAGCCACACCAGCAAAACACATTTGACCGACAACTATCCCACCATGGACTGAAGTACAAAGAACAAAGAACAATACAGCACAGGAACAGGCCCTTCGGCCCACCAAGCCTGCACCGATCATGTGTTCCTAACTAGACCATCCGTTTGTATCCCTCTATGGTGGAGGCGGACACACTGGGAACGTTTAAGACTTATCTCGATAGCCACATGAACGGAGTGGGAATGGAAGGATACAAAAGAATGGTCTAGTTTGGACCAGGGAGCAGCACGGGCTTCACCGTTCAAATTTATTGGGTAAAACCTCCTGCAGGTATCATGCAGCCAGACAGAACAGCCATCAACTACATGTGGAAATGTACTTGCCCATTAGATCTGCATAATTGTGCACCTAAATATATAACGAGTTCACAAAAGATCATCTGTATGAAGATACTGACAATTACAAATCAATGGCTTCATTAAATATATTTATATGCACATCTGTATCTATAATATGAGAATGTATGTTGGTTGGAATGCAATAAAAGTTTTAAAATGCAAAATCCTGTATTTTGCTCACTATAATTCACTTCTTATCAGTATCTAATTTAATGATGTGTGAATTTACTTTAATATTATTAAACCAATTTAATAAAATAGTTCATTAGTGTCCTGTTGGAGATTAAAAATAAAACAATTGCTGCACTAAAAAAAGGCAAAAGTAAACAGAAAATTGATATTGAAATGTCAAAACAAGACAATCCAATTGGGACACTGTCTGTGTGGAGTCTGCACGTTCTCCCCGTGTCTGCGTGGGTTTCCTCCGGGTGCTCCAGTTTCTTCCCACAGACTGAAAGACGTGCTGGTTAGGTGCATTGGCCATCTCCCTCAGTGTACCCAAACAGGCGCTGGAGTGTAGCGACAAGGGAATGTTCACAGTAACTTCATTGCCTTCATAAGCCTACTTGTGACACTAATAAAAAAATAAACTTTAATCACTTTCCCATTTATTAAAAATGTTTTAACAGCTCTTTGGAATAATGAACTATTTTATTAAATTGGTTTTGTTCTTAACATTAAAGTAAAATTGCCTTCCTTGTAATAATAAACATTCAGATGGGTAATATGTTCATCAGTCACTAAATAAGCTTGTTGGTCTTTTGCAACAGAGCTCACATAGACTCATAGAGGTTTACAGCATGGAAACAGGCCCTTTGGCCCAACTTGTCCATGCCGCCTTTTTATTAAACTCCTAAGCTAATCCCAATTGCCCACATTTGGCCCATACCCCTCTATACCTATCGTACCCATGTAACTATCTAAATGCTTTTTAAAAGACAAAATTGTATCCGCCTCTACTACTACCTCTGGCAGCTTGTTCCAGACACTCACCACCCTCTGTGTGAAAAAATTGCCCCTCTGGACACTTTTGTATCTCTCCTCTCTCACCTTAAACCTATGCCCTCTAGTTTTAGACTCCCGTACCTTTGGGAAAAGATATTATCTATCCAGCTGATCTGTGCCCCTCATTATTTTATAGACCTCCATAAGATCACCCCTCAGTCTCCTACGCTCCAGAGAAAAAAGTCTCAGTCTATCCAGCCTCTCCTTATAACTCAATCCACCAAGTCCCAATAGCATCCTAGTAAATCTTTTCTGCACTCTTTCTAGTTTAATAATATCCTTTCTATAATAGGGTGACCAGAATTGCACACAGTATTCCAAGTGTGGCCTTACCAATGTCTTGTACAACTTCAACAAGATATTCCAACTCCTGTATTCAATGTTCTGACCGATGAAACCAAGCATGCCGAATACCTTCTTCACCACTCTGTCCACCTGTGACTCCACTTTCAAGAAGCTATGAACATGTACCCCTAGATCTCTTTGTTCTGTAACTTTCCCCACTGCCCTACCATTAACTGAGTAAGTCCTGCCCTGGTTCAATCTACCAAAATGCATCAACTTGCATTTGTCTAAATTAAACTCCATCTGCCATTCGTCAGCCCACAGACCCAATTGATCAAGATCTCATTGCAATTGGAGATAATCTTCTTCACTGTCCACTATGCCACCAATCTTAGTGTCATCTGCAAACTTACTAACCATGCCGCCTATATTCTCATCCAAATCATTAATATAAATGACAAATAACAGTGGACCTAGCACAGATCGCTGAGTCACACCGCTGGTCACAGGTCTCCAGTTTGAAAAACAACTCTCTACAACCACCCTCTGGCTTCTGTCAAGAAGCCAAATTTTGTATCCATTTAGATACCTCACCCTGGATCCCGTGAGATTTAACCTTGTGCAACAAGCTACCATGCGGTACCTTGTCAAAGGCCTTGCTAAAGTCCATGTAGACAACATCAACATATTTTCACTCAGGCTTAACTAGCAAAGGGGAAGAAAACATCAAAAGATCAAATGTTAAAATGTGAACTATTCAACCACAAAAATTTTGAAGATAAATTTTGATTTATTTAGACTCAAAAGTGTGACAAACAAGAATTGTTCAATAGGCGTAAACCTTGACTTTCTGAACTTCTTTGTCCTCACATTCCCTTTTCCTACTGTAGTAATAAAATGTGTTATCACGTCTTTGAAGTTTTTTCACGTATCCAGAATCTGGCCAACGATCCACCTGCATTGAATAGAACATCACTGTCTCAGTTTTGTCATCTATTTCCTTGATTATCTCACACATACGGCACATCGCAAACTGAAATGTAGCCATTGAGGTGCAGCATATGAAATATTTGGGTATCTATTGCGATATATCACAAAGCTTCCTAAAAATTATATTACAAACATTGTGTGGAATGGTATTTATTCTTTATTTGATAAGTATTCCACATTTCCCCAGTGGGAATAAACTAACCGATGTTAGGTTTGCAAAATGAGGACAAAAATCTAGGGTGCCTAGACCATCAGATTGTTTCGAAAGCTGCATTTTCCCCAGAAAAATATAACAATTGCCACTTTTAAATAAGGAGATAGTTTTAAACTGCTTTTATGTTATAAAAATCGGTGGCACAGTGGTTAGCACTGCTGCCTCACAGCGCCAGGGACCTGGGTTCAATTCCCAGCTTGGGTCACTGTCTGTGTGGAGTCTGCACGTTCTCCCCATGTCTGCGTGGGTGTCCTCCGGGTGCTCCGGTTTCCTCCCACAGTCTGAAAGGCATGCTGGTTAGGTGCATTGGCCGTGCTAAATTCTCCTTCAGTGAAACTGAACAGGCGCTGGAGTGTGGTGACTAGAGGATTTTCACTCCATGGCAGTGTTAATGTAAACCTACTTGTGACACTAATAAAATAAACTTTAAATCAGTCTTTATAACTTCTAGAATTGTAGAACTTGGCCATAATGCATTTGTGACTTCATCAGTCAAACCCAGTTGACCTTACTAGTGGAGCTGTGTATATCTCATTATTGTCACCGCTAGGGTGTTCATTCTTCAGGTTAAACCATCTGGATTAGATAAATGTGTACTACCCTTTATAAAATTTCTGCAGGTTTATAATTATAAAAATGGAAATTAGTCAATTGTAGCATGCAGTTAATAAATCATGGAATTCATTACCCCATCTACTTGTTTTACTTGCTTGTATTCTATTTCATCTCTGTACCCAGCTTGTTGAAATCTGTACAAATTTTCAATTTCTTCAGTCCACTGTTTGGCACGGCTCATAAATTTTGGTTTTACTTCCTGCCCTTGGGTTCCAAAATCTCTCAAAGACATAATGTAATAAATACCTAAAACAGAAAAGGAAATAAAAGTCTATCCTCTAATGTACACCTTCATGTAAAACTGGTTCACAAATCACACCTTTATCATTGATTATTTTTAAAAATTCAGCACCAATATATGAAAAATCTGAAGTTATACTCGTGTGGTCACTGATCCTTCAGAATACATTTAATAGGAAGAGTTACATTTATATTGTGCTTTTCATGCTTCAGGGCATCCCAAGTTACTCTTCAGCCAATGACATATATTTGAATTGCAGTCATTATTATAGTGTAGGAAATGGGGCAACCAATTCGCACACAGCAAGATCCCACAAACAGCAATGACAGATAACCTACTTTAGCTGCTTGAGGGATGAATATTGGCCAAGACACCCGGGTAAAACTCCCCCGTTCTTCTTCAAACAGTGACGTTGTCCATGTCATTTGAAAATGAATGCTGTGACCTGCCCAGTATGTTTGGAGCATGAATGCAAAGCCATCACTGTGCTGAAGGGTACTGAGAGATGTAACTTAAATGAACTTTCTCTTTGCATGCTTCAAAATGCATACTCGGTGTCAAGGGATATGGGGAGAAAGCAAGAATATGGTGTTGAGGTAGAGAATCAGCCATTGAATGGCAGAGCAGGTTTAAGGGGCTGAATAGCCTAGCTCTCCTCCTATTTTCGGTGGCACAGTGGTTAGCACTGCTGCCTCACAGCACCAGGGACCCGGGTTCGATTCCCAGCTTGGGTCACTGTCTGTGTGGAGTTTGCACATTCTCCCCGTGTCTCCATAGGTTTCCTCCGGGTGCTCCGATTTCCTCCCACAGTCCTAAAGGCGTGCTGGTTAGGGTGCATTGGCCGTGCTAAGTTCTCCCTCAGTGTACCCGAACAGGTGCCAGAGTGTGGCGACTAGGGGGTTTTCACAGTAACTTCACTACAGTGTGAATGTAAGCCTACTTGTGACTAATAAATAAACTTTATTTACTTTATTTTCTATGTTTCCCTTACAGTCAGGTCTCTCTTATCTAAGAACCTTAAGGGATATCTATTCTGTAGTTTATTGGCAAAGAGCATTGGTAACTTTACTTTGGATCACCCTGCTCTTCAGGGCATTAATATTCAAGGCTTTTGAGTGGGGGAACTTCCCAGTGACAGATCTGTTCCCCAGATCCAGCAATGAGTCAGTCTGGCCAATCTATAGCAGTAGCCTGAAGTATTGCAGAGCTGCCTGGCTCTACTGTAGGATGACCAACCTTCCCGAAGGTGTGGGGTGCAAACTCCAATCCCTGGGACCGTATTTTTGAACCAGATGCTTACTTACCTCAATCATCCTCCAGTTCCCCCATAGTGAGATCCCCCATAGTTAGCTGATTAGTTATTTAGCTTGCTAAAAATTCTCAGGTCGGCAGCAAAGACACACAGGAGAAGGACTTACCTTTGAAATGCTGCACAATTGGTTATTTCTACACAGAGAAAACAGGCTGGACTGTTACTTTATCCTGGACTTCTGGACGTTGGATGTCGTTGGCGTGTTGTTGTCATCTGTAACTAGGCAACTCATGACGCTACAATGCAGCTGAGAATACTCTTCCGGACTCATTGCAAACCACGTGGAGAGAGTAACAGCCCATTCTGAATGAACTGCCTTGTGTTCCTCGACATGGCCAAAACCATTCTTGAAACACATGTTTGATGAATACCGAAAACATTTTCCCGATTCATACAACAAATTACTTTAAGAAGCCTATATTTCCAAGTTATTTGTTTTATAAGTCAGTAATCGAATGTCAGTTAACAGAGAGAAACACTGTGACAGTACACGGGAGAGTGAATTAGTGGAACATAAAAGCAAGATAGCAAGGGAGAACCTCGGGATTGGACAGAAATGTGACAAAGTGGCAGACAGTAATGAGATTAGGGACAGATTCTGGTTAGGGTCTGCTATAAGTATTAATATATCAGAGAATGCAATACATTCAGCAACTGGATTTACAGAGGCAATCCAGATAGACTTGAATTGCTCTGAATTAATACGTGGCAGCATAATGTTAGTTCCTGAGATTGGAAGAATGGGGAGGGAGGGCATTTTTGAGCATGCTACTGCTGTACATGGCCGCCTGTGTGGCTGCAGTCATTGAGGTTGCTATGCCAAGTGTCAGTTGAAGCATTGAACTGAGGCAGCATTAGTCTGTGACTCTGAGTGAAGACCTAACATCACATCATTACTAGATCTACCACAGTCACAGCTGCCAGGATTACCACGTGCCAGATTAGTCAGGTGCAGTTTACACAGGGAATGGAGCAAAGGGCGGCACGGTAGCACAGTGGTTAGCACTGCTGCTTCACAGCTCCAGGGACCTGGGTTCAATTCCCGGCTTGGGTCACTGTCTGTGTGGAGTTTGCACATTCTTCCTGTGTCTGCGTGGGTTTCCTCCGGGTGCTCCGGTTTCATAGAAATCATAGAAACCCTACAGTACAGAAAGAGGCCATTCGGCCCATCGAGTCTGCACCGACCACAATCCCACCCAGGCCCTACCCCCATATCCCTACATATTTTACCCACTAATCTACTCATCTCAGGACACTAAGGGGCAATTTTAGCATGGCCAATCAACCTAACCCGCACATCTTTGGACTGTGGGAGGAAACCGGAGCACCCGGAGGAAACCCACGCAGACACGAGGAGAATGTGCAAACTCCACACAGACAGTGACCCAAGCCGGGAATCGAACCCAGGTCCCTGGAGCTGTGAAGCAGCAGTGCTAACCACTGTGCTACCGTGCCGCCCCACAGTCCAAAGATGTGCGGGTTAGGTTAATTAGCCATGCTAAATTGCCCCTTAGTGTCCTGGGATGCGTAGGTTAGAGGGATTAGTGGGTAAATATGTGGGGATATGGGGATAGGGCCTGGGTGGGATTGTGGTCGGTGCAGACTCGATGGGCTGAATGGCCTCTTTCTGCACTGTAGGGTTTCTATGATTTCTATGAGGTGTGGAATTGTCCAGAGATACAATACCTGCATCATACTGGAGGCGGGACCTGTACAAATTGGACAGGTTACACCTGGGCAGGACTGGGACTGATGTCCCAGTGGGAGTGTTTGCTAGAGCAGTTGGGGAGGGTTTAAACTAATATGCCAGGGGGATGGGAACCTATGTAAGGAGTCCGAGAAGGTGGGAGCAAGGACAAAATGTGGGGAGAATGTTCCAACTTCATCAAAAATCAGGAAAAAAGTTAAAAGGAAGGAGAACTCAGGAGATGTTATTAATGGAAGTGTTAGAATTCAAAAATAAGGTACAAAAACTAGCATAAGGGCACTTTATCTGAATGCTCATAGCATTCGAAACAAGGTAAATGAGTTGACGGCACAAATCATTGCGAATGAGTATGATTTGGTGGCCATTACAGAGACATGGTTGCAGGATGGTCACAACTGGGAGTTGAATATCCAGGGATATCAGACTGTTCGGAGGGACCGACAGGAAGGTAAGGGAGGTGGTGTAGCTCTGATATTTAAGGATGATATCAGGGCGGTAGTGAGAGATGATATAGGATCTATGGAAAAAAAGGTTGAATCCATTTGGGTGGAAATTAGAAATAGTGAGAAAAAGTCACTGATAGGCGTAGTCTATAGGCCACCAAATGATGACATCATGGTGGGGCGAGAAATAAACAAAGAAATAACTGATGCATGTAAAAATGATACAGCAATTATCATGGGGGATTTTAATCTACATGTCAATTGGTCAAACCAGGTCGGTCAAGGCACCCCTGAGGAGTTCACAGAATGTATCCATGATAGCTTCCTTGAACAGTATGTAATGGAACATAAGAACATAAGAAATAGGAGCAGGAGTAGGCCATCTAGCCGCTCGAGCCTGCCCCGCCATTCACTAAGATCATGGCTGATCTGAAGTGGATCAGTTCCACTTACCCGCCTGATCCCTATAACCCCTAATTCCCTTACCGATCAGGAATCCATCTATCCGTGATTTAAACATATTCAACGAGGAAGCCTCCACCACTTCAGTGGGCAGAGAATTCCAGAGATTCACCACCCTCTGAGAGAAGAAGTTCCTCCTCAACTCTGTCCTAAACTGACCCCCCTTTATTTTGAGGCTGTGCCCTCTAGTTCTAGTTTCCTTTCTAAGTGGAAAGAATCTCTCCACCTCTACCTATCCAGCCCCTTCATTATCTTATAGGTCTCTATAAGATCCCCCCTCAGCCTTCTAAATTCCAACGAGTACAAACCCAATCTGCTCAGTCTCTCCGCATAATCAACACCCCTCATCTCTGGTATCAACCTGGTGAACCTTCTCTGCACTCCCTCCAAGACCAATATATCCTTCCGCAAATATGAAGGAGCAAGCTATCCTAGATCTGGTCCTGTGTAATGAGACAGGAATAATTAATGATCTTGCAGTTAGGGATCCTCTCGGAAGAAGCGATCACAGTATGGTTGAATTTAAAATACAGATGGAGCGTGGGAAGGTAAAATCCAATACCAGTGTCTTGTGCTTAAACAAAGGAGACTACAAAGGGATGAGAGAGGCGTTGGCTAAGATAGACTGGGAGCAGAAACTTTATGGTGGGACAATTGAGGAACAGTGGATGGCTTTCAAAGCAATCTTTCACAGTGCTCAGCAAAAGTATATACCAGTGATAAAGAAGGACTGTAGAAAAAGAGATAATCAGCCATGGATATCTAAGGAAATAAAGGAGGGTATCAAATTGAAAGAAAATGCATACAAAGTGGCAAAGATTAGTGGGAACCTAGAGGATTGGGAAATCTTTAAAGGTCAACAGAAAACCACAAAAAAGGTATAAAGAAAAGTAAGATGGATTACGAGAGTAAACTAGCTCAAAATACAAAAACAGATAGCAAAAGTTTCTATAAGTATATAAAACGAAAAAAAGTGGCTAAAGTAAACATTGGTTCTTTAGAGGATGAGAAGGGGGATGTAATAACTGGAAATGAGAAAATGGCTGAGACATTGAACAGGTATTTTGTGTCGGTCTTCACAGTGGAAGACACAAATAACATGCCAAAAATTGATGATAGGAAGGCTATGGCAGGTGAGGACCGAGAAACTATCACTATCACGAAAGAGGTAGTGTTGAGCAAGTTAATGGGGCTAAAGGTAGACAAGTCTCCTGGTCCTGATGGAATGCATCCCAGGGTACTAAAAGAGATGGTGGGAGAAATAGCAAATGCACTAGTGATAATTTACCAAAATTCACTGGACTCTGGGGTGGTTCCCGCAGATTGGAAAACACCAAATGTGGCGCCACTGTTTAAAAAAGGAGGTAGACAAAAGGCGGATAACTATAGGCCGGTTAGCTTAACTTCTGTAGTAGGGAAAATGCTTGAATCTATCATCAAGGAAGAAATAGCTAGACATTTGGACATAAATTGTCCCATTGGTAAGACGCAGCATGGGTTCATGAAGGGAAGGTCATGTTTGACTAACTTGGTGGAATTCTTTGAGAACATTACATGTGCAGTGGACAATGAGGAACCTGTGGATCTGGTGGATCTGGATTTCCAAAAGGCATTTGACAAGGTGCCGCACCAAAGACTGCTACATAAGATAAAGGTGCACCGTGTTATGGGTAATGTATTAGTATGTATAGAGAATTGGTTAACTAACAGAAAGCAAAGAGTGGGGGTAAATGGATGTTTTTCTGGTTGGTGATCAGTGACTAGTGGTGTGCCTCAGGGATCAGTGCTGGGACTGCAATTGTTTACGATTTACATAGATGATTTGGAGTTGGGGACCAAGTGTAGTGTGTCAAAATTCACAGATGACACTAAGATGAGTGGCAGAGCAAAGTGTGCAGAGGATGCTGAAAGTCTACAAAGGGATATAGATAGTCTAAGTGAGTGGGCGAGGGTCTGGCAGATGGAGTACAATGCTGGTAAATGGGAGGTCATCCATTTTGGTAGGAATAACAGCAAAGTGGACTATTATTTAAATGGTAAAAAATTGCAGCATGCTGCTGTGCAGAGGGACCTGGGTGTCCTTATGCAAGAATCACAAGGAGTAGGGTTGCAGGTGCAGCAGGTCATTAAGAAGGCAAATGGAATTTTGTCCTTCATTGCTAGAGAGATGGAGTTTAAAAACAGCAAGGTGATGTTGCAGCTGTATAAGGTGCTGGTGAGGCCACACCTGGAGTACTGTGTACAGTTTTGGTCTCCTTACTTGAGAAAGGAGGAGGTACAGAGGAGATTCACTGGGTTGATTCCGGAGTTGAGAGGTTTGGCTTATGAGGAGAGACTGAGTAGGCTGGGACTATACTCATTGGAATTCAGAAGAATGAGGGGAGATCTTATAGAAACATATAAGGTGAGGTCCCAGAGGATTGGAGGATAGCTAATGTGGTCCTGTTATTTAAGAAGGGTAGGAAGGATAACCCGGGAAATTACAGGCCGGTGAGCTTGACATCCGTGGTAGGGAAGTTGTTAGAGAGGATTCTTAGAGATAGGATGTATGCACGTTTAGAAAGGAATAAACTCATTAACGATAGTCAGCATGGTTTTGTGAGAGGGAGGTCATGCCTCACTAACCTGGTGGAGTTTTTTGAAGAAGTGACTAGAATGGTTGACGAGGGAAGGCCGTGGATGTCGTCTATATGGACTTTAGTAAAGCGTTTGACAAAGTCCCTCATGGTAGGTTGGTGCAAAAGGTTGGATCTCATAGGATAAAGGGGGAGGTGGCTAGATGGGTGGAGAACTGGCTTGGTCACAGGAGACAGAGGGTGGTAGTGGAAGGGTCTTTTTCCGGCTGGATGCCTGTGACTAGTGGTGTTCCGCAGGGCTCTGTATTGGGACCTCTGCTGTTTGTGATTTATATAAACAATCTGGAAGGTGGTGTAACTGGGGTGATCAGTAAGTTTGCGGACGACACGAAAATGGCTGGACTTGCAGATAGTGAGGAACATTGTCAGAGGCTACAGAAGGATATAGATAGGCTGGAAATTTGGGCAAAGAAATGGCAGATGGAGTTCAATCCAGATAAATGCGAAGTGATGCATTTTGGTAGAACTAATGTAGGGGGGAGCTATACGATAAATGGCAGAACCATAAAGGGTGTAGATACGCAGAGGGACCTGGGTGTGCAAGTCCACAGATCCTTGAAGGTGATGTCACAGGTGGAGAAGGTAGTGAATAAGGCATATGGCATGCTTGCCTTTATAGGACGGGGCATAGAGTATAAAAGTTGGAGTCTGCTGTTGCAGTTGTATAGAACGTTGGTTCGGCCGCATTTGGAATACTGCGCCCAGTTCTGGTCGCCACACTACCAGAAGGACGAGGAGGCTTTAGAGGGAGTGCAGAGGAGCTTTACCAGGATGTTGCCTGGTATGGAAGGGCTTAGTTATGAGGAGAGATTGGGTAAACTGGGGTTGTTCTCACTGGAAAGACGGAGGATGAGGGGTGACCTAATAGAGGTGTATAAAATTATGAATGGCATAGATAGGGTAAACGGAGGGAAGCTTTTTCCCAGGTCGATGGTGACGTTCACGAGAGGTCCTAGGTTCAAGGTGAGGCGGGGTAGGTTTAACATGGATATCAGAAGGACGTATTTTACACAGAGGGTGGTGGGGGCCTGGAATGCGCTGCCGGGCAAGGTGGTGGAGGCGGACACACTGGGAACGTTTAAGACTTATCTAGATAGCCACATGAACGGAGTGGGAATGGAGGGATACAAAAGAATGGTCTAGTTTGGACCAGGGAGCGGCGCGTGCCTGGAGGGTCAAAGGGCCTGTTCCTGTGCTGTATTGTTCTTTGTTCTTTGTATTATGAAGGGAAAAGATAAGATAGAAACAGGGAAGTTATTTCCACTGGCAGGTGAAGCTAGAACTAGGGGACATGGCCTCAAAATAAGGGGGAGCAGATTTAGGACCGGGTTGAGAAGGAACTTCTTCACACAAAGGGTTGTGAATCTGTGGAATTCCCTGCCCAGTGAAGCAGTTGAGGCTACCTCATTGAATGTTTTTAAGGCAAGGATAGATACATTTTTGAACAGTAAAGGAATTAAGGGTTATGGTGAGCGGGCGGGTAAGTGGAGCTGAGTCCACGAAAAGATCAGCCACGATCTTATTGAATGGCGGAGCAGGCTTGAGGGGCCAGATGGCCTACTCCTGCTCCGAGTTCTTATGTTCTTATGGTATTAACCGTGCACTGGCTGCTGGAACTGGATTTCTATGGCCTACATCTACATGAGCGCTCACTGGAAGATACCAATCAGACCTGTGAGGTCCTTTCTGAAACTTCAATCTGTGCAATCTGCTAGAAAACCTGATGATAGAACACTGTTTAAAGTTTATTTATTAGTGTCACAGGTAGGCTTACATTAACACTGCAATGAAGTTACAGTGAAAATCCCCTAGTCGCCACACTCCGGCACCTGTTCGGGTAAACTGAGGGAGAATTTAGCACGGCCAATGCACCTAACCAGCACGTCTGAAGAAGATTAGGGCACACGGAGTTGGGGGTAGTGTGTTAAAGTGGATTGGGGACTGGCTATCCGACAGGAAGCAAAGAGTCGGAATAAATGGGTGTTTTTCCGGTTGGAGGAAGGTAACTAGTGGCGTGCCGCAGGGATCGGTACTCGGGCCGCAACTGTTTACCATTTATATAGATGATCTGGAGGAGGGGACGGAGTGTAGGGTAACGAAGTTTGCAGACGACACAAAGATAAGTGGAAAAGTGAATCGTGTGGAGGACGGAGAAGATCTGCAGAGAGATTTGGACAGGCTGAGTGAGTGGGCGAGGATATGGCAAATGGAGTATAACGTTGAGAAATGCGAGGTTATACACTTTGGAGGAAATAATAACAAATGGGATTACTATCTCAATGGAAACAAATTAAAACATGCTACCGTGCAAAGGGACCTGGGGGTCCTTGTGCATGAGACGCAAAAGCCCAGTCTGCAGGTACAACAGGTGATCAAGAAGGCAAATGGGATGTTGGCCTATATTGCGAGGGGGATAGAATATAAAAGCAGGGATGTCTTGATGCACCTGTACAGGGCATTGGTGAGGCCGCAGCTGGAATACTGTGTGCAGTATTGGTCCCCTTATATGAGGAAGGATATATTGGCATTGGAGGGAGTGCAGAGAAGGTTCACCAGGTTGATACCGGAGATGAGGGGTTTGGATTATGAGGAGAGGCTGAGGAGATTGGGTTTGTACTCGTTGGAGTTTAGAAGGATGAGGGGGGATCTTATGGAGACTTATAAGATAATGCGGGGGCTGGATAGGGTGGAGGCGGAGAGATTCTTTCCACTTAGTAAGGAAGTTAAAACTAGAGGACACAGCCTCAAAATAAAGGGGGGTCGGTTTAAGACAGAGTTGAGGAGGAACTTCTTCTCCCAGAGGGTGGTGAATCTCTGGAATTCTCTGCCCACTGAGGTGGTGGAGGCTACCTCGCAGAATATGTTTAAAGCGCGGATGGATGGATTCCTGAGCGGTAAGGGAATTAAGGGTTATGGGGATCAGGCGGGTAAGTGGTACTGATCCATGTCAGATCAGCCATGATCTTATTGAATGGCGGGGCAGGCTCGAGGGGCTAGATGGCCTACTCCTGCTCCTATTTCTTATGTTCTTATGTTCTTTCAGACTGTGGGAGGAAACCGGAGCATCCAGAGGGTTCCCATGCCGTCATGGGGAGAAAGTGCAGACTCCACACAGACAGTGACCCAAGCCGGGAATCGAACCCGGGTCCCTGACACTGTGAGGCAGCAGTGCTAACCACAGTGTCACCATGGCACCTTTGTTTTTGTATTTTGTGTATTGGAGTTCAGGTCTCTAAGGAGAAAAGCTGTTCTGGAGATGGTGCCAGGTAAACTGCAGAGTGCTGCGCGCATTTCATCCCCATAAAGATGCAGCATGTGGCCACTTCCCCGTAGACTTCAGCTGAATGGCACAATGCCCACTGACTGTCATTTATCTGTTCAGAAACTATTTAAAAGGATTGCATTCATTCGCTCTTTATTTAGGGGATACAACCTGATCCTAGAGTCATAGAGATATCCTGCACAGAAACAGGCCCTTCAGCGCAACTCATCCATGCTGACCAGGGTTCCTAAACTGAACGAGTCCCATTTGCCTGTGTTTGGCCCGTATCCCTCTAAACCTTTCCCAAATGTCTTTTAAATGTTGTAATTGTACCCGCCTCTGCCACCTCCTCCGTCAGCTCATTCAATATACGCACCACCCTCTGTGTGAAAAGGTTGCCCCTCAATCTTTCCCCTCTCATCTTAAACCTATGCCCTCTAGTTTTGGACTCACATCATGTTCCTCCACTGACTGTTCCACTACCTTCCTCAGTTTGCCTCTGCTCTATCTGCACAAATAGGATCTCCCATGGTAGATGTGTTGAGTTTGATGCTCGGCTGGGTTGATGTGAGTGATCTTGGCTGCCATGGGGTGTTTGGAAGGCCCAGACTGTGGCTTTATTGTGTAATTGCATCTGCTCTAATTGAATGTTAGCTCAGTGATAATATTCTTATTACTGAATTGAAAGTTGTGGACTTTAGGCCTGGGTGTGAGCAACACAGTCTCAGTTGGTGCAGCACTGAAGGACTGCTGCATTACTGAGGATGCTGTCATCAAAATGAGAAGTTCAACAGCTGGAGTTGTTGCTGTTTGACAGGGTCAGGCAGGAGGTGAGATATCCCAGAATGTTTTCCACCGGAGTTCAACATCTGTAACTCCAGCCACCCAACAGGAACTCGTTCCCACTCCAGCCGCCAACTTCAGCCATTGGCATCACTAAAGGGCATCCACTCCCTCCCGCCTGTCTCCCCTCTCAATGGAACAGGAGAGCAATAGGGGACAGGCATCCAGGGCAAGAGGAAATGGGAGGCAGAGAGGAGGTGTACAATCAGACATGCTGTTCTCTCTCTGTTTAGTCTCCTGCTTTGATATCACTCTGAGTGGGGATCGCACTCTCTGTAGCATCAGTTAATATAACCTTCATCACAGGGACTGCAGAAGACATCTAAACACCACCTTCTCCAGGGTCATTAGGGATGGGCACGAGATGCTGGCCTCGCCAGTGACACCCTCATCCCATGAATGAATAAAAGACAACAGTAACTCACACAAAGGACAGAACAACCCCCAATTTCAGCATCAAAGATAAAGGCAAATTACTGCGGATGCTGGAATCCAATGTTTCGAGTCTGGATGAGCTCATTTCTCTATTCTCTCCAGATGTTGTCCGACCCGCTGAGATTTTCCAGCATTTTCTGTTTTTGTTTCAGCATCAAAGATCAGTGGGCAAAGCTGCTAGTTTGAAGGTTAAAAAAGATTTGGATTTTCACTTGAAGGTTCTGTCACCTTCAGGGCTATGAGCTAGAAAGGTGGGCGGGTGGATTAGGCTGAATTGCTTGTTTTTGGTTGGCGCAGACACAATGGGCCAATTGGATGCATTCTGTTGCTATAAATTGATTCTGTTTCTGAATAATGAGTCCATAATTTCCCGAGGGGAGACGACAGAGATGAGCAATGACAAAAAAAAAGAGAAAACACTGAACTCTGGGGATTACTGAAATTATTTTTTAAATGGTGTAGAAATGTAGGCACCCAGGAAGAGCTCAGATTTCTCTTTGAGGATGATGATAGTCCCTCTGGAGATGGTTTGTTTAATGGTGTATATTCCTCACTTGGGGATTTTCACAACAACTTCATTGCGGTCACAAGCCTACTTGTGACACTAATAAATAAACTTATCAATTCATGTGAGATTGAAGTTTGGCACTGAAAGCACTCAGCTCCCAGGCAGCAGAGAGCAGCAGTGTCACACTCTCAGCTCTCAGCTCAGTTGTCACAGCCTGGGCTCCGGCTCCTCTTGCTGCTTCCTTCTTCCGGGATCATCACCACACAGTCCCGCCCCTGCCCCGCTCTGATTGGTGCTCTCCACACCCGCCCGGCACAGGGAGCTGTGTGATTGGCCGGTGGAGGTGTCAATCAGAGGTGGGGACTGTAGCAGTTTCAGATTGATACAGTTGCCGGGAGGGAACAGCGATGAGTTCCTTCCAGGGTCGGATGCGGGAATATCCCAGCGCTTCCATCGACAGGTTTGACAGGGATAACCTGCTGGCCAAGGCTTATTTCCTGTCGCACTGCCACAAAGGTGGGAAGCCCTCTTTTAAATCTCAATTGGGAATTGTCGAGTAACCCCAGATACAGGTTGTTCAGCTGGTTTCTGTAGCAAGGGGGTTCCTTTTCTGAAACCAGACGCCGCTACAAGTTTACTCAGTTTTGTTCCATCGTCCCTAACATTTCTGAGGGTAGAGTCAGTCCCCAGGGTATGTGGAGATGAAGCAGGGCAGCCTGTGTTAATGGAGTTCAGATGCACTATTGAATAGTGAAACAGACTCAAGGGATTGAATATGCGATTCCTGCTCCTCAGTTATGCAGGGTGTTTAGATTGACTGAGAGCTGTCTTCAGTCTTGGGCGAGGGTGGCACAATGATTAGCACTGCTGCCTCACAGCGCCAGGGACCCGGGTTCAATTCTGGCCTCGGATCACTGTCTTTGTAGAGTTTGCACATTCTCCTTGTGTCTGCGTAGGTTTCCTTCGGGTGCCTAGTTTCCTCCCACAGTCCAAATATGTGTGGGTTAGGTTGATTGGCCATGCTAAATTGACCCTGGTGTCAAGAGGATTCATGATGTGGAGATGCCGGCGTTGGACTGGGGTAAACACAGTAAGAGTTTTAACAACACCAGGTTAAAGTCCAACGGACTTTAACCTGGTGTTGTTAAAACTCTTACTGTGTCAGGGGGATTAGCAGGGTAAATGTGTGGGGTTACGGGAATAGGGCCTGGCTGGGATTGTGCTCAGTACATACTTGATGGGCCGATTGGCCTCCTTCTGTACTGTAGGGATTCTATGATTCCTGTTTTGTGAGTACCTGTTGGGTAAAGTTTTTTTGAAGTTTATTTATCAATGCCACAAGTAGGCTTACATTAACACTGCAATGAACTTACTGTGAACATCCTCTAGTTGCCACACTCTGGCACCTGTTCGGGTACACTGAGGGAGAATTTAGCATGGGCAATGCACCTAACCAGCATTCTTTCAGACTGTGGGAGGAAACCCATGCAGACACGGGGAGAACGTGCAGACTCCACACAGACAGTGACCCAAGCTGGGAATTGAACCCGGGTCCCTGGTGCTGTGAGGCAGCAGTGCTAACCACTGTGCCGCCTCACAGTGCTAGGGACCCGATTTTGATTCCCAGCTTGGGTCAATGTCTGTGTGGAGTCTGCATGTTCTCTCTGCATCTGCGTGGGTTTTCTCTGGGTGCTCCAGTTTCCTCCCACAGTCCAAAGATGTGCAGGCTGGGTTGATTGGCCATGCTGAATTGCCCCTTAGTGTCAGGTTACTTTAGCAGGGTAAACAGGTAAGGTTACAGGAATAGGGCCTGGGTGGGATTGTTGTCTGTGCAGACTCAATGGGCCAAATGGCCTCCTTCTGCACTGTAGGGATTCTATGAATCAAATTCCTGCACCACAGGCTTTGTTGAGGAAAGAGTTCATAGAATCCCTACAATGCAGAAGGAGGTGATTCGGCCCATCGCTGGACTTGAGGACTGTACTCAGCAGTGCCTCACAAGCAACCTGGTGATGCTGAGCAAACGGGAAGCACAAAATTGTCCACACTGCCTGGTCTAAATCTGCCCATAATGAACTCCTACAGGGATACACTTGGTTCCTTCACCAGGGAACATCATGACTGGTTTGACGAGAATGACCAGGTGATAAAGGAGCTGCTAATTCACAAGCCCAAGGCATTCCGGAACTGGAAAAACTACCAAAATCCGTGGGGATGAAAGCAGGTCCAGAGACAAATGAAGGCTGAGATCCAACAGAAAAGCTGTGAGCTAAAGAATAGATGTTGGGTGGAAGGAGCGCAGGAAATACAGCAACTCGCCAACAGCCATGACATGCATGGATTCTTCAGCACAATCAAGACCATTTACAGCCCAAACCTTCCAAGGACGTAGCCCACTGAGACTGCAGCATGGAGTGGGGCTTCTCGAGGACAGAGAGGCAGTCAACGCTTGTTGGAAGGAACACTTTTAGGATCTGCTCAACCAAGACTCAGTCTTTGATCATGTTCCACAATATGCTATCTGTCACCAGCTCAGTGCAATCCCAGCCCTATATGAGTTTGCAAAGACTATTCATCAGTTAAGAACAAACAAGGTTGCTGGCACAGACAGAACCCCTGTTGAAATACTAAAATATGGCGGAGGAATACTCTTGACATAAATGCATGATCTCATCTCCTTCACCTGGAAGGAGGAGAGTATGCCAAGATATCTGTGTGACAATGTAATTGTGATCATCTTTAAACAAAGAGACAAGACTGATTGCAGTAACTGTAGATCATGGGGAAGATCATTGCAAGAGTCTTTCTCAATCACCTTCTCCCCTGGTGAAGGGATCTTACCCGAGTCACAATGCAGGGTCCATCCATCAAGAGAAACGGTGAACATGATCCTCACAGCAAGACAAGTGCAAGAAAGTTACAGAGAGCAGCAGCAACCTCTAGTCATGACCTTCTTTGACCTTGCAGAGAACTTCAGCTCTATCAGCCGGGAGCGACTATGGAGTGGCTTCCGCAAAATTGACTGCCCACAGGAATTTGTCACTACCCTCTGCCTGCTGCGTGATGACAGGCTAGTTGTGATCCTTACCCACAGAACTGCCATAGACCCAGTATGAGTGCAAACTGGGGTCAAGCAATACTGTGTCATTGCACTAACGCTCTTTTCCATCTTCCTCACCCCAACACTCCACCCCACCTCCAGAAGCTCCCTGCTGGAGTGGAACTACGCCACAGGATAAGTGGGAAACTACTCAAACTGAGACACCCCCATTCGAGAACCAAGATCACCCCAACCTCTGTCATCCAGCTGTGCTATACTGATGTCACTTGCGTATGCGCACGCTCAAAGACCGAGCTCCGAACTATTGTCAGCGCATTCACGGGAGCTTATGAAAGAATGGACCTTGGGCTAAACATATGGAAGACAAAGTTCATCGACCAACCTGCTCTCGCTGCACAACACTGCTCCCTCCCCACCCTCCGACTATCAAGATCCACGGTGAATCATTGAACAACATCGATCATCTCTCATACTCTGGGAGCCTCCTCTCCGCAAGGTGATAAAACTCCACATTGCCTCCAGTGTGCCAACAGCTGCTTGGGGTAAAGAGTGTTTCATGGCAAAGTCCTCAACCCAGCTCCAAGCTCGTGGTCTACAAGGCTGCAGTGTGGACTGCCCTCCTGTGTACGTCAGAGACATGAACAATGCACAGCAGACACCTTACATCCTTGGAGAACTATCACTAGCGATGCCTCCTGTAAAATCAATAGCAGGATAAATACTCCAATCTCTCAGGCCAACAGTGCCAGTATTGAGGCACTGGTTGTGGTCAGTCAGTTACGTTAAGTGGGCCACATCATCCGCATGACACAAGATTCCCAAGATAAGCTTTTTTGAACCGCTGCAGTTTATGCAGCGTAGGTACACCCTCAGTGATGTTAGGGAGGGGGTTTGAGGATTTTGACCCAGCTGAAGAAACAGCGATACCTTTTCAAGTCAGGATAGTGTGTGGCTTGGAGGGGAACTTCCAGGTGATGGTGTCCCCTGCTTCTGCTGCCCTTGTCCTTCTAGATGATGGAGTTTGTGGGTTTGGAAACTAAAAAGTTGATGTTGAAGGAGCCTTGGAGAATTGCTGCAGTGCATTTTGTCGATGAAACACCCCGACACCACTGTGCAGGGGGTGGTGAAGGGGGTCAGTGTGAAGTGAAATTGAAGTTTATTTATTCATCACAAGTAATGCTTACATTAACACTGCACTGAAGCTGCTGTGAATTTCCCCTAGTCGCACAGTCTGGTGCCTGTTCGGGTCAGTGCACCTAACCAGCACGTCTTTCTGACATGGGGAGAACGTGAGAACTCCACACAGACAGTGACCCAAGCTGGGAATCGAACCCCGGGTCCCTGGCACTGCAGCAGGGCTAACCACTGTGCTATCAAAAATGGTGGATGGTGTACAATCAAGTGGGGCTGCTTTGTCCTGGATGGTGTCAAGCCTCTTGAGGGTCATTGGAGCTGCACTCATCCTTGCAAGTGGGCAGTATTCCATCACACCCCTGACTTGTGCCATGTAGATGATAGACAGACTTTGGGGAGTCAGGAGGTGAGTCGTTCACCTGAATGAAAGTCTAATGCTAATGACTCTTTAACACAATGTGCATTAGCGAATCACATACAGGAGCACTAATTCTACTCAATGAATTACAACCTGGAAGAAACATCTTGAGGTCATCATTTTCAAAGTATCTATGATGTAACAAGGAGAACATTAAAGATAATTTACAAATTTCATTTAATGGAAAGGACTCTATTAATGCCGCAAAGCTTTAAGTTTGGAAAAAGAATTACTGAATATTCGGGTTTCCAATTATTTTGCAGATCACATGAAAGGATTAAGAGCTCCTGTCTTGAAAAGACGACTGGAATGCAGGTACTGATCCCACTTTGGGTTTCTCTTAAATGATCATTGCAGGAAATGCCCCTTTGTGTTGCAATGGATTATGTATCTTGTGTATTTCAGTTAGGTTCTGCTTGTGTTCTCCCTCAGAGGAATTGTATTATTTGTATTTAATAGTATTTACAGAGTTGAAACAAACATTCCACCATCTGACTTGTCCAGTAATAACATCACACAGCTTGCCCTGAATTTGACGCAATGCTTCACTCATTCGTGTCTCACGCTCGCGCACAAAGATTAGATACTGATAAAGATAATATTCTGGTACAGCTTATAAATATCTCGGTCTCTTTCATGGCAGGCCTGTAGTTTCTTGGATGATGTTGATGCATTAGCTGAAGTGAAGGTCTAGTAAAGCAAATGATTCTGAGTATGCAGTGAGGTTTCTTGTAGTTGAATTTCCAGAGGTTGGATCCCAGGTGAATCTGAATTTGAAACAGGTTGGGTAATCTGGCTCTCTGTCGGAATCTCCCACTTTCAAAGAACAAAGAAAATTACAGCACAGGACTCAACTAAAACCCCCTACCCTTCCGGGGACCATATCCCTCTATTCCCATCCTATTCATGTATTTGTCAAGACGCCCCTTAAAAGTCACTACCGTATCCGCTTCCACTACCTTCCCCGGCAATGAGTTCCAGGCACCCATCACCCTGTATGTAAAAAAACCTGCCTCGTACATCTCCTTTAAACCTTGCCTCTCGCACCTTAAACCTGTGCCCCCTAGTAATTGACTCTTCCACCTAGGAAAAAGCTTCTGACTATCCACTCTGTCCATGCCTCTCATAATCTTGTAGACTTCTATCAGATCGCCCCTCAGCCTCCGTCGTTCCAGTGAGAACAAACCAAGTTTCTCCAACCTCTCCTCATAGCTAATGCCCTCCATACCAGGCAACGTCCTGGTAAATCTTTTCTGTACCCTCTCCAAAGCCTCCACATCCTTCTGGTAGTGTGGCGACCAGAATAGAACACTATATTCCAAGTGCCGCCTAACTAAGGTTCTACAAAGCTGCAACATGACTTGGCAATTTTTAAACTCAATGCCCAGGCCGATGAAGGCAAGCATGCCGTATGCTTTCAAGAAAGGTATCGCTGCTTGGATCACTTGTAGCTAGTTTGGTTTGCGGTGAAACTCTGTCTCCAAGCAGCTGGTTTTAAAAGCAGACATTCAAACTCAGTAGATTCCAGTCATCCTGTGTTTTTGTTCACTCTTGGATATCCACTCAGCGTCGTTTGGATGTTGAAAACCATCATGAATCAATGGAATGTAGATGAGATCCATTCACATCTGAAGTACTCACATTTCAACGTGCCCTTTTGACCCGGGTAGAACAGCGACTCACGTCAACTGGAATTCTACAATCCTCTGTGTCAATCCATCTTTAAACAAAGGGAGGTGTGAATTCCCCAGATGGTGGTGAATCTGTCAATGTCCATCTTTAATTAGGTATTTACTTGAGATTTAGGATTTAATTCCTTAGATTCTGGAGCAATCCCACTTGATAATAAATTGGCAAATGTTACACTTCTTTTCAAGATAGGAGAGAGAGAGAGAGTCAGCAGCAAATTACAGGTCAGTTAGTCTAACATCAGTCAGTGGGAAGATGCTGGAATTTATTGTTAAGGAAGGTCTTAACTATCCTCTTAGAAAAGCATTGTACATTTACAACAAACAACTTTTTTTAGAAGGGAAATCCTGTTTGACAAATTTATTTGGAGTTTTTTGAGGATGTAACTCGTAGACAAAGGGGAACCAGTAGATGTAGTATATCTAGACTTCCAAAGGGTATTCAATAAGGTGCCACACAAAAGATTAATAGGTAAGCTAAGAGCTCATGGAGTTGGGGGTGGTATTTTAGCACGGAAAGAGGATTGGTTAACAGATAGGAAGCAGAGTCAGCATAAACAAATCTTTCTCAAATTGGCAGGCAGTGAATAGTGGAGTGCTGCAAGGATCGGTGCTGGGGCCGCGCCTATTTACAATCTATATTAATCTCAGATGATAAGACACAGAGTAATGTATGTACAGTTCCTGATGAAACAAAGGGGAGGTAAGCTGTGGGGAGGACACAGCGAGGCTGCAAAGCGATTATAGGCAGGTTAAGTGAATGGGCAACAAGGTCTCTGATGGATTAAAATGTAGAGAAGTGTGACGTTATTCACTTTGGTCGTAATAGAATAGAAGCACAGAATATTTTTTAAAGAATGGGAAACTTGTAAGTTTTGATGTTCAAAGAGACTTGGGTGCTTGCACAACACAGAAAGGGCAGCATGGTGGCACAGAGGGCAGCACGGTGGCACAGTGGTTAGCACAGCTGCCTCACAGCTCCAGGGACCTGGGTTCGATTCCCGGCTTGGGTCACTGTCTGTGCGAAGTTTGCACATTCTCCCTGTGTCTGCGTGGGTTTCCTCCGGGTACTCCGGTTTCCTCCCACAGTCCAAAGATGTGTGGGTTAGGTTGTTTGGCCATGCTAAATTGCCCCTTAGTGTCCTGAGATGCATAGGTCAGAGGGATTAGCGGGGTAAATGTGTGGGGTTGTGGGGATAGGGTCTGGGGTGGGATTGTGGTCGGTGCAGACTCAATGGGCCAAATGGTCTCCTTCTGCACGGTAGGGATTCTATGATCTATTGGCATGCAGGTGCAGCAAGCAATTAGGAAGGCAGATGTTGCCCTTTATTGCAAGAAGATTAAATACATGAATAGAGGGGACTTGCTCCAGTTGTACAGGGTGTGGTGAGACCACACCAGGAACACTGTGCAGCTTTGGTTTCCATTTAAAAGAGGATGTATTTTTATTGCAGACGGTGCAGCAAAAGTTCACTATATTAGTCCCTGGGATGAGGGGGTTGCCTCGTGACGAGGGGCTGAGTAAATTGGGTTTAATCTCTCGAGTTTAGAAAAAAAAAAAGAGGCGGTTTCATGAAACCTACAAAATTCTGAAGGGGTTTGATCGGGTCAATGTTGAGAGATTGTTTCTGCTGGTCAGGGAATCTAAAACACTGGGCACATCCTCAGGATAAGAGGCTGATCATTTAAAACTGAGATGAGAAGAAATTACTTCACTCAAAGGGTTGTGAATCTTTGGAATTCTCCACCCCTGCGGTTTGTTGCTGCTCCATGGTTTAATATATTTCAGGCTGTGGTGAAGAAATATTCGGACCCTCGGAATTAATTGATATGGGCAGCAGGTGGGGAAGTGGAGCTGAAACCCAAGATCAGCCATGATCATGTTGAAAGGTGGGCCAGGATTGATGGACCAAGTGGCCTACACCCGCACCAATTTATCGTGCCCTTGTGACTGTCTGGATTTCAAAAATGCCAGAAGTCACTTGATTTGTAGCGGCCATTTTAATCATCTATTTGTGAACAGTTTGAAATGTATTGACTGAAAGTTCATAAGATATTGGGACATGACTCTGTTGTCTTTCTCCTCTTCAACAGATGTTCCTGTATTTTCTTTGCCACCCGTAACTCTCATAAGTTTTGTGAATCTCCTCTTCTGCTTTTCTTCCATTTCCATAGTACTAAGGGTAATTCTAAAGAAAGATCCGGCCATTTTTAAGCCTATTTTTCATCTCTGCTTCTAATCTGATTTTTTAATGAACCTTGCTTTATCTTTTTCTAGAATTGCCACTGACTTCAGGTCTTGACTGCACCACGTCTTCCGGATCTTCTTTCTAGACTTCAACTGAGACTACTAGTCTTTGCACTTTAATCTGTCTCTGTGCTCTCTCTCCAAACGTTTAGTCTTGTCACACCATTTGTATCCACCAGACTCTTTACTGTGTTTGTTCTAACCCTGCCTGTCTGGTTATTACATTTGTATCACTATGTTGTACAGTATGGAAGTCCTTGACCCTCAAGTTATTGTCAGTCTCACTGTGTAAACTGACCCCTATTGTTGGAAGGATTTTGAAGCTTCAAAGGTTTTTGATTTGATTAATTATTGGGATATAGTGCAAAGTATTGTTTCTTGCACGCCATACAGACAAAGCATACCATTCAAAGAGTACATGGGGAGAAGGAAAGGAGAGAGTGCAGAATGTAGTGATACAGTCATAGCTAGGGTGTAGAGAAAGATCAACTTAATGCAAGGTAGATCCATTCGAAAGTCTGATGGCAGCAGGGAAGAAGCTGTTCTTGAGTCGGTTGGATGTGACCTCAGACTTTTGTATCTTTCTCCTGACGGAAGAAGGTGGAAGAGAATATGTCCGGGATGTGTGGGATCCTTGATAATGCTGGCTGCTTTTCCGAGGCAGTGGGAAGTGTAGACAGAGTCAATGGATGGGAGGCTGGTTCACTTGATGGACTGGGCTTCATTCACAATCCTTTGTAGTTTCTTGCAGTCTTGATCAGAACAGGAACCATACCAAGCTGTGATACATATGGAAAGGATACTCTCTATGGTGCATCTGTAAAAGTTGGTGAGAGTCTTGGTGAACATGCCAAATTTCCTTAGTCTCCTGCTAAAATAGAGGTGTTGCTGGGCTTTCTTAACTATAGTGTCGGCATGGAGGGACCAGGACAGGTTGTTGGTGATCTGAACACCTAAAAACCTGAAGCTCTCGACCATTTCCACTTTGTGCCTGTTGATATAGACAGGGGCATGTCCTCCACTTCCTGAAGTCGATAATTATCTCCTCCATTTAACTGACATTGAGGGAGAGATTATTGTTGTCGCACCATTTCACCAGATTCTCTGTCTCTTTCCTGTACTCCGTCTCGTCATTGTTTGAGACCTTGATGGTTGAGGTTGACTTATACGTAGAAACATAGAAACTAGAAGCAGGAGTAGGCCATTCTGCTCTTCGAACCTGCTCCACTATTCATTTTGATCATGGTGGATCATCAAATTCAAAATGCTGATCACCCTTCCCTCCCCACCCCCATATTCCTGATCCCTTTAGCAACAAGAGCTATATCTAGTTTCTTCTTGAAATCAGATAATGTTTTGACCTCAACTACATCCTGTGATAGTGAATTCCACACATTCACCACCCTCTGGATGAAGAAATATCTCCTCATCTCAGTCCTAAAAGGTTTGTCCCTCATCCTCAAACTATGACCCCGAGTTCTGGACTCCCCTACCATTGGGAATATTCATTTTAAATCTACTCTGTCTAACCCTGTTAGAATTTTATAAATTTCTATGAGATCCTTCTCACTCTTCTAAACTCCTCTAAACTCCAGTGAATATAACCCTAACCGACTTAGTCTCTCCTCATATGACAGACCTGTCATCCCAGGAATCAGCCTGGTAAACCTTCTCTGTATTCCCTCTATCGCAAGGACAAGGTTAGCACTGCTGCCTCACAGCATTAGGGACCTGGGTTCGATTCCCTGCTTGGGTCACTAACTGTGTGGAGTTTGCATATTCTCCCTGTGTCTGCGTGAGTTTCCTCTGGGTGCTCCGGTTTCCTCCCACACCCCAAAGATGTGCTGGGTAGGTGCATTGGCCATGCTAAATTCTCCCTCGGTGTACCTGAACAGACGCCGGAGTGTGGCAACTAGGGGATTTTCACAGTAACTTCATTGCAGTGTTAATGTAGGCCTACTTGTGACACTAATAAATAAACTTTACTTTTTTATTTTTACAAATCTGTACGCAATACTCCAGCTGTGGTCTCACCAACACCCTATACAATTGCAGCAAAGCATCCCTTTCCCGATACTCAAATCCTCTCGCTATGAAGGTCAACATGCCATTTGCCATCTTTACTGCCTGCTGGACCTGCGCGCGCACTTTCAGCAACTGATGCACGAAGACTCCAAGGTCTCGTTGAGTATCCACCTCTCTCAATTTACACACTTCAAGTAATAACCTGTCTTCCTATTGTTGTTACCAAAGTGGATAACTTCTCATTTATCCACATTATACTGCATCTGCCATGCAGATACCCACACACTCAACCTGTCCAAATCATGCTGAAGCATCTCTGCATCCTCCTCACAATTCACCCTCCCACCCAACTTTGTATCATCTGCAAATTTGGAGATAATACATTCAGTTCCCTCTTCCAAATCATTAGTATATAATGTGAACAGTTGGGTTCTTGCACAGATCCATGCAGAACCCCACTAGTCACTGACCGCCAATCAGAAAAAGACCCATTTATGCCAACTCTTTGCTTCCTATCTGCTCACCAGCTTTCTATCCATCTCAAGACATTACCTGCAATCCCATGTGCTTTAACTTTACATAGCAGTCTGTTATGTGAGATCTTGTCGAAAGCCTTCTAAAAGTCTAATAAACCACATCCACTGGTTCTCCTCGGTCAACTCTACTAGTTACATCCTCAAAAAATTCCAATAGATTCGTTAAGCATGATTTCCCTTTTGTAAATCCATGCTGACTTTGTCTGATTATACCACTGCCTTCCAAATGCTGAGTTATGAAATCCTTGATAATGGACTCTAGCAACTTCCCCAGTACTGACATTAGGCTCACTGGTCTATAGTTCCCTGTTTTCTCTCTACCTCCCTTTATGAATGGAGGTTTACATTAGCTACCCTCAATCAGTAGGAACTATTCCAGAGTCCAAAGCATTTTGGAAAATAGCCACCAATGGATCTACTATTTCCAGGGCCACTTCCTTAAGTACTCTGGGATGAAGATTATCAGAACCTGGAGATTTATCCACCTTCAATCCCATCAATTTCCCCAAAACCATTTTTCTACTAATACTGATTTCTTTCAGCTCCTCACTAAAACTTCCTTCTCTCAGAACTACAAAGAGTATAAAATGTGAACAGACAAATTTGTTAGAGTTCTTGAGGAGGTAACAAGAAAGTTAGATAAAGGAGAACCAGTGGACGTGATTTATTTAGATTTCCAGAAGGCCTTTGACAAGGTGCCGCATAGGAGACTGTTAAATAAGTTAAGAGCCCATGGTGTTAATGGTAAGATCCAGGCATGAATAGAGGATTGGTTGACTGGCAGAAGGCAGAAAGTGGGGATAAAGGGGACTTTCTCAGGATGGCAGCCGGTGACCAGTGGTGCCTCAGGGGTCAGTGCTGGGACCACAACTTTTCACAATATACATTAACAATTTGGAAGAAGGAACTGAAGGCATGTTGCTAAGTTTGCAGATGATACAAAGATATGTAGAGGGACAGATAGTATTGAGGAAACAGGGGGCTTGCAGAAGGACTTGGGAGAGTGGGCAAAGAAGTGGCAGATGGAATACAATGTGGAAAAGTGTGAGGTTATGCACTTTGGAAGGAGGAATGGAGGCATAGACTATTTTCTAAATGGGAAAATGCTTTGGAAATCAGAAACACAAAGGGACTTGAGTCCTTGTTCAAGATTCACTGAAGGTTAACATGCGGGTTAGGAAGGCAAACGCAATGTTAGCATTCATGTCGAGAGGTCTAGAATACAAGAGCAGGGATGTACGTCTGAGGCTGTATAAGGCTCTGGTCCGACACCATTTGGAGTATTGTGAGCAGTTTTGGGTGCCATATCTAAGGAAGGATGTGCTGGCCTTGGAAAGGGTCCAGAGGAGGTTCACAAGAATGATCCCTGGAATGAAGAGCTTGTCGTATGAGGAACGGTTAAAGACTCTGGGTCTGTCCTCGTTGGAGTTTAGAAGGATGAGGGGGGGATCTTATTGAAACTTACAGGATACTGCGAGACCTGGATAGAGTGGAGAGGATGTTTCCACTAGGAGGATAAACTAGAACCAGAGGGCACAACCTCAGGCTAAAGGGACGATCCTTTAAAGCAGAGATGAGGAGGAATTTCTTCAGCCAGAGAGTGGTGAATCTGTGGAACTCTTTGCTGCAGAAGGCTGTGGAGGCCAGGTCATTGAGTGTCTTTAAGACAGAGATAGATAGGTTCTTGATTAATAAGGGGATCAGGGGTTATGGGGAAAAGGCAGGAGAATGGGGATGAGAAAAATATCAGCCATGATTGAATGGGGGAGCAGACTCGATGGGCCGAGTGGCCTAATTCTGCCCCTATGTCTTATGGTCTTATGACAGATGGAGAATAATGCAGCAAAATGTGAAGTTATTCACTTTGGTCATGAAAAATATTCTGAGGTTTTTATTCTTAAAAGATGAGAAACTTTGTTGAAAGAGACTTGTTTGTGCTGTTACAGGAACATAGGAAGTTAGTATGCAGGTGCAACAAGCAATTAGGAAGGCAAATGGCATGTTGGCCTTTATTGCAAGGGGTTGAAGTATAAGAATAAAGAAGTTTTGCTACAATTGTACAAGGTTTTGGTGAGACCACACCTGGAGTACTGTGTGCAGTTTTGGTCTCCACACTTAAGAAAATATATACTTGCTTTGGAGGTAGTACAATGAAGGGTTCACTAAGATGAGGGGGTTGTCCAATGATGAGAGATTGAGTAAATTGGGATTATATTCTCTGGAGTTTAAAAGATTAAGAGGTGATCTCATTGAAACGTATAAGATTCTGAAGGGGTTTGATAGGGTGGATGCTGAAGGATTGTCTCTGATGGATGGGGAATCTAAAACATGGGGCAGTCTCAGGATGAGGGGCCAAACATTTGATTGATTTATTATTGTCACATGTATTAGGATAGAGTGAAAAGTATTGTTTCTCGCGCACTATACAGGCAAACATAATGTTCATCGAGTACATGGGAGTGAAGAAAAGGATAGGGTGCAGAATGTAGTGTTACAGCTACCAATAGGGTGAGGAAAAAGATCAGCTTAATATGTGATAGGACCATTGAAAAATCTGATGGCAGCAGGGAAGAAGCTGTTCTTGAGTCGGCTGGAATGTGTTTTCACCCTTTTGTATTTTCTTTCCAATGGGAGAAGGTGGAAGAGAAAAAGAGCATTAGAATGAGTGTAAAAGATGCTTAGAGAGTGTGCTGAGGACAGCTTGCAAGAAGTCACCACGCTGCGGTGCCATCTGGGAAAAATCTTTGGACTGAAATTAGAAATTTCTTCACTCAAAGGGTTGTGAATCTTTGGAATTCTCTACCCGCGAGGGTTGTGGAAGCTCCATTGTGTCGGAATAGGCAGATTTTTTGGGTCTCGGGTAATTGAGGGATATGAGAAACGGGTGGGGAAATGCAGTTGAAATCCAAGTTCAGCCATGATCGTGATGAATGGCGATGCAGGCTCGATGGACCGAGTGGCCTACTCCTATTTCTTACGGTCATATTTAAATGAGAGGGAGGTACCGTACAAGAGATATCCTCTTGGTTGCTGTCACTGGAACATCTTGGGCGGCACGGTAGCACAGTGGTTAGCACTGCTGCCTCACAGCGCCAGGGACCTGAGTTTGATTCCTGGCTTGGGTCACTGTCTGTGTGGAGTTTGCACATTCTCTTCGTGTCTGCGTGGGTTTCCTCCGGGTGCTCCGGTTTCCTCCCACAGTCCAAGAGACGTGCTGGTTAGGTGCATAGGCCATGCTAAATTCTCCCTCAGTGTTCCCGAACAGGCGCCGGAGTGTGGCGACGAGGGGTTTTTCACAGTAACTTCATTGCAGTGTTAATGCAAGCCTACTTGTGACACTAATAAATAAAAAACTAAACTGTAAATACTACTTTGAAAGATTTTTTAAAAAACTAAAAATTGCAGATCTACATACAAAGACCATAGCATTCATTCATAATTCCCTTTTTTCACAGCCTGGAGTGAAATGTTGTTTTGAATGAAAGGGTTGTTCTGGTCTGTGAAGCACACACGTGTCACTGAACTGTTTGTGTTGAATTATTAACTGGCGTTTTGCAGCTGCAGGGCAGGATTATTAATAGGCCGTGTGGTGTTTATGTTGCCTTTTCACAGCAAACTGAACTAACCAGTCCCAAAGACCACTCCACAATAATCTACGTAGAACAAATGAAGATTCCCCACAGATGATAATCCTTCCCCTTCCTGATCTAACCACCATAAAAATGCTTGAATAGTCACTCTCCCGGCAGGCTGGGTGAGTAGCTGATTGCTGCAGATTAGGATGTTTCCCCCTTGTTGAATCGCCTGCTCCCGGATTGATAGGGATAACTGAGAGTACAACTGAACTCTGTACCCATGGATTAGAAACAGAATGTTGCTTAGGGTTGCTAAGGGTCCCCAGCTGACAGTGAAGCTGTGTGATCATTGGGGAAGGACAGCATCAGGCTTTGATATGATGCTCCGTAACCCACCAGCATTGAAACGTGTCAATATTTGCTGTTCTGTTTTATGATGCTGAACTGTTATTTATCTTCATTACAGCTTGAAGCTGAAGCTTTATTGTTCTCCAGTCACAAAGGAGATTCTGCTAACAAGTAGCAAGTACAAATTCTGGGAGAATTATATTGTAAGTTCTCTGTTTAAATTGTTTGTACCTCATGTTTTCTCATCTCCTTTGCTGACCTGATGGTACTTGACAAATGGCTGTTCTTTCTATGATAGACTGTAGGAGGCTATTGGATTAATGTGTCCATCATCGTTAAGCCCGGTTCTGTCCATGCTGCAGACACAAGACCAGGAAGAAAAATTGGCTAGGGGTCACCACGGAGAACTCTGGCTGTTTCTTCCAACTCTCCCTTCCTAACCTGGGATGTTCAGGATAGCTGTTGTATATTTCAGCTGATACTCACTTGGCACAGACCTCCTAGCCAACAGGAACCATTCCGCACTGGAGTCGGAATTCTCGCAAGCCCCTGGTGATGGGATCCATAATGGGAATCTGGAATCCCACAGCCGTGAGGAGGTGGGGGGGGGGTCGTTGATCAGGAAGATCTTTCAGCTTCACTGTCTTTGAGGATGTCCATCTTCTTTCTTGAACGGTGATGTGACAGTGAAAGATGACACCTGGATATGAGGTGGAGCCTGTGCCTTCAAGCCCATCCCACCATGGAAGATGGCACAAAACCCCCAGATGCATAATTAATTATGCCGGTTTTGGGAGACATGGCATGGTTCCCTGCCACCCTCCGCAGCGGGAAACGAACCCCATCCCCAGCCTGCCGTGGGACCTCATTCCGAATGGGAGAATTCTGCCCTGGGTATCTATCGGGTACCTGCCAGAATGTCCCATTAATTAAATCTCCCATCATCATCATGAGTGAGTTTGAGCAATAGAAATGACTAACAAGCTTTTTTTCCCAGACATGTGAGCAGATATTTTGTGCTGGAAAATGATCAGCCCAAAGAACATGATTATCATTTTTCCATTTCCCCTCTCCTCGGTCTCTGAGTGAGATTCCCAGTTGTGCTGATTTAGGGTCGGTTTTGTGCTATGGGCACATGCCAGTTCCAAGCTGAGGAAACGTGCCCATGGTTATTTTGCACTGCATGCTTGTAGGAGAGGTGATGGCCTAGTGGTATTATTATTAATCCAGAAACTCAGCTAATGTTCTGGGGACCCGGGTTTGAATCCCACCATGGCAGATGGTGGAATTTGAATTGAATTTTTAAAATCTGGAATTAAGAATCTACCGATGACCATGAAACCATTGTTGATTGTCGGAAAAACCCATCTGATTCACTAATATCCTTTGGAGAAGGAAATCTGCCATCCTTACCTAGTCTGGCCTACATGTGACTCCAGAGCCACAGCAATGTGGTTGACTCTCAATGGTGTTTGGGCAACTAGAGATGGGCAATAAATGTTGGCCAGCCAGCGATGCCCATGCCCCAGGAATGAAGGAAAAATAAGGTCTAAGGCAGAGAAAGGAGCTTTTTGTTCAGTTGTTGTGGGCTGTATTTGAACCGAGGTCTCTGAGATGGAAAAGGAGAGTGTGTCTTTATCTGTTGCTGAATGTCCTTGAGTTATCCTGGAGCATATAACCAGCTTGGTGTATAATTAATATTAAGTAGCAAAAAAAAATGGATCACAAATTTTAACAATGCTTTGTACTGAGGTAAGATTCAGTTTGTGTTACTGAAAGAAAATAAGTACAGTAAATATTTGTTTTTACAGATTGCTATTGAAGTTGAAACTCCAACGCAAATTTCCTTGGTTGATGAGGCAACTGGTGAGGTAGATGCAAGAAATGCTCTTTCTAATTTCATTAACGGGAAGATCTGGAGATTATGTTGTCAGTTAAAGACATGATATGTTAAAGAAAGTGTTAATCTGGAAATATATAAATTTTAAGCAGTTGAAGAGTTAACAATTTAACATGATTGGTTCCCTTCACAAAGTTCAGTTTTGTGAAGAATATCTACATTTTGTTTTGGTAATCCTTTCTGAGCACAATTCCCCAGCTAAGAGGACAAGTTGCACATCTCATTCTCTTCCTCTGCTGGTTTTCCTCAACTGAGAGATAACCCTTGCGATAATGAAGATTGTTTTTGTGCCGTGTGGGGAAAGAATCCGGCGTCTGCTCAGTTACTCTGCATTCCAGAAACTCACCATGTAAGGAATCAGCAACCACAGACTGGCACCTTTGGTGCCTGAACACACACTGTTTGGATTATGGTTTGAATTCAGAATCAACTATGTTCCAGTAATGGTCAGCTGGTCAAGAAAGTGTTGAATGTTTTCCCCTGTGTCCCCACTTTCTCCTCAAGGTGCTCATTCGCTGCTTGAATATGGATATGTGGCCATTACTTCTGCATCGCCATTTGGTATTTCATCATTTGAGAGCCCAAATAGATGCTATTGGTACAGTCTTCCATGTAGACATTATGGGGGAGACTTTCTGCCCCCTACCCCGCTCCCTGTTATCAGGGAGCAAAAAATCCAATGGGGGCCTCCAACCAGCTTTCACGCTGGCAGGATTTCCCTTTGACATTGTCCCCAACCCCGCCAATGATGTCATGGGGCCCCAACTATGAAAGATTGGGAATCCCATGACCACACCCCCCCCCCCACTTTTCCCCTTGCTGGGTGGTTTACAACAGCTCTGGACAAACGGGGACCTGGCGAACATTCCCCACCACAAGCGCATGGGTAAGAACAGTCCCCAGGAGGGGGAGGTCATGCCTGGAGCTGGGGGTGACATGGTGGCACAGTGGTTAACACTGCTGCCTCACAGTGCCAGGGACCCAGTTCAATTCCCGGCTTGGGTCATTGTCTGTGTGGAGTTTGCATGTTCTCCCCGTGTCTGCGTGGGTTTCCTCCGGGTGCCTCCCACCTTCTGAAAGACGTGCTGGTTAGGGTGCATTGACCTGAACAGGTGCCGGAGTGTGGCGACTAGGGGAATTTCACAGTAACCGCGGGGGCGGCGGGGGTGGGATCCTATTCTTTTCAGATCAGGGCTCCCTTTAAAAACAGTGTCCCAATCTGTCAGGTGTCGAAGGTGCTGATGAGGTGGGTTCATTCAGAGCCCGTCCCGCCAGCATAACTTTGTGGGTCCTGACCCCACTGTGCTTTTTAAAATATTTGAAAATTTGATGGAAACGTTGTCAGGCTGTCCTCTGCTTTCCCGCCTGAGGCAACACTTTGGGGAAAATAAATCATCAGAATCTGCCCTGTAACTGTGCTTGATCCTGAACTTGGCTGACATCCAAGATCCTGGAACAGTGCCTTTCACCAGTGGGGGTTACTGGATAATTCTGTACTGATGAACAGGAGTTTGGGATTTTATTTTTCTTCTATCTCTCTCTCTCAGCCTAATCCCAACCCAGAGTCTGGTCATTTTCCATGTGCCTGTGTTAAAGCACTGGAATTCCGTGTGGCTTATAACCATTACCACTGTTTTCCCAATGACATGACGGTAATAATGTTGTAACTGCTGAACTGTTAAAGCTTCCAGGGCCCAAATCATGTGCTACTGCAGAATATTTTGCTTTAATTTTACATAATGATAACTTGCCTCGAATGGAAATTTTAACCTTGACATGATGTGACCATTGATTACAGTGGTGCCAGATGCAACTCCCCCCTCACCCCACCCCCTCCCCCCAACCCATCCAATTTATTTGTTTCCGAGAGAAGGGGACTTTATTCTTTTTCTGCAAACAGAAGTGCTGCAGCTGTGCTGTGCACCCTAACTGAAATTGTGATGAGTGTGTGCTAAACTGTTCACAATGTACAATTGAAACCCAACTTCTGGAGACACCTGTTCGCTGTAGATGTTCTGTTTCCTGGTTACGTGGAGCCTTCTTGAGTTCTCTGCCCAACGGGCAGGTCTGACCCACAGCACCGCGATCTGGGCCATATGTGGGACATGAAGGCGGGTCCCAAATCCACCCCTGCGCAAATGGAGATCGAAAACCCCCCAGGCTGCTGGTACCAATCTGATCCACACCGACCGTCCAGCTAAACATCTTATCACAGAAATATCACGAATCTATATTAGCTTTAATTCACAATTTGAACACACTGATTCTATTTGCTTGCAGTGTGTATGTTTCTCTGTACATGTCTTTTTTCCTTCAAAAATAGAAAGAAGATGTGCTCGTTACGCTTTTACCTGCTGGACACTGCCCTGGATCAGTTATGTATGTATTTTTGTCTTGTGCTTTAACTTAACACACGCAGTAGAGAGTGCATATGTGAGAAAATAATTATTTTTGTAAAGTTGTGTGTGTTTGTGTGAATAGGAATTAAAAACTGGAAATTCCTAGCAACTAAGCATCTGAAAATGAAATCTGATTAACTGTTCAGAAAAAGCCTTTCCTAAAAGAAAGAGTGGAGGAGTTGTGTCATAGAATCCTTACAGTACAGAAGGAGGCCATTTGACCCATCAAGTCTGTACCAACCACAATCCCACCCAGGCCCTATTCCCGCAACCCCACGGATTTATCCTGCTAGTCCCCCTGACATTAGGATCAATTTAGCATGGCCAATCCATCTAACCTGCACATCTTTGGACTGTGGGAGGAAACCAGAGCACCCGGAGGAAACCCACGCAGACACGGGGAAAATGTGCAAACTCCACACAGACAGTGACCCGAGGCCGGAATTAAACCCGTATCAGAATGGATAGCTTGGCTGTCAAAGGTGCGATGGGTCAAATGTTCTCCTTCTGAACTGAAGGATACCTATGATTCAAAACCGTGTGCTGGAGCAGTATCTGATGCTAGCAGGAAAGTTAATTGGATCAGTGATAAAGTGATGGTAGCAACAGCAAACTCTCCATTGAGCAGACTCGTTTGGACAGAGACTTCTCCTGCGGAAATTGTGAAGTAGGTCTTTGTGACCTGCCAATCTGCTTTGAAAGTGAATTAGGAACATGGGAACATAGGAGTTAGGAGCAGAAGTCGGCATATTCAGCCCTTCGAGCCTGTTCCACCATTCAATCAGATCATGGCTGATCTCTCCCTGGTCTCAAATCCACCTCCCCACCTGTTCCCCATATCCCCTTATCCCTTTTTTATTAGAAATATATCTATCTCCTTCTTGAAACCATTCAATGATTCAGACTCCACCGCGCTATTGGGCAGTGAGTTCCACAAATTCACCACCCTCTGCGAGAAGTAGTTCCTCCTCATCTCAGTTTTAAATCTACAGCCTCTCAACCTATACCTGTGACCTCTTGTTCTAGGTTGCCCCATAAGAGGAAACATTTGGTCTACATTTACTTTATCAATCCCTTTTAGAATTTTATACACCTCGATCAGATCGCCTCACATCCTTCTAAACTCCAGCGAGTACAAGCCCAAACTGTTTAATCTCTCCTCATACGTCAACCCCAGAATCAATCTGGTGAACCTCCTCTGAACTGCCTCCAATCCCACCACATCCTTCCTCAAATAAGGAGACCAAAACTGGACACAATACTCCAGATGTGGTCTCACCAACACCCTGCACAATTGCAACAACACTTCTCTACTTTTATACTCCAATCCCTTTGCAATAAATGCAAACATCCCATTTGCCTTTTTTATTACATGCTGCACCTGCATACCTACTTTCTGTGATTCATGAACACAGACACCCAGATCCCTCTGCCTGGACGCATTTTGAATCTGTTTTCCATTTAGGTGTTAATTTGCCTTTCCATTTTTTCTGCCAAAATGGATAACCTCACAGTTACCCACAAAAAAAAAGGGGAAGATAAAGAAACGGATGTCATTATACACATTGGTGGAAATGACGTAGATAGGAAGAGTAGGGGGGTCCTAAGAGAGCAATTCAGGGAGTTGGGAAATAGGTTAAAAAGTAGGGTCACTAGGGTGGCCATCTCTGGGCTGCTCCCAATGCCTCGTGCCAGTGAGGCTAAGAATAGGGAGTTGGTTCAAATGAATGCCTGGCTAAAGGACTGGTCCAGGAGGGAGGGCTTTATTTTCATAGACCAATGGGAGGTTTTCAGGAGAGGATGGCACCTGTACAAGAGGGAGGGGTCACAACTAAGTTGGAAGGGCACAAATATCCTGGCTGTGAGCTTTGCTAGTGCAGTTCGGGGGGGTTTAAACTAGTATGGCAGGGGGGTGGGGATCAAACTATTAGGTCTATAAGTGTGGTGGCTGGGGACGAGCTTGGGGCTGGGACAAGGCTGGCAAAGAAGAAGAGCACTCTGGGGGAGGACGACCTCACTGAGCCTGGGGGTCTGGAGTGCTTATACTTCAATGCAAGGAGCGTAGCAGGTAAAACAGACGAACTTGGGGCCTTAATGCGCACGAGGAATTTGGATGTGGTTGCGGTGACAGAGACTTGGTTGAAAGAGGGACAGGACTGGCAGCTGAATATTCCAGGGTACAAGTGTTTTAGGCGAGACAGAGGAGGGGCCAAAAGAGGTGGGGGAGTAGCGGTATTGGTTGGAGAGCATATTACAGCGGTGCAGAGGGAGGACAATTCGGAGGAGTCGTGTAGCGAGTCACTCTGGGTGGAGCTTAGAAACAGGAAAGGCGCAGTCACTATGTTGGGGGTGTACTACAGGCCCCCCAACAGCCCAAGGGAAGTGGAAGAATGGATATGTCAGGAGATACTGGATAGGTGCAGGAAATATAGGGTTGTTGTAGTGGGAGACTTCAATTTCCCTGGTATAGACTGGAAATCGCTGAGGGCAGGGACTCTGGATGGGGAGGAATTTGTAAAATGTGTACAGGAGGGTTCGTTGGAACAATATGTGGACAGCCCGACTAGAGAGGGGGCTATACTGGACCTGGTACTGGGGAATGAGCCCGGTCAGGTCTTCAAAGTTTTGGTTGGGGAACATGTGGCAAATAGTGACCACAATTCTGTTAGCTTTAGGATAGTGATGGAAAAGGATGAGTGGTGTCCCAAGGGTAAGGTGTTGGATTGGGGGAAGGCTAACTTTATTGGGATCAGGCAGAAATTGGCAGCTCTTGATTGGGAGAGGCTGTTTGAGGGTAAATCCACATCTGGCATGTGGCAGTCTTTTAAGGAACGGTTGTTAGGGCTACAGGACAAGCATGTGCCTGTAAAAAAGAAAGATGGGAAGGGTAGGATTAGAGAACCGTGGATAACCAGGGAAATTGAGGGACTGGTCAAAAGGAAAAGAGAGGCGTATGTTAGGTCCAATCAGCTAAAAACGGAGGGAGCTCTGGAGGAGTACAATGAAAGTAGGAAAATACTCAAACGGGGAATTAGAAGAGCAAAAAGGGGTCACGAAATGTTCTTGGCAGACAGGATTAAGGAGAATCCCAAGGCATTTTATTCATACGTTAGGAACAAAAGGGTTGTTAGGGAAAAAATCGGACCTCTCAGGGACAAAAGTGGGGAATTATGCTTGGAGCCCAAAGAGGTAGGGGAGATCCTAAATGAATACTTTGCGTCGGTATTCACAAAGGAGAGGGATGTGTTGACTGGGAGTGTCTCGGAGGGGAGTGTTGAACCGTTGGAGAAAATCTCCATTACAAAGGAGGAAGTGTTAGGTTTGTTAGAGAATATAAAGACTGACAAATCCCCAGGGCCTGATGGAATCTATCCAAGGCTGCTCAGGGAGACGAGAGGTGAAATCGTTGGGCCTCTGACGCAAATCTTTGTCTCGTCACTGGACACAGGTGAGGTCCCAGAGGATTGGAGGATAGCCAATGTGGTCCCGTTATTTAAGAAGGGTAGGAAGGATAACCCGGGTAATTATAGGCCGGTGAGCTTGACGTCCGTGGTGGGGAAGTTGTTGGAGAAGATTCTTAAAGATAGGATGTATGCGCATTTAGAAAGGAATAAACTCATTAACGATAGTCAACATGGTTTTGTGAGAGGGAGGTCATGCCTCACTAACCTGGTGGTGTTTTTTGAAGAAGTGACCAAAATGGTTGACGAAGGAAGGGCCGTGGATGTTGTCTATATGGACTTTAGTAAAGCGTTTGATAAAGTCCCTCATGGTAGGCTAGTGAAAAAGGTTGGATCCCATGGGATAAAGGGGGAGGTGGCTAGATGGGTGGAGAACTGGCTTGGTCATAGAAGACAGAGGGTGGTAGTGGAAGGGTCTTTTTCCGGCTGGAGGCCTGTGACTAGTGGTGTACCGCAGGGCTCTGTATTGGGACCTCTGCTGTTTGTGATTTATATAAATGATCTGGAAGAAGGAGTAACTGGGGTGATCAGTAAGTTTGCGGACGACACAAAACTGGCAGGACTTGCAGATAGTGAGGAACATTGTCAGAGGCTACAGAAGGATATAGATAGGCTGGAAATTTGGGCAAGGAAATGGCAGATGGAGTTCAATCCTGATAAATGCGAAGTGATGCATTTTGGTGGGAATAATGTGGGGAGGAGCTACACGATAAATGGAAGAACCATAAAGGGTGTAGAGACGCAGAGGGACCTGGGTGTGCAAGTCCACAGATCTTTGAAGGTGACGTCACAGGTGGAGAAGGTGGTGAAGAAGGCATATGGCATGCTTGCCTTTATAGGACGGGGCATAGAGTATAAAAGTTGGGGTCTGATGTTGCAGATGTATAGAACGTTGGTTCGGCCGCATTTGGAATACTGCGTCCAGTTCTGGTCGCCACACTACCAGAAGGACGTGGAGGCTTTGGAGAGAGTACAGAGGAGGTTTACCAGGATGTTGCCTGGTATGGAGGGGCTTGGTTATGAGGAGAGATTGGGGAAACTGGGGTTGTTCTCCTTGGAAAGACGGAGGATGAGGGGAGATTTAATAGAGGTGTATAAAATTATGAAAGGCATAGATAGGGTGAACGGTGGGAAGCTTTTCCCCGGGTCGGTGGTGACGTTCACGAGGGGTCATAGGTTCAAGGTGAAGGGGGGGAAGTTTAACACAGATATCAGAAGGACATATTTCACACAGAGGGTCGTGGGGGCCTGGAATGTGTTGCCGGGCAAAGTGGTGGAGGCGGACACACTGGGAACGTTTAAGACTTATCTAGACAGCTATATGAACGGAGTGGGAATGGAGGGATACAGAAGAGTGGTCTAGTTTGGACCAGGGAGCGGCGCGGGCTAATTGTTCCTTGTTTCTCGTTTCAAGGCTTCATTCTATGATCATCTTGCTGGTGCCAGTACAGAGCGAGACTGCGGATAGTTGGGAACCTGTCTCGGGGGCAGGGAATTCATATGGTGTTCGTGGAAGTGGAAATGACTAGGGTTGGGAAGCATTTTCCGATCAGGGCCATTGTGATCTCCTGGACTCGTTTCGATCGCCTCAGGGGGTCGGAGAGGAATTTCCCAGATTTTTTTTTCCCCATATTGGCCCTGGGGTTTTTCACTCTGGGTTTTCGCCTCTCCCTGGAGATTACATGGTCTGGAATGGGGGGGTGGGGGTGAGTTAATAGGTTGTAATGAACAAAGCATCGTAGCTGTGAGGGACAGCTCGGTGGATAGGATATTGGTATGTAGATAGGCTGGAAAATTGGGCGGGGATCCTGGATTCAGGATTCAATCCTGGACCGGGGAGGGGAGCGGGCTTGGAGGGCCGAAGGGCCTGTTCCTGTGCTGTATTGTTCTTTGTTCTTTGTATTAAACCCCATCTGCCATTTTCCTAGCCTATCTATATCCGCCCGTAAAATCTTTATATCCTCTTCACAGCCTGTTTTCCCACCTATTTTAGTATCTTCTGCAAGTTACACTCTGTCCCTGCTTTTTTTAAATTCATTTGTGGGACATGGGGCGTCGCTGGTTGGCCAGCATTTATTGCCCATCCCAAGTTGCCCTTGGAGGGCAGTTGAGAGTCAACCACATTGCTGTGGCTCTGGAGTCACATGTAGGCCAGACCTGGTAAGGGCGGCAGATTTCCTTTCCTAAAGGACATTAGTGAAGCAGATGGGCTTTGCAGACCATTTATATAGATTGTGAACAGTTGAGGTCTGAGGACCGACCCCTGCGGCACCCCGCAAGTTATATTTCACCAGCCAAAGAAAGACCCACTTATCCCGACCCTCTGCTTGACCTCGGTCGGGTTTTGTGAAAGTGTGTGCCGTCGTTGTGTGCTTTTGGCAGCTGCTCGCGCACACATTTGTGTCTTGGCATGTGAGCTACCCGTGTTTGAATACTGAATTCACTCTTGTGTGTCGAGATTGCCAAAGTCTGACCCCATGCATCTCACATTCCTCCCACTGTAATTCAGTCCAGACCTTTGGAAACGAGCTGATTTTATCAAACAGCTAATAATGCAACTTCTGTTAGATTCTATATGGAGTACACATAAAACAAAATGTTTGACTTGAACTTTATATTCCTAGTATTTACAACTTGCTTTTCTCAACTATGTTTAAATGTTTAAAGTTGAAACAATGCGATGGGGTGTAAATGAACTGGCATTCCCTCTTGCCCTTTTGCAGGTTCTTGTTTGAAGGGGTAGATGGCACGGTGCTATATACCGGAGATTTCAGACTAGCCAAAGGCGAAGTTGCTCGCATGGAATTGTTACATTCTGGTGGCAGGTAAAGTCCATTTCCCCGCTGGCAAATCAAACTGTGTCATCTTCAGGAGTGTATGACGAATAAAAAAATTCACCAGGAAAAACTGTGTGGTTGAGATCAGTATCTCGGCGCTTTTTTTATTCATTCGTGGGACATGGGCGTCGCTGACTGGCCAGCATTTATTGCCCATCCCTAGTTGCCTGAGGGCAGTTGAGAGTCACCCACATTGCTGTGGCTCCGGAGTCACATGTAGGCCAGACCAGGTAAGGACGGCAGATTTCCTTCCCTAAAGGACATTAGTGAACCAGATGGGTTTTTCCGACAATCGACAATGGTTTCATGGTCATCACTAGATTCTTAATTCCAGATATTTTTTTATTGAATTCAAATTCCACCATCTGCCGTGGCGGGATTCGAACCCGGATCCCCAGAGCACTAGTTGAAACTTGTGAGCTCCCTGGTATGAGTAGTTTGTACAGCTTTACATTGAACTAATTGAGACTCAATCTAACTTTTTTGCACAGCTGCCTCACAGCGCCAGGGACCCAGGTTCAATTCCCGGCTTGGGTCACTGACTGTGTGGAGTCTGCAAGTTCTCCCCGTGTCTGCGTGGGTTTCCTCCGGGTGCTCCGGTTTCCTCTCAGTCTGAAAGACGTGCTGGTTAGGGTGCATTGACCCGAACAGGCGCCGGACTGTGGCGATTCGGGGAATTTCACAGTAACTTCATTGCAGTGTTAATGTAAACCTTATTTGTGACTGACAATTTTTAAAAACTTTTTAACTCAAATGATGGTTTTAAGAGCATATTTACAAAGATTTTTTTCAGGGATTTTTAATTAACTGTTATTAACAACAGTAGCTCTCTTATGAGATTTTTTTTCCATAAAATCTTTTACCAATAAGAATTTTTATTGAAAATGTTAACAACACCGATACATAAACTTCTAAAGTTACAAATGGCAGAATATTGAAGAAAACAACAGTTTAGTGATGGCCCTAACAAAGGGTCATCCAGACTCGAAACGTTAGCTCTATTCTCTCTCCACCGATGCTGTCAGACCTGCTGAGTTTTTCCAGCATTTTCTGGTTTTGCTTCAGATTCCAGCATTGAAACATGGAAGATAGGCGCAGGAGGAGGCCATTTGGCCCTTTGAGCCTGCTCCGCCATTCATCATGATCATGGCTGATCGTCCAACTCAATAGCCTAATCCTGCTTTTTCCCCATAAATACTGCATCCGCAGTATTTTGCCTTTACTTAGTTTAGTGATGATGCCTCTAATTTTAATCGTTTTCCTCCACTTCTTTGCCCACTGTTGTTTACTGGGCATTCATTGTGCTCTCTGTAACCCTTGTGCTAAACACTTCTGCCTTCCACTCTCCTTCGAAAACCCAACCACCTGACCAAACGTTTGGTTACCCCCCCCCTAGATTCTCCGCCTCTTGGTTCACTGCCCATTTTCAGATTATTGGGAGGTTTTTCCACATTAGATTCAGTCTCAGTGTATGATGAGGATGAGTCAAGGCATCAACAGTGACTGAGTTGAATGTGTGGCCACACAGACTGTGCACTTATTCCTTGTCTATGGTGTTTGAAAAACATAGAGTCATCCAGACTTGAAACGTTAACTATGTTCTCTCTCCACAGATGCTGTCAGACCTGCTGAGATTTTCCAGCATTTTCTGTTTACAGTTTACAGCTACAGTTTTGTGTTCTATCTTTGCCCTCTGTTCACGGTCTGGAAAATATTTTGTATGTATTAAAATATTCCTTGTACAATTAAACAGTACTCCTTTGTTCTATTACAGGGTCAAAGACATTCAGAGTGTTTACTTAGACACAACTTTTTGTGATCCTCGATTTTACCAAATCCCGAGCAGGGTAAATATTTTAGAAGCTTCATATTTTTATTGGAATGTGCCAAGAATTTTATATATTTTGGTTTGCACTATCCTAAAACTGATAACCCAGTGAGTTATCAATGTATAGTCTATGTTATAATGCAAGTTTTCTACAGAATCTTGAAGTATAGCACAGGGTGAGAGACCATTCAGCCCATTAAGAACATAAGAAATAGGAGCAGGAGTGGGCCATCTAGCCCCTCGAGCCTGCCCCGCCATTCAATAAGATCATGGCTGATCTGAAGTGGATCAGTTCCACTTACCCGTCTAATCCACTGTGCCAACCACTGTGCCACCTGCTGTCCCTGGAAATGTCTTTCTGTCCTGTGTCAGAGTTGAATCCTGCACCAGCTGATGACTGGTCACCACACCGTGCTGTCTCGATGCTTCCAGAAACTCAGTCATTCAGCAAGCTCGAAACAGAAATAGATAGATTCCTGGGTGCTAATGATATCAAGGGATATGAGAATAGTAAGGAAAAAGGACGCAAAAGGGCGATGATCAGCCATGATCTGTGTGAATGGTGGAACAGGTTCGATGGGCTGAGTGGCCTCTTGTTCCAATCTCCTGTGTTCCTATAATTCTGGAACTGGTTCAATTTACCATTTAAAACTGACTCTGAATTGGGAGAGTGCCCTTTGAAGACTAGATTTTGTACATCTGTGTACAGATTGCATACTGAGAAATCAGCTCAGTTAGAGTCATGCAGTTTATGACTAAGTAAGTCATTGGCCAAAAGCCAGTCTGGGTTTAATATTTTGTTTCCTATCTTGCTATTAAAGGAGGAGTGCCTAAATGGGATACTTGATTTAGTGAGAAGCTGGATCACACTCAGTTCTTACCACGTAGTGTGGTTAAACTGTAAAGCAGCCTATGGATACGAGTATCTCTTCACTAACCTCAGCGAAGAATTCAACCTTAAGGTGAGTGGCAGAAGTTTGCAGCGAGTTATTCGCTCTCAGAGTTGCAAATCACTACATTTTAGTGCTTTAGGGGTGTTAGGAAAACAATGGTAGTTTTAAGGGATTTATATTTGTGTTGCTAAAGATTAGAAATAAGGTATAGTTTTAAATGGGTTTAATTTAATGTTTCTGAGCCTGGAAGGATAAAGCCAATAGTTAGATTCATGCTGGACAAAGGTGTTTGTATGTGTGGGGATTAGTTTAAGTTCCAACTGTGTTTCTGTTCTGCTTAGAGAAGGCTGCAGCATGAAGAATAAATAGGTGAGCAGAGATGTGAGGATAGTGCTTAGCAACTGGGAACCCTTACTGCATTTTTAAAAAAAAGTTTTTTAAGTTTTAGTTTTAGCTGGAATTTTTTGCAGTTGGAGACAGGACCTCGAGGATTGAGCATCTCTCAACTCTGCCAGAAGAAAGACTAGACAGGATGGGAGCTGCAAAGGGGCAGGCTTCCCAAAGAACCAGTTACTGCCCAGCTAAGCAGGAAATTGGGACAGAAAGAATTTCTCAAGACATCTGAAGTTAAGAAAAAAGAGACCAACGTTTTGTTCAAGGAACAAAACAAGGGTTTTGAGTCAAAGAGAAAATTGCAGTAACAAGGTTTAAAGTGGGACAGCAGACTTCAGAGTTAAATCAAAGGTTTGATGCCATTTTAATAAGAGTCCGGGAATTGAGAGTTGAAGCAATTGTGAACAGTTTGTACAGCAGTCAAGACAAAGAAATCCTAAAGTGGGGGTTGGAAATCGTGGACTGGATTCACTGCTAAAAGTTGAGCAGAAGCTATTTAAAATTGTCATTTGTAAAACCTGGACTGGATTTCAGAATGTAAACCATTAAGGGAAAGCATTATTATGAGAGAAGATTTTATAGCATGTTCTTAGAGTAGACTTTGGAAACTCTCAAGTAATAATCATCTGGGGAGATTCTGAGGAGAAATTCACAGACACTAACTTAGATTCAGAGAGGAGTGTGTTTTTGACCACAGCCAATCTGTGTGTTTAAAGGGGACTTAGTGTTAATGGAACGATTGTAGTTTAAGATGTACTTTGTAATCCGTGTTAATCTTTATGTTTGTTAAATTAAGGCGGAGTAAAGAAATATTGTACAATAATCCAACTTTTCACGTTTTCTCTCTTGTTGTTAAGACTAATTAGTGGTTCAGTGACTCTGTTCCTCCATGCTTTATAAGAAAACAGTAAAAGCTACAGTGTTTTGAGCCAGGATTCCATTCTGGGATCTTCCTGTTATAAAATCAACTGGGATCGTAATGGGGTGAGAATAGATTTTGTTCTTGGAACGCAGTCATGGTGGCACAGTGGTTAGCATTGCTGCCTCACAGCGCCAGGGACCCGGGTTCAATTCCAGCCTTGGGTTAGGTGGATTGGCCATACTAAATTGCCCTTGAGTGTCAGGAGGATTAGCCGGATAAATACATGGGGTTACGGGGATAGGGCTTGGGTGGGATTGTTGTCGGTGCAGGCCTTGATGGGCCGAATGGCCGCCTTCTGCACTGTAGGGATTCGGTGATAAGTGAAATTCTGTGAGTTTCCCAAAGCTGGAGCTTTTTTGTTGGGGGGAGGGTTTGAATATTTCCTGCTGCTAACTTCTGTCACTGAACATGATGCAAATAAATTCAATAAACTCATTCTTCCTGACACAAGGTGCTAAATAGGGAATTGGGGTGTCAGCCTGTGTGGCCATTCGCCTGAGAGCAGCCACGTGCAATACGGCAATCACAGTGTTAAAATGCAGCCTGTCAGTCTTTACCATCTGAAGATGATATATAGCACGATAAAACAAGCAAGCGGAAAATGAATTTAGTCACTTTTATCTTACTTATAATGCTTCACACGTTTAGTTTACTTCTTGTGAAAACAGGATCACACCTGTATTTTCCTGTATGATTTTTTTTTTTTACCTTCAGGTCCATCTGAACAAGCTGGATATGTTTAAGAATATGCCAGAAATTCTGCATCATGTGACCACAGAGCGCGCGACGCAGATTCATGCATGCAGACACCCCAGGGTACGGCAATATCCTGAGGTTAACATCACTCAGAAAACCAGAATCATTGCCTGTGCATTTTGTAACATGTAAAGCATTGCATTATCTTTTCTCTCTGCCATTCTTGGTTTTTAATCTTAATTATCAAAATCCTTCAAATGTAATGTTCCTTTTCTCTCTTTACTCTCTTTTCCTCTCTCGCTTTTTCTCTTTTCTCTCTTTTTCTGTCTCTTTCTCCCTTTCTCTTTCTTTTTCTCACTCTTTTTTACTCTCTCACTCTCTCTCTTTCTCACCCTTTTCTCCCTCTCTTGCTTTCTTCCACTCCCTCACTCTTTTCTCTCCTCTTTCTCTCTCGCTTTTGCTCTCTCTCTTTTCAACCTTTTGTATTTTAATTGATGTTTTCACCAGGATGAGGATTTTATCCGTGGAAACAGACTCCCGTGTGGTATTACAGCAAAGAATGGGACTCCACTCCGCATCATCAGCATCAAACCTTCTACCATGTGGTTTGGCGAAAGGACAAAAAGGACTAATGTAATTGTAAGGTATGAAAGCATTGTGCAACAGCTACGTAATCTGTGCATGTGCTATACAGATGCACACTATTGGTAATGAACTTGTTTATGACCTTGCAATATTGTTGTGAAGTGGCATATGTAAGGTTAAAAATGGGGTGTTTGACAAACGTAAATAGTGAAAAGAAATGCTAAAACCAAAAAAGGAAATCATGTAGCATTGTCTCTTTAAAAAGCAGGTGTCTTCGTGTCTGCGTGGGTTTCCTCCGGGTGCTCCGGTTTCCTCCCACAGTCCAAAGATGTGCGGGTTAGGTTGATTGGCCAGGTTACAAATTGTCCCTGAGATGCGTAGTTAGAGGGATTAGCGGGTAAATATGTGGGGGTAGGGCCTGGGTGGGATTGTGGTCGGTGCAGACTCGATGGGCCAAATGGCCTCCTTCTGCACTGTAGGGTTTCTATGATTTTCTATGATCTTTATGCATGGATTTTAAATTGCAGAGTGCAGGCTGCAGAAGCAAGTTTTTGTAACATTTGTATCAAAGCCGAGTAGTCAGTGTTTCAACATAACAAAACAGGCTTTTGAATTGGACCAATGAGTTTAAAGCAAGCATGCAGAGACACAGAACTAATGGAATTCAAATGTGAGGGTTGTTGACAGCCTCATACCACTCAGATCACAGTATTCCTGTGAGATGATTCGAGGCATATAAACCCAGAAAAGGGGGGGGGGTAACTGTCAGAGTATGCTTGCCACCTCTTGAGTGGGAAGGTGAGGCTGTCATGTAAATCCTGCAGTTTCATATATGCCTTCATAATATCACCATCTAAATAGAGTAACACCAACTCAAAGTGTTCTAAATGAGAGCATCACCAGAGAAGGTTCATACTTCTAAAGGACATCTGTTTGTATATTCGTTGAGATTGACTGGATTCTGTAATGATTTATTTTATTATTCCTGAATGATTCTTGTAATATTTGAACAGCATTCTATTGGGATTTTATTCAGTTTGTTAATTGTCTTAATAAGGTTGTCACCAGTTTTTTTTTAAAAATCTGTTAATTGTTCATGATGGAGAGTGTCAGATCCTGCTGTAATTTACCAAAACCTGTAACTTCCTATGACCCCACACACACTCGTACAAGATTACGAGGCAAAGTATATCCCGTTGGAAAGTGTCCAGAGGAGGTTCACAAGAATGATCCCGAGAATGAAGAGCTCGTCGTACAGGTGTGGCTGAGGACTCTGGGTCTGTAGTCACTGGAGTTTAGAAGGATGAGGGGGGGATCTTATTGAAACTTACAAGATACTGCGAGGCCTGGATAGAGTGGATGTGGAGAGGATGTTTCCACTAGTAGGAAAAACTAGAACCAGAGGGCACAACCTCAGGCTAAAGAGACGATTCTTTAAAACAGAGATGAGAAGTAATTTCTTCAGCCAGAGAGTGGTGAATTTGTGGAACTCTTTGCCGCAGAAGGCTGTGGAGGCCAGGTTATTGAGTGTCTTTAAGACAGAGATAGATAGGTTCTTGATTAATAAGGGGATCAGGGGTTATGGGGAAAAGGCAGGGGAATGGGGATGAGAAAAATATCAGCCATGATTGAATGGGGGAGCAGATTCGATGGGCCGAGTGGCCTAATTCTGCTCCAATGTCTTATGGTCTTATGGTGGTGGTGAGCTGCCTTTTGGAAACGCCGCAGTCCATGTGGTGTAGGTACACCCACAGTGCTGCTCGGGAGACGGTTCCAGGATTTTGACCCAGCGTCAGTGAAAGAACGGCCAATATATTTCCAAGGCAGGATGATGAGTGACTTGGAGGGGAGCTTCCAGGTGCTTGTGTTCCCATTCACTTTCTGCCCTGCCTTTCTAGGTTGCAGAGAACACAAGTAAGGAACCTTGGCAAGTTGCTACACTGCATCTTGTAGCTGGTACACACTGTGTCTTGGTGACGGAAGGAGTGAATGTTCACTCAGTATTTTTGAGCTGTTATGTTGTGCATTGATTAACTTTCTCCCTCGTGAGCATGATATCAACTTTATAGAAATTAAATACAAATGTCTCAGCTTTGGATGGCTGGTAGAATAAAGATGTCATAGCCAACTATGATTCGACTTGCTGATCTCAGCCAGATCTTTGACTGAGGCCCCACGATCGATGAGGATGCACCGGGTGTGGGAGGAAAATTTCTTCTGATTCCTAACCAGTGACCTCTCCCAGCAATGAATGGGCAATGAGGCCTCCACAATTGGTTACACTCGCTCTCAAAGCTGCCACGCAGAGAAAAGCCACTTGGGAGACCTGAAATAACCAATAACCAAATCTAAAGTATTTCCAGTCCAGTTAGCAAACCTGGGTTCAGACAATTCTCAATGAGTTGAGATTCGGTTTGTATCTTGCAGTACCGGATCCTCTCTTCCCTTTTGTGAGCACTCATGAGTATCGTTTGTGGATATCTTAAAACACTTCTTTGGTCAGACAAGATTTCATTGATATTGTTAAGGGCAATGATGTAGCTTTGGCAGTGGTACAAAGAGTGGGATTTTCTCACCTGAGGTCAATGGACCTTTGCATGGTCCACTGAACTTTCTGTCCCACCCGCTACGATTCCTGTGGCAGGCCGGAGGGCGGCACGGTAGCACAGTGGTTAGCACTGCTGCTTCACAGCTCCAGGGTCCCGGGTTCGATTCCCGGCTCGGGTCACTGTCTGTGTGGAGTTTGCACATTCTCCTCGTGTCTGCGTGGGTTTCCTCCGGGTGCTCTGGTTTCCTCCCACAGTCCAAAGATGTGCGGGTTAGGTTGATTGGCTAGGTTAAAAAAATTGCCCCTTAGAGTCCTGGGATGCGTAGGTTAGAGGGATTAGCGGGTAAAATATGTAGGGGTAGGGCCTGGGTGGGATTGTGGTCGGTGCAGACTCGATGGGCCGAATGGCCTCCTTCTGCACTGTAGGGTTTCTATGATTCTATGATTCAAAGAAATGAAATGTAAATTGCTGATGGTTGAAGTGCTGCAGGATCTGTGCAAGGATCAGAGACTGGATTGTATTTTAAGTTGTCAGGTGTCACGAGTTTACAGATCACCTTGTGAGTGAAATAACCCTATCAAACTGCGTCTAATGCATTATTTTGCAAAGCAGTTGAAGATAAACTATGATGTACGCCCAAATGAACAGAAATGTCTCCAAAATGACATTAGCTGAAATTTGCTTTAAAAAGGGTTGTTGTTCAAATTTTAGCTGGTTTAAGGCTATAAAACTTTCAAATCTGTAACTCAGTTTTGCTGATGTGAACATGACCAGGGGAAAGGAAGGAGGCTCAGAGCAGTTAAAGCAGTGTGTTAATGACAGCATGTAAATAAAACTATCCCTGGACTGATTTTTCTTTTTAATTTTAAAATCTCTGAATAGGATAAATACTGTTCATGCAATGTGGGTGTCATTGGCTAGGCCAGCATTTATTACCCATCCTTAATAATGTTAGTGATTTGATTTGATTTATTATTGTCACACATATTAGTATATAGTGAAAAGTATTGTTTCTTGCGTGCTATACAAAGCATACCGTTCATAGGGAAGGAAAGGAAAGAGTGCAGAATGTACTGTTACAGTCATAGCTAGGGTGTAGAGAAAGATCAACTCAATGCAAGGTAGGTCCATTCAAAAGTCTGATGGGAGCAGGGAAGAAGCTGTTTATAGAGTCCAGATGACTCCAGAAAATGCAGATGTATGGGTCCAGATGACTCCAGAAAATGCAGATGTATGGGATTGGGGGTGATCTAGGAAATTGGATCAGGAATTGGCTAGCGGATCGGAAACAGAGGGTGGTGGTTGATAGTAAATATTCATCATGGAGTGCGGTTACAAGTGGTGTACCTCAGGGATCTGTTTTGGGGCCACTGCTGTTTGTAATATTTATTAATGATCTGGATGAGGGTATAGTTGGGTGGATTAGCAAATTTGCTGATGACACCAAAGTCGGTGGTGTGGTAGACAGTGAGGAAGGGTGTCGTAGTTTGCAGGAAGACTTAGACAGGTTGCAAAGTTGGGCCGAGAGGTGGCGGATGGAGTTTAATGCGGAGAAGTGTGAGGTAATTCACTTTGGTAGGAATAACAGATGTGTTGAGTATAGGGCTAACGGGAGGACTTTGAATAGTGTGGAGGAGCAGAGGGATCTAGGTGTATGTGTGCATAGATCCCTGAAAGTTGGGAATCAAGTAGATAAGGTTGTTAAGAAGGCATATGGTGTCTTGGCGTTTATTGGTAGGGGGATTGAATTTAGGAGTCGTAGCGTTATGTTGCAACTGTACACAACTCTGGTGCGGCCGCACTTGGAGTACTGTGTGCAGTTCTGGTCCCCACATTACAGGAAGGATGTGGAGGCTTTGGAGAGGGTGCAGAGGAGGTTTACCAGGATGTTGCCTGGTATGGAGGGGAGATCCTATGAGGAGAGGCTGAGGGATTTGGGATTGTTTTCGCTGGAAAGGCGGCGGCTAAGAGGGGATCTTATTGAAACATATAAGATGATTAGAGGTTTAGATAGGGTGGATAGTGATAGCCTTTTTCCTCTGATGGAGAAATCCAGCACGAGGGGGCATGGCTTTAAATTGAGGGGGGGTAGTTATAGAACCGATGTCAGGGGTAGGTTCTTTACCCAGAGGGTGGTGAGGGATTGGAATGCCCTGCCAGCATCAGTAGTAAATGCGCCTAGTTTGGGGGCGTTTAAGAGATCCGTAGATAGGTTCATGGACGAAAAGAAATTGGTTTAGGTTGGAGGGTCACAGTTTTTTTTTAACTGGTCGGTGCAACATCGTGGGCCAAAGGGCCTGTTCTGCGCTGTAATGTTCTATGTTCTATGTTCTATGACCCTTTGTCAATCTGGACTCGAAAAGTCAGCTCTTTTCTCTCCTTACAGATGCTGCCAGACCTGCTGAGATTTTCCAGCATTTTCTCTTTCGGTTTCAGATTCCAGCATCGGCAGTAATTTGCTTTTATCCAGTGTTTATGGAGTCGGTTGGTACGTGACCTCAGACTTTTGTATCTTTTTCCTGACGGAAGAAGATGGGAGAGACTATGTCCGGGGTGCGTGGGGTGGTGAGCCGCCGCCTTGAACCGCTGCAGTCTATGTGACATAGGTACACCCACAGTGATATTAGGGAAGGAGTTCCAGGGATTTGACCCAGTAAAAGTGAAGGAATGGCGATATACTTCCAAATCCGATTATGTGTGACTTGGAGGGGAACTTGTAGCTGGTGGTTCCTGTGCGTCTGCTACTTTGTCCTTTTAGAGTTGAATAACTTGATTATATTTCAAACTTGCTGTTTAAAGTTACTGCCAGCAAATCGGTATCAAACGGGTACACTTGGGAAAAATGTATATATATTCTGACTTGGATTTAATCTCTTAAGAACTCATGCACATTAACAAGGCTGACACCTCAGCACAGGGGGTGTGCAGCATTGTCAGTAATGCTCTGCTTGACATGACGTGTCCCTATTGCAATGCATGTTAAAAGATCCATTGGCATTGGTCCATTTTGTGATCTAACATTCCACTCAATGACCAATGGCCTATCTAGTGACTGTGCTAGTATTTGAAATATATTTATTCTTTTATGAATTGTTTTTAGCATTTTCTGAGCAATCTGAGCATATAGATTTTAGGAGTAGATTCTTTATCCTCTCAAATGAGTTTCCCCCTATTGGTCTGAATGGAATAAAACTCTGTTGTAAATGTCAGACCAAGTGGCAGTGTGAGCTGTGAAACTGGAGGTAAAATCCATCGGGTGAATTAGCGTCTAATTAATTAGCATTGTGGGAGACGATCTTGAGCAGAACCTAGAGTTGTCTTTTCAAAGAGAGCACCTGTAACATTGGATTATCTTCCACCCATTGTCCAGGCTATTTACTGCCAACATGCTCAGCCCGCCCCCCCCCCCCCCCCCCGTTCTCCTCCAACCCCACCCACCCCTGCTCCCACAGTGGGTCTTTCCACAGCAGAGGTGGCTTGCCATTGGCCACTGGCAGGATCTTCCAGTCCCACCAAAGTCTACAGCGGAATCAACTTTGAAAGGGCCAGAGTGAAGAGGTTGCTCATTTAGGACTGAGACGTAAAGGATATTTTCATTGAGTGTTGTGAATCATTGGAATTTTCTTTCCCAGAGAGCAGTGAATGGCCAGATGTTGAGTATATTTCTGGTTACGATCAATAGATATTTGGACTGTTTGGAATTGAGAGTTATGGAGACCGGTTGGAAAGTGAAGTTGAGGTAGAAGATCAACCATGATGTTATTGAATGCACAAATAGGCTCGAAGGCCTGAATGGCCTATTCCTCTTTCCATATGTTGGACTATGAATAAAGTTGCCTCTTATGCTCTGAGTCTGTGAAAGAATCTTTTAACCGCAGTAAGCATTCTTAATGAAAGATTTTGAATATAGGCAGATCTAAGTTCAACCCACAGTAATGCAGGTGGGGAAACAGCGAAATGAAATTTGTTCAAAGTCATTGTGGTCTACGTCATGTATATAGGTTTCAAGACAAGAAGAGGAACTACATACAGCAGCTGTAACAAATATAGAAAGAGACTTCTGAGATGTACATAAACATAAAACAAGTATATTGAGGTTTTAGGTGTATATGGCGCTCATGTAATACAAAGGAATTAAATTCAAAATTTTAAACCATAACTTATTTTAACCACGACATAATTCTAATTAAAAATTGTTTGGAATATGTGTTAAAATATCAAACAAGTGGAACATGGTGAATTCGAAGTTGGTATAGTGGCCAGCAGGTGAATGTGTTTTTAAAAATTCATTCACAAGATGTACGTGTCACTGACTAAGCCAGCATGAAGTGCCTATCTCTAAGCACCCTCAAAGGTAATCCTCTGCGGTCCACCCACACGGCTGTTAGGGAGGGAGTTCCAGGATTTTGACCCAGTAACAATGAAGGAACTATCATCTCAAGTCAGAACGGTGTGTGGTTTGGAGGGGAACTTGCTTGTGTATGTTGTTCCATACTTCTGCTGTCCTTGGTGGTAGAGGTTGCTGGTTTGGAAGGTTCCATTGATGGAGGGTTGGCAAGTTGCTGCAGTGCATTTTGTAGATGGTATGCACTGCTGCTATAGTGTGCCAGTGGTCGAGGCAGTGAATTTTTAAAATGGCGGATTGGGTGCCAATCAAACAGGTCGCTTTGTCCTGGATGGTGTTCAGCTTCCTGAGTGTTGTTGAAGCTGTACTCATCCAGGCAAGTGGACGGTTTTCCATCACACTCCTGACTTTTGCCTTATAGAAGATGGACAAGCTTTGGAGGGTCAGAAATTCACAAGAATTCCAAGCTTTTGATCTGCTGTTATAGTCACAGTATTTATATGGTTTGTCTAGTTCAGTTTCAGGTCAATGATAACCCCCAGGATATTGACAGTGGGGGATTCAGTGATGGTAATGATGTGGAATTTTAAGGAGAGATTGTCATGTTCTCTCTTGTTAGACCTTGTTCAGTTATTGCCTGGCACACGTGTGGCATGAATGTTACTTGTTAGTTGTCAGCCCGAGCATTAATGTTCTCCAGATCTTGAGTGTAAATGTAAACTGTGCTGTGTATGTAGTATCAGTGGTTCCTGTCAGACCCGGGTTGGGCACACAGCTACTTTTACCATAAAATAAATTGCATTCCTGCACAAAAGGATGGTTCACTAGTATTTAACTGGGAAATGTCCTGAAGCACAGATCGGTTATTTAAGAATTATATTTATTATTGATTTCAGAACTGGAGAGAGTTCATACAGAGCTTGTTTCTCGTTCCACTCATCCTTCAGTGAGGTAAAGCTGAGGTTTTTTTTCTATTATCTATATGTCTTCAAATTTTATGTTGTGAACTTGCAGTTTAATCTCTGTCTAATTGCATTTTTATGTTTCTTAAGCTTGGTATTAATATAGCAAAGTTGCATGGATGCCAGTGACCTGAAGCTACTCTGTCACAGAATCACCCAAAACCACTGCCGTGACTACAGAATCTGTTACAGAGTACAATAGAGATTTTTTGTTTTAATCTTTTGAAGAAACTTGCATATAATTTCTTAAGTAGACCAGTTGATTTATTTGGAAGCCGAAATGATGTAATGGAATTTGAGAGAAAAATTTCCAAGTATTAATATTGCTTTTTTCTCTTTTCCGCCACCTCCCCCCTTCCCCAACCTTACTCGCTCTCGATCCCCCTCACCCTTGTGTGTCTCTCCTTCTCGCCTGTTTTCCCATTCACTCCCTTTTGCTGTCTTCACTCTCTTCCTTGCTCATTCACGAGTGCTCTCTCTCTCTTTTTGTTCTCTTCCTTTCACAGTTAAGGGATTTTCTTTCCTATGTCCAGCCTGTGAGTATTTACCCAAATGTTGTGCCAATGGGCCGGAGTTATGAAGATGTCAAAAAGATGTAAGTTCAGCATGTGACATAGCCTTTGGTGCTCATAGCGAATGACCTTTGGATATTTCCCACTGTAAGAAGTTTAACAACACCAGGTTAAAGTCCCACTGTGCAGAGTTGCCAAGCGGTTCTTTATTTGGGGATTTCTTGGACTGTCAAAATGACCATTTGACAAACTCATTCCTCCAGTTAAACCTTCTCCGGCAACTCGATATTTACTGGGGATTGCACCGCAATAGAAAATAGTCAAATGTCGAGTAACTATTTTGAATACAATTTTTTATTTACTCTTTCATGGGATGTGGGCATCACTGGCTAGACCTGAATTTGTTGCCTATCCCTAATTGCCCCTTGAACTGAGTGGTTTTCTAGGCCATTTCCTATAGAATCGCTATGGTGCAGAAGGTGGCCATTTGGCCCATCGAGTCTGCACCGACTCTCCAAAAGAGCATCTTACCCAGGTCCTATCCCCATAACGCCACACATGTACCGTGGCGAATCCACCTAACCTGCACATCTTTTGAGTGTGGGAGGAAACCAGAGCACCCGGAGGAAACACACGAGGAGAAAGTGCAAACTCCATCCAAGCCTGGAATTGAACCCGGGTCCCTGGCGCAATGAGGCAGCAGTGCTAATCACTGTGCAACCATGTCACCCAGTTCAGAACAGTTAACCACATTGCTGTGGCTCTGGAGTCACATGTAAACCAGACCAGATAAGGATGGCAGATTTCCTTCAATAAAGGACATAATTGAGGATAGTTGTCATTCAATTCCAGATTTATTAATTGAATTTAAATTCTACCAACTGGGATTTGAACCCATGTCCCCAGAGTCATTAGCCTGGACATCTGGATTATTGTCCAGTGACATTACAATGCCATCCTCTGCCCCCCAGTCCAGGAGTTTTCAATTGTGAGTTGTATATCTAATGTACACTTGGATAATAATTGTAACAATTCCCACTTTGAGCTGATTGGATAATTTTTTTACTTTTAAATTTTAATCCGACTTTAGTTGGTGATTAATCCTGTTTTTGTCTTGATTTAGTTTGAAGCCATTGTGTAGGAAGTGTTCGGGAGGTGGTGAACCCATCTACAAGCCACTGGGAAAGCTGAAGAGGTCACGGAACTGCTTTAGCAATGAGGAAGGTATGAGCGTTGGATAAATGGGGCAGGATACATTAATTCCTTACACAACTCAAACTGAGAGAACTCACATCACTGCCAGGCCTAAAACTGGCTCTGGGCAGAACCAAACTGTATATTACCGTGTTGTATAATGGCAGTTCCTGACAGAAATTATTCCTTCTCAAACAGTTGGAGGGGTAGAAGACTCACCGATCAAAACCTGACCTAGATAATAACCCGATCTCCCAGTGAAGTGGGAGACTTCCTTCCACCCCACCATGGATACCGGAAGCTACCCCTCCCCCAAACTTCATTGTCAGCATGTTCTACCTCCACACCGACACGGATTGCTGCCATCTGAGCATCAGGGTCTGCCTGATGGGTCCCCAACATGCCAAGCCATTCCCCCAAGTACCCCCAAGTACCTGGAGGCTTTCCCACCGCCTCTCCCCCCACCCCCACCACCAACAGCGTGGCCATGGCATCTGGTCTCCGCTAGTGGAGATCAGTAGTGATTCATGCCGACGTGACCTCTCACCGGAGAGGAGGGGGAAGCATGCAGGCCAAACTCCCTAATGAGATGGAAATCTAGTCAATCTGATGCTAATAAGCTTTGTGCTCTTTATGGTCTCGCCCTGGAAAAGGGGCTGGGAAGTTAGCAAACCTTTTCGCGCTGGGCGCGAATTGGAATTGTAGCATCGCGCACCATTTTCCTGGCTCATCACACTGATTGCCAGGCATGGCAAGGCGGTAAAAATCACACCCGGTGAGCTGTTTGCTTCTTGCTTTCAGAGTCTGTTTTGTTAGGGCATAGCACCTTCCAACACATAATGAGAACCAGAAATCAGATTTAAACCTTCCCCAGCAAACTCTCGTGAATAAATAACCCATTTTCCCATCCTCCACCCCTGCCCCCGCCCCCACCCCCACCCCCACCCCCACTCCCATCCCGCCCAAAACAAATATGATTGATAATGGTGAACAAATTCTCAACACCAGACCAACTTGGTTCACCCAATTAAACTAGGACAGAGGCCTTTCACTTTATCAAATTTATCATATTTGGTTATAAAATCAAAGTATATAATGTTAGCACCATTTTTCTTTGTTTCTCCAAGAGTAAGCTAATCTCCTGGTGTTGCGGTTTCCTCCCACAGTTCAAAGATGTGCGGGTTAGTTTGATTGTTGACCCTAGTGTCGGGGGATTAGCAGGGCAAATGTTTGGGGTTACGGGGATGGGGCCTGGGTAGGACTGTGGTCGGTACAGACTCAATAGGCTGAATAGCCTCCTTCTGTACTGTAGGGATTCTATTATAGTTGAACCAGTGCTGAATTGCAACATATGTTCTGTTATTGCTGAGATGGGAAGCTCTTTAATGGGAAATCTACAAGTCATAGAAAGCATAGAAACAGTGCGGAAGGAGGCCATTCGGCCCATCAAGTCTGCACCGACCACAATCCCACCCAGGCCCCACCCCCACATATTTTTTACTTGCTAATCCCTATAACCTACGCATCTCAGGACTCTAAGGGGCAATTTTAGCATGGCCAATCAACCTAACCCGCACATCTTTGGACTGTGGGAGGAAACCGGAGCACCCGGAGGAAACCCACGCAGACACGAGGAGAATGTGCAAACTCCACACAGACAGTGACCCGAGCCGGGAATCGAACCTGGGACCCTGGAGCTGTGAAGCAGCAGTGCTAACCACTGTACTACCGTTAACTTTGTATTTTTTTCACTGTCATGGAGGACACAAGTTAAAATGGAAGTGATTATTTGGCACACAAAGAGTATGGAATTGTGTAAATGTGAATGAATTAAGTTATTACATTAAGGTGTTATAAAGATTGCTTTTATTGCTAAGGTCAATATTGCCCATTGGGAACACAGGATTTGCTCAATGAATAAAGATCTAGTTTGCATTCTACCATCTACCACTATAGACTGACTGGCCTGTGGTAAATATGTAGGATTTAAGATGTGAACCTGTTAACAGTTTGCACTAATATCCTTGATGTTTAGATGTGTCGTGTAATTTTTCATGAAACTGCTTCAGTTTGTGAATTTAAATTTGTTTTTTTCAACAGATGGGGACTACAAAGACCTTTTCGACGACTCTTATCTAATTCCACTAAAGCAGAAGTTGAAATGTCCACAGCATTCAGAGTTTGATAATGAAACCGGGGCCTTGCTGCAGGAGAGGGATCAGACCACCAATACAGAGGGTACAAGTGAACCTCCCATTATCTTAAATACTCAATTCCTTGAGTGTGAAGAATCAAATGATGATGATGATGAAGAAGAAGAGGACGAAGAAGCCAGTACAATTCACACAAAAAGTGAGTTGAATTCCGCGAAAGAGGGAGTAATTGCTAATCTCTCATCACAGTTATCCACAGGAGAAAAAGCATGTGTAACAGAGTCTCCACGCTGGGATATGTTTTTCAAAGCGGAGCCAGTTTTGATATCCGAAACTGATGAGGATTCAGAGGTTGCCCGGGAGCAAGAGCTTGGTTCGCAATCACCGAAACTGTTCAGTGATTCTGAAGATGGAGACTCCACTTACCATCCCTCTCAAACCTCATCCCAATCAACTCACATATCAGAGCAGGAAAGTCAAGGCAGCTTCCTTGACACGGAAATTCACCTTTCGCAAAATAAAACGGGTTCTGTGAAATTCACAAACACGAAGGATAAACCCTTGTTAAAGGTAAATCCTGATGTAGAAGACAGCAAAAACTGGGATCTTCAACAAGGTGATGGATTTCATCCAGATTACATTTCAAATTTGAAGTATAATCCCACTGGCTCCTTGCTAAATAACAACATTAAGGAGACATGTTCAGAACATTTGAGTAAAAGTGCTGATTGTCAGCAGCAAGAAAGAGAACAAAATTCAATTCCTGTTTCCAAGCCTGACTCTCAAAATACCTCAGACTTTGAAATTCCATCAACCCCGGATTCTGAATCCCCACAGCCAGAGGAACTGAACGTCCTCTACAATAAATTAGCTGCTGGAAAAACAGTGAAAATCGAGGCAGCTAAACAGTTACGTGGTGGTAAATCCTGATGATGTGAATGTGGGCTTGGAACTACAGAAATAAAGTACATGTCCCTTCTATCACCACTATTCACCAAATCCAAATAGGAGGAAAGAAATCCGAATTATAACAAGGTTGCATACACACTCTCCAATGGTTTCATTTAATATAAAACTTTTGTATTTGTTTATTTAAAAATTGTGACAAATATTGTCTCTTCATCCTTGGGACAAGATTCTGGAATTCTTTATCTCGCAGCATCATTATGAACAGCAAGGCTCAAGGAGAAAGCCAAACCTACCTCCTCAGGATAATTAGGGGTGGACAATGCTCCACTTAACCAAATCAATTGACCCTGCACATTCCGATCATAGAATCATTACTGCACAGAAGAACCAAGGAGCAATTTGCATACTGCCATTCCCCTGCCCTGACACCTGTCCAGCACATTCCTCCTTTTCAGATATTTAGAAAATGTGGACAACCTTATAACACAAGAAATCAATGTTTCCATTCTATCTGCACTGGCCAAAAAATGAGTCCTCCCCCGGCCTCACCCCACTTTCCAGCAATTGGTCCGTATCCCTGCAGGTCACGGGACTTCAGGTGCTTATCCAGACACCTTTTAAATGAGTTGAAAGTTCCTGCCTCTCCTTTCAGGCAGTGAGTTCCAGACCCCACAACTCTTTGGATGAAAACAGTTTTCTCATTTCCCCTCTAATCTTTTACCAATCACCTTAAATCTGTCACTGACCTATCTGCTAAAGTAAACAGGCCCTTCCTATCCAGGCGCCTCACAATTTTATTCATCTCAGCCTCCTCTGTTCCAAGTAGAATAACTCCAGCCTATCCAATCTTTCCTCATTGTTGCAATTCTCCAGTCCTGGCAACATTCTCGTTAATCTCCTCTGTACCCTCCCTAATGCAATTACATTCTTTCTGTAATGAGGTAACTAGAACTACACAAACTACTCAAGTAATGGCGAAACTAATGTCTTATACAGTTCCAACATACCCTTCTTGCTCTCGTATTCCATACCCCGTCTATTAGGTCCAATCATGAAGCCATTGTTGACTGTTGGAAAAGCCCATCTGGTTCACTAATGTCCTTTAGGGAAGGAAATCTGCCGTCCTTACCCGGTCTGACCTACACAACTGCAGACCCACAGCAATATGGTTGACTCTAAAATACCCTCGGAACAAGGGAAATTGGGGATGGGCAATAAATTCAGGCTGAGTCAGCTATTCCCACATCCCATAAACAATGTTATTTAAATGAAGGACAGTATTCCATATGCCTTCTTAACCACCCTTTCAAGCTATCCTGCTACCCTCAGGGATCAGGATATACACTCCAAAATCCCTCACTTCCTCCACACCTCTCAGTATTCTCCCATTTACTGTTTGATTTATTATTGTCGCATGTATTAGCATACAATGAAAAGTATTGATTCTTGCACACTATACAGAGCATGCCATTCATAGATAAGGAAATGTGAGTGCAAGATGTAGTGTTACAGTCATAGCTAGGGTGTAGAGAAAGATCAACTTAATGCAAGGTAGGTCCATTCAAAAGTCTGACAGTAGCAGGGAAGAAGCTTCTCTTGATTCGGTTGGTATATGATCTCTGACTTTTGTATCTTTTTCCCAACGGAAGAAGATGGAAGAGAGAATGTCCGGGGTGCGTGGGGTCCTTAATTATGCTGGCTGCTTTGCCGAGGCAGCGGAAAGTGTAGACAGAGTTAATGGATGGGAGGGTGGTTTGCATGATGGATTGAGCTACATTCACGACCCTTTGTAGTTTCTTGCTGTTTTGGGCAGAGCAGGAGCCATACCAAGCTGTGATACAACCAGAAAGAATGCTTTCTATGGTGCATCTGTAAAAGTTGGTGAGAGTCATAGCTGAGATGCCAAATTTCCTTAGTCTTCTGAGAAAGTAGAGGCATTGGTGGGCTTTCTTAACTATAGTCTCGGCATGGGAGACCAGGACAGGTTGTTGGTGATCTGGACACATAAAAGCTTGAAGCTCTCGACCCTTTCTACTTCGTCCCCGATGATGTAGACAGGGGCATGTTCACCTCTACATTTCCTGAAGTCAATGACAATCTCCTTCGTTTTGTTGACATTGAGGGAGAGATTATTGTCACCGCACCAGTTCACCAGATTCTCTATCTCATTCCTGTACTCTGTCTCGTCATTGTTTGAAATCCGACCCACTATGATGGTGTCGTCAGCAAACTTGAAAATCGAGTTGGATGGAAATTGGCCGCACAGTCACAAGTGTATAAGGAGTATAGTAGGGGGCTGAGAACACAGCCTTGTGTAATCCTTTGCCTTGTTTGATCTCCCCACTTCTTCAGATTGAATTCCATTTGCCACTTTTCGGCCTACCTGCACCAGTCCATTGATAACTTCCTGCAGTCCGGTGCATCCCTCCACAGCTTCCCTTCTCACCATCAATCACATGGCCAATTTTTGTTTAATCTACAAACTTATTAATCATGTCTCCTACATTTACATCCAAATCATTAATACGTACCACAAAAAGCAGGGGACCCAGTACGGAGCCCTGTGGAACCCCACTGGAAACAGCCTTCCGGTCACAAAAACACCTGTCAACAATTACCCTTCATTTTCTGCCACTAAGCCAATTTTGCATCCAGTTTGCTACGTTCCCCTGGATCCCGTGGGCTTTTATTTTTTAGTCAGTCTGCCATGTGGAACCTTGTCAAAAGCAATGCTAAAATCCATGTCAACTACACTATCCTCATCAATCCTCATTACTTCCTCAAAAACATCAAATTAGTCAGACAAAACTTTCCCTTAACAAATCCATGCTGACTGCCCTTGATTAATCCTGGTCTTTCTGAGTGACCGTTAATCCAGTCTCTCAGAATTGACTCCAATAATTTAGCCACTACGGAGGTCAGACTGACTGACTTGTAAGTATTTGGTTTCCTCCCTCCATTTTTAAACCAAGAGTGCATTAGCAGACCTCCAGCACGTTACCCATATCCCGTGTGGATTGGAAAATGATGGTTACACCACTGGAATTTCCTCCCTGGCTCCTCAAGATCTGTGGTACATTTCAACCAGCCCTGGTGATTTATCCACTTTAAAAGATGCTAACCTCCTTAACACTTCTGTCCCAGTGTTTATCACATCCAATATTTCACACTCCTACTTCTTAATTACAATGTTTGTATTTCCCCTTTTTTTGAAGACAGGCACAAAGTATTCATTAAGAAGCATATCCTCCACAATAGGTTACCTTTTTGGTCTTTTATGGGCCTTACTCTTCCTCAGTATCTGCTTACTCAATCTATTGATAAAACATCTTTGGGATCTCCTTGTTCTTGCTTGTCAATATGCTTTCATACCCTGGCTTTGCTTTTCTAATTTTCCCTTTGATTTCACCCCTTCACTTGCGATATTCTTTTCAGCTTTCTGTAGTGTTGAGTACTTTGTGTCAGGCCTATCTGGACATCCAAGAGGCTTTGGACTTGGCTGCCCCACCCTTTTTACCTATAGGTCCATGTTTGCTATGAACCCCTCGAATTTCCCCTCGGAATGCCTCCCACTGCTCTCACACCGATTTATCTTCATCTAGCTGTTTCCAGTTTGCTTTTGCGAGTCACTCCTCAGCTTAGTAAAATTGGCCTTGCTCCAAATTAGTGTTCAAAATCCTGTTTCACCTTTCTTCTTTTCCATAATTATGTTCAAACTGAATCGTGATCACTCCTGACAAAATATTGTCACTTCACCCACCTGTGCAGCTTCATTACTTAAAACTAAATCCAGAACCACATCCTTTGTTGAACTTGCGACACAATGGCAAAAAAAGTTCTCTTGAATGCACCAGAAGAATTCCGTTCCCTCTATTCCTTTCACGCTGAAACTATCCCAGTTAATATTCGGGTGATTAAAATCCCCTCTTATTTCTACCCTACTCTTTCTGCATTTCTCAGGGATTTGCCTCATATCTCCCTCTGACTGCTTGGGGATCTATCGTTCATTTCTCTTCATGTGACTGCACCCTTTTTTGTTTAAGGCCTCATTTGATGATCCTTCGACACATCATCCCCTCCTCACAACAGTACTTGTTTTTTTGACCACAATTGCCACTCCACTCCTTTTTATCCTGCTCTCTATCCCATCTGCAAACCATGTAACCAGGAACATGAGTTAGTGTGTGGTTTATACAGGTCCCACCTCCCCTGGAACCAGTCCTGATGCCCCACAAATCTAAAGCTCTCCTTGCTGCACCATCTCTTCAGCCACACATTCAATCTGCTCTAACCTCCTATTTCTATGCTCACCAGCACATGGCCCGGGCAGTAATCTGGAGATTATCTTTGAAGTTTCGTTTTTTAATGTCTTTCAGACAGGACTGATCCCTTTTTCTACCGCAGTCATTGGTACCAATATGGACCCACCACCTCTGGCTGTTCACCCTCCCCCTCCAGAATGTTGCAAGTTTCTGAAGACAGCATCAAGCAGGGCTAATCATAGAATCCCTACAGTGCAGAAGGAGGCCATTCGGCCCATTGAGTCTGTACCGACCACAATCCCACCCAGGCCCTATTCCCGTAACCCCACATATTTACCCTGCTAATCCCCCTGACACTAGGGTTTATAGTTTAAAGTTTATTAATTAGTGTCACAAGCAGGCTTACATTAACACTGCAATGAAGTTACTGTTAGAAACAAGCAGTGGCTCTGATGACAAACAGGAGGAATGCGATTGGGCTTCCAATATCAAGCTGTGGTCTAGAACTACGATTCTGAGGTCGCAAAGTGTTGCCAGGAAATGGAGAAGCTTGGACTGCTGGTCTGGTCACCTAATCAGAATATCTCGGAGTCTAAATGTTCATGGGTATCATTCAGAACGAACCAGTGAAAATGGCTGCAAAGATACTGGCAAATAAACCTAGGGCTAGGATTAGGAAATCCACAAAGGTCTGACCTTTGTGTGACCCTTGCATGGTTTATTCTCAATCGCCCTTTGAAAGTGGTCACACAAGCCACAACCTTCTCAAAAGCAGCAATTAGGAATAGACAATAAATGCTAGCTTTGCCAGTGATGAAAGCATCGCGAAATGAATTGAAAATACATCTGTCGGCTTCAGTTGCTGAGCCAGTGTCGAACAATGAGGCTTCTCTATTCATCTTTCCTTATGTAAGGCAATGGTTGCTTTCTTATCAGGAAGGAGCTGCTTACAGAGATAACATTTCCATTTGTATTTGAACTTGCAAAGTCCCCTCCAGGCAAGGTCAGTATTAGCTTTGTATCTAACAAGATTTTTTAAAAATCCTGTTGGGGTCAGAATCTCTACAAGGCTTTAACTGGAAGACTGTGGACTTCCAATACTTCGAGGGCAAGCGAAAGGTCGGGAGGAAGTCACAACAAGTGAATGAGGAACGCAATACTTGACTGCTTAGAATCATAGGACAGGGCCGTGTATGTGAAGATATGTATTTCCCAGCATGCATAGGTGAGCCAAACTGCAAGACCAATTGATAATCTGAAATTGATTTTCAGTTTAATCCTTAACACAAGGATTGATAGGACTGGAAAATTCAGAGTGAGGCCAAAAATCAGATTCCGGTCTGCAGAAAATCAGTTCCAAATTTTCCCCTCGCCACTTTCATGGCGGACCGATGGTTGGTTGGTTCCTCACTGATCCATGTCAGGAATGCTATTTGCACAGATTACTATATCATGAATGCTCATTAAATATGCTACTCGTCGGAAACAGTTCCCTCCCCAATACTGCCAGTGGAAATTAGACTAGTTTAAAACACATTTGGAAATGACTGGCGTGCAGCTGTCCACCCTCACTCTGCTGTGACTTCCAGATGAATGCAACATTCAAAACCTATTTGCAACAGCACTGCTCTGGTTTCTCAGCAATTGCAGTGTAATGCTCCACTAGTGGAGGTGTAGGGTTGGTCTGCTTATGGTGGGTCCTCTGCACTCTGGAAGGACAGCACTCAATTTGTACAGCAGCTCTCAGGCAGAGCTTCACTTTGAAACAGAAGCCAGCATTGGGCTGGGTGGGGGTTGCAGGAAGGATGACTCATTGGCGCAGGAGGCGGCCATTTGGCTGATCATGTCTACACCGGCTCGCCAAACAAGCATCATGACTTAGTGCCACTATCCTGCCTGGGTAGCATCTACCTCCTTGGTAAAGACGGATGCCCTCTTGAATGCCTTGATTGAACCTTCTCCACCACACTTCCAGGCAGAGCATTTCAGAGCTTGTTTCTAACCTTCCCTGGAGGGCAATAGAAAACTGATGAGGTTTTAATGACTTTGTTAGTTGTATACTCACCATTACATATACTAGCCATTTACCCCAGAATTCAGGCAGCACAATGGACCCGTGTTCAACTCCAGCCTTGGGTAACTGTCTTTTGTGGAGCTTGCACATTCTCTGTGTTTGCAAGGATTTCCTCCGGGTACTCCGGTTTCCTCCCACACTCCAAATACGGTTAGGTTGATTGGCCATGGTAAATTGCCCCTTAGTGTCGAAAGATGTAAAGTTTGTGGGGGGGCGGGGGGGGGGGGGTGATTAGTGGAGTAAATGTGTGGGGTGACAGTGATAGGGTGGGGGTTGGGCTTGAGTAAGATGCTCTGTCAGAGAATCGGTGCAGACACAATGGCCTTCTTCTGCACTGTAATTTTGCTGTGAATTAATGTAAACTTCTCTTACTGCTATACTGGAATTTGAACTCTGGATTACTCAGCCAGTTTCCAGTATTGGAAAAGCAGCAGCCAGAATAGACCAACTTGAAACATTGACATTTATTCATTTCTTTGAGCTAAACATATTCTACAGCACCAGTTTTCAATTCACCGCTCAGTACAAAGGAGGTATACACGACTTAAAACAATCCTACAAATTGTAAGAAAAATATAAGTCAATTTTCAACTTTAAATTTTCTTGATATTTAATTCAGGCTATAAACTCCCAGACTCCAGAACTCCAAGGCCCTGGGATCATTCACCAGTTTACCCTTTCTTAGGAGGGGGGGGGGGGGGGGGTGGGGGGAGGGAGGGGTTACTGCTTCAAAACCCTGCCCCTCACGTTGATTTATAATTTAAAAAATTCTCCATCAACATTAAAACATTACCACTCGAGGTAGCAGCTTTCAGTTCAAAGGGTTCAAGGTGAAGGCAGACATTCATCTTGTGTGATGTGCAGTCTCTCCTCTCCAACCATTACAAAAGGAATCTGTGCCTCAGTATCACCTCAAAAACTACAATTGGCTCATTTCTGGTGGTTTGGGTATCTGTGAACGCTGCACAAAGTGCTCAGCACATTTGCAGTACTCAGTGGGAATCTGGGTAACACTTTCAGCTGATCAATAAACCTGACTTCTGACAGAGCACAGTTTTTTTTTAAATGTCAGGTAAAAAAACATTAACTGCATAATTGAAGCCAACTTTAAACTTGCATTATCGCGCGTCACACATCTTCCTGATGCGTTGGCTCTGTCACTTAGGATAGGCAGCTTACAACTGGGCCGACACTGAGCTCACACCAAGAACAGGGAAGTTTAAATTCGCCCGACAGATTCTCTGGCTGAAATTTCCACAATCATCACTTGGGCTGTTACTCAAAATATAATAACTCAATCTGGAACTTAAAAAAAAATCTTTGCACAATATAATGCCTCTTTGATGTTCCATGTTTCATTCAGACTCAAGCTGCTACTGTTTTAAGGAGAGCACTCCGCAAGCGCAATAGTTAGCACTTTCAAACAAAGAAAGCACGTAAAAAAAAGCAGATATATAAAAAAATCCCCTCAGCAACATCACTCGTTTCAAAATCTTTGGAAGGACGCCCAAATTAAACAGTACCTTTAACGATTTTGCCTAAACGGTATTCAAATACCTAAACCTTAGGGGGTGGGAGTGTGGGGACGACAGTTGCGACTGCTACTCGTTTCTTCAAATATCCCCCACTCCTATTAAAAAGATAAGTACAAAAAATAACTTATAATTGTATTTCTGTTTGCGCAATCTATTACTTAAAGACCTAAAGATGTAATGACCTCAAACACAAACTCACTGAAAAATTATATAGGACACTGTATCGCTTCATTTTGGGTTCCAGCCTTGAAGGTTAACAATTTGCTCAATGCCCCATAATTAATATGGGCATTCTCCATTTTAGATGTACTCACACTCCTTTACTTATTTTTTTGAGCCTTGATATTCTCATTCTTGATACTGGAGGGGGTACTAATTATTTGGGTATAACTGGTGCGCAAAAAATTTGGTCTTAATAGATCTGTAATTTACAGAGTAGCATCAGTATTACAGGGAAGCAACTGCACGGAGATGCGGGGCGGAATTTTCCAGCCTTGCTTGGCCTGAAACCGGAAAATTCCACCCGAGGTCAACGGACCTATGGTCCGCCCCTCACCCACTCCAATTCCCGTGGGTGGGCAGGACGGTAAAGTTCCGGCCCCGATGTCCACTTTAGAGTGGGGAAACACACCAACTGAATCTTTGGAATATAGAATGTTAGCTGTCTGTCTGACCAAGTTACATTTATTCAGTTTAGCAAATGTAGGTAGAAACTCACAAGGCAAACATCCACTAGAGAAAAGTGGGAAAATCTTTCTGAATCAATACTGTCGTTTAAAGTAAAAAGGGTAGAGAGAGAGAGTGCTCTGGTAAAACAGGGTGTGCTGCACAAAGAACACTGTCACAATGTTAGTCAGTGACCACTTGTGCACAGGTTATAAGTAGTATCAATGACTTGATACAAGAGGACAATTATTTCTCCCATAAACACCATCCCACAGAGCTGCTTTCCAACTTGTAACTATCAACAAATTCACCACATGGCTGCGTATTTCAACTTCCCTAAATGGCATTACCCGAGAAATCTGATGGAATCAGAACACAAAAATAAAAGGGTCAACACATTTCTATCTAAAAAAAAAAACAAATACAATTTTCTTCTTTGAGTATTGGTTAATTCATGTATCCTCTGCAGGACAGTGATCCACACTTGCATTCAATCCTGCGCTGTCTTTTGGGTGAGCTGTTGACTTCAGAGGTTTCTGTAATGGACACATCACCCGAACCTACCAAAACCAACAGTACAAATACACTAAATCAGTGAACAAAACATTCCATTCTCACAATTATATCATGAAGCTGGGTTCACGTATTTTTTAAAAAGGATCCCACTTGAAATTAATTTAATCCATTCCTACGGGATTCTACAGCAGAAACTTAAACATTCATTTATGGAACGTGGGTGCTGGCTATGTCAGTATTTATTACCCATCCTTAATCGCCCTCGAGTTGGATGAAACATTCAGAAAGAACACAACACCTATTCTTGATGAGAAATTTCAGCAGTAGGTCTTGTCCTTTTTTTTGCTGTTTTATTCCCACTGCCCTCACTCACGGCATGCAGTCTCTCCCTTAACCAGTTTTAGAGATCATTCATGTATTGGGTGTGACACTTGACAAACAGCAAGGAGGTCAAATTCAAAACTCCCACCATATAGCAAATGGAGAGGCCAAATTCATCCAGTAATTCGAGTTGTCACAAGAACAAGTGACCCATGTAAATCATCACCTGGTCATGAAACACTACGGCCAGTGGACTGACAAAAGGAGAAGGAAACCTCGTTTCTTTCTCTCTGCAGCCTGTACATAATGTGGTTAATATTGCCCTTCTAAAACAAACACTCAGCTGTGAGAATTTAATTGTTACTCATGATGGATCACTACCTCCTCAAGGCAATGGACAGTATCATAGAATCCCTACAGTACAGAAGGCGGCCATTCGGCCCATCGAGTCTGTACAGACCACAATCCCACCCAAGCCTTATTCCCGCAACCCTCATTTACCTTGTTAATCCCCCGACACTAGGGTCAATTTAGCATGGCCAATCAACCTAACCTGATCAGCATCAGACACAAAAAAGATTTTTAAAATGCTAAATCAGTGACGGTGAGGCAGGAAGAACACCAACATCATTCAGTCAAAAATGCAAAATGCTGGAAAATCTCAGCAGGTTTGAGAGCATCTGTTAACATTTCGAGTCTGAATGACCCTTCGTCAGAGCTCTATTCTCTCTCCACAGATGCTGTCAGACCCGCTGAGATTTTCCAGCAGTTTGTTTTGTTTCAGATTCCAGCACCTGCAGGATTTTGCCGTTAACCCATTCAGAGCTGCCGACTGTACAAAGACAGAGGAAGAAATTAGGAGAGTATTTTCTCCAAACGAGAAAGATGATCATGATTGAAAATGCAGTTTACAAACTTGGAAGAATGTTTCGCAGGTAGTCACAAGACATTGTCACATTTACTATAGTAGAAAATACTAAAAGGTTTGAGTAATTTACAAAATGTATAAAATGAAGAAGGACCATATTAATTGATCAACACCTGACCCCATTCAAAAACCTCCTCCAAAAATAGCTGGAATTTTATGGGAAGTGGTTGCCCCAGCCACTGACCAAAGGCAATCCCACCTCGAGACTTCCTGCATTTGGCTTCAGGTAAATACAATATTGGCTGTGAGACGCACCTTTCATCTGATAGTCAAAGGTCAGCTCTTCCCCAGCCTTTATAAAACGTGTCGAGAATAGTGCAATCCTCGGGAAGCGAGTATCCAAACTATCGATGAAAACATTGTAAACTTGGAGATTGGGATCACACTGTGGAAGAGAAGGTCAGATTTAATCCAATCCATCAAACCAGATTGGCCAACAAGGCTAATTATCAAAATTGCTGAGTGTCAAACTGCTAAACAATAATTCAGTGCAAGAAATAAAGCATTTGGATTGTTCCAAACAGGAACAACTCATCAGACCCGTATGTAACACTATTTCTCTTCACAGGAGAAAGCTAATCCAATCACACCCCCCTCACACTCCTCATATACTTCACCTGTCCCATTTACTCAAAATAATTTGCATCCTTCTTAAAAATATTTGTGGATTCTATTCCGACAACAGTTTGTGGGAAAATACACTCCACATTCCTACTACTTTCTGCGCAAAAGAAACATTCTTACAATGTTTTTCCTTATTACTGTGGAATAAATAGAAGTGCAAGTGAAAATAGGCCACAAAACAGCTCTCAAGTTTCTCATCACAGCTCCAAGCCCCCGTCCCTGGTCACATTCCAGTCAATCTAAGCTGTATTGCATTTACACCTTCCCAGTAATGGGAAGCAAATCCGCCACAATATTGGATTTCATTTTTGTGACTAGGAAGCTTTTAATTAATTCCCATCTCCCCCGCCCCCTCCCCCACTCGCCCATCTCTCTCTCTCCCCCACCCCCCCTGACCCCACCCCCACTTGCCCATCTCTTCCCCCGCCCCCTCCCCCACTCCGTTCAGAAAGCATTCGGAAAAGTTAACCTCCGCTTCAGTTTCACATTTACATACCAAACATTAAATATATTATTCTGCACAAATGTGTACACTCGTGGAAGTATCAAGGTTGTTGGCAAAAGTCTGCATTAAGAAAGTGAGTTGAGGCAACAGTAACATAGAGTCATAGAGGTTTACAGCTTGGAAACAGGCCCTTCGGCCCAACTTGTCCATGCCGCCCTTTCTTTTTTTAAACCCCTAAACTAATCCCAATTGCCCAAATTTGGCCCATATCCCTCTACACCCATCGTACCCATGTAACTGTCTAAATGCTTTTTAAAAGACAAAATTGTACACACCTCTACTACTACCTCTGGCAGCTTGTTCCAGACACTCACCACCCTGTGTGTGAAAAAATTGCCCTTCTGGACACTTTTGTATCTCTCCCCTCTCACCTTAAACCTATGCCCTCCAGTTTTAGACTCCCCTACCTTTGGGAAAAGATATTGACTATCTAGCTGATCTATGCCCCTCATTATTTTATAGACCTCTATAAGATCACCCCTCAGCCTTCTACGCTCCAGAGAAAAAAGTCCCAGTCTATCCAGCCTCTCCTTATAACTCAAACATCTAAACTCACTCACTCCAAGTTAAGGTTCACTCATTAGCTCAAATTTCTGCAATCTCCTCTGTGTTTGGGCTTCTTCTTTCTAAGTTACCACAACCACTTTCGCTCACGTTGCTAAAATGACTTAATTTAGAATTTCAGATCTAACCATTTCCACAAACTGTTAAAATGCAAAGCACATTTTTAAACTCCACACTGAATCACCATCTTAGTGTTACATTGGCTTTCTGTCAAGCATGAATCCACAAGCTGAACCATTGTAAATCGAGCAGGCCATACCAGTGCCAAAGCTGCCCCCTCCCTCCCCACCCCGTCTCACGCTGATCACAACTCATCCTGACCTTAGCTTCCTATTTAACCCCAACATGCGGATCCAAAGTGACCCCTATCCATCCCATCATAGAGACTGATGTGGAGCCTCTAACATCACTTCTTTCAGTCCATCTGTTACACAAATGTACCTGTGACACTTCCATACCAATATTCTCCTGACCAAACTCCACCCTCTGTATATTTCCATTCTAATTTTGACTGACCACAATCCTACCCTGCACTGGCCCACTCACCCATCATCCCTACTCTTAAAAAAAATTATTCAGGGGATGCGGGCATCGCTGGCTAGATCAGCATTTGTTGCCCATCCCTATGGAGGTGGTGGTGAGTTGCTTTCTTGAACCGCTGCAGTCCCTGTGGTGTAGGTACATCCACAGTGCTGTTAGTGAGGGACTTCCAGGATTTTGATGCAGCAACAGTGAAAGAACAGCAATTTATTTCCAAGTCTGGATGGCGAGTGGCTTGGGGGGGAACCTGCAGGTGGTGTTTCCCATGCTTCTGCTGCTCTTGTCCTAGGTGGGAGAGGTCACGGGCTTGGAGAGTGCTGTCTGAGGAGCCTTGATGAGTTGCTGCAGTGCATCTTGTACATGATACACTCTGCTGCTACTGAGCATTGGAAATGGAGGTGGAGAGAATGAATGTTGAAGGTGGTGGAAGAGGTGCAATCAAGTGGGTTGCTTTGCCCTAGATGGGGTTGACCTTGAGTGTTGCTATAGCTGCACTCATTCATACAAGTGGAGAGTATTCCATCACTCCTGATTTGTGCTGTGTAGATGGTAGACAGGCTTTGGGGAGTCAGAAGGCCAGTTACTCTCCACAGAATTCCCAGCCTCTTGAGCTGCCCTCATAGTCACAGTTTTCATTTGTTCCTCGTCCTAATACCTCCAGTTTAAAACATTCATCCTGACGTTTGAATCCCTCCATATCCTCGGACCCCCTCCCAGGTTCTAACCACTTTCCGCTCTTCAAATACCCCAGCCTCTGAATCCTCTGACATCTTCCATCTCTTTACACCATTACCGGCAATTACATCCTCAGCTGTCTAGGCTTCATAAGAACTAGGAGCAGGAGTAGGCCATCTGGCCCCTCAAGCCTGCTCCGCCATTCAATAAGATCGTGGCTGACCTTTTCATGGATTCAGCTCCACTTACCCGCCCGCTCACCATAACCCTTAATTCCTTTACTGTTCAAAAATTTACCTATCCTTGCCTTAAAAACATTCAATGAGGTAGCCTCAACTGCTTCACTGGGCAGGGAGTTCCACAGATTCACAACGCTTTGTGTGAAGAAGTTCCTCCTCAACTCAGTCCTAAATCTGCTTCCCCTTATTTTGAGGCTATGCCCCCTAGTTCTAGTTTCACCCGCCAGTGGAAAAACAACTTCCCTACTTCCATCTTTCTATTCCCTTCATAATTTTATATGTTTCTCTAAGATCTCCCCTCATTCTTCTGAATTCCAATGAGTATAGTCCCAGTCTACTCAGTCTCTCCTCATAAGCCAACCCTCTCAACTCTGGAATCAACCTGGTGAATCACCTCTGCACCCCCTCCAATGCCAGTATATCCTTTCTCAAGTAAGGAGACCAAAACTGTTCTCAGTATTCCAGGTGTGGCCTCACCAGCACCTTCTACAGCTGCAACATAATCTCGCTGTTTTTAAACTCCATCCCTCTAGCAATGAAGGACAAAATTCCATATGCCTTCTTAATTACCTGCTACACCTGCAAACTAACTCCTTGAGATTCCTGCACAAGGACACCCAGGTCCCTCTGCACAGCAGCATGCTGCAATTTTTTACCATTTAAATAATAGTCTATTTTGCTGTTATTCCTTCCAAAATGGATGACCTCACATTTACCAACATTGTACTCCATCTGCCAGACCCTCGCCACTCACTTAGACTATCTATATCCCTTTGCAGACTTTGTGTCCTCTGCACGCTTTGCTCTGCCACTGATCTTAGTGTCATTTGCGAATTTTGACACACTACACTTGGTCCCCAACTCCAAATCATTGATGTAAATCGTAAACAATTGCGGTCCCAACACTGATCCCTGAGACACACCACTAGTCACTGATCGCCAACCAGAAAAACACCCATTTACCCCCACTCTTTGCTTTCTGTTAGTTAACCAATCCTCTATCCATGCTAATACATTACCCGTAACACCGTGCAACTTTATCTTATGTAGCAGTCTTTGGTGCAGCACCTTGTCAAATGCCTTCTGGAAATCCAGATACACCACATTCACAGGTTCCCCATTGTCCACTGCACATGTAATGTTCTCAAAGAATTCCATCAAATTAGTCAAACATGACCTTCCCTTCATGAACCCATGCTGCGCCTTACCAAAGGAACTATCCATGCTCTAGAATTCTCTGCAGAAAGGTCCCTCTTCAAATTCTTCCAGACTCTCCTTAAAACCCAGTACTTTAGCTAAGATTTTCCTCCCTTGGTTCAGCTCCATACCTACCTCTTTTACAAACAATAAATTGCTAGCTAACCGACTTGTTGGATGTGCCATTAATTGAGGGGCTAAATTTCCCCAATCTGTACTTTCAATGAATTCATTGATGCAGACATTTGCAAAAGTTGGTGATGAGGGGACCAGGGAAGATCTTGTTCATGGCTGACAATACAAATTGACATCACATCATCTGAAGGAGTATGGGGGGGGGGGGGGGGGGTGCGGGAGATGATGAAACAATGTAGGAAGATTTACAGACCGATGTCCAATGCCATTTATAATTTTAGAAAATAAACTGCCTTCATTTTTAAAGATTATGATTGTGAAGTGAAACAATTTTAAATGTCAACAACACCTGGGATATCAAAAATATTCATGGAGTTATTTGGTTGACTTTATGAAGGCTGTTTTAAAACATATCTCAACAGTTGCAATAGCTTTGGCATATTCAATATATTTAATTTCTGAGAATAGGTTTAATCGACACTAAGTGGTTCCATACAACATCATTAGGTGGCAGGAAGATTTATTTTTAAATTTATAATCCAGAACCCCGACTTCTTTCGAACAAGCTCCATACTTACACTGTGATTCACAAAGTGTGAAATGTTTCCAAATCTTGCAGCATCTACAGTGTACTCATCCTCCACGTAATCTAGATCAAACAAGTAGGTGATGCCTTTACTGTCGTAAAACTTCCCTCGCCTTTCTGCTTCTTCACTCGTGATAACCTTTCAACAGAGAGAGTGTAAGTAGACAGATGCAGTTTGATGGAACAGAGGTGGTCAGCTCTGATCAAGGCTGAATTCATGGCCTCAGCTTCAGAAACCAGCTCATATTCAGGACAGTCAGATTACAGATTGTATTCAGTTATAATTAAACTATCATTTTATCACTGGCATTGCAGCAAATGTGCCGACAGACCTGTAAATGTTCTTACTTCCATTTGAACTGAAAAACACTAAACAGATTCAGCACTCTTTCCTGGAGGGAGTGCAAACACGAGGGTAAATGGATTTGACACAGATGTGGGAGAGCAACTCGAGATGATCACAAAACACGAAAGCAGATTAGCGGAGCCAGCATCTTGCCCATAGGTGCCTCGTGATCATGTTGTACATGAACCACCTTGGATAATGCAACAAGGAACAATACAACTTGTAAATGAATTTGCAATTCAAATTAGCTCTCACTGCAAGCAGATTGGTCACAACAAATACAAGACTCAGGGTTATTCAGTTCCTTCTGCTTCCTTCCCTCAAACAGTTTCAGATTTTGTCTCCCCTCATTTCCCCTGCTCGCCACCTAGCCCCCCTCACCCTCGCTCCTTGGCCCCCGGCACCCTGCCCCCTTCACCCAAGTTACATTCAGAGGAGTGAGGGACAGAAATTCACAGGATTAAAACAGCAAGACATTTTTTTTTAGAAAAGTCACAAGCTAAGGTTCTGCATCTGTCAGATTTCATAATATGAACTAAAATTAGAAGCACTAAAATGTGACTTGGGAAAGGCCAGTTTTGGTTGTTTAAAAATATTTCCCTTTTCATGGTCAGCGATTCAGCAAACTGGCAGATTGGACAACAAAAACAAAATACTGCAGATGATGGAAAACTGAAATAAAATCAGAACATGCTGGATTCGTAGAAATCATAGAAACCCTACAGTGCAGAAGGAGGCCATTCGGCCCATCGAGTCTGCACCGACCACAATCCCATCCAGGCCCTACCTCCAGATATTTACCCGCTAATCCCTCTAACCTATGCATCCCAGGACATCTAAGGGGCAATTTTTAACCTGGCCAATCAACCTAACCCGCACATCTTTGGACTGTGGGAGGAAACCAGAGCACCCGGAGGAAACCCACGCAGACACGAGGAGAATGTGCAAACTCCACACAGACAGTGACCCGAGCCGGGAATTGAACCTCGGACCCTGGAGCTGTGAAGCAGCAGTGCCAACCACTGTGCTACCGTGCCGCCCCTATTGGCTAGCTGTAAGACGACAGAGGGTGGTGGTTGATGGGAAATGTTCATCCTGGAGTTCAGTTACTAGTGGTGTACCGCAAGGATCTGTTTTGGGGCCACTGCTGTTTGTCGTTTTTATAAATGACCTGGATGAGGGCGTAGAAGGATGGGTTAGTAAATTTGCGGATGACAAGAAAGTCGGTGGAGTTGTGGACAGTGCGGAAGGATGTTGCAGGTTACAGAGGGACATAGATAAGCTACAGAGCTGGGCTGAGAGGTGGCAAATGGAGTTTAATGTGGAAAAGTGTGAGGTGATTCACTTTGGAAGGAGTAACAGGAATACAGAGTACTGGGCTAATGGTAAGATACTTGGTAGTGTGGATGAGCAGAGAGATCTCGGTGTCCATGTGCATAGATCCCTGAAAGTTGGCACCCAGGTTGATAGGGTTGTTAAGGCGGCGTATGGAGTGTTAGCTTTTATTGGTAGAGAGATTGAGTTTCGGAGCCAGGAGGTCATGCTGCAACTGTACAAAACTCTGGTGCGGCCGCACTTGGAGTATTGCGTACAGTTCTGGTCGCCGCATTATAGGAAGGATGTGGAAGCATTGGAAAGGGTGCAGAGGAGATTTACCAGGATGTTGCCTGGTATGGTGGGGAGGTCTTATGAGGAAAGGCTGAGGGACTTGAGGCTGTTTTCGTTAGAGAGAAGGTGGTTAAGTGGTGACTTAATAGAGGCATACAAGATGATCAGAGGATTAGATAGGGTGGAGAGTGAGAGCCTTTTTCGTCAGATGGTGACGGCTAACACGAGGGGACATAGCTTTAAATTGAGGGGTGATAGATATAGGACAGATGTCAGAGGTAGGTTCTTTACTCAGAGTAGTAAGGGCGTGGAATGCCCTGCCTGCAGCAGTAGTGGACCCGTCAACATTAAGGGCATTTAAAGGGTCATTGGATAAACATATGGATGATATTGGAATAGTGTAGATTAGATGGGCTTTAGATTGGTTTCACAGGTCAGCGCAACATCGAGGGCTGAAGGGCCTGTACTGCGCTGGAATGTTCTATGTTCTATGATATAATCAGCAGCTCGGGCAGCATGTGGAGAGACAGAGTTAGTGCTTCACAGCAGAGATCTTTCATTGGAACCGAGAAGAGTCTGAGACGTAGCAATGTTTAAAGTAAATTACCCGTCTTTGTACTTGCTTTAAACCTGCTTTAAATCTCATACTCTGAAGCATGAATTCTCTCTTTCTGCAGGCCTGCTAAGATTAGAGATTAGCTTCAAATATACAAACAATCTTAGAGATTTAGAAAGAGAGATTTAAGGGTTTCTGCAACTCACCAAACTCCCAGCTCTCGAGGTCGCACTCCAGTGCTAAGACTCGACACTCAATGGAGTGCGAGGAGTTTGGTGAGGAGGGAGAGTGGTGTTGTTTTGCCTTTTCCATCTTTTTCACTCTGTAGAAACTGGTTCTCTACTAAAGGGGAAGGTAGCTGTTTGGTGAGTGATAGGTACAGTTAAGGCTCAATCTATTCTTAAGGTTTAAATAGTACAGGAATGTGTGGCAAGATTCAATGAATATATAATTATTTTAATTGCAGTGAGGAGATTGACACTGCCCTCTGCAGCAAGGGAGTAAGGGTCCTGGCGGCAGCATTGTCTGCCCAGTGCCAGGTTCAGGACATCTGCTCTGGGCTGGAGAGGAACGATCCCATTGCTGTGGTCCAGGTAGATACCAACAACATTGGGAGAACCAGGGAAGTGGTTCTGCACAGAGAGTATGAGGAGCTGGGCATCAAATTAATGAGCAGAACCTCAAAAGGTCATAATTTCTGGATCATTACCTGAGCCGTGTGCAAATTGGTATAGGTCACATCAGATTAGAAAACTGAGCGTGTGACTCTAAGACTGGTGTGGGGAGAAGTGGTTCCGGTTTGTGGGGCACTGGCATCAGTATTGGGGAAAGTGGGGTCAGTCGACACCTGAACTGTGCTGGGACCAGTGTTCTAGCTAACAGCATAACTAGGGAACAGAGAAAGGGCTTTAAATTAAGATGGGCAAGGGATCAAGCTTAGATTTCCAGAAGACACTTGGCAAGCTGCTGCGTCAACTGTTGTTGTAAAAAAGGTTAATGATGTAGGGGGTACCATAGTAGCATGGATAGAAGATTGGTTAGCTAGTAGAAAACAGAGTATGCATAAATGAGTCACTTTCTAATTGGCAGCATGTGACAAGTGGAGCTCACAGGAGTGGTTACTGAGGTCTCAACTTTTTACAATTTATGTCAATGGCTTAGATGAAAGAAGCACTGGCACAATAGCTAAATTTGCAGACAGCACAAAGATAGGTTGGAAAGTATGTTGTGAAGAGGACATGAGGATGCAGACAGATATGGATAGAGAGAGTGAGTGGGCAAAAATCAGGCTGGAAAAGTATAAAGTGGGAAAGTGTGAAGTGTTCACTTTGGCAGAAAGAATAAAAAGGCAGAGAGTATTACTTCAACAGAGAGCAGCTGTAGAATCCCAAGATGCAGAGGCATCTAGGTGTTTTCGTGCAGGAGTCATTTGCAAGTAATCAAGAAGGCCAATAGAATACTAACCTTCATTGCAAGAGGAATTAAACTGAAAAGTTAAGGATGTTATGCTTCAGTTACACAGGAAATTGGTGAGACTACTGTGTGCATTTTTGGTCTCTGTGTTTAAGGAAGGATTTAATGTGTTGGACGTGGTTCAGAGGATGTTTACTAGATTGATACCTGGAATGAAAAAATTGTCTTATGGAGGAAAGGTTGGACAGGCTGGGCTTGTTTCCACTGGAGTTTAGAAGAGTGAGGGTGACAGTTGATTGGAGTAGACAAGATCCCGAAAGATATTGACAAGGTGGATGAGGAAAGGATGTTTCCTCTTGTGGGCGAGTCCAGGACTAGGGGGCACTGTTTTAAAATTAGGGGTCGCTCTTACAGGACAGAGATGAGGAGAGATCGTTTCTCTCAGAGGGTTGTGTGACCTTTGAACTCTCTGCCTCAGAAGGCAGTGGAGGCGGGGCTATTGATTTTTTTTTTAAAAGATGGAATGGAGGGAGATTCATTCCTTAGGGTTATGGCGGAGGGTGGGGGGGGGGGGGGATCTTACCAAACAGAGCAGGCACTGGAGTGGCTCCTATTCTGTATGTCTGTGATTTGGTGGAGTTGGTGCCAGTTGGTTGTAGCAGAGGTGGAAAGCACAAAGGAAAGGTTGAGTGGGGGGGGGGGGGGGGGGGGAGAGAGGCGCAGCACACATGGGGATAGGATGGGTGCAGAGCACAGTGAAAACACAAACCAGGGTAACCGACCAGCCCTCAGCAATGACACAGTAAGGTCTTTTTAAAAATCTGCACGGCACAAAAATAATTCAATTTCTACACAGACTCTGCTGTTTCAGGCCTACTCTACAGGGGACAAGCAAACTTAAAACAACAAAATCAGAAATGAGGTTAAATTAAATCTTCAATACACGTCAGCATTCTGAGCCAATATTTACTATTTCACAAGCAGGATTGGAGCTATCCAAACCAATAAAGCCAGTGTTTCAACAGAACACTCAAAAGACCAATATGCAACAGTGTTTCCAATCAGGGCAATGGACACACTGACCGGTGACTCTGACCTACAGACTATCCGCTGTCATTACCCACAGCCTCAGATATGCAAAAAGGAACATTTCCATTTTTGTAGCAACTGGATTGATACATGAATAGGCAAGGGACAGAGACAGACCCCATAGAGGCAAAAGGTCTTTAGAAAAGCATCATGGGTCAGCGCAGGCTTGCTGCGCCAAAGAGCCTGTTCCTGTGCTGTACTGTCCTTTGGTCTTTAACTAATGTGACCACAGGATATCCTAAAGCACTTTGCAGCCAATGAAGTACTTTTTGAAGTACAGTCACTGCCGTAATGTAACAAACGTAGTAGTCAATTTGTGCATCTGTATTGGTGATGTTGTTTAAGGGATAAATATTGGCCAGGACACCGGGGAGAATTCTCCTGCTGTTGTTAAAATAACAGAATTGGATCTTTTCAGCGTACTAGAGGATCATAGAATCCTACAGTGCAGAAGGAGGCCATTCAGCCCATCGAGCCTGCACCGACAATCCCACCCAGACCCTATCCCCGTAACCCCATGTAGTTACCCCTAGCTAGTCCCCCTGACACTATGGGACAACTTAACTTGGCCAATCCACCTAACCCGCACTGAAAAGTTAAGGACCGTGGGAGGAAACCAAAGCACCCGGAGGAAACCCACGCAGACACGGGGAGAACGTGCAAACTCCACACAGATAGTGACCCAAGCCGGGAATCGAATCCAGGTCCCTGGCACTGTGACGCAGCAGTGCTAACCACTGTACCACCGTGCCGCCTATGGCATGGGATTTGATTTATCATCAGAAAGACGGCACCTCTGACAGTGCAGCACTGGAGTGTCGGACTGGATTTCTGTGCTCAAGGCTCTGGATTGGAAGTTGAACTCAGCTTTGAGGTGAGAATGTGCTACTCATGGAACCAAAGCAGACAATACCCAACTCCAGTCAATTTAGTCCCACAGAACAAGAAGATTAGGAGCTTGCAGGCTCACACCTTCCTAACCAGCACATCCAGGACACAAGGGCAGCACGGTGGCACAGTGGTGAGCACAGCGCCAGGGACCTGGGTTCAATTCCCAGCTTGGGTCACTGTCTGTGCGGAGTCTGCACGTTCTCCCCGTGTCTGCATGGGTTTCCTCCGGATGCTCGGTTTCCTCCCACAGTCCGAAAGATGTGCTGGTTAGGGTGCATTGGCCATGCTAAGTTGTCCCTCAGTGCTCCCGAACAGGCGCCGGAGTGTGGCGACTAGGGGATTTTCATAGTAACTTCATTGCAGCGTTAATGTAAGCCTACTTGTGACACTGACAAATAAACTTAAACTGAATGCCCTATTCCTGACCTCTGTTCATGTTTGTATGCAGAGATCTCAGAAGGTTGTGGGAATCTTATCATTTCCATTTCACTGAAATCTTCTACATCATTCAACACGATTCCACTCTTCTGAGAGCGTTTCAAACCATTTAACTCATTAACTTCCGCATGACTGAAGTAACTCTCTCTTCAGCCCATTCCCCTCCCACACGCTACAACAGGTTTTGCTTATTTCCCAGATTTAAGAAGGATTTACATTTTAATTCTGTTCAAGTACAAATAAAAATAAACTAACCAATGATTCAAATAAAGTAACTAGGAATTAACATCTCGGCTGCTGATGTCTGAACATCAGCACCCGAGATAAAAAACGAACAAAAATAGAAAAGATACCATAATATCATAGAATCCCTACAGTGCAGACCCATCGAGTCTGCACCGACCACAATCCCACCCTGACCCTATCCGCAGGACCCAAGCTAGTCCCCCTGACACTGAGGGGCAATTTAGCATGGCCAATCCACCTAACCCGCACATCTTTGGACTATGGGAGAAAACCAGAGCACCCGGAGGAAACTCACGCAAACAAGGGGAGAATGTGCAAACTCCACACAAACAGTGACCCAAGCCGGGAATTGAACCCAGGTTCCTGACGCCGTGAAGCAGCAGTGCTAACCACTGTGCCAACAAATAAGAGGAATAACAGATGAATAGGTGGTGGTGATAAATTATCATTTGTGAACTTCCCAATTGCTTCAAGGAAAATGGAAACTCCAGCAGAACAAACACACATTTCCGTGAGCAAATTAAATTAACCACTTCATGTAAAGAGGTAGCGTACAATTCAATTTAAGGAGTTTTAGTCACATGATCACAATAAAGCTGCTGCATTGGTGGGTTGATGTATTGTGTGATAGATTGAGCAAGCCAATAAGCTTTGCCAGTTAAATTTAGGGGAGGCTCTTTGTAACAAGAATGGGTTTGGGTGAGGGACAATGTAATGACAGTCAATCTGATCTGATCTTTCACCTTTATAGGAAGTGTGTGTTCAAAAAGGAAGCAGTAATTGTAACGGGGCAGTCAAATAGGAGATGCTGACCTTGACAGGCAAGAAGACATATTTACACTCGATCAGGACATAACTGCAAGGAGCAAACGAGAAGGAAAAGTGGCTTCAGAAAAAGTCACTTACCCACCATTGAATGGCTAAGGACATGCGTATCAATGGCATCTACACACTTGGCCTTTACAAGTAAATGCAGGCGGGTAGGAGAATCCCTTAAGCTGCTATCGACTAGTGAGCACAATCTTTCCCAGTTCATTTGACCAGGGAGTGTCTGGGATTTAATGCTGGCGCAACATGTCATTCTAAAGGAACATCCACCATAAAATAAATGTAACCTTACCTCGCCAACATATTCCATTACAAAACTATTCCTCTTGATTTTTTCGAGGGTTTTAATGCCCCAACCTCTTCCATTTGAAGTTCTGAAGATGCAGAGGTCATACTGCGTCCCTTTCTGAACCACTCTGTTTGGACACTGGGGGCCGCAGCTGCAGCAAGAATTGCATTCAAAAATGGGTTTGCCTGGTGCAACCCGGAGCTGCCGCTGTGCATTATAAGCAAATTGTGCTCCCGCTTCTTCCGGACAACATTTCTCCTCCAAACAGTTTAAACACTCACAGCCAACCAAAGCATCACTGTTCAAGTTGATCCCAGGAGAAGGTTTGTATTGGTTAATATAACGGAAGTCCAAAGGGGGTGGTTCAAAATCTACTTCATTTTCCACCAGAATTTTACCTCTATGATTCTTCTTCCTGTTCAGCTCGTCTTCCCACCTTTTGAGCGCTAATCTTTGCTTCGATTTCATTACAATGTACTCTGCAACTGTGGATCTGTAATTTTCACAGTTGTTTAATTTTACTTTCTTTGCTGCCTTCACCTTTGCGAAGAATTTGCTTTGATCATCTTGAAACTGCTTTACAAGTCCAATACAGCGAAGGTTTCTCCTCGGCTCCCAGGTGTTGGTAGATTCTGGCCATCCTTTCCACTTTACTAGATAGTAATCTTTACCCTTAAGGGGGGATAAAAATGAATTTAGAAATGTTAAAAGAAGCATCATTTTGTTATCTTCTTCATCTTTTATGATTGAAAGGATGGAGAGAGATCACTAACAGTTTCAAACTTTTGGAGGCTTCCTCCACTCCGCAATACGACTCTGGTCAACTGTTCGTTTGAGATATCAAAAGTAACTTCTCTTTGTAAAGCATCTTTAATGTTGCAAAACCTCCCAAGGCGTTTCAGAGGGACATTAGCAAACAGAATTTGACACCGAGCCAAGTAAGTTGATATTAGGCCAGGCTGCCAAATAATTGGTCAAAAAGAAAAAGGTAGATCTTACGAAGCATCTTAAAACTGAACCGTGAGCAATAGAGAGGCTTAGAGAGGATGGAGGAAATTCCAGGAGGCGAGGAGCCAGGCAGCTGAAGGCATGCTCACCAATGGTGGAACAATGAGAATCGGCGATGCTCAAGAAGTCAGAATTGGAAGAGGGTTGCAGGACTTGAAAAGATAGAATCCATAAAATCCTACAGTGCAGAAGGAGGCCATTCGGCCCATCGAGGCTGCACTGACCACAATCCCACCCAGATCCTATCCCCATAACCCCATGCATTTATCCTAGCTAGTCTCCCTGACACTAAGGAACAATTTAGCATGGCCAATCCACCTAACCCGCACATCTTTGGACTGTGGGAGGAAACCGGAGCACCTGGAGGAAACCCACGCAGACACGGGGAGAATGTGCAAACTCCACACAGACAGTGACCCGAGGCCAGAATTGAACCACTGAGCCACCATGCTGCCCAGATTACAGGGAAAGAGACGGGTGAGGCGCCAGAGGGATTTGAAAACTAGAATGACAATGTTAAAACTGAGACATTACCCAAACAGGAGCCAGTGTAGGCCAGTGAACAGGGAGTGACGAACGAACAGGATCTGGTCAGAGTTGCAACACAGACAACAGAGTTACAAGTTTATGGAGGGTCGCGTGCAAGGTGGACAGCAGGAATGTATTGGAAGCATCAAGTCTCAAGGCAACAAAGGCAAGATTGAGGGTTTCAACAGCAGGTGAGCCAAAGTCGAGTGATGCTATGGAGGTAGCAACAGGCAATCTTAGTGATGGTCTGACTGCGGTCAGAAGCTCATGATGGGTGAAATTTGGCACTGAGTTTGTCAGTTACTTTGTACTTATTTTAAGGCAATTTTAAGCAAGGATTAAGAAGTTTTTACATTACTTGTGAATCTCCTGTGGCTTTGAGGACGGTTACTCAGACGAAGCTAGTTTTATTAGCACAGGCTGAAAAATCAACACCATCTTTGCATCAAGATTAGATATTTTTCTGGAAGTTTTTCTCAGAGCGTGGTCACATGGAGTGATCAGAAACAGTGTAAAAGTTGATCATTTAGAGAGGGGAGCAGAATTCAGTGCAGACGGGAAAAGGGGTGCTGCTTTTTGCCTTCAATATTTGTGGGTTATATTACAGGAAAATTCTTAATTCAATCTGCCTATAAACTAGATCAATAATGCTAAAAAGATTAAAAGTTGATTAAATTCATAAACTTTAAAAAATAGTTGTAAAAGGAACAAGAGCAGGTGCTGGGAATGCATCGCAATCTCAGACAACCACATCTGCAATAAGCATCTGTCTGCATCTCGAAGAACTTCAGTTGGGGAGTTGTTGAGCTGGAGTCTGAGATGCAGACATTACGGGGGATCAGGGAGGGCGGAGTCACCATGACAGTGTGATCCAAGAGGCAGTCACACCTTTTAGTTTAGGGAGTAGGGTAGGAGAGCGAGACTCTGACTCAGGCAGATAGAGGAGCCGGAGGAGCCTCAGCCTTTTCCCCTTCCCACCAGGTCTTGCGTCTGTGCAGATATTCAATTAGCAATGGGTTAAAGAGTTTATGAAGGACGGGCAGGATCAACCATGATTGTGTTAAACGGTGGAGCAGGTTCGAGAGGCTGAAGTGTCCACTCCTGCTCTGAGTTCAGAGTTTGTTTGGCAATGAAGAAACTGACACTTCAGTGATACAGGAAAAAGACAGAAAAAGTTGCACTTTTCACAACTACCAGATGTTTCAAAGTACATTCTAGCCAAAAAGTGGTACTGTTTGAAGTTGTGGTCATTGTTGTAATGTGTGAAACGTGGCGGCTAATCTGTGCACAGCAAGATCCCAATAAAAGGTGATAATGACCAAATCATCTCTTTCTGTCATGTTGATGGAAGCCAAAACATTGAATGTATTCAAGAAGCATTTGGATATAGCACTTGGGGTGAATGGGATCAAACGTTATGGGGAGGAAGCAGGATTAGGCTATTGAGTTGGGTGATCAGCCATGATCGTAATGAATGGTGGAGCAGGCTCGAAGGGCCAAATGGCCTCCTCCTTCTCCTATCGTCTATGTTTCTATGATAAGCACTGGCCCAGGACCCCACTCTTTTGCAAAATTACACAATGGGATCTTTTACATCCTCCCAGACAGACAGATTTAACACCACTTCCAAAAAACAGCATCAAAAACAGGTGTTTGTGATGCAGTGAGTAATGTCTCCGCCTTTCAGCCAGAAGCTTAGAGTTCAAATCCCATTCCAGGACTTGATGGTGACAGATTGTGCATTCAGAACGTGGACAACCAGGTTGAATATCCACTTGTAAAACCTTCCAAAGACCTACAGGAGGCGGTAAGGGTGGGAGCTTCTCCTGGTCAGCCATGCTTGATGCCAAGTGGCGCCCATCAAACTGTAGTCCCTAGCAACAGGCCAGTTCCAGGAAAAACTCACTACGGAAACAAACCCAAAACATGGTCAATATCTGCCTCATGTGCCACGAGAATTGGGAAGAGAAAAAGAGAGAATAAAGGAAACATCCTGTTAGCCTGACATCATCATTCAGAAAATCTTGCAATCAATATAACCAGGCACTAATGATTTGGCAGAGTCAACATGGCTTGATGAGAGAGAAAGGGAGAAATCATCTTTGACAAATCTGTTGAGTTTTTTGAGGATGTAACCTGCAGGTAGACTAACGGAAACCAGTGGATCTAATCTCATCCAGATTTGTAAAGAGGCATTCGATAAAACTGGTACCATGGATGAGGGACTTTCAGGTGTGTGCAGACACTCGAGGTGGTGAGGTCATTCTCCGTAAGAGTAGGGAGGTTAAAATCATGAAAGGTTTTGATGAGGCAGTCTCCAGTAGCAGATGGGTCAGCAACACAAACTTCAGATAATTGGCAAAAGGTACATGAGGAGGAATGATTTTCTTTCTCAAGTGCAGCAAGTTGCAGTGATCGGGAATGTGTTACCTGAAAGGGGGGTGGCAACAGCTTCAATAACAATTGGATAAATACTGGAAGGGGGAACATTTTGCAGGACTATAGGGAAAGAGCAGGAGAATGGGAATAATTGGAAAGGCCTTTCAAAGAGCCGGCACAAGAGAGAAGATGATCAAAGCTGGGGTTAAAGCGGGATGCAAATAAACTAAGGATACACAAGCAAACAAGATTAAAAAACATTCAGTGCCATGAATGTGTGAATCAGTGTCAGAACGGCACAGTGGTTAGTACTGCTGCCTCACAACATCAGGGACCCAGGTTCAATTCCCAGCTCAGGTCACTGTCTGTGTGGAGTTTGCACATTCTCCCCGTGTCTGCGTGGGTTTCCTCCGGGTGCTCCAGTTTCCTCCCACACTCCAAAGATATGCGGGTTAAGTGGATTGGCCATGCTAAATTGCCCCTTAGTGTCAGTGGGACCAAGTAGGGTAAATGCATGGGGTTATGGGGATAGGGCCTGGGTGGGATTGTGGTTGTTGCAGACTCGATGGGCTGAATGGCCTCATTCTGCACTGTAGGGATTCTATGATAGCATTTGGTCACATTTTTGGAAATCAACTCAGACTGAGGATTTTATTTTTACAAAATTAAATATACTGAAAAAGTAGAAAAAAAAATAGAATTCTAAAAGGATTATTCCTGTGACGATTTTCTCAGACACTTGCTTGTCGTTCTAAATGAAACCGTTATGAATGAAACATGGGCTTGAACTTCAGTTCACATTATCCAGGAAGAGGGTGTTAAGACATTTCTGAAATAAGTTGCGCCAGGTTACAAAATCCAAAATTATGAAAGGTTTGCTTCAACTAGAACCTGTACTGTACAAACAAACTGAGCTATGTTCACACCAGGAGGTGGACACAGAACAGGATCTTACACTTTAGAGGAATGGTGTGTGTGTAGTGAACCTACCTTTTCTTTCTTGAACCCACAGAGATACTCCACTTCATATTCTTCCAGATTTCTTTTGTCAATTCCGAGCTCAGAACAGGTAAGGTTTTCTGCTCGACACAATTCCTGGAGAATTTCGAACGATGCTAAACACGGCACACACCACCCTAATACAACAAAGAGAATAGGAAGTTACATTTTGGGCAGGGGAGCAAGAGCAGAGTGGCCAGAGGAAGAGCAGAGTGGCCAGAGGAAGAGCAGAGTGGCCAGAGGAAGAGGTACAGAAACTGAAGATACAGCAATGATCTAATTACTTATAAAAATAGATTATTCTGGTGGTTTGTACATCCATAATCCGCACCCTGAAACGATGGCTAACATGTTGGAGATAATCCTTCTTCCTTGAAACACAATCCTGTACAAGACATTAGTAAGGCCACACTTGGAATACTGCGTACAGTTCTGGTTAGCCTATTATAGAAAGGATATTGTTAAACTAGAAAGAGTGCAGAAAAGATTTACTAGGATGCTACCGGGACTTGATGGATTGAGTTATAAGGAGAGGCTGGATAGACTGGGACATTTTTCTCTGGAGCGTAGGAGGCTGAGGGGTGACCTTATGGAGGTCTATAAAATAATGAGGAGCACAGATCAGCTAGATAGTCAATGTCTTTTCCCAAAGGTAGGGGAGTCTAAAACGAGAGGGCATAGGTTTAAGGTAAGAGGGGAGAGGTACAAAAGTGTCCAGAGGGGCAATTTTTTCCACACAGAGGGTGGTGAGTGTCTGGAACAAGCTGCCAGAGGTAGTAGTAGAGGCGGGTGCAATTTTGTCTTTTAAAAAGCATTTAGACGGTTACACGGGTAAGATGGGTATAGAGGGATATGGGCCAAACGTGGGCAATTGAGACTAGCTTAGGGGTTTTAAAAAAAAGAATGGCATGGACAAGTTGGGCTGAAGGGCCTGTTTCCATGCTGTAAACCTCTATGATTCTAATCTAATCCAGGTTGGAAAACAAATCTATGACCTAAATTGTATCACTGGGGCCTCTTCAGCATAAATGATTCCATGCATTGGCTTACATTTTAATTTATTTATGCTGAAGCACCAAAAATTCACTTCCCTGTTTGATAAACTCGTTTACACCATTCAGGAAGCAGAGCTGATTATTTAATTGCTCACGCTGTTACCCCGACAGTTGATTTTCAGAAGAGTACTATACTCACAAACCACAAGTGCTGCAGAGGCCTTGATGAAGAAAATGCCCCCCCCGCCCCACTAAATACAAAAGCTAATACAGAACAGACGTTAAAAATGTGTTAACTGATCAGATACATCCTTTATCTTTACAATCCAGCATGGAATTTAAATGCAAATTTCAACCACAATGCTCAACAAGCTGCGACAGATTAGAACAGGCATTTGTGTGACCACCACCCTCACAGACAGAGGTCACAACATAAAATGGCGCAAGCCGTGGTCCAACTCATCACAATTTGAGCAGTAGATCAGAGGTTATTTCAGGCACAATGTCGCACATTAGATTTGTGGGGAGTGTGGTGTAGCAGGGAGAAGGGGGGAAGAGTTACGACTGTAATTAGCTTTTTTAAAAAAGTTTTGAATTAAGCATTTAGGTAAATGGATAGATGGTGTGACCGCAGCTTTCACTTTTACAGGAGTGTTAACGTGGACAAGTGGCCCCAAGAAGTTTCACAGAAGCACAAAGGAAGCTTCCAGAAGGGTAACAAAAGACCTAGTCAAAAGAGGTGAACTGAAGGGAGGTCATAAAAGGAGAGAGGGGGAGGGAATATGACAGATCAAACAGCCAAGGTGGGAAAACACACACTTACTGAGTCAAAGTGACTTCCCAAAAGGGCAGAACGGGAGAAACACAGAGTTCTGGGCGGCCATTAAAGCTCAACAGGGAGAGACAAAGAAATGACTGCATTTAGACAAAGTGTTGGGGGGTGTAAAAAGGAGACAACACAGGCCTGCAAGCACAGGGCTGAAGGGAGTGTGGGATAGAGCACACGGACAGTTCGACAAGGCGATGGAGTTTGTGGCAGAGGCCAAACACAATGTTTAGCTGGAGGCAAAGACAGCTGAGTCAAGACTACAAACAGTGAGAAGTCTCGCAACACCAGGTTAAAGTCCAACAGGTTTATTTATTTATTTTTATACTTTTCCAATTCAATCAAATCAATTCCAATTCAGAGTCTCAACAAGTTGAGACATTTCCAATCCAGGCTGACAAGACAGGGCAAGCGACCAAACCACCCTGTCCTGGGCCCGATCTACATGAGCCAAGCTGATTGGAGAAGGGGGAGGTTCCTCCTCCAAGACTTGGGCTCATTTGCATCTTAGCCAAAAGGCCGAGATGCCGCTTTTAAAAATTGCTTCATATGAAACATATGAAGCTTCAATGTAACCTAATGACCTCAAAGTCCAACAGGTTTATTTGGTAGCACGAGCTTTCAGAGCGTTGCTCCTTCATCAGGTGAGTGGAGAGTTGGGTTCACAAACAAAGCATATATAGGCAATGACTCAAATGCAAGATAATGGTTGGAATACGAGTCTTTACAGGTAATCAAGTCTCTACAGGTAAAGTCATAGAGGTTTACAGCATGGAAACAGGCCCTTTGGCCCAACTTGTCCATGCCGTCCCTTTTTAAACCCCTAAGCTAGTCCCAATTGCCCACGTTTGGCCCATATCCCTCTATACCCATCCTACCCATGTAACTGTCCAAATGCTTTTTAAACACTGTACCCGTCTCTACTACTGCCTCTGGCAGCTTGTTCCAGACACTCACCATCCTCTGAAAAAATTGCCCCTCTGGACACTTCTGTATCTCTCCCCTCTCACCTTAAACCTGTGCCCTCTAGTTTTAGACTCCCCTACCTTTGGAAAAAGATATTGACTATCTCACTGATCCATGCCCCTGATTATTTTATAGACCTTTATAAGATCATACTTAAGCCTCCTACGCTTCAGAGAAAAAAGTCCCAGTCTATCCAGCCTCTCCTTATAACTCAATCCATAAAGTCCCGGTAGCATCCCAGTAAATCTTTTCTGCACTCTTTCTAGTTTAATAATATCCTTTCTATAATAGGGTGACCAGAACTGTACACAGTATTCCAAGTGTGGCCTTACCAATGTCTTGTACAACTTCAACAAGACGTCCCAACTCCTGTACTAAATGTTCTGACTAATGAAACCAAGCATGCCAAATGCCTTCTTCACATTTTGTCCACCTGTGACTCCACTTTCAAGGAGCTATGAACATGTACCCCTAGATCTCGCTGTTCTGCAACTTTCCCTAACACCCTATCATTAACTGAGTAAATCCTGCCCTGGTTCAATCACCCAAAATGCATCACCTCTCATTTATCTAAATTAAACTCCATCTGCCATTAGTCAGCCCACTGGCCCAATTGATCAAGATCCTGTTGCAATCCCAAATAACCTTCTTCATTGTCCACTATGCCACCAATCTTGGTGTCATCTGCAAACTTACTAACCATGCCTACTAAATTCTCATCCAAATCATTAATATAAAGGACAAATAACAGCGGACCCAGCACTGATCCCTGAGGCACACCGCTGGTCACAGGCCTCCAGTTTGAGAAACAACCCTCTACAACCACCCTCTGGCTTCTGTCATCGAGGCAATTTTGTATCCATTTGGCTACCTCACCCTGGATCCCGTGAGATTTAACCTTATGCAACAATCTACCATGTGGTACCTTGTCAAAGGTACAGACAATGCGAGTGGAGAGGGGTTTAATCACAGGTTAAAGAGGTATGAATTGTCTCAAGCCAGGACAGTTAGTCGGATTTTGCAAGCCCAGGCCAAATAGTGGGGGTCACACGTAGTGTGACATGAACCCAAGATCCAGGTTGAGGCCGTCCTCATGCATGCGGAACTTGGCCATCAGTTTCTGCTCAGCGATTCTGTGTTGTCGTGCGTATCAGAATGCAGAACAGAATATAGCACAGCAGGAGGCCATTTGGCCCATCGAGTCTGTACCGACCACAATCCCACTCAGGCCCTATTCCCATGACATTTCATAACCCCACACATTTACCCTGCTAATCTCCCTTACACTAGGGTCAATGTGCGGCACGGTGGCACAGTGGTTAGCACTGCTGCCTCATAGCGCCAGGGACCCGGGTTCAATTCCAGCCTCGGGTCGCTGTCTGTGTGGAGTTTGCAAGTTCTCCCCGTGTCTGTGTGGGTTTCCTCCGGGTGCTCCGGTTTCCTCCCACAGTCCAAAGATGTGCAGGTTACGTGAATTGGCAATGATAAATTGCCCCTTAATGTCAGGGGGATTAGCAGGTAAATATCTGGTATTATAGCGATAGGACCTGGGTGGGATTGTTGTCGGTGCAGGTTCAATGGGCTGAATGGCCTCCTCCTGCACTGTAGGGATTCTGATTCTATGAAATTCAAGTTGTGCGATCGTGGAACAACAACCTGCATCAAATTTTATAAATAATAAAACTACTAAACTCAATTTCCAAACTTATCACAGCAGTGTATCGTCATTAAGTAATATGATGTTAAGCTGATGGGGAATTTTCACCATACAATCTTCAATTTAGGTAGTTGAAAGATTAACAACAATGGGGTATAATATTCTCAGAATATTTTTTTAAAAGATCCTGAGGCGGCATTCCCCTCTTCTCACAGGTACACAACAGCCAATTATCAGCTTGTGTTCAGGTATATCAATAACAAAAGCTTGTAAAAACGCCTGGTGCTGAATGCTCCCGGCATAACGTCATTCTGTATAAATCAGCAAATGGAATCAGCAGCCCGAAGGGGAGCAGAGGTACAACGGAGAAGAACAAACGACATCAGCCACCGTCAAGAACTCAAAACTCTGGAGAATTGTATGGAATTCTCCCATTTTGAGACCAAGTTGGTGTTGGCAGAGCGGTGAACAGCGCATCGGGACAGTGCAGCACTGTGGCAGAGAGTTGGCATACTCACCCAGAAGTCTCTGGTGAACTGAGGACCGCCATTTTGGTTTGATTTATTATTGTCACATGTATTAACACAGTGAAAAGTATTGTTTCTTGCGCGCTATACAGACAAAACATAACGTTAATAGAGAAGGAAAGGGGAGAGTGCAGAATGTAGTGTTACAGTCATAGCTAGGGTGTAGAGAAAGATCAACTTAATGCGAGGTAGGTCCATTCAAAAGTATGATGGCAGCAGGGAAGAAGCTGTTCTCAAGTCGGCTCAAGAGTCCCCTTATTTAAGGAAAGACAGTTGATTGGAGGCAGTTCAGCGGAGGTTCACTCGGTTGGTCCCCGGTATTGAGGGATTGTCTTATGAGGAAAGGTTAAATGGGTTGGGACTTTATTCATTGGAATTTAGAATGAGAGATGATCTCATTGAAACATATCAGATTCTTAAGGGGCTCGACAGGGTGAATGCTGAGCATGTGCACGCCACTCTCCATCAACTGGGTTTGATGCCAATGTAATTTCACACGGGCGTGACACAAGATTGGAAAGCCTGATGGGATTCCTAATTGGGCAAAAGGAGGATAAGTTCCCAGGCCCTGATGCCTTATACCCCGGGTTAGAGATGGTGGATGCATTGATTGTAATTTTCCAAAAAGCCTTGGATTCAGAAGTACCGGAGGATTGGAAAACTGCCAATGTGACACCCCTATTCAAAAAGGGAGGGAGGCAAAAGACAGGTAACTACAGACCAATTAGCCTAACATCTATTGTTGGAATCAATTATTAAGGAAGTAATAGCAGCACATTTGAAAAACTATAATCTAATCAAGCAGATCCAGCACGGCTTCATGAAAGGGAAATAGTGTCTGACTAATTTATTGGAGTTTTGCGAGGAAGTCTCAACTAGAGTGGATAGAGGGGAACCAGTAGACGTGTTGTATTTGGATTTCCAGAAGGCGTTCGACAAGGTACTTCATAAAAGGTTAAATCATAAGATAAGAACCCATGGTGTTGGAGGTGATATATTGGCACAGATAGAGAATTGGCTAATGGACAGGAAACAGCGAGTGGGAGGAATGGGGTATTTTTCAGGTTGGCGATCTGTAACCAGTGGGGTTCCTCAGGGATCAGTGCTGGGACCACAACTGTTTACAATATATACTAATGACTTGGACAAAGAACGTGAACGTACTGACACCAAACATAGGTGGAAAGGCAAGTTGCCAGAGGGATACAAACCAATTGTTCAGAGGGCAGAAAGTTGGCAAATGGAGTATAATGTGGGAAAATGTGAAGGTCATTTTGGAAGGAAGAAGAGTATTATTTAATTGGAGAAAAACTGCAGAAAGCTGCAACACAAAGGGACATGGGGGTAATTGTGCACAAAACACAGAAAGTTGGGTACAGGTGCAGCAGGTAATCAGGAAGGCTAATGGATCGTAGGCCCTTATTTCAAGAAGGTTGGAACGTAAGAGTAAGGAAGCCTTGCTGCAACTGTACAAGGTACTGGTGAGACCACATCTGCGATAAGGTGAGCAGTTTTGGTCCCCTTATTTAAGAAAAGATATTTGATTGGAGGCAGTTCAGCGAAGGTTCACTCGGATGATCCCCGGTATGGAGGGATTGTCTTATGAGGAAACAGGTTGGGACTCTAGTCATTGGAATTTAGAAGAATGAGAAGTGATCTCAGTGAAATGTATCAGATTCTTAAGGGGCTCGACAGGGTAAATGATGAAAAGATGTTTCCCCTCATAGAAGAGTCTACGGCCAGAGGACATAGTCTCAGGATAAAGGGGTGCCAATTTAAGACTGAGATGAAGAGGAATTTCTTCTGTCAGATGGCTACGAGTCTTTGGAACTCCTTGCCAAGAGAGCTGTGGGGGCAGAGTCTTTGTGTATATTTGGGGCTGAGATAGATTGATTCCATTACTGATCAAAAATCTAAGGTTTTGTGGAAAGGGCAGGAAAGTGGACGTGAGGAATGTCGTTGGATCAGCCATGGTCCTATTGAATGGGCTCGAGGGGCCGGATGGTCTCCTCCTGTTCCTATTTTGTATGGTCTTATTCCAGTGGGAGCTATGAGCGTTCATGATATGCAAGTGGCATTTCTGCCACCTGCCAGCAGGAAGAGTGACCATTAACCCGCCACTGGGAGGATTGTAACGGGATTTTATACCAGCAAATTCCTGACTATTTGCCTCTTGCCAGATTCTCCTCCTATCAGCAAACCTGCCGTGGGTGGGTTGGGAGAATCCCGTCCACTCTCACTGTTGTGGGTCTCAGGTCAGGCTGTAGCACAGGCATCCTGTAATTCAGCAAAGCTAGCACACACAACTCCAGCATTTCAAATCTATGTTCATTTTATTTAAAAAGTACCCAAAGTAAATCTAGTTCAAATGTTACAGCAGTCAGATACATGTTTTATGTTGTACCACCGGGGGGCACTTGGCCAGAATGTGCTGGATAGGAAAGTGTGTCATATAATAAAAAAGTGAAACCTTTATCCAACTGATTTCACCATCAATACTGAAGGCACAGGGAGGTCTTATGACATAACAAGGCAGCAACCCTGCCCATGAACTAGAAGCTCCGAGTTCAAGTCCCGGCTCTGGACTTGAAGGCCTAGCGATGTGCATTCATAACGTGGCCAAACAGCTTGGCCTCCTTGTCCTACCCATGCTGGGGGTTGCGGAATTATCATAGAATCCCTACAGTGCAGGAAGAGGCCTTTCAGCCCATCGAGTCTGCACCGACCACAATCCCACCCAGGCCTTATTCCCGTAACCCCTCATATTTACCCTGCTAGTCCCCCTGACACTAGGGTTAATTTAACATGGCCAATCAACCTAACCAGCACATCTTTGGACTGTGGGAGGAAACCGGAGCACCCGGAGGAAACCCACGCAGACACGGGGAGAACATGCAAACTCCACACAGACAGTCACCCGAGGCCGGAATTGAACCCAGGTCCCTGGCGCTGTAAGGCAGCAATGCTAACCATTGTGCCACCGTGCCAGGTTATGGGTTGGAGCTGCCTTCAGCAGGAGAAGGCATGTATGTTTTGAAAAAGATAACCAGTGTTTCTAGAATCAAGTGCCCACGGCAAATTTCTGGCACCATGTTTGGATACAGAGGAACAGGCAAGGACAACCTTAATAAAATTAAATGTCAAAGGACACCGTTCAGGCCCAGCTGTCTGCACATTATCTACCATTACATCCATTCAATCATCTTTCACATGTCTTAAAAATATCTGGATTGACTCAGTTACGTCCTTTAGAAAGGATGTAAAAGCCTTAGAGTGGGTGCAGGACAGGTTAACTAGAACTGTACCAGGGATGAGGACTCCCGGTTACACAGGGATTGTCCTCCTTAGAGCAGAGGTTAACACAAATCTTCATAGACATGTTCAAAGTTATGAGGGGGTTTGGTAGGCAGGAAAAAAACCTTTCCATTGACAGGACGGTCAGTAAGCAGAGGACACAATTAATGTAATTAGCATAAAAGCTAGGGATGAGGAGGAAATGTTTTCAGACAGTGGCTGGGATGGGGAATACACTGCCTGAGAAAGTATTGGTAATAGATTCAATAGTAACTTTTAAATATTAAATAATAGATTCAGTAACTTTTAAATATTAACTCAATGCACTATTAACTATTAACTCAATAACACTAATAACTCAATATTAAAAATCTGCAGAGCAAGAGAAAGACCAAGGGAGTGGGATTCGCTGGAAGATAAGAACAGGAGTAGGCCATTCAACACCTCAAGGCTGTTCCGACATTCAATGAGATCATGGCTGATCTGTGGCCTAACTCCATAAACCTGCCTTTGGTCCATATCCCTTAACACCTTTGCTTATCAAAAAATTATCTATCTCAGGATTTAAAACTAGCAACTGATCTAACTGTAACTGCTTAGTGTGGGAGAGAGTTCCAAACCTCTGCCAGAGGCTAGCTCTTACAGAAAAGATGATGGGCCAAGTGGCCTCCTGTGCTGCAAGACTTTACAATCAGTTCTGGCAATACATTCCACATTTTAAACCAATTTTAAGACAAAAGACTTCTAACTTTGCCTTTAACGCTCCTAGCTTGAAATGCTGGAAAATCTCAGCAGGTCTGACAGCGGAGAGAGAGGAGAGCCAACTAGTTTGATAAATCATTAATAATATGTTCCACCAAAGGCGACTGTGGAAAAGAGGAGTTTGTGATGCAGGGCACAACATATCGTCATAGATACAAGTCTGCACAGCTATCAGAAAACAAGGAATTGGAGAAAAAAAGAGCTCTTCTGATTGGCAGAATGTGACAACTGGTTTGCCACATGGATCGGAGTCAACTTTATGCAGTTTTATAAAGTATTTAGACGGAAGTACCGAAATAATGTTTTCTACATTTTTTTTCCAGGCTGGCGCCGGAGTGTGGCGACTTCTTGCAAGCTGCGCCCAGCATACCTTCTAATTCTATCTTTAACTCTTGTTCTATGCTTCTAAAACTTCATTCTAACTCTTTTAAACTTTCTAACAATGACACCCTACCTCTGACTGTAACACTACATTCTGCACTCTCTCGTTTCCTTCTCTATGAACGGTATGCTTTGTCTGTATAGCGCGCAAGAAACAATACTTTACACTGCATGCTAATACATGTGACAATAATAAATCAAATCAAATACATTAGTGATGACACAGAGGTAGACTGAGTACAGTCATAGTCAGAGTCATACAGTGCAGAAAAGGCCCTTCAGCCCATCGAGTCTGCACAGACAATAACTACCACCAAAGGCGCGCTAATCCCATTTTCCTGCACTTGTCCCATATCCTTGAATGTTGTGATGTTTCAAGTGCTCATCCAAATGCTCTTTAAAGGTTGCAAGATTTCCAGCCTCCACTATCTTCCCAGGCAGTACATTCCAGGTTCCCACCACCCTCTGAGTGAAAAAGGTTTTTCTCAAATCCCCTCTGAATCTCCTGCCCCTCGCCCTAAAACTATGCCCCCTCGTGACTGACCCTTCAGCCAGTCTCCATACTCACCCTGTCCATGCCCCTCACAATCTTATACACTTCAATTAGGTCGCCCCTCAGCCTTCTAGTAGTGCCAGGGATTGTCAGAGGATACAACAAGATATAGATAGATTGGAGACTTGGGCACAGAAATGGCAGATAGAGTTTAATCCGGACAAATGTGAGGTGATGCATTTTGGAGGATCAAATTTAGGTGTGAATTATACTGTAAAAGACAGAACCCTCAGGAATATTAACATACAGAGGGATCTGTGCATGCAGGTCCACAGTTCTCAAAGTGGCAACACAGGTGGCCAAGGTGATTAAGAAGGCACATGGCATGCTTGCCTTCATTGGCCGGGAAGTTGATTTCCCAAGAGTTGGGAAATCATGTTGCAGCTATATAAAACCTTGGTTAGGCTGCATTTGGAGTATTGCGTGCAGTTCTGGTTGCCACACTACCAGAAGGACGTAGAAGCTTTGGAGAGAGTGCGAGGAAGGTTCACCAGGATGTTGGCTATGAGGAGAGGTTGAATAAACTAGGATTGTTTTCACTGGAAAGACAGAATCTGAGGGGAGACCTGATAGAGGCCTATAAAATTATGAGGGGTACAGACAGAGTGGATAGTCAGAGACTTTTTCCCAGGGTAGAAATGTCAATTACAAGGGGGCACAGGTTCAAAGTGAGAGGGGGAAAGTTTAAGAGGGTTGTGCGGGGGAAGTTTTAGTTTTTCACGCAGAGAGTGGTGGGTGCCTGGAACGCGCTGCCAGAGGAGGTGGTGGAAGCAGGCACATTAACAACATTTAAGAGGCATCTGGATGGGTACATGAACAGGGAGGGAATAGAGGGATACAGACCGAGTAAGGGCAGAAGGTTTTTTAAGTTTAGTTGGAGCATCATGATCAGCATGGGCTTGGCGGGCCGAAGGGTCTGTTCCTGTGCTGTGCTCTTCTTTGTTCTGCTCTAAAAGAAACCAATCCAAGCCTATCTAGTCTCTCCTTATAGCTCAAATGCTCCATCCTCAGCAACATCCTGGTGAACCCCCATGTACCACCTCTAGTGCAATCACATCCTTCTTCTAGTGAAGTGACCAGAACTGCACACAGTATTCCAGCTGCGACCTAACCAACACTCTGTACAACTCCAACATTACCCCTTTGCTTTTATACTCTACATCACGACTGATGAAAGCAAGTGTCCCATATGCCTACTTAACTATCCTATTCACCTGCTCTGCCGACTTCAGGGATCTGTGAATAGTTACCCCAGGATCCCTCTGTTCCCCTGAGCTTCCCAGTATCCTGCCATTCATTAAATGCTCCCTCATCTTGTTTCTTCCTCCAAAGTGCATCACCTCACACTTATCAGGATTAAATCCAATCTGCCACTGCTCTGCCCATCCGACCAACCCATTTATATCATCCTGCAACCTATAACCATCTTCTTCACTATCAACCACCCCACCAATCTTGGTGTCAAACTCCCAAGTTCACAAAATTCCAACAATGAAATTTCAAATGCAAACAGAAGAGCTTTTGTGCTTCACAGGCTGCTTCCCACAGATCCGAGATGGAACATAGAACATAGAACATAGAACATTACAGCGCAGAACAGGCCCTTCGGCCCACGATGTTGCACCGACCAGTTAAAAAAAAAAAAAACTGTGACCCTCCAACCTAAACCAATTTCTTTTCGTCCATGAACCTATCTACGGATCTCTTAAACGCCCCCAAACTAGGCGCATTTACTACTGATGCTGGCAGGGCATTCCAATCCCTCACCACCCTCTGGGTAAAGAACCTACCCCTGACATCGGTTCTATAACTACCCCCCCTCAATTTAAAGCCATGCCCCCTCGTGCTGGATTTCTCCATCAGAGGAAAAAGGCTATCACTATCCACCCTATCTAAACCTCTAATCATCTTATATGTTTCAATAAGATCCCCTCTTAGCCGCCGCCTTTCCAGCGAAAACAATCCCAAATCCCTCAGCCTCTCCTCATAGGATCTCCCCTCCATACCAGGCAACATCCTGGTAAACCTCCTCTGCACCCTCTCCAAAGCCTCCACATCCTTCCTGTAATGTGGGGACCAGAACTGCACACAGTACTCCAAGTGCGGCCGCACCAGAGTTGTGTACAGTTGCAACATAACGCTACGACTCCTAAATTCAATCCCCCTACCAATAAACGCCAAGACACCATATGCCTTCTTAACAACCTTATCTACTTGATTCCCAACTTTCAGGGATCTATGCACACATACACCTAGATCCCTCTGCTCCTCCACACTATTCAAAGTCCTCCCGTTAGCCCTATACTCAACACATCTGTTATTCCTACCAAAGTGAATTACCTCACACTTCTCCGACAGTGCAAGATAGACATACAATATCATCCTGCATCTCCCCAAGCCACACAACTCGGAGATCTCTGTCTTCATTAAATTCTGACCCCCTCAGGCACCCCCGATTTTAATCCTTTCACCATTTGGTGGCCGTGCCTTCAGTTGCCTGGCCCCTGGAACTTCCTTGCTACACTACTCCACCTCCCCCGCCCCCCTCACTTCCTTCAAGAAGCTCCCTGAAACCTGCCTCTATGACCAAGCTTGTGAGCATCTGACCTCATTATTTCCTTATGTGACTCAATGTCAAATCGCATTTCATAATGTTCCTGCAAAGCATCGCGGGACATTACATAAAGGGTGCTAGATAAATAAACATTCTTGGAGTATGAAGGGTGCTATTAAGGCAGCTTTCACTGTCTGTGGCCACCTCCACTGTCTAGTTAACAAAATGATGATCAGAATCTTATTCTCTTTCCCTTTGCAAAAGTATTTTGTAAAAGTGCCGACACTATTCCGAGCTCCTACGGTTACTGAAGATGACAGTTACTAAGGATTATAGATCGTCAGCAATCAGTCAAAAATCTAAAGAGAGTTCAGCATGAACTGTAGCTGTTAAAGTTAGTCCCCCTGGTGTCAGGGGCAATTATCTCCAAAACAAGGCAAACAAAAAAGGGCAGAAAGCATGAGCAGGTTATCTATAATCCTCAGTTACTGACTTGCAAAAAGGTTTCAAACTCCCTGTCTGCAAACAACTGTGCAGATTCAAATGTCAACTACAGGAAATCTCTCCAATAAAATTAGAATCTTCCAAAGTTATCACAAACCTTAAAATATCGATATAATATACAAGCTGCAATAAATAATAGCCTGGACAGCAGGAAACTGCCTAAACTTCACCAGATAAAGCCACAGGATCCTAAACATTCACCTGAAAGGGATGATGGATTAATTCCTTATCCACAAAGGGGGTGTCCTCTATCAGATTACAGGTCACAGCACGGTTTACTTAGTGTTTTTAAAGAATCTTTTCGATTAATTTCACTCTGGGTTTGCAAGCTCCTTCACTAGGGTGATTGAATCCACTGTGAACGCAAACTCCATAACCGGAACGTTGACACAATCTCCCTCCATAACCAGTGGCGCAGGCTTTACTTATCCCACACTTCCAAACCCACAAGCCATCTGTCACGATTCCTATGACAACCCCTTCCAAACCCGTGACTTCTACCAGCTACAAGGACGAGGGCAGCAGATACACGGGAACACCACCACCTTCAGGTTCCCCTCCGAGTCACTCACCACCCTGACTTGGAAATATATCGGCAGTTCCTCCACTGTCACTGAATCAAAATCCTGGAATTCCTTAATAGCACAGTGGGAGTACCTACACCACACCGACCGTGGCAGTTCGAGGAGGCAGCTCATCGCCACCTTCTCAAGGGCAATTAGGGACGAGCAATTTAACACTGACCTCACCAGCAACACCCACCGTCTGAGAAAGAATACATTTTAAACCCCCCCAGCATTCCACTACATGTCGCTGTGCCTTCAGACACCTCAGAGGCAAAGCTGGAATTCCCTCAACACTTTGCCACCTCTTTTCTATTTAAAGACCCACCGCTTTACCAAGTCCCTCCCAGTCTTGCCTCCTTTAGCATAGGGCAGCATGGTGGCACAGTGGTTAGCACCGTGCAGAAGCAGGTCATTCGGCCCATTGAATCTGCACTGACCACAATCCCACACAGGCCCTATCCCCGTAACCCCACATATTTACCCTGCTAATCCTAGGGTCAATTTAGCACAGCCAATGCACGTAACCTGCACATCTTTGGATTGTGGGAGGAAACCGGAGCACCCGGAGGAAACCCACACAGACACGGGGAGAACGTGTAGACTCCACACACAGTGACCTGAGGCTGGAATTGAATCCAGGTCCCTGGCGCTATGAGGCTGCAATGCGAACCACTGTGCCACCATGCCACCCTTCCCACAGTTCAAAAGAGATGCAGGTTAGGTGGATTGGCCGTACTAAATTGATCCTTTGTATCTAAGATGGTGGGGTGGATTAGCCATGGTTAATGCATGGAGTTAGGGAGATGGGCCTGGGTAAGATGATGTCTCAAGAGTCAGTACGATCTCAGTGGGCTGAATGGCCTCTGTAGGTATTCTATTTTCCTGCAAAAGTCCTCTATTAAAATGTGCAATGTGTGAGATACCTTTGAAAAGTGCAGCACAGGCACACACTTACAGGAAACCCGACCACATTAAACTGGAAACATAAGAGTGGATTTTAATTATGCTTTTGAATGCAGACGTTTGCATGATGTTACTTGTCCACAAGGCCCTCCCTCCCCACAGGGCAACATTTACCAGACATTTACCACTAAGGGGACTCGGTGGGCCGCCAAGAGCAAAATCTGTTGGTGTGCAGAGCATTTCCTCGGTCTCCCAACTTGGAACAACGCAATCAGAATGTCCCAATGCCTTCAAACTGAAAGTATTAAAAGTTACTCCAGTGAATGTCCGGCAGAAACTCAATCTGTGTGAAAAGGTGAATTATAAACCAATCTCACTCCTAGTGGGGGGGTTCTGTGTTGAGAGAAGCCTGATTTCAGACACTTTCTTCGGGGGGGAGAGTGCACCATATGGACGGAGCAGCGAGAAGCCGCGGCTCCGGGAGGTTACATTGAAATTGCTACATTCACAATGTAACAAATGCTGCTTTTGTGAATGGGGGAATCGCGGAGGCCCGGGCCACAGCTTCCTGCAACTCCACACACTGCTAATACTCAACCCCCTCCCCCAAAAAACCCCCCAAAACACCAGCAACACCCAGCAGATACTCACTGCCGCGGATTTCAGCCATCTTGCAGTTTCCATTCAAACATGGTGGCGCGTAAAGACGTTGCATTAAAACGCTCAACAACTCCTCCCCTTCTTAAAGAGACTCCGAAAACCTGACAAAGACACGCTGAGAAAGGGAGAGAGAGATTCAGCAAGGAGAGAGAGAGGGGGATTGAGAGACACTGAGAAAGAGAGAGAGATTCAGCAAGGAGAGAGAGAGAGGGATTCAGCAAGGAGAGAGAGAGAGAGAGGGATTGAGAGACACTGAGAAAGAGAGAGATTCAGCAAGGAGAGAGAGAGGGATTGAGAGACACTGAGAGAGATTCAGCAAGCAGAGACTGAGAGACACAGAGAAAGAGAGAGATTCAGCAAGGAGAGAGAGAGGGATTGAGAGACACTGAGAAAGAGAGAGATTCAGCAAGGAGAGAGAGACTGAGAGACACTGAGAAAGGGAGAGAGATTCAGCAAGGAGAGACAGAGAGAGGGATTGAGAGACACTGAGAAAGAGAGATTTAGCAAGGAGAGACTGAGAGACACTGAGAAAGAGAGAGAGATTTAGCAAGGAGAGACAGAGAGAGAGAGGGATTGAGAGACACTGAGAAAGGGAGAGAGATTCAGCAAGCAGAGACAGAGAGGGACTGAGAGACACTGAGAAAGAGAGAGATTCTGCAAGGAGAGACAGAGAGAGAGAGAGGGACTGAGAGACACAGAAAGAGAGAGAGATTCAGCAAGCAGAGACAGAGAGAGGCTGAGAAAATGAGAGGCCAAGAGACAGAGGGAGACTGAGAAAGAGAGACTAAGAAAGAGAAAGAATGAGAAAGGGAGGGAGACTGAGAAAGAGATACTGGGGAAGAGAGACCGAGAAAGACAGAAATACTGCAAAAAAGAGAATGAGATTGAGAAAGACAGAGATAGACTGAGAAAGATATTGTGAGAGAAACTAAGGGAGAGACTGAGAAAGACAGATATGGATACTAAGAGAGAGAAAGAGGAAATAGCAAGCATACCATGGTAGAATTTAGCATTCAGTTTGAGAGTGAGAAACGTGGGTCAGAAACAACTGTGGTAAACTGAAATGAGGATAATTACAAAGGAATGAGGACAGAGTGGGCTGGAGTGGACTGGGAAAGGAGCTTAGCAGAAAAAACAGTTGATCAGCAATGGCAGATATTTATGAAAATAGTTCATGATTCACAATAAAAATACAGCCCAGTGAGGGAGAAGGATTCTCAGAAGGGGATAGATAAATCAACCATGGTTAACCAAGGAAGTTAAGGAAAGTATTAAACTGAAAGAAAAAACATACAATGTGGCAAAGATTACTGATAAGCCAGAGGATTGGGAAAGTTATAAAAACCAACAAAAGATGACCAAAAATAAAGCAGGAGAAAATGCCGAAAGATGTGTGGGTTAGGTTGATTGGCCATGGTAAATTGCCCCATAGTGTTAGGGGGAATAGTCGGATAAATATGTGGGGTTATGGGGATAGGGCCTGGGTGAGATTGTGGTCAGTGCAGACTTGATGGGCCGAATGGCCTCCTTTTGCACTGTAGGGATTCTGTGATTCTAAGATAAACTATAAGGGTAAATTAATATAAAAATGGAGAGTTAGAGCTTCTTTAAATATAGAAATAAGGAAGAGAGAAATGAACAGAGGTCCCTGAGGGAATGAGACTGGGATATGATAATGGGGAACCAGGAAATGGCAGAGGAGTGAAATAAATACTTTGCGTCAGACTTCAGAGCAGAAAACACCTTACGTTCCAGAATACAAAATAATCAAGAGGAGGAAATAAATCCAATAACTATCATTAGGGAAAAAGTAGTCAGGAAAGTAATGGGGCCAAAGGCTGATAGGCCCTCTAGACCTGATGGGTTGTATCCCAGGATTTGAAAGGGAAAAGCTACAGAAATAGTGGATGCACTGGTAGTAATCTTCCAATAATCATTAAATTCTGGAAAAGTCCCAGAAGACTGGCAATCTGCCAATATAACACCCTGATTTAAAAAGGGAGGGAGACAAAAACAGGTCAGTATCGGTCAGTTAGCTTAACATCTGACATTGGGAAAATGTTAGAGTCTGTTATAATGGATGTAATAGCATTTAAAATACATGATATAATCCAGCAGAGTCAGCATGGCTTCATGAAGGGAAAATCATGCCTAACAAATTCATAAGAATTCTCTGAGATAGTAACGAGCAGGTTAGATAAAGAGAAACCAGTAGATATAATATTCTTGGATTTCCAAAAAGCATTCAATAAGGTACCACACAAAAAGCTACTGAATAAGATAAGAGCCCGTGCTAATGGGGGTGATATATTCGCATGGATAGAGGATTGGCTAACTGATAGAAGATAAGAGGGGTGTTTTCAGGATGGCAATCTGTAACTAGTGGAGTGCCACAGGGATCAGTGCTGGGCCACAATTATTTACAATATGCAATATATATTGATGACTTGGATGAGGGAAGTGAATGTATAATTACCAAGTTTGCAGATTACACAAACATTAGTGGGAAAGCAAGTGGTGAGGATGACACAGAGTCCACAGAGGGATACAGGCAAGTTAAGTGAGTGGGCAAAACTTGGCAGATGGAATATATGTATGAAAATGTGAAGTGATGCACAATTGGTCAGAAGAATAAAGGAGCTGATTATTATTTAAATGGAGAAAGACTGCAGAAAGCTGCAGCACAGAGGGATTGGGAGGGCTTCGTGCATAAATCACAAAACACTAGCATGCAAGTTCAGCTGGTAATAGAGAAGGCAAATGGTCTTTATTTCAAAGGATATAGAAATAGGGAAGTCTTGCCAAAACTACACAAGGCATTAGTTAGACCCCACCTGGAATATTATGGACAGTTTTGATGTCCTTATCTAAGGAAAGGGATACCAGCATTGAAGGCAGTCCAGAGAAGGTTCACAAGGTTGATCCCGGGTATGGAGGGATTTTCTTATGAGGAGAGGTTGAGTAGATTGAGCCTGTACTCAATGGAGTTCAGAAGGATGAGAGGTGACCTTATTCAGACATTTAGGATTCTCAGGGGGTTTGGCAGGTTAAATGCTGAGAGGTTGTTTCCCCTTGTGGGAGAGTCTAGGACCAGGGGGCATAATCTCAGAGTAAGGGGGTCGCCCAATTAAGACAGAGTTGAGGAGGAATTTCTTTTCTCAGAGGGGAGTGAATCTGTGGAATTCTTTACCACAGAGGGCTGTAGAGGCAGATTTTTAATCAATAAGGAAATCAAGAGTTATGGGGACAAGGCGTGAAAGTAGAGTTGAAATCACATCAGATCAGTCATAATCTCATTGATGATCAGTCATGGTCAAAATGAATGTCAGAGCTGCCTCGAAGGGCCGAATGGCCAACTTCTGCTCCTGTGTCTTATGGTCTTTTAGACAGACAGAGAGAGAAAGAGGCAGAGACAGGGAGAGAGAGACCAGCAGCCAGGTCTGCTGCTAAAGCCATCACACTGCCTTGACCCATGTGTCATTTACAGTTGCTGCACTGGAACCCACTGTACCTTTCTGACATCACATTCGGGGTTTATGTTAAACATGCAATATTTTCCTTAAAACCTCAACTCGCAAACATTTGTAAGATGTGAAGCAGCAAATGCTGTAGATGGACAGGATTTGGAAAGCAAAAAGCAGGTTCAAGTTTCAGATGTCAGTTATGTTCAGACATCCTCCTGCCCTGTTTCTGATGTTTATGGGTTTTAATGGTTCGTGCTGTGATGGTCTATTCTGTTAACTGTTGCTTGATGTGTCTCAGCAGCCCCACTCTGGCGCAGGGGTCTCTGGCGTGGCGGTCCCTGGTGCGGCAGTCTTTGCCACATTCCCTACAGGAGAAGACAGTGTGCCGAGAAGGTGTGCGGTTCACTGCTCTCTGTTTTCTTTGGGTCTTCTTCTTGGTTAGCTGAGCTTTTCCTTTCTATTTGCCTCTTCCAATTACCTTTCCAGTCGGCCTTCAGAGGTCACGGCTGTCAATGACTGTCTCCCAGTTGTCAGTGTCCATGTCCACCATATTCCTATTTCTCTCTCAGGTGCCCTTGTGGCAGCGTATAGACAGCCAGGAGGTCATTATCCTGTGGCCTGTTCACCAGACAGCCATCATCCATTTAATGAATGTGGCCAAGCCAACATTGGCTGAGCAATGAGTTTACATTGCTGGAGTTTGCCCACTCCAGGACCTCAGTGTTGGTGACCTTGTCGAGATGCTGAGGATACACCGGAGACAGCGAAGGTAGAAACATTTCTGCTGCCTAGCACATGTTGTCTAAGTTTCACCTTTGTAGAGTAGTGCGCTGAGGATGCTGGACTCACTGTTTGGTGTGAACTTCAGGAATAGCATCTCCACTTTCAGTTCAGCACAGGACAGCCTCTTGGACTCAACATTGAGTTCAACAACTTCAGACACTCACCTCTGCTCCTGTTTGTGTGTGTGTGTTTGGTCTTGGATGGCAGTTTTGATAACTATTCTGCACTTTCCCATGCACGCCCCCACTGGATCCATCTTTCACTTCTGCACGGTGGCACAGGGTTAGCACTGCTGCTTCACAGCACCAGGGACCCAGGTACGATTCCGGCCTTGGGTCACTGTCTGTGTGGAGTTTGCACATTCTCCCCGTGCCTGCGTGGGTTTCCTCCGGGTTCTTGGTTTCCTCCCACACTCCAAAGATGTGCAGGTTAGGTGGACCTGCCATGGTAACTGCGTGGGGTTACAGGGATAGGACAGAGGGGAGGGCCTGGGAAGGATGCTCTTTCAGAGAGTCAGCGCAGATTCGATGGGCCGGATATCCTCTTTCTTCACTGTAAACATTCTATGGTTCTATTCCCATCCTTACTTTTGCTTTGTAACATCATCCTCATTGTTATTTAATTTTCTGTATTCCACCCTAACCTTTTGTTATTCCCGCTCCCCTCTTCTCACCATCCCTGTACTTGCTTAAAGGCTGCATTAATTATGCCACCAAAAGAGAAAATGCTGGAAAATCTCAGCAGGTCTGGCAGCATCTGGAAGGAGAGAAAAGAGCTGACGTTTCAACTCCAGATGACCCTTTGTCAAAGCTTTGACATTTGGACGCTCTTTTCTCTCCTTACAGATGCTGCCAGACCTGCTGAGATTTTCCAGCATTTTCTTTTTTAGTTTCAGATTCCAGCATCCGCAGTAATTTGTTTTTATCCTTTATTTAATTATTCCACACTATCAGCGAGAGCTCTTACTGCATGTGTGCAGATGCAGGGACTGTGTCCGTCTGTGAGTGTTAAAGTGAGAGAAGCTTTCAACTGGATCTTTGATTTCTGTCATTGAATTCTGCATTTCCTTTGTCAATCTTCATCTTATCATTGTCTCCATTACAACAAAATCAGCTCATGGAAAAAAGTTGCAACTACTCAAAATGTCAATTAAAATAGTGCTTCAAATCTGGTAGTGACATCCCCAACCAATACTCAATCAGGGGCTAAAGCATGATCCTGGGATTAATTATCTACCAACTAAGCTACCAGGCTATGTACTATCCCCCTGCACAAAGCCTTTCCAACTTGATCACTCCTTCAAATATAACACATTTGTATATTTATAAGAATATCATTTCATGGTTAAAGTTGCAGTTACCGGCCTGGGAGTAAAACAATCACGCACCATCTTGGTGGGTGAATCTGAGCATGTTCCGGTGGCCACACTGTGGGCCTGGCGTGCGTGTGCAATTATCCCTAACTCCATTCTGGTTGGCGGCAGGCATCACAGTATTCCTTAAAACCTGTTTCATCTATAACCTTTTCCAGTTCTGATGAAAGATCATTGACCTGAAATATGAGAATCTGTTTCTCTTTCCACAGATGCTGCCTGAGCTGATGGGTATTTCCAGTATTTTTCTGTTTTTTTAATTCAGATTTCTGGTATCTGCAGTATTTGGTTTTCTTCCTGCCTTTAGATTCTGGTTGAGGGTCAGGGCACCAGGAGAACTCCCCTATTCATTTACACACACTGTACAGGTCAAATATCTTACCTTAAACAGCAGCCACTGACAGTGCTGCACTCCCACATCACTGCACTGACAGTGCTGCACTCCCACATCACTGCACTGAGGGAGCTGCACTCCCACATCACTGCACTGACAGTGCTGCACTCCCACATCACTGCACTGACAGTGCTGCACTCCCACATCACTGCACTGAGGGAGCTGCACTCCCACATCATCGCACTGAGGGAGCTGCACTCCCACATCGTCGCACTGACAGTGCAGCACTCCCACATCACTGCACTGACAGTGCAGCACTCCCACATCATCGCACTGACAGTGCAGCACTCCCACACCACTGCACTGACAGTGCTGCACTCCCACATCATCGCACTGACAGTGCAGCACTCCCACACCACTGCACTGACAATGCTGCACTCCCACATCACTGCACTGACAGTGCTGCACTCCCACATCATCGCACTGACAGTGCTGCACTCTCACATCACTGCACAGACAGTGCAGCACTCCCACACCACTGCACTGACAGTGCAGCACTCCCACATCACTGCACAGACAGTGCTGCACTCTCACATCACTGCACTGACAGTGCTGCACTCCCACATCACTGCACAGACAGTGCTGCACTCTCACATCACTGCACAGACAGTGCTGCACTCTCACATCACTGCACAGACAGTGCTGCACTCTCACATCACTGCACTGACAGTGCTGCACTCCCACATCACTGCACTGACAGTGCAGCACTCCCACATCACTGCACTGACAGTGCTGCACTCTCACATCACTGCACTGACAGTGCAGCACTCCCACATCACTGCACAGACAGTGCTGCACTCTCACATCACTGCACTGACAGTGCTGCACTCCCACATCACTGCACTGACAGTGCAGCACTCCCACATCACTGCACTGACAGTGCAGCACTCCCACACCACTGCACTGACAGTGCAGCACTCCCACATCACTGCACTGACAGTGCAGCACTCCCACACCACTGCACTGACAGTGCTGCACTCCCACATCACTGCACTGACAGTGCTGCACTCCCACATCACTGCACTGACAGTGCTGCACTCCCACATCACTGAACTGACAGTGCTGCACTCCCACATCATCGCACTGACAGTGCTGCACTCCTACATCATCGCACTGACAGTGCTGCACTCCCACATCACTGCACTGACAGTGCTGCACTCCCACATCATCGCACTGACAGTGCTGCACTCTCACATCACTGCACAGACAGTGCTACACTCCCACATCACTGCACTGACAGTGCTACACTCCCACATCACTGCACTGACAGTGCTGCACTCCCACATCACTGCACTGACAGTGCTGCACTCCCACATCATCGCACTGACAGTGCTGCACTCTCACATCACTGCACAGACAGTGCTGCACTCCCACATCATCGCACTGACAGTGCTGCACTCTCACATCACTGCACAGACAGTGCTACACTCCCACATCACTGCACAGACAGTGCTACACTCCCACATCACTGCACTGACAGTGCTGCACTCCCACATCATCGCACTGACAGTGCTGCACTCTCACATCACTGCACAGACAGTGCTACACTCCCACATCACTGCACAGACAGTGCTACACTCCCACATCACTGCACAGACAGTGCTACACTCCCACATCACTGCACAGACAGTGCTGCACTCCCACATCATCGCACTGACAGTGCTGCACTCTCACATCACTGCACAGACAGTGCTACACTCCCACATCACTGCACAGACAGTGCTACACTCCCACATCACTGCACAGACAGTGCTACACTCCCACATCACTGCACTGACAGTGCTGCACTCTCACATCACTGCACTGACAGTGCTGCACTCCCACATCATCGCACTGACAGTGCTGCACTCTCACATCACTGCACAGACAGTGCTACACTCCCACATCACTGCACAGACAGTGCTACACTCCCACATCACTGCACTGACAGTGCTGCACTCCCACATCATCGCACTGACAGTGCTGCACTCTCACATCACTGCACAGACAGTGCTGCACTCCCACATCACTGCACTGACAGTGCTGCACTCCCACATCATCGCACTGACAGTGCTGCACTCCCACATCACTGAACTGACAGTGCTGGACTCCCACATCACTGCACTGACAGTGCTGCACTCCCACATCACTGAACTGACAGTGCTGCACTCCCACATCACTGCACTGAGGGAGCTGCACTCCCACATCATCGCACTGAGGGAGCTGCACTCCCACATCATCGCACTGACAGTGCAGCACTCCCACATCACTGCACTGACAGTGCTGCACTCCCACATCACTGAACTGACAGTGCTGCACTCCCACATCACTGCACTGACAGTGCTGCACTCTCACATCACTGCACAGACAGTGCTGCACTCCCACATCACTGCACTGACAGTGCTGCACTCCCACATCAACGCACTGACAGTGCTGCACTCTCACATCACTGCACAGACAGTGCTGCACTCCCACATCACTGCACTGACAGTGCTGCACTCCCACATCATCGCACTGACAGTGCTGCACTCTCACATCACTGCACAGACAGTGCTGCACTCCCACATCACTGCACTGACAGTGCTGCACTCCCACATCATCGCACTGACAGTGCTGCACTCCCACATCACTGAACTGACAGTGCTGCACTCCCACATCACTGCACTGACAGTGCTGGACTCCCACATCACTGCACTGACAGTGCTGCACTCCCACATCACTGAACTGACAGTGCTGCACTCCCACATCACTGCACTGAGGGAGCTGCACTCCCACATCATCGCACTGAGGGAGCTGCACTCCCACATCATCGCACTGACAGTGCAGCACTCCCACATCACTGCACTGACAGTGCTGCACTCCCACATCACTGAACTGACAGTGCTGCACTCCCACATCACTGCACTGACAGTGCTGCACTCTCACATCACTGCACAGACAGTGCTGCACTCCCACATCACTGCACTGACAGTGCTGCACTCCCACATCACTGCACTGACAGTGCTGCACTCTCACATCACTGCACAGACAGTGCTGCACTCCCACATCACTGCACTGAATGTGCTGCACTCTCACATCACTGCACAGACAGTGCAGCATTCCCACGTCTCTGCACTGACAGTGCAGCACTCCCACATCACTGAACTGACAGTGCTGCACTCCCACATCACTGCACTGACAGTGCTGCACTCTCACATCACTGCACTGACAGTGCTGCACTCTCACATCACTGCACTGACAGTGCTGCACTCCCACATCACTGCACTGACAGTGCTGCACTCCCACATCACTGCACTGACAGTGCTGCACTCCCACATCACTGCACTGACAGTGCTGCACTCCCACATCACTGCACAGAAGTGCCAGCCTACATTTCATGCCAAAACATCTGGGGTCAGACTTGAAGCCAGAACTTTCTGACAGAGGTGAGATGAAGTGCTATCAGAACCAAACCTGGCACCAATGTCCTGTTGGGCGACACGGTGGCACAGTGGTTAGCACTGCTGTCTCACAGCGCCAGGGACTCGGGTTCAATTCCAACTTCGGGTCACTGTCTGTGTGGAGTTTGCACGTTCTCCCCATGTCTGCGTGGGTTTCATCCGGGTGCTCCGGTTTCCTCCCACAGTCCAAAGATGTGCGGGTTAGGTGGATTGTCCATGCTAAATTGAACCCAAGTAAATATATGGGGTTATGGGGATAGGGCCTGGGTGGGATTGTTGTCGGCGCAGTCTCAATGGGCCGAATGGCCTCCTTCTGCACTGTAGGGATTCTATAGTTGAAGGTAGAGTATCTAAAATTCTGTAAAATATTCTGAGGAATGATCTATAGAAGATTAGAATGAGCTATTTTGACTTTTTGAAAATCCTCAAGAGATCAGCTGGGTTTTTTTGATGTTGGTAACATTTTACTGACTTGAAATTTTCATTGAATTTTTAATAACCAAATTCAAATCCTTTCTTTCTCTTCCAATGTTCATGTATATTTCTGTGGTTTCTGCACCAACACACAATCCTCACATTTCTTTACATTTTAAATAAATTTTAAGTTTTGCTCTGACTTATTTTTGTGCTATTTGAACAATTTGATTACATTATTGTGTGGTAATGACTTCTCCTGAGGGACTTCAGTGCACCAGTATTTTCCCAAGGTACTGATTTAAATCAAATAGTTTATCTAGTCATCCCCGAGCTAGCTGGTACCAGCTCCCCGCCTGATTAGCGAGAGTCACAGATATAATAGTGAGTTCATTCCATTTTTAAAGTTTATTTATTATTGTCACGAGTAGGCTTACATTAACACTGCAATGAAGTTACTGTGAAAATCCCCTAGTCACCACACTCCAGTGACTGTTTGGGTACACTGAGGGAGAATTTAGCATGGCCAATGCACCTAACCAGCACGTCTTTCGGACTATGGGAGGAAACCGGAGCTCCCGGATATTCTGCCTGGGAATAGGTTTATCATAGTGCACAGATAAAAGAATGTAAGAAAGATTTTAAAGTTTATTTATTAATCACAAGTAAGGCTTACATTAACACTGCAATGAAGTTACTGTGAAATTCCCCTAGTCGCTACATTCCGGCTCCTGTTCGGGTCAATGCCCCGAACCAGCACGTCTTTCAGACTGTGGGAGAAAACCGGAGCACCCGGAGGAAACCCACGCAGACACGGGGAGAACGTGCAAACTCCACACAGACAGTGACCCAAGCCGGGAATCAAACCCAGGTCCCTGGTGCTGTGAGGCAGCAGTGCTAACCACTGTGCCACCGTGCTGTCCCTTTGCAATTCTATAGCACCTTTCATAATCACGAGGTGCCTCACAAATCTAAAATGGGATGTGTCAGTTCTATCATTATACGAGCTAGCTTAATTGAACTGATTAATGCAACCCATTGATCTTGCTGTTCTTTTGGTTGCTGCTGGTGCTGAGGAGGAGGAGCTGGAGGAAGAATTGCGGGCACGGGAGGCCCGGGCCTTATCACTCGCAGGAGTAGAGGGAGGCGACCACCAGAGGCAGGAGGTGGCCACCATTCACCTGGAGTGGGGGAACGCAGAAGAAGGAGGGAGCAGAGACCCCGGCAGTTCCATGCACGAGTGTCATTTGAACAGATGTCGGACACTGTGCGCCGTCGACGTCTCCGCCTCTGAAAGGAGGCCGTGCAACACCTGTGCCACCTGCTGCAACACCTGGCACCTAGAGGGGTGGGAGGGAGGGGGGGGGGGGGCACCCACTGTCGGTGGCTGTCAAACTGACGGCCTCTCTGAACTTTTACGCGACTGGCTCCTTCCAGACCCCCAGCAGAGATGTCTGTGGCATCTCCCAATCAGCCGTGCACACCTGTGTCAAGCAGGTCACAGAAGCCCTGTATGCCCGGGCTGGGCAGTACATCAAATTTAACCTGGGCCCGGCCCATCAGGAAGCCTGGGCTGCAGAGTCAGCAGCCATTGCGGGGATGCCTAACGTTCAGGGGGCCATCGACTGCCAGCACGTCGCCCTCAAGGCCCCCCTACAGAATCCGCGGAGATTCATCAACAGAAAGGGGTTCCACTCCCTGAATGTTCAACTCGTGTGTGACCACAACATGAACATTATGCACGTCTGCGCGAGACATCCAGGCAGCGTGCAGGGCAGCTTCATTATCGGGAGCATTGGGCATCCCGGAGGCATTTGAGGAGGAGCCCAGGCTGCGGGGGTGGCTCATGGGTGATATGGGTTACCCGCTTCAGACATGGCTGATGACGCCTGTGCGGAGGCCTGTGTCTGAGGCGGAGACCCGCTATAATGAGGCCCTTGTAGCCACCCGCATGACAGTAGAGAGGTGCACTGGGCTCCTCAAGATGCAATTCTGGTGCCTGGACTGATCTGGCGGGGCCCTACAATACAACCCAGTGATCTCTTCGCGCATGGTGGTCGTGTGCTGTTCCCCAACACGATCTGGCTCGACAGAGAGGTGACCTATTGGAGGAGGAGGAGGAGGAGGAGTGGAGGCTGACCAGCCGGGCATCGCTGGGGAGGATGACCAGCAGCAGGAGGAGGAACAGGAGGAGCAGGAAGATGAGGAAGAGCACGCCGAGGAACACCAACCAGGCGCTGGAGAGCTGGCAGCTCAAATGAGGCATGTGAGGGTGGCTCGGGAGGTCCTGATCACCAGGCGGTTCACTCGTTCGGGGTTTATGTGTGTGGGTTCCATCCCCCCACCCCTCAATATTCCTTCTATCTCCTGCGACATTGTCACACCAGAGTGGTGGGCCTGGGTACTCTGTTCATGCGTTTTTTGGCAGGCAGGAGGGTGATGATGACTCACTAAGCACCATTATGATGATGCCCTGGTACAAACGACTCCTAGCTGAACTCCGCATGCACGCTGGCACCTGGGCCCACGTCTGTGTAGGGGGTAAGGGATCTGAAACCTCCATCCAGGGCCCTGGGGCGGGTGGGGTGGGGGACGGGAGGGAATCGCTCATGGGGTCTGGGGAACCAATGCCTTCCTTTTCTCAGTGACGCAGCATTGGTTTAAGAATGTGCATTCAGAGATACCCAAGGATATGTTGATTTCAGCTGTTCAATTTCAAAGGGGAGTCAAAGGCTTATTTAAGTTCATATAAGTTTCAAAAGTAAACAAGAGGTGATCAAATTTTATTTGACTCAAAAGTAGGGACCATATGAAAATTTTTATATTTTGGAGTGAGAATAGAATCGGAGACGAAAGGGAAAATGATAGTTTAGAGTTATTGTGGAGAACTTGGAGGTGGCGGCGGGAGGAATATCTGCTGGAAACAGGTTTGGACTGGGAGACGGTGTAATCTGAATCAGCTATCCAGTCAAGCCAGAAATGTCGAGCTTGAAAAAAAGCAGTCTTGTTCTTAAGTTTTGGATTTCCACAGCAGAGGGGAAGCCAGTTTGATAACCGGATGGTATGCCTTGTTAAAGTGACAGCAGCTTTGCCTTGGGGTATCATAAAATCCCTACAGTACAAAGGCCATTCAGCCCATCAAGGCTGCAGTGACTCTCAGTATTGTTACTGTTTGTTCTAGCTAAAACATCTCTAAGGGAGTGTTGCCGGGGGGGGGGGGGGGGGGGGGTGTGTTTACTTGTGGATCTAAGTAGTGAGTTGTTTCGGGGTAATGTTTTGAGATTAATTTTACCTGTGCAGTTGTAATCTTGTGTGCTTACATTTTATTTTCTTCTCGTTAATAAACCTTTTACGGGCGGCACTGGTGGTTAGCACTGCTGCCTCACAGCACCAGGGACCCAGGTTCAATTCCCAGCTTGGGTCACTGTCTGTGTGGAGTTTGCACTTTCTCCCCGTGTCTGCGTGGGTTTCCTCCCAGTCTGAAAGATGTGCTGGTTAGGTGCAAAGGCTATGCTAAATTCTCCCTCAGTGTACCCAAACACGCATCAGAGTGTCGCGACGAGGGGATTTTCACAGCAACTTCATTGCAGTGTTAATGTAATCCTTACTTGTGACTAATGTATAAACTTTAATTTTTAAACTTGCTGGATTTTAAGAGTTTGTGTTGTCTTCTCATTTTCAGAATACAAAAACAGGGTGTGGCCCATTACGCCAAGTTTTCCTCTGGATTTAATATCTGCTGTGGTTGTACCATCAAGAATACGGGCATGTGTGATGCAGTGTGGGTGCTATGCTTTTCAATAACGGTCATGTCATCAACATATTGAAAGTGAAAAATGCCCGTGTCAATTTCTCGTCAATCACAGCAACTGGCTCCATACTGCTTTCGAAGCTGAAATACCATTTCCCCTCAGGTAATGATCTGGTAAGCATTTTCACATTTTTTATTCGCTCTGTATTGGAACATGGGGAAACCCATTTTGTCAAGCAGCAAGGTAGAGCAACTGAATGTTCAGAAAAGGGCAATTATTATTTTTTATTCATCTGTGGGACATGGGCGTCGCTGGCTGGCCAGCATTTATTGTCCATCCCTCATTGCCCAAGGGCAGTTGAGAGTCAACCACATTGCTGAGACTCTGGAGTCACATGTAGGCCAGACCAGGTAAGGATGGCAGATTTCCTTCCCTAAAGGACATTCGTGACCCAGATGGATTTTCCCGACAATCGACAATGGTTTCATGGTCATCAGTGGATTCTTAATTCCAGAAATTTTTCATCAAATTCAAATTCCACCATCTGCCATGGCAGGATTCGAACCCAGGTCCTCAGAACATTAGCAGAGTTTCTGGATTAATAGTCTAGCACTAATACCACTAAGCCATCACCTCCCCAATTATTGTCCCAAATTACCAGTTACTCAGGTGCCTTACAAGACTGAAGTCTGGAGCCATTCAACAACAGAACTTTTCTTTAGGGAGATTACTGCTGAACCTCTAACTTGTTACCCACAGACAGATCTCTCTCTGGCTACCAGCTATGGAATTCAAACCAACTGAATGTAAAGCACAAGGTGTAAAAGTAGTCCAATGCCATATCTCATGGTGAATAAACTCTAAATGACTATGAAACTTTGGACCCTGGGACCTTAAATCGAATAGTCAGTACGTTAGTCTGATCTATCATTTTTTTTGATTTTTGTATTTTACTTGTAATGATTGAAAACTTAGTTCAATCCTTGACTGCAACTAAAGATGATTTCTAAATAAATATCTTTACAAAAAATCTTCCATGAAGGTCAAGGTCTGCTAACATCAATAATTATATAGCAGATGCACAATTGATTCACAAGATTGTGTTTTTTAAAATGGGTCGCAAACAAACCCAACATTTGTTGGTAATTCCTAATCGCCCTTGAATGGAGTGGTTTGCTCAGACATTTCAGAGCGCAGGTAAGAGTCAACCACATTGCTGTGGCTCTGGAGTCACATATAGGTCAGACCGGGTAAGGACAGCAGATTTCCTTCCCTAAAGGACATCAGTGAACCAGATGGGCTTTTACAATGATCGAAGATAGTTGTACCATGAAACTAACTTTCAATTCCAGATTTATTCATGGAATTTAAATTCTCCCAGCTGCCATGGTGGGATCCCACTCCAATGTACTTTTCAACCATATAATCAGTACCATACACACAGGATTCGATTACTGTATATGAAAATTAGCACCATTTGTGAATGTGCAGACCAGCATAACTCTTAACAGTAGATAGTTTAGAAACTAAATGTTTATTTTTAATGCATTCATTCCTCCCATATTTGTGCATTACGGCTGCATAACCATCTCACAGTTTAGGTTCTTAACAAGTTCTTCTGTTTCTCTCCCACCAGATTGGTCTGGGCTTCCCACCTCTCCCTGGAGATTGCCTGGTTTTGGGATGGAGCAGAGTCTACATTTCTTTTTCCACTCATGCAAGGGACGTGGGCATTGCTGGCTGGACCAGCATTCATTGCCTATCCTTAGTAAGCAAGGGGATGAAAGGCTACCACAAAAGGTAGGAATGTGGAGTTCAGGTTGCAAACAGTAAGCCACGATCTTATTGAAGGGTGGAGCAGGTTTGAGGGGCTGAGTGGCCTACTCCTATTCTTACGATCATATGTAACAAAGTGAATGAGAGGAATAGTTACGTTTGTCTGAACACTTCACATGATCCCTAAACACATTCCTGGAATAATAGTTCTTTTGGTTGCCAAAATAGGTCGGATACCTGAACTCGAGGGTTGACTTTATATTTAGGTCAATAAACAGCTAAGATAAGCTTTATGAAGATGAAATGTGAACTCGGCTTCTCTCTCCATGGATGCTGCCGAACCTGCTGCCTTTTCCAGTATTTTCTGCTTTTATTTGATTCCCGCAGTGTTTGAGTTGCAACATCAGTGTTTCTAAATAAGGGCCAACATTCAATCAATCCATAGTTTAGATTTCCTTTGACAAAATAACAGATGAACATTTAATCAGACCCAAGGCCATTATACAATTGGTGGAATTTCCTCATTATGCAAGGAAAATGAGTGCTTGTCTGGAGGAGTGGTTCAAATAAGATTCTTCTTTCAATAATTATGGATCTTCAGCTTACAGGAGCTCTTTCCTCATCAGTTATCTATGATGCTGCGTCTATAGTGACGGCCTCTGAAATTCCCGTTCCTTGCTCTGTACAAGTGACGTGCAGTGATCCATCCCTTTAAAAGAAGGAAAGTTATTGAATGAGTGTCGAATTCGGATATTAAGAGAAAGTTACCAAACTTTTCAGAACCAGGTGACACGATGATGGTCACAGGTGGAGTCACATCTATAATAGACTGTCAGGGGTTTCATGTAATTTCATTAACTTATTTCTGGTTAATTTCAAGCCATCTTCCCTGTAAAATCAAACCCTTTTCTAAAAGCTATTTACAATTGGATGATAGTATCAGGAAGTTTGCAGCACAGAAAGAGGCCATCTGGCCCATCGTGTCTGCCGGTTAAAAAATGAGCCTAATCCCACTTTCCAGCATTTGGTCTGCAGGTTACGGCACCCGAGATGCAAATCCAGACACCTTTTAAATGAGTCGAGGGCTTTTGCCTCTACTACCCTTTCTCACAGTGAGTTCCAGACCCCCACAACCCTCTTGGTGAAAGAAAGGTTTCCTCATCACTCCCCTAATCTTTCTACCAATCATTGGCCCTTAGTCAGTGACCTCTAGGTTAAGGTAAACAGGCCCTTCCCATCCACTCTGATGCAAAAATGAGTGTGACCTACTTCAGTAAAAATATGGAATCAGTATCATTAACCTATTCACGGACCCAAAGAGAGAAGCAGAAAAAGCGGGTTCAGCTCTTTGTGCTATTTGTTCTCTTGCCTCATTATTATAGCTCAGTGAAGCAGCAAATAGGGCTTAATGTATTGTGATACGCCATAGACACACACATAACAATCATATACACGGTGAGAACTTAGGAGTTCAATGTAATGACAGGTCACTAACTGTGTTCTGGAACAGTCAGTTAACTCTTTCAAGTCACAAGCACAGTAAGATTAAAGAGAAAGCGTGATGAATGTCTGAGTGTTACCCAAATTACAGATCGGTCATTTTATGTGGAGCACACAGCAAGCTGACAGGAGCATAGAACCACCCCGTCAATATTTGTCCTCATCAGGAATCCTGCACATTGATTAATAACCAGCTAGAAACTGACCTGCACTGTGGAAAGGAAAAGAGCACCTTCCGGCATCTGTGCAACAAATGTGCCATTATTGTGATGTTTGCGATGGAGGGGGTGGCAGCTCAAAGGTTTTTACTGACCAACAATGTCTTGATAACAAGTGAAACAAACTCTGGAGCTGTTGTGAATATTTCAAACCACAGTCAACTCCATTGTTCAAATTGGTTCCTTTGTTCCTAATTTGTCTTCAACAAAAAGTGCTTCTGATTAATTTTTATGCAACATTAAATTGGCCATCTTAATTGTTCAGTTAAATAGTTATTTAGCAATTTTTCCCTCTCCAGGTACCCCAATTTTATTGGTAGTTTATGGTGTCAAGTGGTGTGAGAACTGGTGGAGTGGCCTCAGGTTACTCATGTATTTTAAACACTCAGATGGATGAATGTCATCGGTTCATGGTTCTGTCACATTGTCACTTCCAAAACAATTCAAGTTACAGATAAACTGACAGCTTGGCAGACCGATGAATTTGTGAGCTTTGTGATCTGCTATCAAATCAAGTGACCTTCCTGCTCTATCCTTCAAAACCGAGGACTGATCCCATTCAACACCAGTATGTAGGCACACAGACTCCAATCTTGGGGCCAAGAACAACTTGTTCCAATGCCGAGTAATGGAGTTGTTACTGGATTACTGGAGTTATTAATGGAGTTATAATGGAGTAATGGAGTGGGCAGCACGGTGGCACAGTGGTTAGCACTGCTGCCTCACAGCGCCAGGGACCCAGGTTCAATTCCCGGCTTGGGTCACTGTCTGTGTGGAGTTTGCACGTTCTTTCCGTGTCTGCATGGGTTTCCTCCGGGTGCTCCGGTTTCCTCCCACATTCTGAAAGACGTGCTGGTTAGGGTGCATTGACCCGAACAGGCGCCGGAATGTGGTGACTAGGGGAATTTCATAGTAACTTCATTGCAGTGTTAATGTTGTGACTAATAAATAAACTTTACTTTAACTTTTATTATAACTCTCATCTTTTGTCATTGATGGCAGAGGTTAAATGTGCCATGTGTATAGTTGCATTAAAGCAAGTGCATTAACCCACTTAGAGCATTCCTTCACAGCAACTCCAGACTTTTAATTTACTTTTAACCATCACAGTATCATCACATGGGAAACAGGAATAGGCCGTTTGGCCCCTCAAGCCTGCTCTGCTAGATCATGGCTGATCTTCTAATTCAACAGTATTTTCCCCACTATCCCATATCACTTAAAAACTTTAATATCTAATCTATCGATCCCTGTCTTGATTCTAATTAATTACTGAGATGCCACAACCCTATAGGATAGAGAATTACAAGGAGTCACCACCCTCTGCGTAAAGAAATTCCATATCTCAGTCCTAAATGGTCTAGTTCTTATTCTGAGACTGTAGCTGGCAAAGTCCTCATTCCCCCCGCCTCCACCGGAATCATCGCGAGCAGGACAGAAAATTTGGCAGATTATTTAAGGGCCCACTAATCTTGAATGGGAATTTCCAGTTTTGGGGCACACACACACAACCCCCCCCCCCCCCAACCAGGAGAAACATCGTTCCTGCATCCACCCTGTTGAGTCCTGTAAGAATTTTGTACGAAAATTTCTCCCAGGTCAATGTGCTCCGAGATGGCTAAGTGGCTGAGGGCTGGTGCAGATTTAAACCACAGTAAGCAGGAAAACCCAGGCTGGCTGTCTGATCTGCATTAGATCAGTGATTTTCAGCCGCAGAAGCATTTCAGGAGCTACAATGGAACTTGGAGCCCTGGACAGGGGAAGGCAAAAAAGTTTCAAAGGTTCCCTTTCCCTAAATTACAAAACAGGGAATCTAGCTGTAGGGAATACAGTTTGTGGTCAGAGAAACAATAATATCAGGCTTAGACTCAGTCACACGAAACAGCCCAGGGAACCGGGAGAAAAAAGAGAAAACATATCAAAGGGAACTGATGGCTGTGCCAGAAAGTAGAAAACTAGAATAAATAAATCCCATACACTGCTTCCAAAATCTCTCAAAATGAACTTTGAGACACACGCACCTTTTCATGGTGAGAACAGATACAATGTCATGGTTGCCGCCTTCCTTCAGTTGTAAGTCACGGAGTACAATCTAATCAATAAAACAAAGATTATGAAGTGGGTAAGAGAGCGTTCTAATCATTCATCTTATCAAAATAAAACAATTATACGCAATGCATTCCTTGCTCCCTATATCCAGCTTCCAAGGTGCAAAGCTGATTTTATCCAAAGGTTGACACCTAATTCAAACAGCAACACAAAACACAGCAACATGGCCAAGAGCCATCCACATTTCCTTACATGATACCATACCTCAAGTTCTGAGCTTTAATATTCCAGGGGGCAGTGAGGATTATAGTGATGTTAATAATATTGGCTGGGTAAGGAAGGACGGGAACAGAAGTACCAATCAGCTACTCTCCAATAACTTGTCAAACAAGATAAACATGATAGAATTAACCTCTTCAAGAAAATGTGCATAGAACATAAAATCCACAGACAGCACATTATAGCATCTACTAGTTAAAGTACTTTGCAAACAGACAATCCTCTATTTGCTTATTATTTTGTTTTAATATCAATATATTTTTCCAACGCTATTATATATATTTTTCAGTTTGGATTTAAAAGATTGAGGCAATTATTTGTTCTCTGAAGTTTGACTAGGACAGTAAACAAGGGGTCTCGAACACTAGTGGACCTGTATTTAAAAAAAACTTTTCCAGTGTAGACTTTTAAAAAGTTTTCCTCTATTGAGCATCATTACATGGAAATAAGTAACACAGAAGCCCAGCACACAGGGTGTATACTTCATTGGACAAGAATTTCACCGTAGCCTTGTTCCACTGTTGCTTTTGCTGGTCCAGTTAGGAATAAGGACTCACCACTACATAGCAAAGCACAGGGAACAAACTCGAGTAAACTATGTACGAGGACACAACGTGTTGCCACAGATCCCAAATACTGAGTCAACTGAATGACGGAAATAGTAATCAAAATGTAACTAGCATTCCAAAACTGTACAAGCACCCCCTAGTGGCATAATACCATATATCTGTTAGATTATTACGATGAGGTTTAGTTACAACATTCAAACCAAAATCCATCTGGTTACATTGTTAACCTTGTATTTGAACAACAGAGGCACCTTTTCACTCTGCACTGCGTGACAAAATCATTAACTCATCTATCATAAATAAAATCACCATTGTATTAAACAATGCTGAAGAATTCATCAACTGAATATGATGTGGAGTTGCCGGCGTTGGACTGGGGTGGGCACGGTAAGTAGTCTCACAACACCAGGTTAAAGTCCAACAGGTTTATTTGGAATCACGATTATTTCGGAGCGTGATGAAGGAGCAGCGCTCCGAAAGCTCGTGATTCCAAATAAACTTGTTGGACTTTAACCTGGTGTTGTGAGATTTCTTACTGAACTGAACAAATTATTGAATATTTTTATTAATTTTGTTTCTTTTATGTATCCTTGAAGTCAGTCAGATTTGGATGGTTGTTGGCAGCAGAGGGTAATAACAGTGATCTGGAGCAAGTTCCCCAACTCATGGGGTGGGAGGGAGGGATTGCAAGGAGCGGAAACTTCCCAAAATCCCTTGACAAAAGCAATCTTTGCTGGTTTTGTGGTCAAGTCCAGCTGTCTAGTGTGGCATAGACTAGAAAAATCCCAAGATCTGACATAGCTCATCACAGGGCTTAGCATCTGGTGATTCCGACTGACCTGATGGGTTACTGGGCTAGAGATGGAGAGGAAAACTGTGAAAACAAACCAGCCAGTGCTTCCATTCACAATCCAATGGCTCCGGTTAGACAACAGGATAAGGACAACAAAAAGAGAGAATGCTGGAAATACTCAGCTGGTCTGACAGCATCTGTGGAGAGAGAATAGAGCCAATGTTTCGAGTTTCTGCTCGCTACACCGATACTGTCAGACCTGTTGAATTTTTCCAGCATTTTCTGTTTTTATTTCAGATTCCAGCATCTGCAGTATTTTGCCCTTATCTTAGGATGAGGACAAAGTGAGGCCTGGTTATAATACCATCCAAAATCAGCTTGCCGACACTCGTTGCCTGGGGTCATACATGAAGAAAGATGACTTGTGAAAATTTATTCAACACTAGACAGAGGATTTTTAAAAACACTTTCTACCGCTCCTCTCTCCCTTCCAAGCTCTAACTTCTACATATCATGGAAGTGCACAGATTTTCAAGTTAGCCTGAGGAACAAGAGCTGGCCATCCACCCCTTCAAGTCCCATTCAATAAGATCATTGCTTATCTTCAACCTCAAATCCACTTTCTTGCCCAAAGCCCATATTCTTCGATTCCCTTACATGCTCAGCACCTTCTCAAACCCAGCCTCGAGTATATTCAATGCCTGAGTTTCCGCAGCCCTCTATGAGGCAAAGAGAGCACTCGCAGTCCACAGTGAAAAACAGAAACAGACCTGTGCTAATTCGTTTCTTTCCTGCTCACATCCTTTATTGCCAGACTCGTAAAGCTCGAGGCAGACAGAGGAAACATTTCCCGGCGCCTGAAAGGCGTGGTGTTTCCTTGCTGGTAGTGGAGTACCTGAAGGAAACACGACCTTGTAGGTGTCAGATCCAGACTCACTCCTCTCCTGCAGAAAAGCACAGGATAAAATAAAATGCAAAGGACTGTCCATGGAGATGTTGAAGATGCTATGGTAGAATAACTTACAAGGTAAAATATCTCCACAACTTGATATTTTATCCAACAGAGAGAACAGTTTCCCATTTCTCCACCAAAACAATACAGGACAATATTAATAAAAACTTTAAACGCAATCTTATTCCACTTTGACAAGCCAAAATTTGTCATTTGCAGTAGAGACTTCTACATAGCAATAAGTCCCATGGATTTTCATTACTGTAAATGAAAGATGAAGGATAACACAGTTAACAAATTCAAAGGCAGCACTGGAGATAACTGATAAATAAATTCAGCCTGTGGCGCACAGGTTTTAATAAACGCCATTGGTAAATCATAGATTACCTGCAGTCGGTTGCACACATGTGATTTAGATAATTAAATACCGTCATGAAAACATATGCCGTGGATAAGTTTTTTTTTCTGGAATCAGAAGTCAGATTTCAATACCTTAGCCACAATATTTCGTGCGGAGCACTCGACAATGACAGAAGCTTCTTCTAACGAACTGCTCTCCTTTCCCAACAGTAACGCAGCTTCAATAACTGCTCCAACAGCGATCACCTCATCAGTGGGGATGGAGTTCAACAAATCAACATCTGGGAACAGATCCCGAATCATCTGCTGCAATTTGGGAATACGAGCAGAGCCCCCACAAAGAACAACCTAAAAAAAGGAATGAAAGAAAATGTATCCAAAACACTTGAAAAATTAGAACAGAATAATCCAGTCTAATAAAGTTCCTGTTTTTCAGAGTTCCTCGGAAACATAATCATTTTCACAGTAACTTCATTGCAGTGTTAATGTAAGCCTTACTTGTGACTAATAAATAAACTTAAGCTAATCTATTATAGGATTGAAGTAAAGGAGGATAGACTGTCATTTAATAATATCTTGAATTTTGAGACAAAACTAAATTAACTTCAGTAACAAAAAAGCAACTAAATATTTGTCATTTCCATAAGCTTATTTCTAATGTGTTTTTTACATTGGTGAGCAAAGGGGATGAGGTAGGACCAGTGGTCCATGGATGGTTTTTTTTGCCTTGCTTAAGTGGCCCACAGACAACAAAGGTTTGAGAATCACAGGTTTAGATCGACATTTATGTTTCGACATCTCTAGACAAACCTTTGATATTTCACTGCCAGAAAGTCCAGCTTCCTCCACAAGCTTCTGAATAGGTTGGACACTTTGACTGAACAACGCAGAGCAAACCGATTCGAATCTTGCTCTAAAAATAAGATGCACATGTTAATTATTAAGACAGTCTACTTTTTACAAATGATTTCAAATTCTGGAGTTATAAAGGATTCGATAGCTTCCTGATCTGTTGGACATTAAGGGAATAGTCGGTAAAATAATTTAATCTAAGTTGTTAATTGTGTTTCTATATTAAGGTCACAATTTGCTAATGTTAACCATTAAAACAATTCCAAAATAACTTCACATTACAAGATGAGGAAATATTGAAACTGCTTCAATTAGAAAATCCAGAACTAACAGAATAATCATGTCAAAATTAACAACAGAAAACACCATCTTCTTTCATTGGCCATTGGAACGGAGGGGACTGAGGGAAGATTTATGAGAGGGCCAATGTGAAGTCAATAGGAAGGACCCATTTCCCATTGAGTGGTGACTAACCATGGGGAACTGTTCTGATTGTGAGATTTTGAAAGACTATTGTTTTGAACAGTCTGCTTAAGGTATAATGCAGTAAGGGAAGGGCAGTTATGCTGACAGTGAGTAGCAAAGAGAGAGAGAGGGGGAGAGGAAAAGGACTGCAGTTAGTGTGGTCAGAGGAGAGAAGCTACCCAAACTGGATGCGGGAGAGAAGACAGAGTCTGGTTGAAGAAACACATCCCGTAGCCTAAGGAATCTGGGAGATTCATCCCGGCATGGTTGGCAGTGGGGGAGAGGATTTTTGCATTTCCTGCTGATGGTGGTACAGAGGTCAGACTACTCCAGCTAACTCAACACCGTTCCACAATCAACTGTGGAAGTGGGCCCTTTTCCTCAAAATGGAGGCAATCCTAGGAAATTTGTAACTAGCAAAATGGAGGCATCAAGGGAAATGTCGTGTGAATCTAGAATCATGATACAGAACGAGGTGATTCATCCTTTTGTGCCTGTGCCCGATGCCATAAGCCTAGAAGCCAGCCTTTAGGTGGAGGCCTAATACGACAGTCATAACCAACAGTCAACACCAGTATATCTCTTGGCCTAATACAACTAACTATGTACATACCTGGACACACTGCAATCGAAGTCTAAGCCGTCATGAAGTGAATCGACAAAGCAATTTGAACTGCCCAGAGTTGACAGTGTATGCTTAGCAACTTCAGCACTATTAACTAGCTTCAACATGGCTCTTGCGTTGCTCTTTATATTGTGCCTAAACAACCTAATTTAAAAAAAGTTCAGTTTTAATCTGGCAGAAATGGAGCAAGTACTGAAAGTGAGCTGTTATATTCATTTTTCCTGCTGTGCAAACTCTTACCTCTGAAACTCTGAAGCTAAATACTGTGCCAAGGCTTCTGTGAAACACTCGCCTCCTATGCTGTCATCAGTATGTGACGCTAGGACTCTATACATGCCACTGTTTATCTCTACAACTGTAATAGATAGGGACGATCCACCAAGTTTGTAAACCAGTGCATGACTATAAATGGATAGAAAAAGATATAAAATTATACAAAACCTGTCAGGTTTCACTGTTTAGCTTGCTCAAAACATGCTTACAAAAACTGAAAACCACGTTAATTAGCAATAAATAGCAACATTAAGTGCAAATAGTGTTGCTTTGACTATGAAAATGAATAAGATACTCTAAATGGGTTAAACTGAGCAACTCTATCAAGATCTATCAACAGATTTGATTGAATCATCTGGTAAGACTGTCAATTTCTAAAAAGGCTCCTCATGCTTCAAGTCCCATTTCAATTCTGTAAGTAAAATTAAATGCAAATATTTATATAACTGCAACTAAATGTAAAGATTCTGATGTTCCACTGAACTAAAATGCTTTGAATAGAGACAAGCAGATGTCAAATTTCTTAACCTATCGCAGTCACTGCTTCAACAATTAAAATATTGATACAGGTTACCTTTTCTCAGAAGGTGATTCCTGTCCAACCCCAAATGCAAGAAGAGCTGCCGCAGGTTCATGAATCAATCGCAGCACGTTGAAACCAGCCGCCTGGGCTGCCTGCCTACACAAACACAGCATGTCACACCAAACAGGTACATGATCAACACTTAACCATCTATTCACTGGAGTACACGGGGAAAAAACTAAACACTCATTTGCCATGGGAGAATGTCTCAAAATAAATCAGAAATGAAAGAAAGGCAAAGATATAAACCAAAAAGGTGTCAAATGTTTAAATGCACAGACTAATGAAAAGTAGGTTGATCAGTTTGAACTTTTGCGATTGGAGAGATTAAAGAGGTCTACTTTGTTTACCTCAGAACATTTTTCTGGTTCTTCCCAAAGTCCAGTGGGACAGTTATGACAACATCATTTACGTCAGGGCCCAATGCGGACTGTGCCGTTTCTGTTAACAAAAATAAATTCAATTCAGCAACAGAAATAAAAATTTAAAATGCTGAAAACAATTATTTAATCTCAAAACATATCCATTATTAACCCTGCACCCATCCTGCTGGCTACCAAAGGTCCCATCCTTTGTTTATATTCTTTTACTTCAGCCTTGAATACGAATATCTGCCATGGTTCAGCCTCAACTGAGACAAAAGGCTGTGGGGTTCAAGCCCCACACCAGGGCTCCAGCACAAAAACCTAGGCCAATGCTCCAGTGAAGTACTGAGGGAGTATTGTACTGCTGGAGGTCCTGCCTTTTGAATGAGATGTTAAACTGAGATGCAGTCTGACATCTCAGGTGAATGCAAAAGATCCCACGGCACTATTTGAAAAGCACAGGGGGTTTTGGACCCCGCCCCGCCGTGCCAGACTAACCGAGTCATTTAGAATGCAGACACAGGCATCACAGAATGAAAAAATTTAGAATGCCCAATGCAATGTCATCACTGTTCCACTTCACAACAGTTCAGATTTCTGATTTTTAAGGGTTTTATTTCATATTTGTTCTCCAGACGCGGGCAGTGTTTGTAAGGCTGCATTGATTGTGCTGAGTCTATTACTGCAGCCAGTGTGATGATGTGCCCTCTGTGGTGATCTGATAGGAAATTCCAGGATTCTGTCCCAGAGATGGCGAAGGAAGAAGAAAAGATGCCCAAGTCAAGATGGTGGGTGGTTTCTGACAACACGATTATCTTCCTTTTTATCAGCTATGATTTTAGCCGGTAGGTGCGTTTCGACACGACCCCCAGTGATTGAATTTTATCAGCTCTCTTTAGTGCCACACTCAGTTGAATACTATCTTGATATTCGGGGGAACAGTTCACCCAATTCTCAGATTAAAATTATAATACTCATTATATTAATGTCAATCGAGATTGCTAGCCATGTTGCAAGTTAGTTCATTAAAATATTTAACCTGTTCTAAATATTAGTCTACTTTGTAATGTGAGACTGAGTTCACACAAACACTATTTATATAATGCACACATTTCCATGGTAAAGAGCTCCTTTACTACTCAACGTAAACTCCTGGGCGGCCAAAGTAGCTCCTTGCTTTGAGACATGATTGAGTCTTCATTGAAGCCTGATCATTTTTGAAAATTTAAAACACAAATTTCCCACTGAAAACAGAATTACACTCACCTTTCATCTTCTCAAAAATCAACTTCATTACTTCCTCTGGAGGGACAGTCTTGAGCTCTTCCCCAGTATCAATCTCATATCTGGGTTTGCCATCCTTATCAATAACCTGCGTAAACATTGAAAAAGACAACTCAGCTTGAGCCCAATTGCAACTGAATTAATTCTAAGCAGCAAAATGTAAACTGTAAACACTGTTGCACAGAGCTCCAAAGGGATGATAGTCCATGAGAAATCCTGTATGCTTTGCAGTCTTCCCTGGTCACACTCATGTTAGGTTGAAAGTCTAATCCTTCACTCCTCCCTTTGATTAAGGCACTGGTACGAAAAAAAACCTTTTGCTGAGTTCATCACCAGCGGGTCAGTCATACCCGTAACTCCTGGCTTTCCTCAGAGTATCACATCCGGTACAATTGTTAATATTTTCATTTCAGTGTAACTGCTCTAAAGCTGCTGCAAGGGGAAGGGCATTTCCCCTGTAACATGAATTGTGTTCTCAACAGTAATCTATTTACAGTGAATGCTCTCAATTTCTACTGTTAAACCACCGCTTGTTTTGCCATCCTTGATGCAAAATGTTCATTTGTTCTGATGAAAGGTCACACATGCCCGAAATGTCAACTCTCTCCACAGATGCTGCCTTACGAATATTTCCAGCATTTTCTATTTTTAATAAAACAATGCTGCAAGTTTTTTCATTTCAGACACTGTCAAGGTCACCTTTTAGCGACCAAAATATATTTTCAATGAGCCACTAAAAAAAGTTGTAACAGCTTTCCGAAAGTTTATAGTACCCCACTTCTGTCCTGTAACCATAAGACCATAAGACATAGGAGCGGAAGTAAGGCCATTCGGCCCATCGAGTCCACTCCACCATTCAATCATGGTTGATTTCAACTCCATTTACCCGCTCTCTCCCCATAGCCCTTAATTCCTCGAGAAATCAAGAATTTATCAATTTCTGTCTTGAAGACGCTCAACGTCTCGGCCTCCACAGCCCTCTGTGGCAATGAATTCCACAGACCCACCACTCTCTGGCTGAAGAAATTTCTCCTCATCTCTGTTCTAAAGTGACTCCCTTTTATTCTAAGGCTGTGCCCCCGCGTCCTAGTCTCCCCTGTTAATGGAAACAACTTCCCTACGTCCATCCTATCTAAGCCGTTCATTATCTTGTAAGTTTCTATCAGATCTCCCCTCAACCTCCTAAACTCCAATGAATATAATCCCACGATCCTCAGACGTTCATCGTATGTCAGGCCTACCATTCCTGGGATCATCCGTGTGAATCTCCGCTGGACCCGCTCCAGTGCCAGTATGTCCTTCCTGAGGTGTGGGGCCCAAAATTGCTCACAGTACTCCAAATGGGGCCTAACCAGTGCTTTATAAAGCCTCAGAAGTACATCCCTGCTTTTGTATTCTGTAACCTTTCTTACCTTACTATTAACATAATATATATAAAAAAAACATCTTTCAGAGCCTTGGTATCAGATGTTGTATTTGTTTGCATGGAGTAGGTTAATTTCAGCAGTACATTTTTACACTCTCATTAATGATCTCTCTCCATCAGCATACAAGCTGACTGACAGGAATGGAGGACAATTAGTCTACAGTCTCACACAAAGTTATAATTACTTTCAGATAAAAGCAAAAACAGAAAACGCTGGAAAATCTCAGACAGTATCTGTGGAGAGAGAACGGAGCCAACGTTTCGAGTCACGGTCATTTTCATCAGGTTTTGTTTTTAAGAAAGCGAGCTTAAAAAAGCATCAAAATAATTTTCTAACATAGGCCATTGCTACCTTTATGTCAATACTTACAGAACATTTGCTCTCAGCCACATGCTTCTGAACTTGAGGATCATCAAAACTAGCAAAAAGTTAGAAACAGTTTTGAAGATAGAAGGACACCAATTAATTGAAAGATTGTCAATGTATAAAATTCCAAAATAATTTCTATCTTTTGAAAATGTTATTACATGCTTCCCGATTACAACATTTATATAAACATCTACTAGAGTGACAAATAATTTATTAAATGTCAGTTCACTTGTGTGACCTAGCTGGAAGGGAGCCTGCACAGGACTAAAACAGAAACCAGAGCCAGTATACAAGTATTAGGAATAAAACAAGCAATCTTGGCCCAAATTCTCTATTTTCTGTCCCTCACTGCATTACCACTATTGGATCTGTGGACAACTTACAGTAAAGACTTGAATTCTTTCCTGCTCCTTAGAATTACATCGAGCGATTCCACCATCCCAACACCAAAGCCACACCTTTCTATCCGCTACTGTAATTCAGTATTTTGTTATCCTCCTCATTCTCAAATTCTATGTCCTTTCTAAAGCTTCGAGTCAAGCCCAGCTTGTCGGCAGATCCCTGTGACAGTCACAACATCATACCCCATCAGCTGAATTTGTTCTTCAAACTTCTTTAAGTTAGTACAATCGTGGTCAGAATTTCTATTTGGGTACCAAAGATGTGGGGGTTAGGTGGATTGGCTATGCTAAATTGCCCTTTACTGTCAGGGGGATTAACAGAGTGAATACGAGGGGTTATGGGGATAGGGCCTGGGTGGGATTGTTGTTGGTGCAGGCTCAAATGGCCTCCTTATGCACTGAAGGGATTTTATACCTGTCAATGTCTGTCCCTATGCACTGATCTTGTATTTAACACTCTTTCTGTTGTTGATGCTCTATACGTTGCTATACAGGCAATATATTCTAATTTCCATCGCAATTGCTTTAGTTAAGCAGGTATGTTATAACTTTTTATAACCTCTATTTCTGAAATATTTTACATTGATCATTTCTTGCCTACCCTTTGATCTTATCCCCTCCTTTCTTTTAATCTTTAGGTTGAGAATATTTCCATCCATTCCATCTTCCCCTTTATTATTCATTTTAAAATCCTTTCTCCTGTCCTATTTGTAGATCCTGCCTGAAGCCTGAACCCAGTCAGGTTCAGATGCCATCCATACCAACACTAAGACATCCTGCAGCACTAACGCTAGTGTCCCAGGAAACTCCTCCTTCCAACACCACATTTTCAGCTATACATCGAGTAGTGGAATGCATTACTGCATTTTGTTTTATAATTTGAAACTTTAATAGTGAAGATGTGCCAGGATCCCACTTTTAATACCCTCCAGGCCACAGGGTAAGGACAGCACTGGACTCAAAGATGCAGAATTAGTATGGATAAAGAATAGAAATATCAAATATGGGCTCTCTAACAGTAACTACACCGTGTTTAGTGGTGATAATGAGGGTTTGTAAGAAAGGCACACTGCTAATCATGGGTGACTTTAATGTACATATAGATTGGATGAATCAAATTGGCAATCTGGAAGATGAGTTCACGGAGTGTTTTTGAAATAATTCCTTAAAGCAGCATGGTCTACAGTCAGAGAGCAGGCTATTTTAATGTGTAAGATATGACAAATGAATGACTTAATAATGAGGGAACCTCTAGTAAGCAGTGATCATACCATGATTGAAATTTGCATTCAGGTCAAAGAATGGGTCTAAGACTTGTGCTTTAAACTCAAAGGCAATTACAAGGTATGAAGAAAAGAGCTGGTTAAGGTGAACTGGGAAGTAGGTCAGTAGAGATGGGCGGCACGGTAGCACAGTGGTTAGCACTGCTGCTTCACAGCTCCAGGGACCTGGGTTCGATTCCCAGCTTGGGTCATTGTCTGTGTGGAGTTTTGCACATTCTCCTCGTATCTGCGTGGGTTTCCTCCGGGTGCTCCGGTTTCCTCCCACAGTCCAAAGATGTGCGGGTTAGGTTGATTGACCATGCTAAAATTGCGCTTAGTGTCCTGGGATGCGTAGGTTAGAGGGATTAGTGGGTAAATATGTAGGGATATGGGGGTAGGGCCTGGGTGGGATTGTGGTCGGTGCAGACTCGATGGGCCGAATGGCCTCTTTCGGTGCTGTATGGTTTCTAAGGTTTCTAAGAGACGGAGTGGCAGACATTAAAGGGGATAATTCATAATACTCAGCAAGGGTGCACTGCAGTGAAAACAAAAAGACTCCAAGAGAAGGATGCAGCATTAGTGGCTAACAAAGGAAGTTAAAGATAGGATTAAACTGAAAGAAAAGGTGTACACTTCTACAAAGATTAATCATAGGTCAGAAGGTTGGACAAGATTTAAAAAGCAGCAAAGAAAGACTAAACAAAAATAAGGGAGAAATTGAAGTACCGGAGGAAGCTAGCTAGAAATATAAAAGCGGATCGGATCGTTAGGGTCTCTTCAAGTATTTAAAAAGGAAAAGAACAACTGAAGTGAGCATTGATTTTCTGGAGTGTGTCTGGAGTTAAAAATGGGAAATAAGGAACTGGCAGAGAAGTTGAGCAAATATTCTGTCTCTTCACTGTTGAAGACACAAAGACACAAACAACATCCCAAAAATACTTCCAAATCAAGAGGAGAAAGGGACAGAGGAACCAGACCAAACACAATTACAATGATAAAGGCGTAGAATCATAGAATCCTAACAGTGCAGAAGCAGCCCATTTGTAGAGCTTAAGGCATAGGGATTAATATATTCACACATAAAAAAGGGGTTGGTCAATGAACTGGGAGACAGAAAACAGGAATAAATTGATCATTTTCATATTGACAAGTGTAAGAAATTAGTGCTGGGGCCTCAACTGTTTACAATCCATATCAATGACCTGGATAAAGGCTTGGAATGCATGGGTGCTAAAATTGTTGATGACACAAAGAACATAGAACATAGAAAAGCTACAGCACAAACAGGCCCTTCGGCCCACAAGCTGCGCCGAACAATTTCCTTACCTTCTAGGCTTATCTCTCACCCTCTATCTTACTAATCTCCATGAACCTATCCAAAAGTATCTTAAAAGACTCAATCGAATCCGCTTCCACCACCGCTACCAGCAGTCGATTCCACGCACCCACCACCCTCTGAGTGAAAAACTTACCCCTAACATCTCCTCTGTACCTACTCCCCAGCACCCTAAACCTGTGGCCTCTCGTGCCAACCATTTCAGCCCTGGGTAAAAGCCTCTGAGAACCCACTCTATCAATAACTCTCAACATCTTATACACTTCTATCAGGTCACCTCTCATCCTTCGCCTCTCCAAGGAGAATAGACCTAGCTCTCTCAACCTATCCTCATAAGGCATACCACTTAATCCCAGCAACATCCTCGTAAATCTCCTCTGCACCCTTTCTATGGCTTCTACATCCTTTCTGTAATGAGGCGACCAGAACTGGGCACAGTACTCCAGGTGGGGTCTGACCAGGGTCCTATACAGCTGCAGCATTATCTCCCGATTTCTAAACTCAATTCCTCTATTGATCAAGGCCAGTATTCCAAACGTCTTAACCACAGCCTCTACCTGCGACACCGCTTTGAGCGTCCTATGAACCCGGACCCCAAGATCCCTCTGTTCTTCCACACTGCCAAGCGTCTTACCCTTAATATTATATTCTTCCATCCTATTCGACCTGCCAAAATGAACCACCACACACTTATCTGGGTTGAAGTCCATCTACCACTTCTCCACTCAGTCTTGCATCTTATCTATGTCTCGTTGCAACTGCTGACATCCCTCTACACTATCCACAACACCACCAACCTTTGTGTCATCAGCAAACTTGCCAACCCATCCTTCCACTTCCTCATCCAGGTCAAAGATGGGGAGAAAAATTGTGAAGAGGACATAAAGAGTTTGCGAAGGGATATAGATACGTTAAGTGAGTGGACAAAACTTTGGCAGATGAAGTATAATGTGAGAAAATTTGAACTTATCCACTTTGTCAGGAAAAGTAATAAAGCAGCATATCAGCAGCAGAGAGCGGTGGAGGCTGGGTCATTCAAAATTTTAAAGATGGAGTTTGATTGACAAGGAGTCAAAGGGCATAGGGGGTTAGCATAAAAGTGGAGTTGAGACCACAATCAGACCAGCCATAATCTTATTGAATGGTGGAGCAGGCTCAAGGGGACGAATGGCCGACTCCTGCTCTAATTCATATGTATCCAGGTCTGACTGCTCCCTACTCAGATAGCCATCGAATAATGCTCACCATCAGAGTTCAAACATGAATACTGACCAATTCACCAGATGGTTTGTGGCGCCTTTGAAATTACAATCCAAAAGAAGTCAATGATGTCAAAATGACATCAAAGGAGAAAATGATTGGGAAAATATGATTTTTCTTAAAAAGTATGATCCAGTACTAATTCCAGAGTGGATTGTTCTTGTGTCTTAGGCTAGCAGCAAATAATGAAGCGAACGAGTATATCATAACTGATAACATTTTCAAATGAGAAATGAAAACTGAAGTATTAGGCTCCACTAGCCAATTTATGGAGCATGGAATTTAGTATCTGCTCCCAGAAACATACCCGACAATCAACCTCAATAGAAATAACGTCCTCCTTAAAAAACCAAAACATGATCGCAAGAGTCCATTTACTTTTACTGGCCAATTGAACTTTCCTATATAAACAAGCTGCTTATCCTTATAAGCAATGGAAATAAAAAATGTTATTTCATTTTGATTTGATGGCAATTGCAAAACAAAAACCAATGTAGTCACGCTGACTAAAGTGTTTCTGGGAATTTATTTGGGGTTGTTACCTGGATACACCTGCAAATATAAATGAATGGAATTCCCACATAGGTTTGAGAATTGTGAAATAGACTTTCAATTCAACTATGCTAATAGCAAAGATGTTAATAAAAAAATTATAGAATTGGATCTGAAAGCAAAACATGAAATATTAATTTATAAAATTGTATTCTGTTACTAAACATTGTCTTCACACTCACTGCAACACAGGCTCATCACAAACAAAAAAATCCTCCTCAGCAAAGAAACAATGAGCATCCCTTACATTTCCTTCAAAGAATTGTCCAATATTTCATATCTTCTCCTCGTACAATTTGGGCTACAAACATCTGAACCGTAACTTCTATCAGGGAAGCAAAGTAATATTTACATAGTTCTGGTTGAAAACATTTTGGAACTTACTGTCTGCCAAGAATCTGTTTCACTTTCAGGATAGTGTTTGAAGCATTTCTGATTCTACCATGTTTTGCTGCCAAGCCAACAATCTAATAAATAAAGCAAATAATGAGAAACTCAGAATTCCATGCAGGTGCACAATGTCAAAGATATAAAATGGTTTCAACTACCTTCTCATTTTCTCGATAGGCAATAATGGCTGGGGTAACACGGTCACCGGCATCATTTGCTACAACTTCTGCTCGACCATCCTAGGTGGAAATAAATTCAAGTTTTATATCACAGGAAATATTAAAAATGTATTGTTATCTCTTGCCAGAAGCCATGAACAAACCTGCATTTAAAGTTTATTTATTATTATTTATTATGAAGTTACTGTGAAGTTCCCCTAGTCGCCACACTCCGGCGCCTGTTCGGGTCAATGCACCTAACCAGCACGTCTTTCAGAATGTGGGAGGATACCAGAGCACCCGGAGGAAACCCAAGCAGACACGGGGAGAACACGCAAACTCCACACAGTGACCCAAGCCGGGAATTGAACCCGGTCCCTGGCATGGTGAAGTAGCAGTGCTAACCACTGTGCTACTGTGCCGCCCAATCAGAGAATATGTAAGTAACAGGATGTAAGCAGTGGATTATCAAACCAATGTTCAACCTGCATATGTCAGCTGTGGCTCAGTTAGTAGTGCTCTTTGCCTTTGGGCCAGAAAGCTGGGCATCCATGAGGCACTGTGGGCTATTAACAGCAGCAGAATTGTACTCAATCATCCCTGTACTGAAGAAAAGCCAGGCAGTGTGCCTTCATGACTATCCTCCGTTGGCTCTGACATCCATCATTATGAAGTGCTTCGAAAGGTTAGTCAAGGCACAGATCAATTCCGGCCTTCCACACTGCTTGGATCCACTACAGTTTGCCTACCACCGCAACAGGTCCACAGCAGACCCCATCTCCCTGGCCCTGCACTCAGCCCAAGAACACCTAGATAACAAGGACACTTCTGTCAGACTTCTATTTATTGATTACAGCTCAGCCTTCAACACCATCATTCCTACAAAACTCATCTTCAAACTCTGTGACCTGGAATTCGGCTCCTCTCTCTGCGGCTGGATCCGAGACTTCTTAACCCACAGGCCGCAATCAGTAAGGATTAACAACACCTCCTCCTCGATTATCCTCAACATTGGTGCCCTGCAAGGCTGTGTCCTCAGACCCTAAATATACTCCTTATACACCTATGACTGTGTGGCCAAATTCCCCTCCAACTCAATTTTCAAGTTTGTTGATGACAAAGTGGGTCAAATCTCAAACAATGATGAGATGGAGTACAGGAAATAAATACAGAATCTGGTGAAATTGTGTGATGACAGTAATTTCTCCCTCAATGTCAGTAAAATGAAGGAGTCATCGACTTCAGGAAGTGTAGTGGAGGTCATGACCCTGTCTATGTCAACTGGGATGAAGTGGAAATGGTCAAGAGCTTCAAGTTTCTAGGTGTCCAGATCACCAATCAGTCCTGGTCCCTCCTCACTGATGCTATAGTTAAGAAAGCCCACCAACATCTCCACTTTCTCAAGAGGCTAAGGAAATTTGTCATGTCCGCTACGACTCTCACCAACTTTACAGATGCACCATAGAAAGTATCCGTTCTGGATGTATCACAACTAGGTACGGCTCCTGCTTTGACCACAACCGCAAGAAACTACAAAGGATTGTGAAGAAAGCCTAGTCCAACACACAAACTCCTCCCATCCATTGACTCTGACTACATTTCCCGTTGCCTCAGAAAAGCAGCCAGCATAATTAAAGAGCTCACGCACCCCGGACATTCTCTCTTCCATCTTCTTCCGTCGGGAAAAAGATACAAAGTCTGTGATCATGTATCAACCGACACAAGAACAGCTTCTTCCCTGCTACCAGACATTTAAATGGACCTATCTTATATTAAGTTGATCTTTCTCTACACCCTAGCTATGACTGCAACGCTACATTCTGCACTCTCTCCTTTCCTTCTCTATGAATGGTATGCTTTGTCTGTATAGCACGCAAGAAACAATACTTTTCACTGTATAGTAACACATTTGACAATAATAATCAAATCAATCACAATGTGTAACCTCCTAGCCCAGTATATCCCCCATGCTACATTACCATTAAGCCAGGGGATCAATCCTGGTTCAATATAGAGCACAGGAGGGCATGCCAGGAACAATATGAACCAATCTATAAATGAAGTATTAACCTGAAGCTACAACACAGGACTACTCGTGTACAAAGCAACACAAGCAGCAAGTGATAGACAGAGCTAAACAATCCCACAACCAACAGATCAGATCTGAACTCTGCAGTCCTGCCACATCCAGTCGTGAACGATGGTGGACAATTAAACTCATGGGAGGAGGAGGCTCCACAATACCCTCAAACTCAATGATGGAGGAGCCCAGCAAAAGATAAGGCTGAAGCATTCGCAACAATCTTCAACCAGTAGTGCCAAGAGGAGGATCCACTTTGGTCTTCTCTGGAGGAGGTCCCCAGCATCACAAGTGCCAGTCTTCAGTCAATTTGATTCACTCCACGCGAGATCAAGAAATGGGTGAAGGGACTGGATACTGCAAAGGCTGTGGGCCCTGACAATATTCCGGCAATTGTACTAAAGATTTATGGTCCAGAACTTGCTACACCCCTAGCCAAGCTGTTCCAGTCCAGCTACAACACTGGCATCTACCCAACAATGTGGAAAATTGCTCAAGTATGTCCTGTACACAAAAAAACAGGACAAATCCAACCCAGCCAATTACCGCCCAGTCTACTCTCGATCATCAGAAAAGTGATGGAAGGGGTCACCAACAATGCAATCAAGTGGCACTTGCTGAGCAATAAGTTACTCACTGAAGCTCAGTTTGGGTTCCACCAGGGTCACTCTGTTCCTGACCTCATTATAGTCTTGGTTTCAGCATGGACAAAAGAGCTCCAGAGGTGAGGTGAGAGTGACTGCTCTTGACATCAAGCTAGCATTTGACTAAGTGTGGCATTAAGGAGCTCTAGTAAAACTGGAACCAATGGGAAGACGCACCACTAATTGGAGTCATATCTGACACAAAGATGATGGTTATCATAGAGTCATAGAGGTTTACAGCATGGAAACAGGCCCTCCGGCCAACTTGTCCATGCCGCCCTTTTTTTTTAAACCCCCAAGCTCATCCCAATTGCCCGCATTTGGCCCAAATCCCTCTATACCCATCGTACCCATGTAACTATCTAAATGCTTTTTAAAAGACAAAATTGTACCTGCCTCTATTACTACCTCTGGCAGTTTGTTCCAGACACTCACCACCCTCTGTGAAAGAATTGCCCCTCTGGACACTTTTGTATCTCTCCCCTCTCACCTTAAACCTATGCCCTCGAGTTTTCGACTCCCCTACCTTTGGGAAAAGATATTGACTATCTACCTTGTCTATGCCCCTCATTATTTTATAGACCTCTATAAGGTCACCCCTCAGCCTCCTACGCTCCAGAGAAAAAAGTCACAGTCTATCCAGCCTCTCCTTATAACTCAATCCATCAAGTCCCGGTAGCATCCTAGTAAATCTTTTCTGCACTCTTTCTAGTTTAATAATATCCTTTCTATAATAGGATTGCACACGGTATTCCAAGTGTGGCCTTACCAATGTCTTGTACAACTTCAACAAGACATTCCAACTCCTGTATTCAATGTTCTGACCGATGAAACCAAGCATGCCGAATGCCTTCTTCACCACTCTGTCCACCTGTGACTCCACTTTCAAGGAGCTATGAACATGTACCCCTAGATCTCTTTGTTCTGTAACTCTCCCCAATGCCCTACCATTAACTGAGTAAGTCCTGTTCCTTGTTCAATCTACCAAAATGCATCACCTCGCATTTGTCCAAATTAAACTCCATCTGCCATTTGTCAGCCCACTGGCCCAATTGATCAAGATCCCGTTGCAATTGGAGATAACCTTCTTCATTGTCCACTATGCCACCAATCTTGGTGTCATCTGCAAACTTACTAACCATGCCTCCTATATTCTCATCCAAATCATTAATATAAATTACAAATAACAGTGGACCTAGCACTGATCCCTGAGGCACATCGCTGGTCACAGGCCTCCAGTTTGAAAAACAACCCTCTACAACCACCCTCTGGCTTCTGTCAAGAACAGTAAGAAGTCTCACAACACCAGGTTAAAGTCCAACAGGTTTATTTGGTAGCAAAAGCCACTAGCTTTCGGAGCTTTGTCAGGTAAGTGGGAGTTCTGTTCACAAACAGGATATATAAAGACACAAACTCAATTTACAAAATAATGGTTGGAATGCGAGTCTTTACAGATAATCAAGTCTTAAAGGTACAGCAATGTGAGTGGAGAGAGCATTAAGCACAGGTTAAAGAGATGTGTTTTGTCTCCAGACAGACACATACACATCTCTTTAATCTGTGCTTAATGCTCTCTCCACTCACATTGTCTGTACCTTTAAGACTTGATTACCTGTAAAGACTCGCATTCCAACCATTATTTTGTCAATTGAGTTTGTGTCTTTATATATCCTGTTTGTGAACAGAACTCCCACTTACCTGACAAAGCTCTGAAAGCTAGTGGCTTTTGCTACCAAATAAACCTGTTGGACTTTAACCTGGTGTTGTGAGACTTCTTACTGTGTTTACCCCAGTCCAACGCCGGCATCTCCACCTTCTGTCAAGAAGCCAATTTTGTATCCATTTAAATACCTCACCCTGGACCCTGTGAGATTTAACCTTATGCAACAACCTACCATGCGGTACCTTGTCAAAGGCCTTGCTAAAGTCCATGTAGACAACATCAACTGCACTGCCCTCATCTACCTTCTTGGTTACCCCTTCAAAAAACTCAATCAAATTTGAGACACATCATTTTCCACTCACAAAGCCATGCTGACTGTCCCTAATCAGTCCTTGCGTCTCTAAATGCCTGTAGATCCTGTCTCTCAAAATACCTTCCAACAATTTACCCACCACAGATGTGAGGCTCACTGGCCTGTCGTTCCCAGGCTTTTTCCTGCAGCCCTTATTAAACAAAGGTACAACATTTGCCACTCTCCGATCTTCAGGCACCGCATCCACGACAATCGATGATTCAAATATCTCAGCTATGGGACCTGCAATTTCCTCCCTAGCCTCCCACAATGTCCTGGGATACACTTCACCAGGTCCTGGGGATTTATCTACCTTGATAGATGGCTGTGGTGGTTGGAGGTCAATCATCTCCGCTCCAGGACATCACTGCAGGAGTCCCTCAAGGTAGTGTCTGAGGCCCAACCATCTTCAGCTGCTTCATCAATAACCTTCCCTCCGTCATAAGTTCAGAAGTGGGGCTGTTTGTTGATGGTGGCACAATGCTCAGCAGCATTCCTGACTCGTCAGATACTGAAGCAGATTGTGTCCAAATGCAACATGACCTGGACAATATCCAGGCTTTGGCTGACAAGTAGCAAGTAACATTCATGCCACACAATTGCCAGGCAATGATTATCTTCAACAAGGGAGAATCTCACCATCACCCCATGACATCAATGACATTACTATGTTAGAGGTTGTGGGTTTTATACAAAAAGAAAAATGTGGTTTGCACAAGTAGATTCAGAAAATGAAACTAAACAGGGAAACCCTAATGACATAACCATCAAAACATGTGAACAGCTCAAAACAATCACGCAACAACTGAAGGACATAACATCCCTCCCCCTTTACTTTTGCTGTCATGACAACATAAGGTGAAGCATCATAAGCAAGCAATAATGGTAGTTTTGGATGAAAATGAACCAATACTTCAGACTTCTGCAAAGCATCTTTATGTCCTTGTATGCTTTCTCACAATATGTTGCCCAGTCCGATGTCACAGATAGCAAATTATGCAATGGCTTTATTAATGTAGCTAAGTTACAAACAGATTTGCTATAATAATGTACTAATCCTAGAATGGATCCGAATTGCATGACATTCGCCGGATGCGGTGCGTCTAAAACAGCTTCCATCTTTTTAGACGCTCTATGTAAGCCTTTACTATCAATATTGTGGCCCAAATACTGGACTTACATCTGGAAAAAGTCACACTTTTCTTTTTTGATACACAGACCACGTGCTTGAAGACATTCGAGCGTTGCTCCTATATTATTCAAGTGCTTCTGTACACTGGACCTTGTATTTAGAACATCATCCAGGTAACATTGTCCAGAGAGACCATTTAACATCTGATCCATTGACCTTTGGAATAGGGCTGCTGTGAATATTTTTTTATTCATTTGTGGGATATGAACGTCGCTGGCTGGGCCAGCATTTATTGATGTGGAGATGCCGGCGTTGGACTGGGGTGAACACAGTAAGAAGTCTCACAACACCAGGTTAAAGTCCAACAGGTTTATTTGGTAGCAAATACCATAAGCTTTCGGAGCAATGCTCCTTCGTCAGATGGAGTGGTCTCTGTTCTCAAACAGGGCACAGACACAGAAATCAAATTACAGAATACTGATTAGAATGCAAATCTCTACAGCCAGCCAGGTCTTAAATGCACAGACAATGTGGGTGGAGGGAGCATTCAACACAGGTTAAAGAGATGTGTATTGTCTCCAGACAGTACAGCTTGTGAAATTGTGCAAGTCCAGGAGTCAAGCTATGGGCATTTATTGCCCATCCCTAGTTGCCATGAAGGTGGTGGTGGTGAGCTGCCTTCCTGAAACGCTGCAGTCCACGTGCTGTGAGTTGACCCACAAGGCCATGAGAGAGGGAATTCCAGGATTTTGACGCAGCAATTGTGAAGGAATGGTGATATATTTCCAAGTCAGGATGGTGAGTGGTTTGGATGTTATTCCAAAAGGCTATTTTTGATAATGAAAAAGACCTTTATGAATAACAATGGTAAGCAATGCTTGAGATTCAGCGGCTACATGCATCTGTAAATATGTTTGTGAAAGATCAATTTTGCTGAATTTCTGCCCACCTGATAAATTTTCAATTAAAGGAATCGGATATTGATCAGCGCACAACACCGGATTTATGGTTGTTTTAAAATCACCACAAATACAAATTGAACCATCTGCCTTCATGACAGGTACAATGGGGGTAGTCCAGTCACTCATTGTAACCGGCTAGAACACACCAGTGTTAACAGGTCATACTAATTCGTCTTCGAACTTGGAATGAATTGCGAATGGCACCACTCTTGCTTTGAGACTTTTTGGTTGACCATTAGGCTTTATCTTTAGTTTCACTTTAACTCCCTTCGTTGAGCCAAATGTTTCAGCAAATACACTCTTGTATTGATCCAGAAGGTGCTGTCGCTCTGTTTTGACATTGATCAGTCTGTTGGCAGCACTCCAGTTAAGCTTTACCTTCTCCAACCATAATCTCTCAAATAGAGCTGGAAAATTACCACGGACCACACGGAGAGGCAACTCTGCTGTTTGTCCACTCAACTCTATGTTTTCCATGATGTCTTTATAGAAACCATAGAAATCCTACAGTGCAGAAGGAGGCCATTCGGCCCATCGAGTCTGCACCGACCACAATCCCACCCAGGCCCTACCCCCACATATTTACCCGCTAATCTACACATCCCAGGACTCTAAGGGGCAATTTTTAACCTGGCCAATCAACCTAACCCGCACATCTTTGGACTGTGGGAGGAAACCGGAGCACCCGGAGGAAACCCACGCAGACACGAGGAGAATGTGCAAACTCCACACAGGCAGTGACACGAGCTGGGAATCGAACCCAGGACCCTGGAGCTGTGAAGCAGCAGTGCTAACCACTGTGCTACCGTGCCGCCCTGTAACTTTGTAATGGCACAATCTCTTCAGTGTACATCCTTAAAATAACATCAGTAAGATACTTCAGCTTTTGTTGGTATGTAGTCTCAGGAATTAAAGATACAGCAGCACCAATATCAACCTCTATCCTAATATGTCGTTCATTTAACTTCAGAATCAGACGTTCAGTTGGAACTCTTCAACATATCTCTGGACAGTCTCTTCACAATTGTAATTCTCTTCTTCCATGTTGTAAATTTGTTTTGTAGATTTCAAGAAGAACAAATTGCACTTATCCAGATTCTTCTCAGGAGAAGCTAATCATGCTTTTGCAACGTGATCCATTTTTAAATTCTTGCACTGACCGTCCTTGCTCCAGCATTCACTCGCTGAATGGCCCATCTATGACATGCTTGTTGCTGTTTTGCCTGCTTATGGGCAGTTCCCAACTTATGGATCTTCATTCCTGCACCAAATTGTCAAGCCTCTTCAGCAGCCAATTTCTTGGAAGCTACGATTTATATTGCTGACTTTCAAAGCATGTTCAGGAAGCAATCTTCTTTGCATAATCTCATGATAGGGACCACAAGCTAGATGACCTGGAAGAATACCTTCTAATGATTTACCAAACTCACAATGTTGTGCCAGCCTTTTTAAGGTTGTCACAAACTGAGCAATGCTTTCACCTTTCACTTGGTTCCTTCAGTGGAACCTGAACCGTTCCACGATGACCAGTGGCTTTGGAGAGTAAAGCTCTTCAAGGATCTTTGCCAAGTCATCACAAGGTTCTGTTCCTGGCTTTGCTGGATGAACTAAGTTACGTAGTAAATTGAAGGTTCTATTTCCTATTGTAGGGAAAAAACTGGTACGAGTAAGTTGTTTACAATTTTATTCGCTTGTACAAAGTACTGAAAACAATCGGCATGGGAATTGCATGATTCATTTCCTCCACTGAAAGAACCCACTGCACCTAATTGACGCACCCTTTCTCTTGCAGGCACAAGTAACTTGAGACTGCTCAGTATTCTTTTTACTGTCTTCCTAGTTTTCCCCTTTTCATCCTGGAGACCATTGACTTGATGTATTCTTTTTTTCAAACAGCCCCAGCCATACAGCAAAGCATCCCTTCTTTTCAAATATGACGTGGAGATGCTGGCGTTGGACTGGGGTGGGCACAGCAAGGAGTCTCACAACACCAGGTTAAAGTCCGACAGGTTTATTTAGAACCAAGAGCTTAATCAGAAGGAGCAGCTCGTGATTCCAAATAAACCTGTTGGACTTTAACTTGGTGTTGTGAGATTTCTTAATTTTCAAATATGCCAGATACTACCTGGTATCTCACCCTTCTCTGATCAGAAAAACACCCTCTTAACACCACAGAGAGCTTCCACCCTTTTTCAACTGCATAGTGAGTCTCCCACAGTGCTGCTACACACTACCATACCTGCGCAGAGCCTGCAGCTTAGAAGAGTCTACCCAATTTTCCCCCCGATAAGAAACAAAATATTGTTTTTTTCCCTTTTTCTCCTACTCAGTCTTCCTATTCTTCATTTTCCCTTCTAATATTCGAAGTCCGGGAACCGTCATTTTAAAACTTTGTTTTCCTGAGGACATCAAGAAAGATCCCAAGTCCTTTCTCATCATCAATTTTATTTTTGTAATGTCCTAACTATATTAGGGGGTTGCGAGTTTTACACAAAAATAAAAAGATGTGGTTTGCACACAGGTTTAGAAGCTTTTGCCGAACATCATCCTGGGGGTTACCTGAGTTAAGCAGTTACAGCATTTTCTCTTTTTTAATACTGCGAACATGTGCGGCACTTTACTTTGAAGTAGTCTCAGAGCTATGATTCTCTGAAACATTCTCTCAAATATGTAAAATTCACATTTTAATATGCCCCACCCCGATAAAAAACTCAATGTTTATATTTAATATATTTTGGCTAGAGATGCTAACAAAGGGAACACAAGTAATTAACATAATTAGTGCTAGAAGTAGCTCAACATCTGATCCAAATAAGAGTGACCCATGTCTTCTTAAAAATCAAATCACAGTCATTATAGTTAGTACATACATTAAAACTGTTAGTTTGGTTCATGCCAGCATTGTCACTGCTGTGCGCACAGTCCAAGTCCCACTCCCACAACTGAGTTTGCACTATGACACAGATTTCAGTGCCATACTCATCAGGGGTTACTTATCTATTCAGCTACCGATGGGCACTTTCCCTCCCTTTCCTACTTACGTAATGGCACAGCACTTGCAGTGGCACTGCTGCCTCACAGCGCCAGGGACCCAGGTTCAATTCCGGGCTTGGGTCGCTGTCTGTGTGGAGTCTGCACGTTCTCCCCGTGTCTGCATGGGTTTCCTCCGGGTGCTCCAGTCTCATAGAAACCCTACAGTACAGAAAGAGGCCATTCGACCCATCGAGTCTGCACTGACCACAATCCCACCCAGGCCCTACCCCTATATCCCTACATATTTTACCCGCTAATCCCTCTAATCTACGCATCCCAGGACACTAAGGGGCAATTTTAGCATGGCCAATCAACCTAACCCGCACATCTTTGGACTGCCACAGTCCGAAAGACGTGCTGGTTAGGGTGCATTGGCCGTGCTAAATTCTCCCTCAGTGTACCCGAACAGGCGCCGGAGTGTGGCGACTCGGGGATTTTCACAGCAACTTCATTGCAGGGTTAATGTAAGCCTACTTGTGACACTGATAAAACTAAACACTGGGCCAAACATCTGAGTTTGCTGCCCCAACCCCAGTGCCAGCCCCACCCGCCCGGTGCAGCCAACACCCCACCCCGGGGCCCTGCAAGAGGGTGGTGGGTCAATGATGACAATGTTAAGCCAGCCCCGGCCTCCCACCGAGCTCCCGCCGCCGGCCCCGAGCCCCGGCCTCCCCGGCCCGCTGACCTTACAAACGGCCACACAGCTGCACGTGCCCCCGATGTGAACCCCAATCGCCGCCATTGCCGTAACCAGGGAAACCGCGGAGCAGGCCGGGAAACTGGGCAGTGGCCGCTGATTGGAGCAGGGTCTGTCCAATGGGAGTGAGGGATGGAGGCAGTTCTGATTGAAGCAGAGTCTGTCCAATAGAGTGAGGGATGGAGGCAGCGCCGCGCTCTGATTGGAGCAGAGTGTATCCAATGGGGTGAGGGATGGAGGCAGCGCCGCGCTCTGATTGGAGCAGAGTCTGCCCAATGGGGTGAGGGATGGAGGCAGCGCCGCGCTCTGATTGGAGCAGAGTCTGTCCAATGGGGTGAGGGATGGAGGCAGCGCCGCGCTCTGATTGGAGGAGCCTCTCCTCAATGCAGCTGTCATGGCGGCTGCTGTTCACTTTCGGCTTTGAGGCGGTTTTCGGGGCCGAGATGAAGCCGCTGCTCCCGGCGCTGATATCCTCCGTGCTGCTCTCTTCGGCGCTGCTACTCGCCCGGGGCCTGGAGCCCTTGGAGCCGGGGGAATGTGAAGGTGAGCGGCAGACCCTCCCCATTAGAGCCGGGAGAGAGGTTGGGACTGAGAGAGGCCCCGGGGAGAGGGGAGTGAGCCGGGGGGGAGAGAGAGAGGGGAGTGAGCCGGGGGGGAGAGAGAGAGGGGAGTGAGCCGGGGGGGGGAGAGAGAGAGAGAGGGGAGTGAGCCGGGGGGGGGGGGGGGGGGGGGGGGAGGGGGGGGGGGGGGGGGGGAGAGAGAGAGAGGGGAGTGAGCCGGGGGGGGGGGGGGGGGAGAGAGAGAGAGAGGAGTGAGCCGGGGGGGGAGAGAGAGAGAGGGGAGTGAGCCGGGGGGGGGAGAGAGAGAGAGAGAGAGGGGAGTGAGCCGGGGGGGGAGAGAGAGAGAGAGAGAGGGGTGTGAGCCGGGGGGGGAGAGAGAGAGAGAGGGGAGTGAGCCGGGGGGGGAGAGAGAGAGAGAGGGGAGTGAGCCGGGGGGGGAGAGAGAGAGAGAGGGGAGTGAGCTGGGGGGGGGGGAGAGAGAGAGAGAGGGGAGTGAGCTGGGGGGGGGAGAGAGAGAGAGAGAGGGGAGTGAGCCGGAGGGGAGTGAGCCGGGGGGAGAGAGAGAGGGGAGTGAGCCGGGGGGGAGAGAGAGAGGGGAGTGAGCCGGGGGGGGGGGGGGGGAGAGAGAGGGGAGTGAGCCGGGGGGGGGGGGGGGGGGGGGGAGAGAGAGGGGAGTGAGCCGGGGGGGGAGAGAGAGAGAGGGGGGAGTGAGCCGGGGGGGAGAGAGAGAGAGGGGGGAGTGAGCCGGGGGGGAGAGAGAGAGAAAGAGGGGAGTGAGCCGGGGGGGGAGAGAGAGAGAAAGAGGGGAGTAAGCCGGGGGGGAGAGAGAGAGGGGAGTGAGCCGGGGGGGAGAGAGAGAGAAAGAGGGGAGTGAGCCGGGGGGGAGAGAGAGAGGGGAGTGAGCCGGGGGGGGAGAGAGAGAGAGGGGAGTGAGCCGGGGGGGGAGAGAGAGAGAGGGGAGTGAGCCGGGGGGGGAGAGAGAGAGAGGGGAGTGAGCCGGGGGGGGAGAGAGAGAGAGGGGAGTGAGCCGGGGGGGGGGGGAGAGAGAGGGGAGTGAGCCGGGGGGGGGGGGAGAGAGAGGGGAGTGAGCCGGGGGGGGGGGGGGGGGGGGGGGAGAGAGAGGGGAGTGAGCCGGGGGGGGGGGGGGGGGGGGGGGGGGAGGGAGAGAGAGGGGAGTGAGCCGGGGGGGGGGGGGGGGGGGGGGGGGGGGGGGAGGGAGAGAGAGGGGAGTGAGCCGGGGGGGGGGGGGGGGGGGGGAGAGAGAGGGGAGTGAGCCGGGGGGGGGGGGGGGGGGGGGGGAGAGAGAGGGGAGTGAGCCGGGGGGGGGGGGGAGAGAGAGGGGAGTGAGCCGGGGGGGGAGAGAGAGAGAAAGAGGGGAGTGAGCCGGGGGGGGAGAGAGAGAGAAAGAGGGGAGTGAGCCGGGGGGGGGGGGGGAGAGAGAGGGGAGTGAGCCGGGGGGGGGGGGGGGGGGAGAGAGAGGGGAGTGAGCCGGGGGGGGGGGGGGGGAGAGAGAGGGGAGTGAGCCGGGGGGGGGGGGGGGGGGAGAGAGAGGGGAGTGAGCCGGGGGGGGGGGGGAGAGAGAGGGGAGTGAGCCGGGGGGGGGGGGGGGAGAGAGAGGGGAGTGAGCCGGGGGGGGGGGGGGGGAGAGAGAGGGGAGTGAGCCGGGGGGGGGGGGGGGGAGAGAGGGGGGAGTGAGCCGGGGGGGGGGGGGGGGGGGGGGGGAGAGAGGGGGGAGTGAGCCGGGGGGGGGGGGGGGGAGAGAGGGGGGAGTGAGCCGGGGGGGGGGGGGGGGGGGGGAGAGAGAGGGGAGTGAGCCGGGGGGGGGGGGGGGGGAGAGAGAGGGGAGTGAGCCGGGGGGGGGGGGGGGGGGAGAGAGAGGGGAGTGAGCCGGGGGGGGGGGGGGGAGAGAGAGGGGAGTGAGCCGGGGGGGGGGGGGGAGAGAGAGGGGAGTGAGCCGGGGGGGGGGGGGGGAGAGAGAGGGGAGTGAGCCGGGGGGGGGGGGGAGAGAGAGGGGAGTGAGCCGGGGGGGGGGGGGAGAGAGAGGGGAGTGAGCCGGGGGGGGGAGAGAGGGGAGTGAGCCGGGGGGGAGAGAGAGGGGAGTGAGCCGGGGGGGAGAGAGAGAGAAAGAGGGGAGTGAGCCGGGGGGGGGGGAGAGAGAGGGGAGTGAGCCGGGGGGGAGAGAGAGAGAAAGAGGGGAGTGAGCCGGGGGGAGGAGAGAGAGGGGAGTGAGCCGGGGGGGAGAGAGAGAGAGAGAGAGGGGAGTGAGCCGGGGGGGAGAGAGAGAGAAAGAGGGGAGTGAGCCGGGGGGGAGAGAGAGAGAAAGAGGGGAGTGAGCCGGGGGGGGGGAGAGAGAGGGGAGTGAGCCGGGGGGGAGAGAGAGAGAGGGGAGTGAGCCGGGGGGGAGAGAGAGAGAAAGAGGGGAGTGAGCCGGGGGGGAGAGAGAGAGAAAGAGGGGAGTGAGCCGGGGAGGGGGAGAGAGAGAGGGGAGTGAGCCGGGGGGGAGTGAGAGAGGGGAGTGAGCCGGGGGGGGGGAGAGAGAGAGAGAGGGGAGTGAGCCGGGGGGGGGGGGGGGGAAGAGAGAGAGAGAGGGGAGTGAGCCGGGGCGGGGGGGGGGGGAAGAGAGAGAGAGAGGGGAGTGAGCCGGGGGGGGGGAGAGAGAGAGAGAGAGGGGAGTGAGCCGGGGGGGGGGAGAGAGAGAGAGAGGGGAGTGAGCCGGGGGGGGAGAGAGAGAGAGAGAGGGGAGTGAGCCGGGGGGGGGAGAGAGAGAGAGAGGGGAGTGAGCCGGGAGGGGAGAGAGAGGGAACTGAGCCGGGGGGGGAGAGAGAGAGAGAGGGGAGTGAGCCGGGGGGGGAGAGAGAGAGAGAGAGAGGGGAGTGAGCCGGGGGGGGAGAGAGAGAGAGAGGGGAGTGAGCCGGGGGGGGAGAGAGAGAGAGGGGGGAGTGAGCCGGGGGGGGGGGAGAGAGAGAAAGAGAGGGGAGTGAGCCGGGGGGGGAGAGAGAGAGAGAGGGGAGTGAGCCGGGGGGGGAGAGAGAGAGAGAGAGAGGGGAGTGAGCCGGGGGGGGGGGAGAGAGAGGGGAGTGAGCCGGGGGGGGAGAGAGAGAGAGGGGAGGGAGCCGGGGGGGGGAGAGAGAGAGAGAGAGAGAGAGAGAGGGGAGTGAGCCGGGGGGGGGAGAGAGAGAGAGAGGGGAGTGAGCCGGGGGGGGAGAGAGAGAGAGAGGGGAGTGAGCCGGGGGGGGGAGAGAGAGAGAGAGGGGAGTGAGCCGGGGGGGGAGAGAGAGAGAGAGAGGGGAGTGAGCCGGGGGGGGAGAGAGAGAGAGAGAGGGGAGTGAGCCGGGGGGGAGAGAGAGAGGGGAGTGAGCCGGGGGGAGAGAGAGAGGGGAGTGAGCCGGGGGGGGGGGAGAGAGAGGGGAGTGAGCCGGGGGGGAGAGAGAGAGGGGGGAGTGAGCCGGGGGGGAGAGAGAGAGAGGGGGGAGTGAGCCGGGGGGGAGAGAGAGAGAGGGGGGAGTGAGCCGGGGGGGAGAGAGAGAGAGAGGGGGGAGTGAGCCGGGGGGGAGAGAGAGAGAGAGGGGGGAGTGAACCGGGGGGGAGAGAGAGAGAGGGGAGTGAGCCGGGGGGGGAGAGAGAGAGGGGAGTGAGCCGGGGGGGGAGAGAGAGAGGGGAGTGAGCCGGGGGGGGGAGAGAGAGAGAGGGGAGTGAGCCGGGGGGGGGGGAGAGAGAGGGGGAGGGGAGTGAGCCGGGGGGGGGGGGGGGGGGGGGGGGAGAGGGGGGGGGGGGGGGAGAGGGGAGGGGGGGAGAGGGGAGTGAGCTGGGTGGAGGAACAACCCGGTGGGGTGAGAGGGGCTTTGGCTGGAGGTAAATTCGGAAACGGCTTAAGAGGGGGAGGTGGGGGAAAGGCCATTGGGCCCATCCGTGTCCATGCTGGCTTCCCTCGGGGGCAGTTTAAGTCCCTACCCCCATTCTGATTCCCGCTTCCCAGATATTTAGAAACTGTAGAAAGGATTATAGTGCAGGAAGAGGCCGCTCTGCCCATCATCCTCCAGCCTAACCCCCCCTTTCCAGCACTTGCTCTGGGGCTCTAGAGACTTCAGCCTATCCAATCTTTCCTCATCGCTGCAAATTTCAAGGTCTGGCAACTTCCTCGTAAGTCTCATCTGTAACCTCTTTAATACAATTACATCCTTTCTGTGATAAGATGGCCAGAGTTGCACTGAAACATAGAAGATAGGAGGAGGCCATTCGGCCCTTTGAGCCTGCTTTGCCATTCATCATGATCATGGCTGATCATCCAACTCAATAGCCTAGTCCTGTTTTCTCCCCATAATCTTTGATCCCATTCGCCCCAAGTACTATATATAGCCACCTCTTGCACATGTTACTCAAGCTGTGGCCTCCTCATGTTTTATATAGTTTTAGCGTAGCCTCCCTGGTCTTGGCCTTGGCTAATAAATGAAAGGATTCTATGTGCCGCTTTAAGCAGAAAAACAAAGCTTATAACAGTCCCAAAAGAAAGCTTAAAGGAGAATAGAATGTACAGGGTTAAATAAGAATGTAAATTAGTAAAGCTAAGATAGGATGCAAAGAAACATTGGCAAGTAAAATCATCGAAAACCCAAAGATGTTTTACCAATATGTTAAGAGCAAGGGAATAACTAAGGAAAAGGTAGGGCCTATCAGCGATGTATGTGGTAACTTGTTGGTTGATTCAAGAGACGTGGGTTGTGCTCTCGATGAATACTTTGTCTCTGTCTCCGAACGATAGAAAAGTTATGGTGCAGAAATTCCAACCATTGTATCTGTGCTGAGGAGACAGATGATGCAGATATTCTAGTTAAAGAGGAGTGTGGAATATTCGATACAATAAGCAAAGTGAGAGAGAAGGGACTGGTTGGATAAATGAAGGTGGATAAATCAACAGGGCCAGATGGATTGCATTCCAAGCTATTGAAGGAAGCCAAGGTGGAAATAATGATGCTCTGAGGATCTTTTTTGCAGTTCTCATTAGGTATAGGTGAGGTCCCAGAGGGTTGGAGATCTGTGAAGGCTGTAGCATTATTTAAAAAGATTCGAGGGATAGGCCAGCAAATTCTCGGCTGGTCAGTCTAACTTCAGTGGTGGACAAGTTACTGGAAACAATTCTGAGAGACCGGATAAACTTTTTTATTCATTCATGAAGTTTGTCGTCACTGCCTCGGCCAGCATTTGTTGCCCATCCCAAGTTCCGCTGAGTGGTCTTATGGTGTGGCTTGTTTGGCCATTTCAAAGGACATTTAAGATTCAACCACATTGCTGTGGGTCCGGAGTCATATTTAGGCCAGGTGAGACCATCTGCTGTGGTAAGATTCAAACCCAGGTCCCCAGAGAATTTCTCTGGGTTAGTAGTCCAGTAGTAATACACGATTTTCCCCTAAGCAAACCTTCTGACTATCTCTGATATACTGACACTTCACAGTGCCAGGTACCTGAGTTCAATTCCACCCTTGGGTGACTGTGTGGAGTTTGCACATTCTTCCCATGTCTGTGTGGGTTTCCTCCCACAGTCTGGGTCTCTGGATTAGTAGTCCAGTGACAATACCACCACACCATTGCCTCCCTTCATTTAGAAAGGCATAGATAAAGAATCATAGAATCCCTACAGTGCAGAAGGAGGCCATTTGGCTCATTGGATCTGATGTGGAGATGCTGGCGTTAGACTGGGGTGGGCACAGTAAGAAGTCTCACAACAGGTTAAAGTCCAACAGGTTTATTTGGCACTAGCTTTCAGAGTCTCGAGCTCCGTCATCAGGTGAGTGAGGACTTATGTTCACAAACAGGGCATATACAGACACAAACTCAATTTACAAGATAATGATTGGAATGTGAGTCTTTACAGGTAATCAAGTCTTGAAGGTACAGACAATGTGAGTGGAGAGAGGGCCAAGCACAGGTTAAAGAGATGTGTATTGTCTCCAGCCAGGATAGTTAGTGAGATTTTGCAAGCCCAGGCAAGTCATGGGGGTTACAGATAGTGTGACATGAACCCAAGGTCCCGGTTGAGGCCGTCCTTGTGTGCGGAACTTGGCTATCAGTTTCTCTCAGCGATTCTGTGTTGTCGTGTGTCGTGAAGGCCGCCTTGGAGAATGCTTACCCGAAGATCAGAGGCTGAATGCCTGTGACTGCTGAACTGTTCCCCGACTGGAAGGGAACACTCCTGCCTGGTGATAGTCGAGCGGTGTTCATTCATTCGTTGTTGTTGAACACCATCCACCAGGTACACGGTACATACTCTTGCGACTCGGCCAACGTTGTCTACCTGATACGCTGCAGGAAAGGATGTCCCGAGGCATGATATATTGGGGAGACCATGCAGACGCTATGACAATGAATGAATGAACACCGCTTGACAATCACCAGGTGTTCCCTTCCAGTCGGGGAACACTTCAGCAGTTACGGGCATTCAGCCTCTGATCATCGGGTAAGCGTTCTCCAAGGCGGCCTTCACAACACACGACAACGCAGAATCGCTGAGCAGAAACTGATAGCCAAGTTCCGCACACATGAGGACGGCCTCAAATGGGATCTTGAGTTCATGTCACACTATCTGTAACCCCACGACTTGCCTGGGCTTGCAAAATCTCACTAACTATCCTGGCTGGAGACAATACACATCTCTTTAACCTGTGCTTGGCCCTCTCTCCACTCACATTGTCTGTACCTTTAAGATTTGATTACCTGTAAAGACCCGCATTCCAATCATTATCTTGTAAATTGAGTTTGTGTTTGTATATGACGTGTTTGTGAACACAAGTCCTCACTCACCTGATGAAGGAGTCTGAGACTCCGAAAGCTAGTGCCAAATAAACCTGTTGGACTTTAACCTGGTGTTGTGAGACTTCTTACTGTCATTTGGATCTGCACAGACCCTCTGACAGTGCACCTTTACACAGGCCTTTTACCTGCAATCCCATCTATTTACCCCGCTGATCCTGATAACCTACACATATTTGGACACCAAGGGGCAATTTAGCATGGCAATCCACCTAATCTGCACATTTTTGGACTATAGGAGGAAATCCACACAGACACGGGGAGAATGTGCAAACTCCACACAGACAGTCACTCGAGGGTGGAATTGAACCCAGGTCCCTGGCACTCTGAGGTGCCAGTGTATCAGAGATAGTCAGCAGGTTTGCTTAGGGGAAAACTGTGTATTGCTAATTTAATAGAATGTTTTGAGGCTGTAAAAAGAAGGATTCATGATGGTAGTGCAGTGAATATTGTCGGCATGGATTTCAATAATACATTTGACAAGGTTCCACAAGGAAGATTGGTCAGAAAAGTGAGATCTCGTGGGATACAGGGGACGGTGGCAGGCTGGATCCGAAACTGGCTCAGTGACAGGAAATAAGAGTAATTGTTTTTGTGAATGGAAAGCAATTTCCAGTGGTGTTCCATAGGGCTCGGTGTTGGAGCCTGTGCTGCTGTTGTACATATTAATGATTTGGACTTAAATGTGAGAGGCATCACCGGGAAATTTGTAGATGGTTCAAAAATTGGCCGTGTAGTTGACGGTGAAGATAGCTGTGGATTCCAGAATGATATTATTGGCTTGGTTGAGTGGGCAGAGAAATGGCAAATGGAATTCCATCCGGAGAAATGTGAGGTCATGTATTCGGGGAAGACAAACAAAGAAAGGGAACACTTAATAAACGAGAGGATATTGAGGGGATTGAGAAACCTGTGCATGTCCGCAGGTTTCTAAAGTTGGCAGGACAGGTGGACAAGGTGGTCAAGAAGGCATGTAGAATGGTATCTTATTGGGTGAGGTATTAAATCCAAAAGCAGGGGTGTAATATAAAATGTTGGTCAGGCCACGGCACGGTAGCACAGTGGTTAGCACTGCTGCTTCACAGCTCCAGGGTCCCGGGTCCGATTCCCGGCTCGGGTCACTGTCTGTGTGGAGTTTGCACATTCTCCTCATGTCTGCGTGGGTTTCCTCCGGGTGCTCCAGTTTCCTCCCACAGTCCAAAGATGTGCGAGTTAGGTTGATTGGCCAGGTTAAAAATTGCCCCTTAGAGTCCTGGGATGTGTAGGTTAGAGGGATTAGCGGGTAAATATGTGGGGGTAGGGCCTGGGTGGGATTGTGGTCGGTGCAGACTCGATGGGCCGAATGGCCTCCTTCTGCACTGTAGGGTTTCTATGATTCTATGATTTCTATGAGGCCACAGCTGGAATTTTGTGTACAGTTCTGGTTGCCACAATGCAGAATGGACATAATTGCTCTGGAGAGAGTGCAGAGGAGATTTACGAGAATGTTGCCAGGGCTTGTACGTTGCAGCTATGAGAAGAAATTGGATAAGCTGTTTTCCTTGGAACAGGGGCAGCTAAAAGGAGACATAACTGGGGGCCTAAACTGGCTAAATAGGAGTTTCCCCAAGCCAAGGGGTCAGTTACCAGGGAGCATAGTTTTTTAAGGTGATTGGTAGGAGGATTAGAGAGGAAATGACCTTTTCACCCAGAGGGTGGTGGACATCTGGAACTCACTGCCGAAGATGGTAGTTGAGGCTGAAACACTCAACACGTTCAAAAGCAGGGGACTTAGTGGGGAGAGAAGGGGAATAGATGAGAGGTAGGGGGAATGGAGAAATAGGGAATGGGGAGAAAGGGCGGACTAGGTTATAAGGTTTTCGGTATTGGGGGTAGGGGTAGAACAGTAAGTGTGTGATTTGCTCACTCCTGTCCCCGCTGTCTCAATTTGGCAAATTGAGCATTGGACGGTTAATTAATGGCCACCTAGCATTAAGGTGGCCAGTTAGCAGTGTCCTTTCATGAGACTAAGCCGGGTCTTGGGTGGAGGACAGTTATGCAGAAAACAAGTCAGTTACAACCACCAAATCAGAGGTTCCCTTCCCTCATGATCGCCCAGTATTTTTCATGACCAGCTCAAAACAATCAATAAATGAAGTTAGAAATCATACAGAAATCAGACACCTTCACCAGCTGACTCTGCCGCAGCTGCCAGGCTTTTTCTTCTTCCCTTGTGCCACATCTGGTGGAAGATACTTTATTACTTGAATGGGTGTAAATTGAGACAGGTGGATACTCAATGAGACCTTGGAGTCCTCGTGCATCAGTCGCTGAAAGTAAGCGCACAGGTACAGCAGGCAGTAAAGAAGGCAAATGGTATGTTGGCCTTCATAGCGAGAGGATTTGAGTATAGAGATAGGGATGTTTTGCTGCAATTGTATAGGGCATTGGTGAGGCCACATCTGGAATATTGTGTGCAGTTTTGGAGTCCTTATCTGAGGAAGGATGTCCTTGCTATAGAGGGAATACAAGTTTACCAGGCTGATTCCTGGGATGTCTGTCATATGAGTAGAGATTATATTCACTGGAGTTTTGAAGAGTGAGAGGGGATATCATAGAAACTTATAAAATTCTAACAGGGTAGATTCAGAAAGAATGTTCCCAGTGGTGGGGGAGTCCAGAACTAGGGGTCATAGTTTGAGGATGGTGTGTTTAGAACTGATGTGAGGAGAAATTTCTTCACCCAGAGGGTGGTGAATGTTTGGAATTCACTGCCACAGAATGTAGTTGAGTCCAAAACGTTGCCTGATTTCAAGAAGAAATTAGATGTAGCTCTTGGGACTAAAGGGAGCAAGGAATATGGGAGGAAAGGGAGGGATCAGGATATTGAATTTGATGATCAGCCATGATCAAAATCAATGGCGGAGCAGGGTCGAATGACCTAATCCTGCTTCGAATTGCTATGTTTCAAACATGTTCCCGTCCAACACCTGAAAAGTGAAACATTGCGTGCAAGTGGCTCTGTAACAAGCTCAATAGCTTATTAATTGTTTATTTCAAAATGGAGGGCAGACTTCCCATTTCCATGGCTGCTCCCCTTCCATGGTATTGAAGATTGGGATAACATTGGATTGCCAGCGCAACATCATTGCACCATATTTCATGCATGTGTGGCCGTAAAATCCAACCAGGGAATGAGTGAAGGGAACGGGACGGGGGGAGAGACTAAGGAAAGAGGGGTTGGGGGGGTCGAAGAGGGGGAGAGAGACACAGTTGGGAAGGAGGGGTGACAGATTTGGAGGGGGGGGAAAAACATTGTGGGGGGTGGGTAGGAGGCAGGGGGAGGAATGGAGGGGAAACAGGAAGAGGTAGTGATGGGGGAGGGATTGGGAAGGGAGAGGATGTAGGATGGCAGTGAGGTGTTGGGGGAGAGAATTAAAAAGCAAAACATTGGATGCTGGAAATCTGAAACGTAAAGCAAATGCTGGGAATACTGAGGCAGCATCCTTGGAGTGAGAAGAAAAGTTAATGTTTCAGGTCAATCACTTCAGTTCTTCCCTTTGCTCTTTCCCCATTCCCCTGACTTGCATTTAGCAAAAACATTTTAAAAATTCATTCATGGGACATGAGCACTGGCTAGGCCAGCGTATATTGCAATTGAGAAGATGGTGGTGAGTCACCTTGAGGACAACTGAGTGAATTACTTGGCCGTTTCAGAGAACAGGAATGAAGCAAAGACATTGCTGTGGGTCTGGAACCATAGAAACCCTACAGTGCAGAAAGAGGCCATTCGGCCCATCGAGTCTGCACTGACAACAATCCCACCCAGGCCCTATCCCAGTATCCCTACATGTTTACCCGCTAATCCCTCTAACCTACGCATCCCGGGACACTAAGGGGCAATTTAGCTTGGCCAATCAACCTAACCCACACATTTTTGGACTGTGGGAGGAAACCGGAGCACCCAGAGGAAACCCACGCAGACACGGGGAGAATGTGCAAACTCCGCACAGACTGTGACCCGAGCCGGGAATCGAACCCAGGCCCTGGAGCTGTGAAGCAGCAGTGCTAACTACTGTGCCATGTGCAGACCAAAATAAACTTGGCAGATTTCCTTCCCTGAAGGCCATTAGTGAACCTCATGGGTTCAGTGAAAATGTAGTGGTTTCACCTTCATCATTACTGATATTTTTTTAAATTCCAGATTTATTTAATTTAAAATCCCTGCTGCCTTTGTGAAAGTTGAGCTCCTCTCTCCAGATGAGTGGTCCAGTAAAATAGCCACTAGAATATTGTACCCACACACATCTCAACCCCACCATTTCCTATTTATAATGAATCGTCACCGACCTTAAACATAACTCTGTTTCTCTCTCCACAGATTCTGTCAGACCTGCTGCAGATAAACAAAACTGCTTGGCTCTGATTATGCAAAGCATATAATTTCTTTTGCCACACCTTGTTTCTTTACTTTTTCCATCACTATTCCTTTCTGCGTTACACCATCAATCTATTATCACTCAAACTCTTCCAGCAGAGTTCCTTTAGCACCTTATTCCTCCCTCCTTTCGTTTGCTTAAAACCTGTTAACATCTCTAACCTTTCCCAGTTCTGATGTGTCATCGACCTGAAACATTAACTATTTCTCTCCACAGATGCTGCCTGACCTGCTGAATATTTCCAGCATCTTCTGGTTTTATTTCCAACATGTGTGGTATTTTACTTTTGAATTAATTTCTTTCTCTCTTTTCACCCCTCCTTCCTCCCCATTGTTTCCCAACCAAAGAATGTGGAGGCTTTCGCGAGGGTGCAGAAGAGAATTATGAGAAACTTTGGTTAATTAGATTGGAGAAGCTGGGTTGTTCTCCTTAGAAGGGAGGGGTGAGAGGACATTTGACAAAGGCGTTCAAAATCGTGAGGGGGGTCTGGGCAGAGTGGATGAGGAGGAACTGTTCCAATTGGCAGAAGGGTTGAGAACCAGAGGATGCTGATTTAAGGTCATTGGGAAAAGAATTAAAAGCAACATGAGGAGCAACTGTTTTACACAGTCATGGCAAAGCAACTCGAAGGAGCAGGAGTTTGGCCCTCTGTGTTAGAATGCAACCAGTGACAAATTTGTATTGGAAGCAATGTGACCAATGGGAACAAGATGTCAGCTGACCCAGTAAAACATGGAACCAATCACAGAGTGATGTAATAGTCAGCGGACCAGCTGATTCACTATAAATAAGGAACTATGTAGAATTGTGGGGAGCTTGGAGTGGCCCAGGGCGAGGCCCCAAGTTTGGAGTAATGATGTTTCTTTATTAAACCCTTTCTTTGATCTATAAGTTGGAGTAAGTTTTGTTGTTTCATTAGCTGCATTTTGAAGAGTTCCTTCTGAAGAAACACTATGTTCCTGAGGGTGTTTACAATCTGGGATGTACGTGATAGTGTGATGGGGACAAATGTAATCATGGCCTTCAAAAGAGAACTAGATAAGCACCTGAAGGGGTGAAAATGAATTGCAGGGCTTTGGGAAAAGGGTTGGGGAGTGGGTTCAGCTAAATTGCTTTGCCGAGAACCAGGGTGGGCTCGATGGGCCAAATGGCCTCCTATCCTCAAACATTTTCACGAAATCCACCACTCGGAGGTAGAAATTTGTAACTTTAACTCTTGTTTTTTATACCGATGAGGGAACCAAAACTGCTAACACCTTAGATTATATTTCACCCAGAATGATAAATTCTGTCAACTGATCATTCAGCAATGTTGATACTGCTCACGGACTTCTGCAGCCAGCTTAGTATCTGAAAAAAAATGACACTGGGAATCAAGTTAGCATCCAGAAAATAGAACTTTAGTTGTTTTAATGATTTTACTATTATCACATGCAATATTGCCATCATACCTTTTTAATAAAGTTGAATAGCAATGATTGAAATTTCCTGTACGGTATATCGACCAGCTGAAAATGTTAGTGGCACAATTATAGATTGTTGTCCTTCCGAAGTTGGTTTGTGTGTAAAGATGGCTCTACATAAAAGAAAAGGCCTTGCTATTAGTGGCTGAAATAATTTGAAATGACGAATTAACACTTAGTGCACAGCATTAAATTGTACCGATCGGATAAAACTAGTGCTAACCCTATATGTGTGTGCTAACTTGTTGTGGTACCATGCAAATAACTGCTCTAAACTTGTTTGACTTTATGTAAGCATGTCTAGCACACAGGCAATGAAATTCATGAAGGAAGACTGGCATGCAGCAAGTGGTGCATTATAGCATTTTTTGTACATGGTGAGTGTGTACTTCTGACGTCTTGACTTTTTTTTAAACCAGAAAGTAGATCCTTGCTCTAAAGTGTGTGACTCTATATTCTGTTTGGAACTGTATGCAGTCCCAATTATTTATGGGTGGATTTTGTTGGCTCTTGGTACTGCAGTTTTCCGCAGAATCAAAGCATGTTTTTTTTATACCGTCATCTACAGCCTCTGCTTCTCCATCTGATCTTTGTCTTTGTTGGTCATGTTATACCTGTTCAACCACTGAGTGTTCTCAGTCGGCAGCTTTCTGATGGCCACTGTCACCAACCTTTGCATGTAAAACGGTTTAACTTCGTAGCTTAATAGTAAGAAAGAAAATTGAGACCAAATTTTGAATGGCTTTATCCAGAAAGTAAGGCATAATGCCATCTTAATTACCTTGTGTTAAAATTGATGGACAAATTTAAAGTGTGTTATAACGGTTTATGTAGTTTTTAAAATTTTTGTGCTTGGCAAAATCCGGCATGTGCATGCTGGTGATTGAAATGCTTCCATTCCAGCGCCCACTTTCTGCATGGAGGACTCCCAGGTTAGAGAGTCATACAGTGCAGAAAAGTCCCTTTGGCCCAAGGGGTCTGCGCCGGCAATAACTACCAGTAAAGTCATGTTAATCCCATTTTCCAGCCCTTGTCCCATATCCTTGTAATGTTTCAAGTGCTCATCCAAATACTTTTTAAAGGTTGTAAGAGGTAAGATGTTAAAGGTTGGATTGAGCAATGGGTGACTGTCTTGTGAAGCTCGTGCTACTCTGCTGCCACAATGTACTTGCCCTTTGCTGAATCTTTGATTATTTTTTCCCCCCCATTTCTGCTATGACTCTTTCGTGATGTTACCTGATCTAGTGTTCAGTGTGGGCATCAGAAAACACCTTGAAAATACCATTTATTGCCTTTTTATATATTTTATATACCTTTTTATCGTCCGTATGGATAGAGTTTCCAATCTATAAAGATTCAAATGAGAGTGCTGCAATTCAGTCTTCATCTTTATTAACTTATTCATAAAATGCAATCCTTTTATAACAGTCACTGCATGTTTTAGAAGGCTGAGTACAATGTATCTGAGATGACCATAATCATTAGCTGAAACATTGCATTTAAGGAAGATTTATTTGATTTAGCTAATACCTCTGTCAATAAATAACTCTTACAATAGAAATATAAAGGATTTGCAATACAGTAAGAGGCCATTTGGCTGAACCAGCCTCTATTGCTGTTTCACCTATAGGTAAGCAAACATTTTTATCATATTTATCCTCCTGGGTGCTTATGCAATCTAATACTTAGTGTTGACTTAGTTTCTACTTGAATAGAATTCAGCAGCCTTATTACTCTGCAAAGAAGTTTTCCTTACTCTCTTTTCCATCTCCTGCATTCACTTTGTATCTGTGGTTCCTCATTCTGGGCCAGCAGGCCACTGCTCTGCTTCTCTCTACCGGCTCCCACTTTCTCATCTCTTTAAATTCCTCAAGCATGTTGCCCTCTAATCTTAGTCCTTAAAGCAACTTAATCTCCTGTGAATGTATACTTCCAAACCCCTCTGCAATTCCAAGTGTACTTACATTCAGTGTAATTTATGTTTTTATAACTATGCATAACCCCATTTACTGATATTGAAAATCTGCCATTTCTCAACCTGTTCCCCCATCTTATCAATGTCCGCTGAACTTGCTTTGGTCTTCCAAAGAATAACTTCAATATAAATGTGAATACATTTCTAGAAAGTTTTGGAGGGCTCAAACTTTCTCGGGCGAGATGGCACTGTTCCCCACAAAGCTACAGGGGACAGATGTTTGAGGGATTGATTTATTATCAATAAGTTGATGGACATTGGGGAGGTCAGAAAAACACAATAACATTTCCAAATTTGCCTTTTCCAAGAGGGCGACCAATGTCAAAGTTATCAATGGAACATTTTCAAAACAGATCTTGGCGTCAAAAGTCCCATTAGTATCCGATGTTATTTCAATGCTGAATAATCAGGAGTGTTTAATAATCCTGAAGAAATGGCAGAGATTCAGGAGGAGAAAATCCTACTTGATCAAACTCCTTAACGTTTCTGGCAAAGAGCCATCTCAAATGAATTGTTGAAAATTCTGTGGCTTGGTACCTTAACTCCACAAAATATTCAACACAATTCTACGTGACAGGGTGTCAGTGAAGATCGAATTATGTAAGAAATTGTAAGATCGGGGTAAGAAATTGGCTGGAAGTTAGCAGCTCCTGTAGGAGGAGTCAGGAGGGGTGGAAAGGAGCAGTGGGTAGAGGGCCACAAGAATCGGTATTGGGTCTTTTTGTGTTTTAATAACGTATATTTTTATTCAGCCTAAAGCCAAAGAAAACAGATGTGTCTTTTTCAAAGCCGTATAATATAAGATTTAATTGTGGAAATGAGATCTCCCAACTCTTCATGGAAAGATTACAGAATTGACCCTTCCAATCTGTTACTTTTCATGACTTACAATCAAAGATACTTTTGGGGGGTGGGGGGAGGAATGTCATGAATGATTCCAGTGTTGATCCCAGCAGAATTTGTTAAAAAAGTGAAATTTGAGCTTTGTCAAACGGTGGTTTGCACGTCAACAGCCAACATAACAAATAGTTGAGTTTTAATTATCATCGTGTTTTATGTTTGTAAGATTTTATACCTGGACAAAAATAAATGGGAATTGCTACTTGAATTCGTAATATAAAATGCTGTTCAAGAAATGTGTTTTGTTCTGTAGTTAATCTAAATTGTGTGGTTCACTGTTAAGCACAGCAAAAACCTCACTGTCATCTTTCTGTGGTAAAGTGTAAAGAGGATAATGTCATTAAGGGTCAAGATATCTAAATGTTATTATTTAAATATCTCGCGTAATTTGTTTTACAAACTTCCATTCATTATAACCCTATTTATCAATTTGATTTTTCTTTTTGAAGTTATTTCTCCCCACTTTTTTTTTAAACTTCAGTGTGCATTGGATTTCTGGAGAGATTTTACACGTATTTGAAAGCCCAGGATGTGGATCTGACGCCTGCAATGGTCGTAAACGAACTGATGCTAATATGTGAACATACCAAAGGGAAGGAGCACCGCCTGGTAAGTATATCGTATAAGGTTTAAGTCTGATTGCTAATTTGACTACAGTGAGAATGAAAGAGGTGTAAGACAGATTTATTAGAATGACCCAAGGAAATTGTCACGATGAAAAACCTTTAAGCACTAAGACTGCATTCAGTGGAGAAGGTTAAGGGAAAACCTATTTGAATGTTAAGAACATAAGTACTAGGAGCAGGAGTAGGCTATCTGCCCCTTGAGCCTGCTCCGCCATTCAATAAGATCATGGCTGATCTTTTTGTGGACTCAGCTCCACTTACCCCGCCCGCTCACCATAACCTTTAATTCCTTTACTATTCAAAAATGTATCTATTCTTGTCTTAAAAGCATTCAATAAGGTAGCCTCAACTGCTTCACTGGGCAGGGAATTAGAAGTTTCAAAGAGGGTAAAGAATGAAAGACTGTTCCCACTGATGAACAGGCAATAAAGGTGCTAAAGCATACGCTTTCCAAAAGGAAAGATATAAAGGGGAAAGTTAGAAATTCAGAAAGATTAGAATATGGATAACATTACCACAAGTGAAACCATCAATCGTAGCATTTAGAATAGATAGATTTGGATTAGGAATTAGAGTAGAGGGGCAGAGCATGAAAATCTGATTAATGGGGATAGTTGTGATGGGAACCTGGCACAGGCACGTTGGCTGAATGGTGTCCTCCTGTAGTAAAATTTGTGATTCCATAATATCCTGTAATGTATACAGTGTGGCTGTATATTAAACCTCCACAATGCCACAGAGCTGCCCTATTGCCCATTTACCAACACTGCACAGAAGTTGCCAAGTGGAGCTGAGGTTTCTGTATGGAGGGGGGTAGTTCTTGCCAATACTCTGAGCTACTGGCACACACGGGATCTGATATTAGCTTTTTTTGATAGTTTGCATTGTATTGAAGCAAAGGAATATTGTACTACTGTGCATTTGTCTTTCTAAAGGCTTTTTATGGTGATATATTCTTAGATTTATTAACACTACTGCGTACATCTTCTGCTTAAATTTATGTTTAGATTTTGCTGCTTCTCTTTTCCAGAAATTGATTTATGAATTGCCCATGTTTTAGGACAAGCTTCACTCCTTCACACAAACCCATGACTGGTTTCTGTCGCAATTGCAATTAGATTAAGTGTCCAGCTAAGTGAAAGGAGAAGAAAACACTAATTAATCAGTGGGATTAAGTCAGTGTAATGGATTACTAGATGTCTCTGTGTTGATAATGACTGCATGACACTAATAAATAAAGTTACACCAAATAGTAAATTCAATAAATTGTAGGAAATCACCCCTGGACTGAAATACGTTCACAAGTTTAAAATATTGTTTCAGCTGAAGGAAAATAAGCAAATTGTGGACCTATGTTCAGTTTAAAGTTTATTTATTCATGTCACAAGTAGGCTTACATTAACACTGCAATGAAGTTAGTGTGAAAATCCCCTAGTCGCCACACTCCAGCGCCTGCTCAGGTACACTGAGGGAGAATGCACCTAACCAGCATGTTTTTTGGACTGTGGGAGGAAACCCATGCAGACACGGGGAGAAAATGCAAACTCTGCACAGACAGCGACCCAAGCTGAGAATCGAACCAGGTCCCTGGCGCTATGGTGTAGCAGTGCTAACCACTGTGCCACCATACTACCCATAATTGACATTAATAAATTAAGTTGCACAAATGGTAAATTCAATAAATTGTAGAAAATCACCCCAGGACCCCACAGAGCTGGAGGGTTAACTACATTTGTATGCGTGGATGTGGCCGCGATTATGGTGGGGATTTTGACTGTGGGCTACTTTAAGGTATAGAGTAGATTACTAATACAAGAATGCCCCCAATGCACTTAAACATAACCCAAGAAAAGGCAGGATTGGGCTGGTGTGGAAGAAATCAGGTTTTTAAAAAACTTTACAGCCTTGGAATAAGAAAAAGCTTTTTGAAATTTCCTTCTTCTCTGACTCATTGTTCAAACACAAACATCGACAACTTGCTCATAAAATATAAATTTGCTTCTAATTACAATTTGCCTTCTATGAATTAGTACTTTTCGTTGGAGGAAGTCTATAAGCAGCAGTTGTAATAGTTTGCTAAAAGTGTTGGTGACTTGCTGTATTTACAAAATATGTTTGATACACTGTAATTTATATATATAATATGTATTTTTTTATGTAGTGCTACTATGTTGGAGCAACAAGTGATGCTGCAACTAAAATAGTGAATGAAATAGCACGTCCTATGAGTGCACATGTACCGGTACAGAAGATCTGTGAAAAGCTAAAAATGAAAGACATGCAGATATGTGAACTGAAGTATGGTATGAATAACTTCATTTTCTCTACTGTGCATCATCCTGAATGTAATTTGTTTGAACTGTCCTCTTCTACAAATATACAGCTTGTGTCGAGCATGTGTCTGTATCATCACCCCCTCAGGAATTATACTTTGTGTCAAGTGTGCAATAGTCACATGTGATTGGTTCAAAATTCATATTTATCAAACCAACAAATCATAATGAAACAGCTAAGGAAGTTACCATTCAAAAGTAAACAAAGCTGGGATATTTCAAATTTGCAAACGTATGGGGTCAGAAAAATCTAGTGATTGTTTTTTTTTTAAAATCCATAAAATTTGTGCAAATATTTAAATTTTCAAACAATGCTCAGCAGTTAACTGTCAGTCACTATCAACTGATGCATTGTCCATGGCAATGCCTATTCCAATGAGTACTCTTTTCTCATGCAGTATAAAGCTGTTGTTTCCCCAGACATGGTATCCTTGCGATTATCCTGATGAGTGCAAGATTAAAAGTTTCGACAAGATTTCTGTTTCAGCAATACACTGAGCACAACTCAGTCATTCATTCATTGCTGATTACTTTTGGACTGATTTGAGGACATGAAAAGTGTGAATTACATTTTTTTCCCCATCTATCTTGGCATTCCATTGCTGCAGAAAGTGCCCCCCTCCTACCACCCCCCCCCCCACCCCCCGCTACTTACCTTTTTGTCCTGTATTTCTTGTGTCCCAAATGTAACTGCATTAGAATTAATTCCAGTTGTTCTGACATAATGCCAGGTGTGAAAATTGTAATTCTCAT